>NC_136923.1:91964677-92575511 GCF_949752795.1 Hyperoodon ampullatus
GTACAGCAAAGTGACTCAGTTATACACATGGAGACATTCTTTTTATATATATATATATATATATATATATATATATATATATATATATATATATATATATATATTCTTTTCCATTGTGTTTTATCACAGGATATTGAATATATTTCCCTGTGCTGTAGTGATTCTTTTTCATTGGCTGTCTTTTCTGTATAGCCACTTATCATCTCAAAAAGTCCTTTAAGGACCTCTTTCTGCTGAACTAGAGCCTGCAAAGATCCGTTTTAGACACTGACTTCATTGTGTTTTTTTTTGTGTTTTTTTTTTTTGCGGTACGCTGGCCTCTCACTGTTGTGGCCTCTCCCGTTGCGGAGCACAGGCTCCGGATGCGCAGGCTCAGCGGCCATGGCTCACGGGCCCAGCCGCTCCGCGGCATGTGGGATCTTCCCGGACCGGGGCACGAACCCGTGTCCCCTGCATCGGCAGGCGGACTCTCAACCACTGCGCCACCAGGGAAGCCCCGCATTGTTTTTTATTAACTACAGTTTAATCCCTGTATTTGCTAGAAGTGTTGCAGAGGACTGAATTTGTACAGGCGTGGTTCAGGAAACATCCTTACTACGTTCTGCTTTTCACATTTAACCAGAAACCTGTTCTGTGGTTTTAGATCACCTGGCAAAGCATGCAGCTACCTGATTGGCAGAGAATTCACAACATGCAGCACATCAGTAGTTTTTTCAGTGTGCTTGATTCTTCAGCTTGTTAGCAAATGCTGTTATGAACTTTACTTGAGAAAATAAAAAACAAGGACTAATCATGTGAGTGTGTGTGTATGAGAGAGAGATGAACCTCTACACTATGCATTTCATGAACCGTTTAATCTCATTGACCACTTGTAAGTATTGGACCCTCCCAATCAGGTAGCTTGAAATCAGTAACTGGAACCTAGTCCAGCCTGCTGCTTATATGTGTCTTGTAGATATCACAAACATATACCTAACTTTCTGTAACTCCTACATTGCTTTATTTTTCTTCATAGCCCATATCACCTTTGGAAATTCTGTGTTTTACTTGTCTGTTTTGTCATGGTCTCTCCCCTTCCATTAGAATATAAGTTTTCATGAAAGGAGTAGCTTTGTTTTGTTTGCTTTTATATGCCCAGCCCTAGATCTGTACCTAACACATAAATATTTCTTGAATAACTTGAATGAATTTGAGGCCCTCCGCAAAAGGGACCCAGCCTGCTCTTCCAGCCCCATCCCCCACTACTTTCCCACGTTGACTTTCCCACCTGAAATCATCCAGTGCGCCCAGAGTCTTCACTGTGCTCTCCTCTGCCCTTCCCCTAGAACACTCTGACCTTACCTTGCTGCTCTCCCATTTCTTCCTACTGAAATTCTTCTTGTGCTTCAAGAACCATCTCAAATGCATTCTCTCCTGAAGCCTTTCCTGGACTCTTAACCCATCATGATTTCCCTCCTTTGAAGCCCCGCAGCACATTGTTCCTCTCCAATGGCACAGGGCCCTCCTCTTTTACTTCTAGTTGTGTGGTCTTATCACCTCCACTGGACAGGAAGCCCTTAAGGCCAGGATGGTGCCTGGTTCATCCTTGGTGCCCCTAAAACACTGACACGAGATGTCATGCGCTTTAGGATCTCAGTAAACTTGGTTGAGCTGAGTAGAATGTGTAATTTCACTGGCCTTGTCCCCAGCAATAGTGACTTAAGCTTTCCACGGATACATCTCATGACTAGAGCAACAAATAGAGCTTCCCTGCTTTTGTCTGTGTCTGTGCACAGGAGAGGCAACGACAACTTGAAAGTATGGGGATTTCCCTGGAGACGTCTGGTATCAAGGTGGGGGATGACAAGTGCTACTTAGTCAACCTGAATGCAGACCCTGCTCTCAACGAACTTCTGGTTTATTATTTAAAGGTAAGAGAGTATATTAATAGATAGTTGCAATCCCGATTCCGTCACGTACGATTCCCACTTGAGTCTGGGTGCGTGTCCCCATGATTTTGCTTTTTGTATCCAGCTTAGCTCTCATTAAAAGTAAGAGGATTGGATTGGTAGTTCAGTCAAGTTACCGTTAAGAGTGAAAAACAGCTCTTTTGCATGCTACTGGGGCTGTGCAGTTGGGCTGATTTCCATCAGAGGGGCATGAGTGAGCAATGGAAGGTGTCAGAGTGATCCCTGACTGTGGTGACAGGATTCTGAGAAGCTCTGGAGAGTCACCATTATGCTTCTGAGTAATTCTAAGGGGATCTTGAGATCAGCACAAGCCTAAAACAGACTCTTGTGGAAGATTAGACAGCTAGGGTTCTTCCATATCCATCCCTCCTAAGCCTGTATGCTCAGGACATAACTTTTGGTCCTATAATCACCCTCAAGTGTGGAGATGGGCGTGGCCTTTTGGGTTCGGCACTTTGGCCTCAGGGTACTGCCACTGACCAGGCTGCAGGGCTCACTGCAGCAGTTCTCAGACGGCTTCGTTAAGGCTTCTGAGCTGCCTCGTGAATATACAGAAGGCAGTGGAGAATAAGCTAGAAGTGAAGAAAGGAACCTCAGTCTTCTATCATCCTTTTTATTCTACTTTTTCCAGAAATAAATATGGCACAAATAGCCCCTGACTTATTGAGAGTCCACTAATGGACTTAAGATCTATTCATTTAGGAAATGATGAAGGGGTAAGGAATTGTTTCTGAAATCTTAATTTTGAAAGACCAAGTCTTGCAGGTTCTCTATTGAATAGGGAAGTATTATTATCATAGTGACTGCATGGTTTTTAGAGCAATAGAACAAACAAAGAGGTTGAGCAGTGGGCAGAGTCACCAAGGGTCACAGTCCTCACATGTCTGAGGTTTGAGGTACTTAAAAATCATGCTAATCTGTACATTGTATAATCCACAGGCTTCAGTACTCTGTAATTTGGTATTAGAAACTCAACTATTTTTTAAATCACTTTAAAAGTTACACATCTGAAAATATGACTTTCCATGAAACTATTTTCAATGATTCTTGAATTTATAGAGCTGTTTTCAAAGCACTTTCACCGTTAACTCAGGTGATCCTTGAGAAAGAATCCTGCTCATTAGATCATATTAATAATATTGTTCTGGTTGTGCAAAAAAAAAGAAAAAGAAACTGAGGCTCAGAGAGTGAAATGCCTTGCCCACGGTCACATAGACAGTAAGTCGTCAAGTTAAAACTGGAGCTCAAGGTATTCTACTATCAAGTCTGACTTCTTTATGTTCTAAAATAATAGCTAATCACTGTTGATCAGGGTTTGTTTTTTTTTCTTTATAGTGTTTAAACATATTTTACATTTAGTGTATTAAGGTAAGCTTTTGACCTATAGTGCGCCAGATCTCACATTTTCCATCTGATTCATCTAATGTCATGCATGTGCTGTTGGGTTATTCGAATTGATTGTGATAAACTTTTGCTGAGTTACTTGTAAGGGTAGTTTTTTCTTTCTTTAATGATCTGTTGCCAGGATCATACCAGGGTAGGTGCAGATACCTCTCAGGACATCCAGCTCTTTGGGATAGGAATTCAGCCTGAGCACTGTGAGATTGATATTGCTCCTGATGGAGAGGTCACCCTCACTCCAAAAGAAAATGCAAGGTAAGAAATGTCCCATAAAGGTAAGAAGCAGCTCCTTAACATAGCTCAAGTGCCTTATTTTCAGGAGTAGACTGACCCTTTCTGTCTGTTTGCTTAGTTATATCAGAGTTAAGGCTACACTGGCTCTTGCTTTCTGCTTGTAGAGAGCTGTGTAAGCAAGATTTCGAGCACCAGCTTCTGGGTGGCTGATTCTGCCTTGAGTGGCTGGGTGATCTTAGATAAGATACTTCTTTTATCTAATCTTCAATTTCCTCATATGATAAATGAGGCTAATAGTAGACAAAACATGTAAATCACTTGGCTCAGTGCCTGACACACATAAATATTGAATAAAGTTATTTGTTATTACCGAGTGTAATGCACTGTATGAAAAGCAGTTAATCAGATAACTCCATTATATGAAAAATTCCTAAACTAGGCTATAATATGTAAGAATCTGAGAAATGACAGGATAATATATTTACTTTTTAATTTCTACTAAATGATGTCTTGAATTATTTTATAATCACGTGTAAAATGAAGTCCTAAAACAGTATTCCTTAACTCATATAATTCAGAACACACATTTTTATGAAGAAACCTATATTCATTTCAAATTATTCTGTTAATATCACCCATATACATTTCTAAGTGATGAAAAACTGAGACAATAATAGCATACATGATTCATGAAATTTGTAGGCCTTCTGTTATAGTGATATATTGTTAAGATATTTAATGGTGAAATGATACCATTCCTTAATTTTTACTTATTCCAAGTTCAGGTAGAATTTAGCTTCATGCTGTATCCCCCTATTAGAAGCTCTGGATTTTTTTTTTCATACTTTTTTTTTTTTTTTTTTTTTTTTGTGGTATGCGGGCCTCTCACTGTTGTGGCCTCTCCCGTTGCGGAGCACAGGCTCCGGATGCGCAGGCTCAGCAGCCATGGCTCACGGGCCCAGCCGCTCCGCGGCATATGGGATCCTCCCAGACCGGGGCACGAACCCGTATCCCCTGCATCGGCAGGCGGACTCTCAACCACTGCGCCACCAGGGAGGCCCCATACTTTTTTTTTAATTGACAGAATTATGTGTGTGTATACACACCATGATAATTTGATCATATTCTCTTTTAATACTACATCTGAAAATGATTTTATTCGGTAGATTTCCTCATACCTGATTTTACTTCCATGTCTTTTTATCCTACTTTTCGTCCTTCCCCACCCTGTCCAATCTCCTCCTTTCCTATAACCTCAGGGCAGTGGTTCATTCATTCAGTATACTTCCTCTAGGCTCTGTACTGGGAATGCCCAAGTATAGTAACTCAAAGCCTGGTGGAGGAGAATATATAGAAACAATTGTTATTATACAGGAAAATAAGTGCTCCTTCTAAAGTGATCTTTATAACCTGCAAATCTGATCACTGTAAAAGTGTGTGGGGTTTGCAGGACTGGAGGTAGGGAGAGCTGTTAGGATATTATTATGATATTGTTGTGGGAACACAGCATTAGCAAAAGAAGTGAAGGACAAAATGTATTTCAGAATTACTTGAGAGTCAGCGAGGTTTAGCGATGTGCTTGGGGACAGGATGGGAACTCACTTAGTAAAAGAAAAGAAGTGAGCAATATTAGATTTCTGTCTTAGGAGACGAGATAAACAGTGGCACTACTAAATCAAAATAAGAAATCCAAGAGGAAGAACAGGTTTGGAGGATGATAGGCAATGAGTGTAATGAGTTCACTTTGGAATACTTTGAGTTTGAGGTGTCCTTGGGATATCATTGTGAAGATGTCCAGTTGCACATTGGATTTAGGGCAGTAGAAATACCCTAAATATACAGACTGGGCATAATCAGTGTTGCCTGTCTTGAAAGTGGGTCTAGAGCGAATAGTGGAAGGGTTAAACCAATGTTTATGGGATGGTCTGAAGATAATCCATGAAGTAGGGTGAGACAAGGGAGTCAGAGAGGCACAGAGGCAACAGCAGGATACAGTGATGGAATCTAAGGGAAGAGAACATTTAAGAAAGAGGTCAAAGTAGAAGCTAAAGAGCTTCTATTGGACATAGCAGTTAGGAAGACATTAACAACCATGGAATGTTTAAGTACCATGCAGTTGTGGGTATGGAAGGAAAAAATGCAAAGAAAGAAGAATAGGAGGTGAGGAAGCAGGTGGAATCTTGGTTGTGCAGATGGAAATGGGATTGGAGACACAGCAAGAGAGGGACATGGCGTGAAGGGATAGTCAGTATTTCCTCAGATCTATCCTCAAGTCCACCGGTTCTCTCTTGTCATGTTTTACCTGCTGCTTAACCACATTCTACTGAGTTTTAATTTCAGTGTCTCTGTTTTTCATTTGTAGGAGTTTAGGAGGTCCTTTTTTAGATATGCCTGGTCTCTATTGGTAGAGGCTTGTTTTTACTCCATTGTATGCTTTAATAATTTTACTTTTACTTATTTTATTGCCTTTATTTGGAAATTCTGTTCTCTGAAGTTGCTGGGGCTTCAATCCAACTATTTGTTGTATCTGCTGATAACTTTGCTTCCTAAAGCAGTTCATGATTTTTTAGATGTGCTCCTCTTCAGCAGTTTATCTGTAGGAGTCTTGTGGCTTGGGTGAGGCTACATAAATTCCTGCAAAGAGATTTTATATTTGTTTCTTCCAAGTACCCTAGGCATGTGTTCAACTAGAAATGACTTTTTAATGCTAATTTCTTGGCTTGGGTATGTTACCAAACCAGGCAGTTTCCATAACTTTTTCTTTTTTATATTATTGTAATAAGAGTGTACTATAAACGGCAAAGTGATATGTTCATATGTATGTTCAGGTGTGTGTGTGTGTGTGTGTGTGTGTGTGTAAGCACCTAGATAGGGGTCCTCTAAAGATACAGATGATCACAAAAGTAATCAGTAAGTAAGAGAGATGAAGCTTATTACATTTCTCTCTGATTTGCTCTGGAACTATTTTTAGTTTTATTTTAGAGTAACACTGCTCAATAGAACTTTCTGAGATAGTGGAAAGTTCTATATCTGCTAAGACCATTTTGGTAGCCACTATTGAGATGGTGCTCTTGAGAATTAACATATGGCCAGTGAGAATGAGGAACTGAATTTTTTAAATTATAATTCAGAGTTTAAAATAATAAAGGACACTGAGTGACACATTTCTACTCTTGATCATACTGCTATTCCTAGAATTTCTGGAGGGCTTTTTAGATGCCTTAATAAACAATGGGGAAATATATTTCTTAAAAACTGACTATTGAATGTCTGTTTTTTAGGTAGAAGAGATAAGTATTCTATAAAACTTTTTTTAAAAACTCATCTTCTTGGCAAAAGTATGTATGTATGTACATATTTATATATGTATAGTGTTAGCAAACAAATTTTGAGTAAATTTGAAGATGTAATTGTATTAAATGATTTGTGAATTGGGCAGCATCTCATCAGGCAACGTGAGGGGTTATACAACATGGGAGGCTTTTATAGTAAGGAAGGTGGGACAAGGAAAGGAAGTCATCAGCAAGGAACAAAAATGAAAGTTCATTGGAGGAAAGTAAAAGTTAGGTGACAACAGTTTCTCATTAACTGAGCTGTGGTGTTTTTTAATTGGCTGGGCTTGTTGCTGGGCTCAGTGGAAGTCTTCCTTCCTCCTGCTGGGGTAGTAAAGTAGTTGCACTTCCTGTTGGGGGTTCAAGGTAGGTCTCTTCCTGGTGGGGTAACTGACATCTTGCTTTTTGGGATAATTGATGATGAGTGTTGGGGTATGAGAGTTCCCTTTTCAGGCCTCTTGACTCCAGTTTTAGTTGAGGTTTCCTTTTATTAATTTTCACAATAGACATACATATACATGTATATTCTGATCTCATTTTCCATTTTTGCAGATGAATAAATGAGTCCATATTTCCAAATAGATGGGAAACAGACTTTTGAAACTTGAGTCACAATGTTGAGAGTCATTTTGAAGAAAAAAGGGAGCATGTTAGTGTAAAACATACACACCAAAGCTTTACCGTGTTTGTGTACGACAGATTAAAAACATTTAAGATGGTATTTCCAGGGTATTTTTTATCAATAAAAACTTAGCCACCAGACTTGAAATATTACTACAAAAGAGTGATTATTTTCATCTGTGAATTTTCCTTATTCCATAACTTTGAGCTTAAGAGTCCCCCTAAAGATTAGGAGCCAGATAATGAGAGTATATGAGAAAAGTAACTTACGGAAAAATTAAAACTCAAAATAATACTCATTATTTTTCTCCATCAAACTTCACTTGACAGCCCTTATAGCAAATTAAACTTTAATTAATTGATTATCCCCCTAATATTTTGTTTTGCTTTTATTGTTTTGTTATTATTTTTTAATATTTTTTAACATCTTTATTGGAATATATTTGCTTTACAATGGTGTGTTAGTTTCTGCTGTACAAAAAGTGAATCAGCTATACGTATATATATATCCCCATATCTCCTCCCTCTTGCATCTCCCTCCCACCGTCCCTATCCGACCCCTCTAGATGGTCACAAAGCACCGAGCCGATCTCCCTGTGCTATGTGGCTGCTTCCCACTAGCTATCTATTTTACATTTGGTAGTGTATATATGTCCATGCCATTCTCTCACTTCTTCCCAGTTTACCCTTCCCCTTCCACGTGTCCTCAAGTCCATTCTCTACGTCTGCATCTTTATTCCTGTCCTGCCTCTAGGTTCTTCAGAACCATTTTTTTTCTTTTTAAGATTCCATATATATGCGTTAGCATACGGTATTTGTTTTTCTCTTTCTGACTTACTTCACTCTGTATGACAGTCTCTAGGTCCATCCATCTCACTACAAATAACTCAATTTCGTTTCTTTTTATGGCTGAGTAATATTCCATTGTATATATGTGCCACATCTTCTTTATCCATTCATATGTTGATGGACACTTAGGTTGCTTCCATGTCCTGGCTATTGTAAATAGAGCTGCAGTGAACATTGTGGTACATGACTCTTTGAATTATGGTTTTCTTAGGGTATATGCCCAGTAGTAGGATTGCTGGGTCGTATGGTAGTTCTATTGTTAGTTTTTTAAGGAACCTCCATACTGTTCTCCATAGTGGCTGTATCAATTTACATTCCCACCAACAGTGCAGGAGGGTTCCCTTTTCTCCACACCCTCTCTAGCATTTATTGTTTGTAGATGTTTTGATGATGGCCATTCTGACTGGTGTGAGATGATATCTCATTGTGGTTTTGCTTTGCATTTCTCTAATGATTAATGATATGGAACATTCTTTCATGTGTTTGTTGGCAATCTGTATATCTTCTTTGGAGAAATGTCTATTTAGGTCTGCTGCCCATTTTTGGACTGAGTTGTTTATTTTTTTGATATTGAGCTGCCTGAGCTGCTTGTAAATTTTGGAGATTAATCCCTTGTCAGTTGCTTCATTTGCAAATATTTTCTCCCATTCTGAGGGTTGTCTTTTCGTCTTGTTTATGGTTTCCTTTGCTGTGCAAAAGCTTTTAAGTTTCATTAGGTCCTATTTGTTGATTTTTGTTTTTATTTCCATTTCTCTAGGAGGTGGGTCAGAAAGGATCTTGCTGTGATTTATGTCATAGAGTGTTCTGCCTATGTTTTCCTCTAAGAGTTTTATACTGTCTGGCCTGACATTTAGGTCTTTAATCCATTCTGACTTTATTTTTCTGTATGATGTTAGGGAGTATTGTTTTTAAATGCCAGCAAAATCTCTTTTTTAGGTAAAGGAGACATTTATGAGAAGACTAAAATTGTCCATGCTAAAATTTCTGGAGGACTTTTCCTTTCCCCCTAAAAAAACTCACAGTGAGAGTGCTTTAACTATATCAAAGGATCGGTTGTTGAGATCTTCTAATAAGCAGGAAATCCTACAAAATCTTTTATAGTGACTTATTTAGGCTACTGACTTCACAGCCCTTTGATAGCCAGTAAGCTGTAGCAAAGTTACAATGTGAGGAAAGCTGCACTGTTGAAAGACCACCTGCAAATGTCCGCTGGACAGTTGCTTCTTCAAGATTTGTTTCAGGCAAATCCAGGATACATAGACCAACATAAACCCACAGACACAATGTACATCATTATGGTATAATATATACAGTATAACAAAGGCTATCAGAGTTTTCTTCCCCATCTCTAATTGTTTGTTTTTATTGAAGTGTAATTGACTTACAGTATTATATTAGTTTCAGGTATACACCATATTGCTATTACATAATGGTCACCACTGTAGTTACTATATGTCACTCTAACTGGGAGTTTGTACCTCTTAATCCCTCTTAAACTTTTTCACCCATCCCCTCACCTCCCTCCCCTTGATTGATTTTACCATTTGGTTGGTAGCTGTTTAGGGTTTAAACCTGGTATTCTTTTTGTTTTCCCTGAGTTTTTATTATGGGTAATTTCAAACATAAGAGTAGAAAGAATGGTATAACAAGCCTCCATACAGCCATCATCCAGCTTCAAAAATGACAGCTCATAGACAGTTTTATTTTTTATTTGTATGTCCTCCACATCACCTCCTCCCTCCCCTCTGGGTTATTTTAAACATATTCCAGATATTGTAACTTTGCATCCATAAATATCTCCACTTGTATCTCTAAAAGACCAGTATCCTTAAACACAGCTTCCGTACCATCACACCTAAAATAATAAACAATAATTCCTTACTAATCATACATTGAGGCAGTGTTCAAATTTCCCCAGTTGTCTTATAAGGGTTCTTTTTCAGTTGTTTCATGAAATCAGGATCCAAATAAGATTTAACCATTGTCATTGATTGTTATGTCCCTTGGGACTCTTTTAGCCCATGGGTCCCCCTCCTTTGCTCCCCCACTTTTTTTTCCTTGCATTTTATTTGCTGCAGACACCTAGTTGCTTCCCATAGTCAGCATTTTGCTCATTGCATCCCATGGCGTCATCTAACATCTTCCGCTGCCCTCTCTATTTCCTAAATTGGTTTTAGATATAAAGGCTTGATCAGGTTCAACTCACATATGGACAAGAATGTTCCATAGTCATTGTTGCCTGTCTCCATCAGGAGCACATCATGTCCAGTTGTCTGTCTTTGAGGGATATCGGCATCCCTTGATCATTTTTGCCTAGATTGTGTATTTTGATAGTGTTTCCAATTCTGTTATTCCTTCTTTAGGTATTAGTCGAATATGCCTATTAAGAGAAAGTTCCCCCAGTTATCTCTTTGGCTTCTGGGTCTAGGTTTATTGCTCTTTACCATCCAGCTGATGTAGCCCCCCTGGTGTTCCTTCAGGTCCTGTGTAAACGGCACCCTCGTGTGCAGCACCACCCAGCTGTGGCACGGGGACAGAATCCTGTGGGGAAATAACCACTTCTTCAGGTAACGGCTTGTGTTCACTAGTATGTTCACTCATACACCTTTTCTCTTATCTGAGTGTAAAACACGTTGATTTTCTCTAATGGTGAAAAACCCCACAGAATTAATTTACCTAAGAGGAAACGGCGAGATTGGTTGAAAGACTTTGAAAAAGAATCAGGCCCGCCAGAGCATGACCTGGATGCAGCCAGTGAGGCTTCCTCGGAACCAGACTATAACTATGAATTTGCACAGATGGAAGTTATCATGAAAACGTTGAATAGTAATGGTAAGACCCTTAAGCATTTACTTTCTCACTCTACTCTTTAAATAAACCTGAGGAGAATTTGACCATGGCTAGAGAATTGTCAGTCTGATCTCTGGTGTATCAAATTGGGGATTCTGTTGCAGGAATAAAGATTTTGACCTTTTTATTTATCTCTATTTCTGGATTTTTAGCTTCAAATTCCCCTCTTTTTTTTTTTTTTTTTTTTGCGGTACGCGGGCCTCTCACTGTTGTGGCCTCTCCCGTTGCGGAGCACAGGCTCCAGACGTGCAGGCTCAGCGGCCATGGCTCACGGGCCCAGCCGCTCTGCGGCATGTGGGATCTTCCCGGACCGGGACACAAACCCGCGTCCCATGCATCGGTAGGTGGACTCTCAACCACTGTGCCACCAGGGAAGCCCAGTCCCCTCTTTTTAATTATAAAAATGAAGTATGACGAAAAGGCCAGATGGAAAAACAAGTGTAATGTATTACTCTGAAGAGGATAGAATAACAACCAAAAAAACATTAAGATTAGGGATTAAAATTAGCTGCTGGGGCTTTTGACAGCACAGCACAGGGAAGACCACATCTGGAACTCAAACTTCATCCCACTCTGTGACTTGCCCACCAAGTTGGGAGGAATATCAACAGACATTCCAAAGTGATGCTCAGACATCAGAATCACATTAATGGGTCATTTAACAACATGGCTGAGCAACAAGTCTCCTGTGAGTGATTTTTTTAAAGCCCAAATAGATGCAGGGTGTGACAGGAGGGTGCAGCTCCAGACTCCAGGTGGAGGAATGCCCATCAGAAGAGAGATGATTTCTTCAGATGAGGTTACAGAATTCTAGACATCTCTGTGCTCTAACTCTGTGGCGTATTCAGGTGGTATCCATTTAATCATGTATCACCCCACATCACAGATTTCTAATTTTCTCCAATTGCTACCGTCTTATCATATATATATAAACATTTATATTTATATATATAAATATATTTATATAAATATTTATATATATATGACCCCCCCTCAATAACCAGTGAGTATTTAGTGCTCACTAAATACTCACTGGTTAATTTCTCCAAGCTTCTTCGCCAAAGCAGTTCATCATCAGTGCTCTGGCTCATGGTGTTAACATGAGTATCCATTTGTGTTCCAGATCAGGCCTTGCTCTCCAGTGTTGATTTTATCCATTTAAAAGTAATGTTTCCCCTTCCTTATGCTTTACTCAATCCCACTGCTAAACGGGGCTCCCCTGTGGGGCACACAGATGTGCTCTGTTATGATGCTGAAATGCTGGTGGCCGGACAGAGTTCACGCCCTTCACCTCTACTGCTAGGTGGCTTCCCGATCATAAGCCTGTCTGCCTGGTGGTCATCCCCTTGGTGGTCCTATTTGAAGATTCTCTTCCCTCTCATGTGGTTTCAGACGAAGCTCCTCCACAAACACTGGGATAAAGGTTAACTGATTGGCTTTAGCATGAGGGAGCTTGACTGGTGTTTAGCAGTGCTGCTCATTGGTGCTTGTGCTACATGCTTTGGCCAAATCTAACTAACATGATGGGGAAGAAGCTGAAGTTTTCTGCCTGGCCTTTTCTGCCTGAGGTGCTCTGATTTCTTGATGGAGGGTTGCTCCCTTTTCAATTGTGACCCTTTCCTCCCCATGTCCCAACTCCATTGCCTTCCAGTGGTTAAAATACAGTGGCTGTTCTTTTCCCCGTGTATCCAACAGCACAAAAGTGTCACTAGTATTATTGCTGCTCTTACTAACGACTTTATTTCTGTTGACAGCACAGCAGTTCAGGACATAATACTTCTGGGTAAATAGTCACCTGCATTATCCCAGTAATAGACTAGAATAAAGGATTTTCAAATCTCTAGAATAAATAATGATCTGAAACCCAATTCTTTTTTTTTTTTTTTTTTTTTGCGGTACGCGGGCCTCTCACTGTTGTGGCCTCTCCCGCTGTGGAGCACAGGCTCCGGACGCGCAGGCTCAGCGGCCATGGCTCACGGGCCCAGCCGCTCCACGGCATGTGGGATCTTCCCGGACCGGGGCAACGAACCCGTGTCCCCTGCATCGGCAGGCGGACTCTCAACCACTGTGCCACCAGGGAAGCCCCCCAATTCATTTGAATTAAGAATAAAAGCAAACCTAGTATCTGTAGACCATAATATGTTCTTCCTGAGGGTTCAGAATAGGAATCAGACATTTAACTGTTTTCACAGAGTCAATGGCAGCTCTAAAGTAAAGAGCAATTAAGAGGCTGGTGAAGGGTCCATAGAGCTTATTCCATCTGGGATTAAAAGGTTATCTTTTTCCCCCAAAGGATCTACTTTCCTTTGATTTAGTGCCTTGGGCATCTTGATATGAATTAATTCTAATTCTGTGTGTCACGTAAATTCCCTTCAACCTCTACACCATTACCCTCTCTCTTTTCCATTCTCAGGACAGATAAGGAAGTTTGAGCTCATTGTGTAGTTACATACCAGGCAGAGAATAAACTAAGGAAGAAGAGAGGATACTATGCCCAAAAGAAAGGGGGTCCTTTCTCTCGTCCTAAAACACCTTCCTCTTTGGTTTCTCGGCCTGAGGCTCTAGGCTTACTGAGTTTTAAAACAGTTCATACAAGAGGAAGAAAGAAGATAGGGAGGAAGAGGAAACTGTTAACATTCTCTTGAAAAGTGGATTGGTTGTTTGAGAACAGACCAGATCATCTTCGGCTTCTGTCCTATGCCATATCATAGAGTCAGAGTGACTTGCTGATTAGGATGACCTTTTTAAGTATATGTTGTATAGTGATAAAGGCTTAAAATAGGTTAATTAATTTGAAAAGAAAATGTTATCAAATATGTCTAAGAGAAAAGTGTTTCCAGACCTGTGTTGGGATCAGAGGAGAAAAAGAAACCTCAGTCCCTGTACCTCTACCAGGTTTGTGTGTAGCATAGCCAGACCCAGGGTCTCCAGGCAAGGCTTCCCAGGCTGGTCTGTGGCAGGCTTGGGGAGGGATGCTTTGAGTTGCTCTCTCTTGCATATCTGCATGTTGATTTGTGGCCACTGAGAAAGCCTGGTGAGTAGTAGGGTTGCTATGTCGTGGCAGCTGCTAAAGCAGTTTTAGAAGGCCTCAGTCACATTACCTCTGCATTGGCATGGAACCCTCTACCTCAGCCATCTGGGATCATGTGTGTTTCTACTTACCACTGACCAACAAGTAGAAATAAGAATTAAACATCTTACTCAGTGTCTTTTAGCAAAAACCCTAGGATATGATTTTATTAAAAAATTGGTGTGTTTCCCAGTTTTCTCTCTCTGGAAAAGATTCGTACACACTCAGTTGGGGCCCTAAAAATGGGTGGTGAGGACCCTATCCTTTCTTTTTTAAACCTAGAGCCTAAATAGAGCAAAAATATATGTATACTGTTTGAGAAATATGTATATTTTTTAATTCTGAGAGAACTTTTCTTCTCTAGCCCTTACGTGTAAGATTTCTTTAAACTCCCTCAAAAAAGATCACCATATTATTCCCTTCCCCTCCCCCCCAGAAGTTCTAGGGCTACGTTAGAAGTTCTAATCCTTTGGAGTATGTCAGTTTTCACTCTGTGGAAAAAGTCTTACCCACCCATGGTCTGCCTTTGTGTAAAAGGGTTTTTTTTAGTAGTCCATTTTCCATTGGACTTTCAAGTTAACATATTTCAGGGACTCTATGTCAGGACTCTATGAAGAAAAGTATTCAACTTTGAAAAAATAATGAATTTGAGAATTTTATATCAGCAAAGAACAGTATTTTTTTTTCAAATCTACTCTTTAACAGAGTACTAATTCTGAGGAAAACACTGGAGGTAAGAGTACAATTTACTACTAAGTTTATTTCCTACCCCAGACAATTAGCTCTGATCTGAGTTCAAAACCCAGTTCTGTTGCTTATTAGCTGTACAATCTTAGGTCAGCTGCTTAGCCTTTCTGAGTCCCAGTTTGTCTCATCTTTGAAATGGGAATGCCATCCACCCTTAAGTTTGTTGCAAGGCTTTCATGAGATGATGCATGCAAAGCGTATAGTGCCTCTACCTGAGATATAGCCAGCAGCCAGTAGAATTATTATTGCTGCTGTGGTTGTCATTTTTCTTAAAACAACTCACCTATATTCTGTGTATCTAGTGATTTTTCAAAGTACTTTCTACTCTGTTTTGTATTATTTAACCCTGTTTTCAAAGCTAACATGCTATTTTCTTTTCCTCTTCTCATATAGAAAACTACTAAAATTTACCTGCTGATTTCACAAATTGATAGGGTCTTCTGGTAAAGTCAGCCAATAGCTATCATGAGGTGATATAAAAATTCCTCTTAATTTCCTTCTCTTATCCTGGAAATTAAAATGAGAGTCAATATATAGAAATGCGACATGAACAGCACTGAATAATAAGCAAGTGTGTGAAGCTCAGGTTAGTCTGAGAATATGAACACATCTCCTAGGTCCCATGTACTTCAGGGAAATATTTACCATTATGGTGATTTGTTTACCATCCAGATTGTCTAACATAGTGTTTCCCTAGAGACAGCATGACTTTCTCTTTTGTGTATGTGGTCAGTGCCTTCCTTAATCTTTCTCTATTACATCCAGGCCATTGTTTGTTACCAGGCTAATGTCCTGCCATAGCCAATTAGCTCTTTAGGACCGAGTCCTGCCTGCACCACAGCCACCACTCATAACAGTCATGGCCCCTTTCAACAAGACCCATTAGTATTTCTAATACCTGTTCACCCACTTGTGTGTTGGTGATCTCTCAATCTGAGAATGCAAAAAATCAGAAATAGTTGCAAGTGAATTGCTTTCTTGACTATTAACGCCTGAGAAATTGCCAGACCGTATGTATCCTCAATCAGTGTTTTCAGACATATGCTGTGATCTGTAAGTTTCCTCTCACATTAGAGAAATTCAGGAGTAATAAATTTGTGGCTAAAATCAGAAATACAAACCCTTTGCCATGTGCTGAAACCAGTGCTAGAAGAGCATTAAAAAGTGACTATCAGAAAACTCACATCTCATGTGGCTCTGTCTTTGAAGTTGCCTTAGCTTTCATTGAGTTTTTCCTCTCGGTGGATAGAATCCCATCTCCCTTTCCCCTGTCATCTGCTTTTCGCAATTGAGTGATCTATCTGAACATTAGGATGAGCTCATCAAATTGAAGAAAGTCACATAGTACATGTGGGGAATGTTTCCCCCCAGGGCATTGATCTAAAATGTTAAGGAAAAGGAAGTGGAGAGGATTTCATCCAACCGGGCCTCTCAGGCCGCTCACAGGCAGCACATTGAAAGGCTCGATTCTGGGGGCGGGGATGGTTTTCACCGAAAGGAACAGCCACGGGCTCCCTGTCGTAGCCACCGCTGAAGGCACCTCGCCTTGTCTCTTGGCTCACCAGACCCAGTTCAAAATGTGGTTCAGGTCCTGGAGAAACAGTACCTGGAAGAAAAGAGGAGCGCCCTTGAGGAGCAGCGGCTCATGTACGAGCGGGAACTGGAGCAGCTCCGCCAGCAGCTGTCCCCGGAGAGGCGGCCCCAGAGCAGCGGCCCTGACCGCCTGGGCTATAGCAGCCAGACAGCTCAGCAGAAAGTGACCCAGTGGGCAGAGGAGAGGTACAAAGGGGAACGGGGGTGGAGGGGCCCAGAGTCAAGGCCCCGGGGTCCTGGGGGAGGGGGTCGTGAGGCATGTCAAGCGGGACAGACCTGGCAAAGAGGGAAATCTTACTCCCGTGTCTGGATTGTTAGCCCTTGCCTTTCCTTTCAGAGATATTATTTATCCTAAGTATGTTTACTGTGATGTTAGTTGCTAAAGATGACACCTGCCCCCTTACCCTTTAATAAAAATGGTACCAAGTTAGAATACCACTGTTTGGTCTTAAAGTAGAGAACATTTGAATAGTTCTTCAGCATAAAACCATTTCTTGTTTTTTATTTCTGTTACTTTGGAACCCATTTAAATACAACTTTAATGTTAAGAAATCTACTAAATGTGATTTTTTTTTACCTTGTGACTTTATTTATATCAGAACTGAGGTGGTGGTGGAGGAAACGGTAGCAAAAACAACCACAATAAGGACAATAAATTATTGCTGAGTTCTCTTGTGGTCTTACCACGGTCTAGGAATGCTGCTTATTTATTTAATGCTCCCAGCAGCACCAAGCCATGGGAGCTGTGCTTTCTGTCTTGTAGCTTGGACAATCATTTTAAATATCTTCCCTCAGTCACCCATTAAGTAAATGAAAAGGCCAGGGTTTGAACCCAGGTCTGTTGATAGTCCATTATCCTGTGTTGTAATAAAAATAATGGCGCCTGACGTTTCTTGAGCGTTTATCACGTGCTGACACTCCATGCAGTCGAAAATCCAAGTATAACTTTACAGTAGGTCCTTGATATCTGCATTCCACATCCACAGATTCAACCAACCATGGATCATAGTGAAAAAAATCTGTATCTCTGTGGCCCTACGCAGTTCAAACCCATGTTGTTCAAGGGTCAGCTGTACTCTTTATTTCATTCAGTGGGTAATTTTTGCATATCCTATGATGGGCCATGCACTTGGTCAGGAATTAGGTGTAGTGACAAGCGAAAAAGACATGGTCCCTGCCCTGGGGGTGCTTACAGCTTCATAGAGGAGACGGACATTATTGGTCAAATAATTACACAAATAAATGAAAAATTGTAACTATGACGAAGGCTACTGAGGCAAAAGATGTGGGGCTGGGTAAACATATAATAGGGTTCGGACCCAGTTAGGCTGTTAGAGAAGCTTTTATCAGGAAGTGCTATTGTGTAGAGTTGAGAAACGAATTTCTGCTGCCACGGAAGTCCCTACTTCTCACCTTTTACCAGCTGAAGAAATCACATAAAACACTTTCTCCTTACTGGCTCCAGATCTCCCCCACCCCAAAGCACAAAGAAGTCGTAATCATTTCTTTTTCCTAAAGGATTGCTTTATTGGGTTTTGTGTGTATGTGTGCATTACCATATCAAAATCTAGTTGTTTTCAAATGTTATATAATTTAAAACATGGTTTGAAGTTAAGTCACCCCACGTGTTTGCTCTTCATCTGTGGTTACCCGTGGAGAGCTCACGGAAACCTGGGGGCAAGAGAGGAGGATGAGAGGTGAATTGGCAAAAATAGCTTGAAAAACAATTGTTTGAGAGGAGTTTTCTACTACTTTCTAACAACATGACTCACTTGGAAAGGGGACTGCCCTTTTCTTTTGGACATTCTCATGTCCTTTTCTGCTGTGCCACAGGGATGAACTCTTCCGCCAAAGCCTGGCAAAACTGCGGGAGCAGCTGGTCAAAGCTAACACCTTGGTGAGGGAGGCTAACTTCTTAGCCGAGGAGATGAGCAGACTCACCGACTACCAGGTGACTCTGCAGATCCCTGCTGCAAACCTCAGTGCCAATAGAAAGGTAAGAATGTTCTCGAAGAAGATGAGAGCGAGAGGTACAACAGTAGATACTGTAAGTGGAACGTGAACCTGGCATTTAAGACATCCTTTAGAGATCTTGGGTATATATATATGCCTTTGGATATTTTATGATAGGAATATGAGAATTTTGGGGGCTAAAAGTCTTGCTAATTTAAATGCTTTCTTTAAAACAGTGAAACTGGGGGAAAAAAAAAAGTGAAACTAGGGAATTCCCTGGCAGTCCAATGGTTAGGACTTAGTGCTTTCACTGCTGTGGTCCTGGGTTCTATCTTTGTTTGGGGAACTAAGATCCTACAAGCCGCTGGTATGGCCAAAAAATAAATGAATGAATGAATGAATGAATGAATGAATGAATAAATAAATAAATAAAACATTGAAACTAGAAATATATATAAGTAATTCCTCCTGCTTTTCTCTTTCATATAAATACCTCCTGAAATGGGGGAATATGCGTATATTTTGGGATAGTACCATTCTGAGAGTGAATTCTTCGAGAAAGGAAGACTCATATGATACCTGTTTTTCATACACAGAAAGATTCTTTGCAGCCATTGGGAAGTTTCCTGTCATTTCAACTTGAAGAAATTTTCATTTAAGCAGAAACTTTGGAAGAAATAATTTTTCATCCATTCATTTTTCCCTCCAGCAAGCGAGCTAGAAACGAGTCAGAGAGTATCTCATCAGTCTTCTTGCATTTTAGTCTTTTGAATGACCAAGTAGTTCTCCTTTGAGAAATTTATTCTAAATCTGTACTTATAGACGTGTTCATAAACATTTATGTGCTTTTGTACCAGGACACTTATCACAGTGGCCTTTGTAATAGCAAAAATTTGAAGCAGCCATGATGTTGACCAAGAGAATAATTAGTCAAGTGAGTGATACATCCCTATAATGGATGGCTGTGTTGCTATGAAAAATCATGTTTATGAAAAATATTTAACCACACAAGAAGGTGAACTGTGGAGAGAGAATTGGGATAGGAAATTTGTATATTTGTTTGGTTCTGATTGTGATAAAAATAAAATGTGTGTGTATGGGTATACAAAGAAGATTGAAAATAAACCAGAATATTCCCTAGGTGATAGGGTTTCATCTTCTTTTGTATACATTATGTGTTTTTTTCCCCAAACTTTCTACTTTATGATAATACATATTGCTTCAACAATCCAAAAGAGTTATAACAAGATGTGTTATGTTTGTTTTTTGTTTTTGTTTTCCTTCATTCTGCAGAGAGGAGCGATAGTGAGCGAGCCAGCTATTCAAGTGAGGAGGAAAGGAAAGAGCACCCAAGTGTGGACCATCGAGAAGCTGGAGAATAAATTAATTGATATGCGAGACCTTTATCAAGAATGGAAGGAGAAGGTTCCAGAGGTAAGAGGGACAAAATGTAAAGGAGCTTTGGTTGTGTTAAAAGGACAAGAATATAAGTGATTTAATTGTCAGAACACACATATGTGCGTCAGTGAATATCTGTAGTGCTACTTGGGACATTTATATTAGAAATGTAAAGTGAAAGTGACCTTGAAAGAATCAATTGGATCGGTCATAAAACATGTGATCCCCACTCAGATAGGAACTAAATGAAGAGAACACATAGCATGTTCTTATTGGGTTGCTACTACATTTCAAGTGAAGTGAAGTAGGACAAAGTGAATTTGTGCTATTTCGTCAATGCTGTTAAAAATCAGCTTAGGGGCTTCCCTGGTGGCGCAGTGGTTGAGAGTCCGCCTGCCGATGCAGGGGACACGGGTTCGTGCCTCGGTCCGGGAAGATCCCACATGCCGCGGAGCAGCTGGGCCCGTGAGCCATGGCCGCTGAGCCTGCGCGTCCGGAGCCTGTGCTCCGCAACGGGAGAGGCCACAACAGTGAGAGGCCCGCGTATAGAAAAAAAAAAAAAAAAAAAAAAAAAATCAGCTTAAATGGAGCCAGTGTGGATTTTGTATTCATTAGCATATGTTCATGCTCCCCTGGCTGTGTTCATGGCTAAGTAGATGCTAAGAATAATTTTAGAAAGCATGATCCATTTTTTCTACATTAGTAATGGAAAAAAAGATTCAGTGAAGGAAATGAGGCAAAGCACTGGGAATGAAACCTTGCAGGTTGGGTGTGATAGGGAAGACGGGGTGTGATAGGTGGGGCTGTAACCAAAGAAGAGCTCTCCCTGCCCTTATGTCACTTAACAAGCCCCTCCCGTGGGATAGTTCTGTTTTATTCGTGTGACATGATTCTATTTTTACTTCTTCTTAATTTATTTGGATAAGTGCTTTCTTTTTAAAACGTTTTAAAATGCTGGTTTTAAATAGTATTGTTTAAGTTGATGTTTTGTTTCCTACTCGCCTTCCCCCCGCCTCTCCTACCATTCAGACAAAGCGAGTCTACGGGAAACGAGGTGACCCTTTCTATGAAGCCCAAGAGAATCACAACCTAATTGGCGTGGCTAATGTGTTCTTGGAGTGTCTGTTCTGTGATGTGAAACTTCTGTATGCAGTTCCTATCATCAGCCAGCAGGGGGAGGTAAGGACAAGCCAGCCTCTGAGAAAATGGCCGTGGTTCAAGGTTTTTGTTTTTTTTTAACATCTTTATTGGAGTATAATTGCTTCAGTGTTGTGTTAATTTCTGCTGTACAACAAAGTGAATCAGCTACATGTATAGATGTACCACCATATCCCCTCCCTCTTTTTTTTTTTTTTTGCGGTACGTGGGCCTCTCACTGTTGTGGTCTCTCCCGTTACGGAGCACAGGCTCCGGACGCGCAGGCTCAGCGGCCATGGCTCACGGGCCCAGCCGCTCCGCGGCACGTGGGATCCTCCCGGACCGGGGCACGAACCCGTGTCCCCTGCATCGGCAGGCAGACTCTCAACCACTGCGCCACCAGGGAAGCCGCTCCCCTCCCTCTTGAGCCTCCCTCCCACCCTCCCTATCCCACCCCTCTAGGTCATCACAAAGCACGGAGCTCAAGTTCGTTTTTTGTTTTTTAATTCGATTTAAGTTCTGTTCTTGAGGTAGATCAAGAAACTAGGGTGAAGCATCAGGATCACATTCTTCTTTCTCTACTACTATCAAAAGAAACTATCAAAATTAAGGCATGGTTTTAAAAGATTATTAGAACATGTTTCTTATTTGTGGTTCACAAGTATTTTCTTTGTTTTAATCACATTCGAAATCTTTTGGAAACCAGATTCAGCTCTGTGCCCCGTAGTGATTTCTCTCTGAATCTCTCACCTCTGTAGTACACTTTAACTCCTTCCTGGCCCTAAGTGGTCTTTACAAGATACAACTTGGGAGGATTATTTTGAAATTCTAAAATATTCAAAGAAAACAAGCTTAAGCATCCCACTGTTACCTCCTCTTTTTAAAAAAAATGCCCCTCATATTTCATTTATTTCATTATATTGGCCTTCTGTCAGCCTGAAACATTTCAGAAAATGTTCAAGTTCAAACTTTTTTATATTATCCACTTTGTCAACTGACGTTTTCATTTTAAAGTTGGTGACATCCTTATTTCCTAGCTTATCCTTCAATAACATGCAAACTTGGAAATACTAAGTAATTTTTTGTGATTCTTAGAACAGACTAAGAATAGGGTGCCATTCTGCCCAAAGTGAACCCAGAAAATAGACCCTAGATTCCCAGTTGTGATGTGTAAGTACACAGCTCACATTCCACATGTAGTAACCCACCTGTGGACATTATGCTCTAGGAAAATAGTGGGCTAAGTTGCTTTTTCCCATGTTAAAAATGGACACAACTCCTATGGCAAAGAGATTTAGTGGCTGAGTCCCTAGTCAGGGTTTCTTAAGCTAGGGTCCATGGTGGGCTTTGAGTATTTCGTTAATCCCCTGAAATTATACTAAAAATGTATTAGGGTCTCAAAAAACGTTGGGGAAAAAAAGCTTAAGGGCCACTGTCTTCTAACCGTTTTCTCATATTTCCTTTCTTCCCCTTCTCTTGCTCCTTCCTCCGTATTTGTCTCACTTGTCAAATACCGTCAACTAGTTTCTCTCGGGTCCTGGCTGTCAGAGCCAATTGCTCTGTGGAAGTTAGATCTGAGCTACTTTTAAAAATAAGCCTCACTATGTAAGATGACACTGTAGTGCCAGAGCATGTGTCCCCTTCACAAGTCCAGTCATTATGACCTAAAACTGTGTTGCCAAAGAAAACTTGGCCAGTTACCACACTCTGAGAATGCAAAGGTCAGGGTCATTCCTATCCTTAAATCAGTTCTGTGAAACCAGCTATAAGAGAGACACTGCTAAACTAGGACCAATGCAGAGATCCACCAGGATATTCTGGAAACATAAGTTCCCCCCACCCCCCCCTTTTTTTTTTTAGAAAAACAGTCTTAAAGAAACTGTTTCCTTATAACTTGGTGGCTTTGTATTTGTCGCTCCTCCTGGAGTAGGTCTCACCCCCTCACCCTTCTCCCAGCCCTAGGGTTACTTCCATTCTCATTCTCTGCTCCCAAGAGGGTAGGGGAGAGGCTCCATGAGCCCAGTGGCCATGACTGGTTTACTGTTGTAAACACAGCACTTAGTACAGTTCCTGGCACACACTCGATTCTCAGTAAATATTTGAGTGGATAAATTTATCTCCTAACAACCTGCATGTATCTCTATTAGAACAGCTAGTTTACACTGGGTTTTTATTTACTTATTTGTTTATTTATTGGCTGCTTTGGGTCTTTGTTGCTGCACGCGGACTTTCTCTAGTTGCGGCGAGCGGGAGCTACACTTCGTTGCGGTGCGTGGGCTTCTCATTGCGGTGGCTTCTCTTGTTGCAGAGCACGGGCCCTAGAGCACGCGGGCTTTAGTAGTTGCAGCACACGGGCTCAGTAGTTGTGGCTCCTGGGCTCTAGAGCACAGGCTCAGTAGTTGTGGCACACGGGCTTAGTTGCTCCGTGGCATGTTGGATCTTCCCGGACCAGGGCTCAAACGTGTGTCCCTTGCATTGGCAGGCGGATTCTTAACCACTGCACCACCAGGGAAGCCCCCTACACTGGGTTTTTAATTCTGTGTCTTTCCCCACTTGACTGTGAGTGCCCAGACAGCAGAGCCTGTGTCTTTTTATCGTGGTGTTCCCACGATGCCAGGTATCTGCTCAAATGAGTAAATGAATGAATATGTGAATGAGGGAAATAGATAACTCCAGGTAGAATGTGATAGCTGCCTTTTTGCTGTTCATGGGCTGTCCTGTAGAAGAAGGGTAAGAATGAAGATGACTCCGGGAGGCAAGGTACAAAGGCAAATTTGGCTCAAAGTAAGGCAGGGTGATTACAGGGCAGGCGATGGAGTGGGCTGGCTCTGGAAGTACTGAGAGCTTCCTGTTGCTGGAGGTAGCCCAGCGATAACAGCGGAGCTGCTCGCCGGAGATGTTGTAGCATGCTTTCCATCTCAGGTCAGAATTTTCCACGGGCTGTCTTTTAACCCCACGGCTCTCTGGTTCCTTGACCCAGGTTGCCGGGCGTCTCCATGTGGAAGTGATGCGAGTTACAGGCGCCGTCCCAGAGCGCGTGGTGGAGGATGACTCCTCGGAGAACTCCAGTGAAAGCGGGAGTCTTGAAGTCGTAGACAGCAGCGGGGAAATCATTCACCGAGTCAAAAAACTGACGTGCCGGGTGAGAGGGCAGGGCTGGGAAGGCTCAGATAAATGCCCTTTTCAATTCAAAACAATTTTATGGAAAATCTTAGGAGTTTTTCATAGAACATGGTAAAAGTTAAACTTTCTGACAATAAATACAATAACAGACAGTACTTTTCCCAGAAGTGCAGCACACTTTCTGATGACAGTTGTATGAAATTTCAGAAGTCTATGTATGTGGCATGCAAGGAGTGCATATTGTTTAGTGAATCATGCTTTTCTAGTAAAGGTCACAGCTGTGTCAGAAACTCGGTCATTAGGAAAGTTTGAGAGGGATGTGTGCATTTGTCACCATGCTCACATGCTGTAGTTATGGAACTATGGTACACATTTCATTACGAGTAGGTAACCCTTAATGAAATATTTTCAGCTGTCAAATGGATGACTGATTTATTTATTTCATCACCTACTCTTAAATTTGAGGTATCTGGATATGAAAAGAATGCATAGTTTGTTTTCTTTATGAGAGTTATGTTTGCATTTTTTTTTCTCTCTCCAGGTAAAAATTAAAGAGGCAACTGGGCTGCCCTTAAACCTCTCAAATTTCGTCTTCTGTCAATACACATTCTGGGACCAATGTGAATCCACAGTGGCTGCCCCAGTAGTGGACCCAGAGGTGCCTTCCCCACAGTCCAAGGATGCCCAGTACACTGTGACCTTCTCTCACTGTAAGGTACAAATGCCATTACAAAATGAGCTACTTGGGAGACAACCGGCCGCGGCTCAGTTCAAAAGTCTACTTGTAACTTAGAGTTTTTTCCCATATGAATGTTTCATAAACATAATAGGTTTATTGAGCTTTTTAAGCTCAAAACGTACTTTAATACAAATTCAGATCATTTCAAAGTGTTTAAAATAAAATCTGGGGACTTCCCTAGTGGCGCAGTGGTTAAGAATCCGCCTGCTAATGCCGGGGACATGGGTTCGAGCCCTGGTCCGGGAAGATCCCACATGCTGTGGAGCAACTAAGCCCGTGTGCCACAACTACTGAGCCCACACACCGCAACTACTGAAGCCCATGCACCTGGAGCCTGTGCTCTGCAACAAGAGAAGCCACTGCAATAAGAACCCCAGGCACCACAATGAAGAGTATCCCCCGCTCGCCGCAACTAGAGAAAGCCCACATGCAGCAACGAAGACCCAATACAGCCAAAAAATAAATAAAATTTAAAATAAATAAATAAAATAAACTGAAAGGCCTCTACCTGAAATCTGTGATGACCAGTGACAATTTGCTGCATATTATGTGTGTGCAAACATATGTTCATACACATATATGGCCAGAGATACACACACTTACTGTCATGCATGCATAACTTTAAAAAGTTTTTTACAAAAATGTGATCACATTTTACAGATTGCAGAATTGCATTTTATTATTTTAATATACGTGAGCATCTAACCATATAAGTTGCTGTAGATATTTTTCATTCTTTTGAATTCTAAGCATAGCATTCTAAAGTCCCGTATGAGCTTTTAAAGATCATACAAAATGAGAGAGGCGAATATATGGTGAATATTGGTTGGACTTATTTTGTGACATCAGCTATTCTTCTGTCTTTCATATCAGGCTGCCAACCAGTCATTTCTGACAGCCAGACTCTAGCCTCTGTGTAATTTTGTTTTTCTTTGGACAATTCTTAATAGATATTCAAGACCTCTTCTTTTCGAAATTGTGCCTATTCTTTCTGGTTCTACAGTTAGAAGACAAATCCATATCACCACCTATAAAATTTCCCATATGTAAAGTCTGTCAAGGTTTTTTTTTTGAAAGGCTAGATTTCTCTTTTTTTTTTTTAATATTTATTTATTTGGTTGCACCAGGTCTTAGTTGTGGTAGGTGGGCTTCTTAGTTGCAGCACACAGGCTTCTTAGTAGTGGCATGCATGTGGGATCTAGTTCCCTGACCAGGGATCAAACCCAGACCCCCTGCATTGGGAGCATGGAGTCTTATCCACGGTGCCACTGGGGAAGTCCCTGTCAAGTTTTTATTTATTTGTTTTTTAAAGATCTTTTTTGATGTGGACCATTTTTAAAGTCTTTATTGAATTTATTACAATATTGCTTCTGTTTTATGTTTTGGTTTTTTGGCCCCAAGGCATGTGGGATCTTAGCTCCCCGACCAGGGCTCGGACTCGCACCCCCTGCGTTGCAAGGTGAAGTCTTAACCACAGGACTACCAGGGAAGTCCCCTGTCAAGTCTTTATTTTTATGAGAATAGCCCACTTTTTATTTTTACCTGTATTCACCAAGTCTGTTTCTTAGTTCTTTATTAATCTGTTGTTGTTGTTATGGTTCTCTGAATACTCTTTTAAATATTCCCCATCTTTCTTTGGATCCAAAAAGCTGCTTATTTAGAAGGATGAAACCTGGATTTTAAGTACATCCTAGTTAACAACTGGTTGAATAGATGCTAGTCTCAGAGACCTTGGACTCACTGTGTGACCTTGGGGTTTTTTGGGGTTTTTTTTAACCTCTAAAATGCGTAGTTTGTGCTAATTGGTCATGATGTTTATTTTCCTTTTAAAATTCTGGCTCTGTCTCCAAATAAAATAAGAAGGTAGGTAGTATAAGGTTAAACCAATACAGCACAGCCCTTTCGAGAAATTAGTCACCTGAGATTCCACTGAGATGCTAGTGGGAAGGAAATCCACATGGTTCCTTGCCTGCTGCTTTGTTCCAGGTGATTGCCTCACTGCTCCGTCTATTCAGCATCCATTTCCTCATGCTCCTCTGTTTGTATTTCACAACAAAGCGTTGGAGTGGGAGGGTTGAAGAGCAAGAGTGCAGAATCTTGGAGATAATCGTATAAAATTTAATTCTGTTTTGGTCTTCTAAGCCATAGCAAGGAACAATCAGAAGTTCCCCCCCTTTTTTTTTTTTTTGCTGTGCTGATTGGTCTCTTCCGGCGGAAAGTCAGAGTGGTCCCAGGGAAAAGAGAGTCCCAGGGGGAAGGGAAGACAGGTTCAGCTCTGCAGCCAACAAGCCGTGCGACGTGGGGCTGCTGCTTTCCTCAGGGTCCTCGTTTATTAAAGAAAGGAGTTCAATTAAATTACCTCAGGATATCACTTCCCATCTAATATTCTGGTTTCTTTGCGGTTTTCTGTGAAACAGCAGCGATGGTTTTAAGGTTGGGATCAGGCTAGTGTACTCTGAAATGAATCTGTATACAGCTGAAAGTTAAAAAGGAAATTTCACAGATTCCTTTCTGCCTAACTCCTGTTGCTGTTTCGTCTCCCCCGCATATCCCAGGACTACGTGGTGAGTGTAACGGAAGAATTCCTGGAGTTCATTTCAGACGGAGCACTGGCCATCGAAGTATGGGGCCACCGGTGCACCGGGAATGGCAGCTCTGTCTGGGAAGTCGATTCCCTTCATGCTAAGACAAGAACGTTGCATGACAGGTTTGTGCTTGGCTGAGGGCTTTAGATGCAGGGTCAAGGCTCACCCTTGGACAGTGGTTGAAGAATAAAGACTCTCTGAGCCTGTTTCCTCCTTTGTGAATGGGAATGATGAAAGGAACTACCAGGCTCTGGAAAAATTCGATGGGGGAAGGAGAGTCTTTTCAACAATTGAGACTGAAACATCTGTGTACCTTTATGGAAAAAAACAACCTTGATCTTAATTCACATGATACACAACACTTAATTTGAGATGGAGCATGACTTTAAATGTAAAAGATAAAACTATAAAGCTTATAGAAGAAAACAGAAGGGTATCTTCTTTTAAAGTTGATCATTTGCCTCTTCCGTGACCCAGCAATCCCACTCCTAAGTATTTACCCAAGACAAATGAGAACCTAAGTCCATAAGCAGCCTGGTACATGAATGTTTATGGCAGTTCTATTCATGATATCCCCCAAACTGTAAACAACCCGATGTCCTTCAGTGTGAGAATGTTTGATAAACAAATTGTGTTATTAGTCATATAATAGAATATTACTCAACAATAAAAAAGGACTCCGTCCCACTCTTACATATTGTGGATGAATCTCACAAACATTGTTCTGAATCAAAGGAGCCAGGCCTAGAAGAGTACAATACTGCCTGATTCCATCTATATGAAATTCTAGAGCAGGTAAAACTAATCTGTGAGGTTACACAGCTGCTGCAGGTGGTGTGGGGATTGAGTGGGAAGGGGCCTGAGCAAACCTGCTGTGGTGATGGCAGGGTGTATGCACAGGTGTATGCATTTGTCACGGTCCCTCCAAGTCTATGCCTGAGATCTGGACAGTTCACTGCCTATAAGGTATACATCAATAAAATACATGAAAAGAACCTATACCACAGGATTGTTTAGAGTGTTAAACAAGAAAATAATTTATGTGACACACAGAGCACAGTGCCTTATGAATAGTAAGTGCTCAGGGACTGGGGGCTTCTTCTTGTTGCTAATAATGTCCTGGACAATGACATGGTCGTTTGTTGGAATGTGTTTCTGCAGGTGGAACGAGGTTACTCGCAGAATAGAGATGTGGATCTCCATACTAGAGCTGAATGAGCTGGGGGAGTACGCTGCTGTGGAGCTTCACCAGGCAAAAGATGTCAACACAGGAGGTGTCTTTCAACTCAGACAGGTACTAGGTTTGTCTTTGCTTGTTTCTCGTGTTTTCTCCCTGTCCCACTCTTACAGTTTCTGGAATTTTCTAGTTATTTGCCTCTTTGTTCCCTAATTCTTTCCCCTTCCTTGGTCCTCTTCCCCCATCCCTCCCCATCCCCATCCCTGGCCCCCATTTCCGCATCACACCCCCGCCCCTGCAGGGTCATTCCCGGAGAGTGCAAGTCACAGTGAAGCCTGTCCAGCGTTCTGGGACACTGCCACTCATGGTCGAAGCTATCTTGTCCATCTCCATTGGCTGCGTGACTGCCAGGTCCACCAAGCTCCAGAGAGGGCTGGACAGTTACCAGGTGAGACCAACAGATTGCAAACAGTATTTAACAAAGATTGGTTAGTGCAGAATTAAGGTGGTCAGTGGTCTGTGACGGAGACCTGTTCAGGAATATAACTGAACTCCTTGCCTTAAGCATGTATCGGCCTCGGCCACCCCATCCATATTTCCATCCGTTGCCTTTTTGCTAGGTTTAAATTATTGTATTGGCTTAGTGCCGATTAATAATAATTTTATTTATAAACACACATCAGTGCTACAGTGCTCCTTTACTTTAGGCAGGATTTATTTTATATCTGGCCCAAATTATGTTGGGTGTTTGATATTGCTGGCTTTGGCCTGATCCACTTTTATTGATAGAAAGTTGCCCCCATACACTGGCATACTTAACCAGCTCTCTGAAAGCTTTACTTTTTTTTTTTAATTGAAAGTTGTCCTCATGATCATTTTTGTTCATTAAATCTCCTTTTGCTAAACCTTCTTTTCTCACTTAAAAAAAATTAAAAGATGGAACCAGCTAAGAATTCATCTTATTTACCAGTCACAATAAACTTTAAGATCAGGAACTTGACCCCAGGGGCCTGAAAGAACGCATGTGCTTCACCAAGTCCCCACTTTACTATCAGATGTGATTAGGGACTGGGAAGAATCAGACCGTTGAATTCTGGTTCCCTCACTGCCGCACATGAGGGGGAACACACTCCCTGTCATGATGGGGAGAAAACTTTTCTCTGTAGAGTCTGGGCGTAAGCCCAGCCTATCTTGAGAAGGGTTCACCTTTCATCTCAGTTTCCTTTTGGCTTCATGGCAGCAAAGGCTTTACTGAAACATTGGCTTGGACTGTTGGGCCGTAAGGAAGGCACAGCTGTGTCAGACACTGCCTTCCTCATCCCAGGCCAAAACTGCCTCCGACTCAAAGCCTGGGAAGAGTATGAATGGAGTTGTGAGGCTGGAGTCTGCTGTTTCCAGGGCGGCTTCTCCACCAGACTTTTTGCTGTATGTGGAGGGGAAGTTGGGTTGTCCCTCACTTGGCCATCAGCTCCAGGGGCAACTGCAGGGCCTGGTAGAAAGAGCACAGACTTGGAGTGAGGAGACCTGGGTTCTTAAGTTTTGTTTGACTTAACTGAGTAATTTAAACTTCAAGTTCCCTTTTTCTTTCCTCCGAAACGATGAGGTAGACGCAATAATTCTCTGAGGTCCCTTTCTGCCGTAAAATGTTGTGGCTTAATAAATCTCTGATCTTAGATAAAACTTTGAATCTGTGTGTGTGAACTGTGACCTATGAACATGGATCATCAACTGGCTGACTATTCCTGTTTGATGAACATTGCAAGGATTGATTATTTGCACTTTTAAAAACAGCTATACCTCTTGAGTTAAAACTGATTTTTGTCAAAATTTGAGCTCTCAAATATCTGCCTTCCCCCGGTGCTGAATGCTCTTCTTATAGTATCTGTCATGCACATTTAAACTGTGACTGTTTTAAAGCTTTTATTTTTCTTTGCTGCCATGTTCAAGGTCATGTCCAGTACCATTTTTGTTGTTGACATAGTACTTCAGAATTATTTTGATGCAATAGCTTGAGCCAATCCAGAATATGCTCATGTCACAGCAGTTCTACATCATGAAAGCTCAAGCTAGTTTTCGATGAATAGAAGTATCTTCTTAGCCTAAAAGATAATGATAAGTTAGAGCTGTTTGTACTTTATTCATTAATAGGAGGAATTAATTTGAGAAAAATTATTTCTGTAGTGGGCTTACTACTGAAGTTAGAGTTCTCCAAATGAAAATGATGGTTACCAAACTAAAACTAAAGTTCATTTTAAAGTCTACACAGAGAATAATCTTAACGGTATTTTTAAAGCACTTTTAAAAGGCAGTATATTTTGAAGTATACTTAGATATGAAAATAATGTAATTATATTTTTTAAGACATTTGAAAAAAAAAGTTTGTCTTTTGTCTGACTAGGCCACTCCAGTTCCTTTTTTAATATTAACCCTCCAATAACCATAGAAAAATGAAAGAAGGTTGTTACATGGCCCAGTATTCATTTTGAGTAGAACCTGCCTCCATAGAGATGGATATTCTCTACAAATGGGGATTTCTGTATTGTTTCTTTTTCTTTTTTTTTTGGCTGCACAGCTTGTGGGATTTTAGTTCCCCGACTAGGGATTGAACCCAGGCCCTCGGCAGTGAGAGCACAGAGTCCCAACTACTGGACCACCAGGGAACTCTCTCATAATTCTTGTTTCTAAGGAAAATTGTCTCAATTAAAACCCTTTTTTTTTTCACACGATGATTTTGTTTTGCAAATGTTCTGCCAAAATGCTTAGTTTATGTAAGCATTGTAAAATGTTGCTATGGGTTTAGGACAGTTCTGATGTTTCTCACCTGATTGACATGGATACTGACATATCCAACAGTGGATAATGATAGAGCCATGTATCCAAAATAGTGGGCTGTGCTCTTACTGTGGTGGTACAGTATACAGAACCTTCTACAGTCTTCCCTCGGTATCTGGGGGGATTGGTTCCAGAACCCTCCCCCCACTTGGATACTAAAATCTGAGAATGTTCAAGTCTCTTATATAAAATGGCCTAGTACACTTGGCCCTCCTATCAGGAAGGTCCTGTGTTTGGTTGAATCTGCAGATGCGGAACCTGTGGATAAGGAGGGCTGACTGTACGTGGAGTCTGAGCTTCCCAGTGGGTCTTCCCCTGTGATGATTTCACAGTGACAGTGGTGTGGTGCAGGGACAAGGGCGCAGACCTGGCCTCCAGTCCTGACCCTGCCACTATCTGTGTGAACCTTGGTTTCAGTCATTTCATCCTTCAGGCCTTAGCTGCCTCACAGCTAAAACCAGGAGGTTGAGCCAGAGACTCCCTAAAGCCCTTTCTAGTTCTGCCCATTCTAAATCTCAGTCAAATAGCTCACCCAGAAACAAATAGCAACTGTTTGCATAACAGCGCCATAAGGCCTGACCCAGCGGGGTTGTGTCCAATCCCCAGCTAAGAGAGTCTGAGAGAGTTCCCATTTTTAAATGACTGTTTTCTCTATTAAAGAAAAAAAAATAAATCTTAAATTCTTTAAGTAATTATAGACAAGTGAATTACATCCACTTTTTGAGATTCGGTTAAATGTTTTATTATGCCGATGTTGTGTGTGCTATCCATTGTAATGTGTGTGTTAAGCTTAAAGACTTATTTTCCTTGTGTGCTGTTTGAGAAAAAAAAAATGCATGTCCTTTGTGTTTATTTTTTCCCTACCAGAGAGATGATGAGGATGGTGATGATATGGATAGTTATCAGGTATTACTGCTGCTGTCAATCCTGTGGCATGGGGCACAGCTGCTGCTAATTGCCAGCATTCGCAAAGCCGAGGGCAGGGAGGAGGAATGGAGGACCGTAGAGCAAGAATATGCAGTTTCCACTCGCTTTTGATTTGCTTTCAGTGTAATCAGGGATACAATACTATTTCTATAGATTTCCCTGTCAGTTCAAAATTTATAAGCAGATCCTGCATTTTTGCTATGCCATCTCAAATTGCTAGCTCGAAAAGCCTTTCTAAACAAGACCACTCTCACTGTATTAAATTGGTGATCTTAAGAATTGTCGTTATCCATCCATAATCTTTAAGTAGACCTGTCTTTCCTATGTGAACCTGCAATTAGCTCCTTATATCCAAGAGAGTAGTACTGTTCTAACGTGCCATTGTATTTTTAAGACTTTTGCCGGCTAGGAAAACTGAAGACATTTTAAGCACATAGTTTCGTTTAGCCAGTTTTCTTCTCTCGTTAAGGCCAATCTTATTCATAACCTGGAGAATTCAGCTCTCAGCTTTAATCTCTTTTTGGAAATCTAGGGGAGAAAAAATACATGCAAACATGAAATTTTACCTAGTCAGGGCTGACTGGCCTACTGTCCATGGAATGTGAGATAACAGTAATGGTCAAGGTGGCAAACCAAGATGAAGTTTTCTGGGTTGGTTCCCAGTCTTTGTACTGATTCTCTACATAAATTTTAAAAACATGTTTTCCTGGTGTGCCTTCCTATAAGTAAAATGTGGGTCCATTGTAGGTAAAGCCTCAGAAGTTCTCAGGTGTCTGCTCTTAATGTAACGTCTTAAGGGTTAGGCCGGAATTAGGCAAGTCAAAGAGCATCCTGAATAGAATTGGTAGGTGTCTTTCCCACCTCATAATTTCACTAAGAAAGAAAACAAGCAAGTAAAAACAAATGGTAGGGGAGATACCAGTATCCCCTTGGATCTCAGCAACGCCATTAACTAACGTCCTGTGGCTGTCTGTGCGCTTCCTGCCACGTGGTTCACAGTTGAGTCCAGCGGCTGCTTCTGGGAGTTCTCAGCATGGCTGACTGCATGTTGGCTTCTTGCATGGGAAGTTTTCGGTTAGCCTCATGGTAGTGGTTGGAGGTAAAACCTTTGCGGCAAGTTTGAAAAGTTCTCCACTGATCTATCCTTTGCCTTTCAGAAAATACATCTTATCCAGCCATCGAGCTATGAATGATGAAAATGCCTGTCGTTTTCCATTCCATTTGCTGCTTTGTGATTTGGGCTGTGTTTCTGGTGTCCTTCTGCTTAGAATCACAAACCCTTCAAACGAATAGCTACAACTTAAATACATACACACACATACCATATAAGACATCCAACAGCTGGTGTAGTTTGAGGTTCTCTTGCTTTTAAGTATAATTATCTTTTTGGAAATCCAGGGGCTCTGATTTCTGAGTCATGGGATCCTCAATCAGCATGCAGTGTTCCTGAGGCCTCTGCTTTCTTGCATATTAATCACACGGCAATGTTCAATGGCCTTTCCTAATGAAAAGTTTCCTAATCAATTTAAGCATCTTTTTTTTTTTTTTAAAAAAGAAATAGTTATCTGTGCACTCTACAGGAAAATGTTTTCCCTCCCTGATGCCAGGAAGAAGACTTAAACTGTGTGAGAGAGAGGTGGTCTGATGCCCTCATTAAACGGCGAGAATACCTAGATGAACAGATTAAAAAAGTCAGCAATAAAAAAGGTATGTGAGAGTAAACTCCTGGCTGGGAGTAGTGTTTTCACTTCTAGACAGTAGTGGTAGGCTGTTTTCCTCCCTTAGCTGGACTGCTGTGTCTTAGCTTTTTGACCCCATAACAATGATAGATATTAGTGAATCATTAGTGTACAGTGTTTAAGCAGGCTCTGAATTTGAAAGTAATGTTTCATTACTTGAGTTAACAGACATTAAATGTTAAATTCAGATTTTGTTTTGATGAATGCAAATGCCATCAATATCGACATCTCCACATGAGGTATTCCAGGCTCAGAACCTGGGACTGACAGCAGCTAAAGGGTCACTTCTGAAGCCACGACACTTGGCAGGTGGGCTGCGGCTACCGTTGGGCGGTAGCCATGCTCTTGGCTCCTTCGGGGTGGCCTGAAGCTGGCCTGCAGGTCCACTCGCCACCACCCAGCTCCGAGGATTCAGTTTGCTTACGCTGGCAATGGCCACTTGGATTCTAGAGCAGAAATCTGCTCTTAAAACCCTGGTTTCAGGCTTCCCTGGTGATGCAGTGGTTGAGAATCCGCCTGCCAATGCAGGGGACACAGGTTCGTGCCCTGGTCCGGGAAGATCCCACATACCGCAGAGCAGCTAAGCCCGTGCGCCACAGCTACTGAGCCCGCGCGCCTAGAGCTGTGCTCCACAACAAGAGAAGCCACTACAATGAGAAGGCCACGCAGCTCAACGAAGACCCAACACAGCCAAAAATAAATAAGTAAAAATGAGTTAAAAAAAAAAAAAAACCCAGTTGCTCATCCTGAGTGAACGATTCACTCAGTGTGGTCAGTTCTCCACCAAAGGACATGTTCTGAATGTGAATCTGCTTCATGCAGAAGTCAGCGAAAGTCCTCCCCCAGTAAAACATCTTGCCTCCGTGTTCTGCTCTTGGCCTCAGTGTGTGTATGTGTGTGCTCAACCTGCTAATGAAAACTCACTTTGCCTATGCCCAGGTAACTCCAGAGTTGAACTAGGCTAAGAGGATTGCAAAATAGATCAAATAAAATCCTTTTCATAATGAGCATGAAGGAAAACAAGTTAGTTTTGCAGAGTGCAACATACGGTATTTTTTAATCCTCTATCCTTATAAAATTATGTTTGGTTTTATAAAGCAATGTCACATCCATTATTGCACTTGATCCTTCTGACAGGCGCGTGAAGTAGGCATGACTTGTATTAACCCTATTTGACAAATTAGGAAACTTAGACTCATCTGTTGAACAACCTTCCAAAATTACAGAACTAGTAAAATAACCCACGTCTTCTAATCCCTGTTCCAACTCTCTTTCCACTCTTCCTGGGTTTATGATCTGTTAGGCTAGTGTCCTAGCCTCTCTGAGCTCGTCTGGGTCCTCCGTCTTAAACTTCAAAGCCTCAGTTCCCTATTTGGGACACCGTGGATGTTTAAGGCACTTGTGGGTACCACTGAGTGCAAATAGATTTAAATTTAGAAACTGTCCTTTCTTCCTCTTGGCGCTCATGCCCTTGTTTTGTCCCGCAGAGAAGACAGAGGACGATGTGGAACGGGAAGCCCGTCTGGTGGAGCAGTGGGTGGGGCTGACGGAGGAGAGGAATGCCGTGCTGGTGCCTGCGCCGGGCAGCGGGATCCCCGGGGCGCCTGCTGACTGGTGAGTCCACCCTTCCTTCTGGGCAGGCCTGACGATGGTGCCGTGGTCTGTGGCGGGTCATGCGAGTGACCTGCCAGGATTGTCACAGAAAATGTTAAGTACCGTGAGCTGTCCAGGGAAGGGCCACCCAGCCCTAGGGCTCCCTTCCTCCTTCTTCTTGCCCACTGCAACCATCTTCCACTCACAGGAAGCCAGCGAGCACTTATCACCGGCCAGGAGTCAGATAGACAGTCCTCCAGCCCTTGGCATGAGCACCTTGGACATGATTACCTGATCTCCAGACATTCTCATATCTTGGGTCGAAAGAAGGGTGTTTCCAGAGCATACTTGAAAAGGGCAGAAAATAAGTCTTCTTATTTGCCCTCCTGCCTGTTTATTTTGACTCAACAGAGAGTCAGCACTTAAGCACTACATCCACAATGATCAGTCAGTCCTAATGCCCAGAAGAAACAGCATGGGATCCTGGGCTCTGGAGGCAAATCTATCCTGTCCCCTGTTCCTCCTCTAACCATAGCCACTTCCCTTCTTCCCATCACTAGAATTATTCTCAGAAAGGCTTCAAATAATCTGCTTCAATTAATTACATGTAATTCATATGACTGTAGTTCTTTATATAAGTCACGTAATTCCCATGATTTGTGTTAAGAAGGGTGACAAGATCTGTGAAAATATCTCATTTGTAGAACCTGTGTCTGACTCCACAGTGGTTCTCTTCTGCTTTCATGCCTCTGTCGCGTTTGGTTATTTAACAAGATGTAAAACACATATTTTGTTATGATTAAATATTGTTATTAAATTTAGGATCCCACCACCTGGAATGGAAACCCACATACCTGTTCTCTTCCTTGATTTGAACGGTAAGTTTGAACCTGACGTTCCAAGGCTTATCGCATTGAATTAGGTTTGTAATCTAATCAGACCCGCAGCATTTTGACCCTTAAATCACCTGCCTAATCAGGCACATGCCATATTTAGGTGACATTTTTACTCCAACCAAATATATAAAGCCATGACATGTCGAATCACTAGAAGACAGATGTGGAAATTTATTCTTAAAAAGACAGCACTTGAGAGATTGAGAACTGCATACAAAGGCATGAGAACAGCTATTGCTCTGAAACAGTAACGGACATGGAAATTACCTGAGAAGGTAATCACCCTTAGAGAACTGAATCTTTATGCATTGCAGGTGCCCAGGAATCTGCATTTCTGACTGGTGCCCTTTACTCCCCACCCCACCCCCATTTGTTTTGTTTCTAGAACACGATCATCTGTAACCCTGCATGAAGGGTTGTCCTTTACTGTAGAAATTAGATTGAACCTGGGCGAATACAGAACAAGGGTTTTCAATGTGTTTTAGCAGTAAAATCCATTTTCAGTATGAACTTGTGAATGGAACCCCATGTGTGGAATACGAAAGCAGAGTTGCTGAGTTTGGGGATGGGCAGGCTCTGGCAGACCTTTCTGCAGGGCCCTTGGGATCCTCAAAGCACAGCCTGAAAACCTGTCTTCTGGAGGGAAGACAAGTAATGGATGAATGGAAGACACAGGAAGTTGGCTTTGGCTCTTCATATGAACAGTTTTTTTTAAAGCCTAGAAATAGACCGTTGCCTCATGAAGTGGTGAGTTCCCCATTATTGGAGGTTCCCCATTATACAAGCAAAGACTGGATGACTATGTACAGAGATTTGTGAAGGGTGAATCCTACACTGGGTAGGACATTGGAAAAAGATGGTCTTCACATTTCTCCCAAGTGCTCAGAACTTTGTTTCTAAATTGATAATTTAACCACCCAAATCTCTACACTTGATCTTAGCCAAAAGGCCGAGAAGCGATAACCACTCAGATCTCTAATTTAGTGTAAGTTATGTAAGTAGGACCACAAACTTAACACTACGTTATAGGAGGAATTGACAGAAAGCAGCAAAATTCTAAGGTGTGTTTATGTAGTGAAAAATATTTGCTCCCAGGACTACATATAGAATATATTCAGGGGCTTCCCTAGTGGCACAGTGGTTGAGAGTCCGCCTGCCGATGCAGGGGACCCACGTGCCCCAGTCCGGGAAGATCCCACATGCCGCGGAGCGGCTGGGCCCGTGAGCCATGGCCGCTGAGCCTGCGTGTCCGGAGCCTGTTCTCTGCAACGGGAGAGGCCACAACAGTGAGAGGCCTGCGTACCGCAAAAAAAAAAAAAAGAATGTATTCAGTCCATTTATAGGAGAGTCACAAAGGCACCTTTTTGGCTCCTGGAGTTGTTTCTGTAAAGGATAGAAGCTGTTGTAGTTAGTGGAGTTGCTGTTTCAACTGCAGGAATGAAAAACTAGATAAAATTGCATTACATGTAAACTTCATCTGTAAAAAGCATATTTAAAAATTTTGGATGCTTGCTTAAAAAATCTGTTTCCCCCACTTTTGCTTCTGTGCCCTGGACTTGGTCAGCGGATGACCTCAGTGCCAATGAGCAGCTTGTGGGCCCCCATGCATCGGGCGTGAACTCCATCCTCCCCAAGGAGCATGGCAGCCAGTTTTTCTACCTGCCCATCATAAAGCACAGTGATGAGGAGGTAACTGACCTTTAAGAATCTCTTAAAGGGCTTCAGATTAATGCACATGCCTGTGGGCCTCTCTGCCCATTAAACTGCTGTGGTCTGGACTTTGGGGAAGAGGACTGGGAACTTTAAAAAATAGAATGTGTGTGTTGTCCAAAAGGCAAGGAGGGACTTACCTGGTGGTCCAATGGGTAGGACTCCGTGCTCCCAATGCAGGGGACCTGGGTTCGATACCTGGTTGGGGAACTAGATCCTGCATGCATGCCGCAACTAAGAAGCCCGTGTGCCACAGCTAAAGATCCCGCATGCCGCAACTAAAGATCCCGCATGCTGCAACTAAGACCCCTCGCAGCCGAAATAAATAATAAATAAATAAATATATTTTTTTAAAGGGCAAGGAAAAACGTCTATGATTCAATGTAGAGTTGCATTTATTTTCTTTCTAGTGCATGACGTAAAACTGCTACACCTGAGTTGTCTTGTTTTCCATGTCCCCATCCTTCCCCCATCCCTAGGTTTCAGCCACAGCCTCCTGGGACTCCTCGGTGCATGATTCCATTCACTTGAATAGGGTCACCCCACAAAATGAACGGATTTACCTGATAGTGAAGACCACAGTCCAGCTCAGCCACCCGGCTGCTATGGAGCTGGTATTACGAAAACGGATTGCAGCCAATATTTACAACAAACAGGTAGTAACGGGGCCTGATTGTGCCGTTTCATACATGAGCACAAAGTTTTTTCCTTCTCTCTATCACAAAGTAGTGTTTTGGGGTGTTAATACAGTGGCTGTGCAAATCGCTACCAGGTTATAATCTGATTCTCATTTATCCAAGATAACAGGGTATGAGGATAGCAGAGGTAAATGTCATCCACCAAAGGACTTTTCCACCTTGACCGATTTGAGGCCCATAATCTTAGGAGGCAGTGGAGTTATGACATTTTATTGTTTGAAAAAGGTTAAGCGCCTGGTCCGAGAGGGTTAGTGACAAAGCCAGGACAAAGGCAGGCTCCAAACAAATCTCTGTCCTAATGCTTCCCCAGATCTCATCTCAGAGGTGCTATCAGCAAAACTGATCCTCTGAGTTGACTTCTGACTGTGCCAGGATAGATTCATTAAACCCTGACAAGATCAAGTAGAAAGACGGCAAGGGGGAAAAAGGAGCAACCACAGAAAAACCCTGGATGGGCTGCAAATTCTGCAGTCTAAATAACAGTCTAAATAAATCCCTAAATAACAGCTGGGTGTTATTGTCCTTCAGGACTGCAGACGAGGATTTTTCCATTCAGTTTTTTTCTCTTTTACTAAGTGTTGTGTGTATATCAAAAACATAGTAATCGATGATGCTTTTACAATTTGTAAAATACTAAATAACTTATATTTTCCACATCGCTTAATTCAGCTTTCCTTTTCTACCAGAGTTTCACCCAGAGTTTAAAGAGGAGAATATCACTGAAGAATATATTTTATTCCTGTGGTGTAACCTATGAAATAGTATCCAACATACCAAAGGTAAAGTATGTATTACTTTTTAAAAATATCAAAATGTGAGATATTGGAGAATGCGTTAAATCTCAAAACTTTTAAATCATTGTCTCACCACAGTTTTGAGAAAAATGTTGTTCAGGTGAAAGTATTCTAATGGCCTTCTTGTCTCGTTAGGCAACAGAAGAGATTGAGGACCGGGAGACTCTGGCTCTCCTGGCAGCGAGGAGTGAGAACGAAGGCACAGCAGACGGGGAGACGTACATCGAGAAGTATACGCGAGGCGTGCTGCAGGTGGAGAACATCCTGAGCCTGGAACGGCTCCGGCAGGCAAGTAACTGCAGCATCTGGACCAGAGGGTGAGATCACCAGCCTTCACCCCAAATGGACAAAGATGAATGTATTTCCCAAACACCTTCTCTCTCAATCTATTAGAGAAGAAAAACTTGAGTAGCTCTCTCATTAGACAAAATAGTTACTTTGACAAAATAGTAACACAAATTCAAATGACTACCTTTTATTGAACACCGCCTAAGTAATATTGATACATTATTTCATTTAATCTTCAAGATAACCCTGCAAGGTAAATACTGTCCTAATTCCCATTTGTAAATGAGAAAACTGAGGCTGACAGAAGTTAGCCAACCTGCCCAAGGTGACCCAGCTAAGAAGGGGTACAAAGTTGGATGTAAACCCAGAAAGCTTGACTCCGAAGCCCACGTGCTTAACCAGATATTCTCTCCCTAACTTTTGGACCCAGATTAACTTCTGTGGCAAAAGCAGGATATTCAGGTGAAAATAATCCACTAGGTAGTGGAACTGCACAGGAGATGTCATTCAATCGAGGCAGTAGCCGAAGTTATGGAAAGTGTGCTTTGAACAACAAGAGGACTAAGATTGGCGTTTGTCAGAAGAATCTTCCTTTAGTCCCACCTAAACTGCTGCACGAGTGAAACACAAGCAGCATAAAAGTTGATTGTAATTTCCCAAGTGAGATATATAGTTAGTGGTATTTCATCCATGTTTTCTCTGCCCACTTATATAAAAATCCCCAACATAAATGTCTTTAGTTCTGCGGTTTTCCTGGTTTTATTTATGATGAATGTTTTTGATAAATTAAGCAAAAAAAAAAAAAAAATGGATACAATACGATTACAGTTTTGTAAATATGGGGGGAGAGGGAGTGTAGGATTGAAATGATCTTTATTTCTATACTTTCTAAATCCTCCACAATAAACATATATTACTTTTGTCATCAGAGGAAGAAAAATAAATGTCCTTTTCAAATTTGCAGGCAGTCACGGTCAAAGAAGCGCTTTCCACCAAAGCTCGGCACCTGCGGCGAAGCCTCAGCACACCAAATGTTCATAATGTGAGCTCACCCGCGAGGGGCTGCCGCCCGCATGACACATCTCAGGGTTTGGGGTGCAGCAAGTCAGGGGACCTCCGGTCGGGGTTTACAGGTGGGGATAGAACATTCGGCACCAGTGTGGGCATCCCAAGGTGCCAGGCCTGCTGCTCTTTTCTAGCGAAGCTTACCAGAGAGCCATTACATGTAACATGCCTGAGCTTTTAGTGGAATCTTACAAATTTCTCTCCATAAAGTTATGTCCTTGAAAGAACTTTTTTGAGATGTAAATAGAATGTAGTTGGCTTAAGGATGGTTGAGTCAGGTAGAAATCCTGCTGCTAGAGCTGCTGAGTGCTGCTCTTGAGTCTGTTTACGTTCCCCGTTCCAGCTGCCCCGATGGATCTTACCGTGCTTCCCATCAGAGTGACAGGGCACCAGACTCCTCCGTAGAGACCCTTCCATAGTGCCTGGTCTTTATTTTGATTACCTTCCTCAACCATTCCATCGAGGAAATCCAGTTGACAGAAACTACGTCCAGTGGAGGGGAGCGTTGTCGTGGGAAGAAAGGACAGAGCAGTACGCGGAGCACTGCACAGTAGCCTCTTTCCAGGAGCAGCGGAGAGAAAGTCAGGTCCTCTCAAGGAAAACTGATATTTGCCTTCCCATTCTCAAGGACTGTCAGATAATGATGAGAAACACAGTAAACGTTTATGAAAGCTGTCTTACAGTGGTCCGAAAAGCAAATCCCTGTAATCACTTTCATGCAGATGACTTCTTCTGACCACAGTTCAGTTCTTAAACTTGATAATAGGAGACTCATATCGTTGTAAATTGAAAAAAGTCTTCTAATTAATTTAGGTGTCAAAGAAGAGATCATAATGGAAATTAGGATGTATTTAGAACTGAATGATAATAAAAAATGGTATGTATATCAGTAGTTGAGAGATGCAGCTAAAGTGGTACTTAGAGGGAAATCCTTAGCCCTGAGTTTCCTATTATTCCATTTATACTGCAGAATACTAGATGGTAGAGAAAATGAAAGAGCTAGAGCTATTGTTAGGAAATTTATAGATCTTATATTATAAATGTTATTAAAATATTAATTATATTAAAAATAATGAGGAAAACATATATCTTTAAAAGTAAGGAAAGACCACCTATGAAGTATTCTACCCCCCCAAAAAACATTGAACCTAAGTGTGGTCAAGACTGTAGATCTAACTACTAATATTTACAGGGGACAGAGGAAAATGTTAAATGATACCACAGGGATTCATTTAACAAAATCCAGACTGTGGGAAACGTTACAGGAAAAAAATGATCTAGAGAAAAGGGAAAGCTCATAAATTAAAAAAGACTTACAAGATATATCATCCAGTTGCAGTAAATTAACTATCTTGATCCTGATTCAAAATTAGCTGTGATAATGTTTATAGACATTTGACCACTAATGGGATATCTGATGCTATTTAGGAATCACTTAATTTTTTTAAGATGTGATAATGGTATTATGGTTTTAAAAAGGGAGTAGGAATTTCTTATCTTTTAGAGATTCATAAAGAAATATTTATGGATAAAAATATTTTAAGTTAGAAAAAGAAAATCAGAATATTTCTAAAGAGGGTAATGATAAATATTAGAGCAGAATTATAATAAATTCAAATAAATAAGGAAATAATAAATATTAGAAGAAAGAAAGAGGGAAGGAGAAGGTCATACAGCCTTCAACTGTATGTGTGATATTTTATTTAGTTAGTTATGTTAAATATATAAACCACATTGATAAAACCATTCATCCCTTACAGGTCTCTTCTAGTCGACCGGACCTTTCTGGCTTTGACGATGATGATAAGGTGTGTACCCATGGGCATGGCCAGGTTATTAGTAGAATCTAAGTCTGGAAAGTTAGGATATATTGGTGTTTTTAAAATCTCTGGACTTCCCACCTTAACCTGATGCAGATCATGGTCTCTACATGTCTATTTCCAAGTTCAAATACTTGATGTGAAATTGCTATGCACTCTGAGTGTTACATTGTTACTTAGCATGACACCTTCCATATCAGGATCATACGACACATAATTGAATAAATATCTGTGTTTATGAGTCTAACTCTAAATGACTTAAGAAAGTATTACATCCACCATAGCAAAATCAAAATTATTTCAAATGCGGAAAATTAGGAACTTGAAATTAAAGATATTTTACAGCATTATCATATTCAAATATTTCTTTAACATATATTGTATGTAAATTACTATTCTAGGGACAGTAGATGATTCAAAAAGTATAAACACAGATTATGTCTTCAAGAAGTTTAAAATCTAGTCCTTGGAGATAGACATCTCCTGAGAAGTTGAAGTAGGGTTAACTAAGTTTATATGATATAAAGGAGGAGGTTTCTCCCTTTACTATACCAATATCTTATGCCAGCTTGGAACTTTTAAATCTCAAGTATACGTAGAGTAATCGTACCACCACGTTTGCCTGGGGAAGTTCAAGCTTATGCCTCCTACCCAGGAAAAATATCAGTGGAACTGTTTCACTCTCAAAAGTGTTGTTGTTTGGTCTTTAAATTATTTATTCACTCCAGGTATACCTTGGGTATGATAGCACTTGTCTTATTGTTCAGTACTTTTCTACATGTTAGATCTATTTAATAATAAAAATAAATGAAGAGCACATACTGCCATTAAAAAATAGAAAAAAACCCTCAAATCAGGCTTCATTTCTCTCTCTCTCTCTCTCTCTCTTTTTTGGCACACTGCGTGGCATGTGGGATCTTAGTTCCCTGACCAGGTGTCGAACCTGTGTCCCCTGCATTGGGAGTGCAGAGTCTTAACCACTAGACCACCAGGGAAGTCCCCATTTCTAATTTTAGAAGGACTTAATTACAGTTAACCCATGTTTCTACCTTGTAGGGTTGGCCAGAGAACCAGTTAGACATGTCTGACTACAGCCCCAGTTACCAGGATGTATCGTGTTATGGAACTTTGCCCAGGGATTCACCTCGAAGGAGTAAAGAAGGTAGTGGTGAGATTTTTTTCTGTGTTATTTCTTTATAATTTCATAGGAAAGGCATGGAGGGAAATTTTTTTATAGATGACATATAATATGGTAGGAAGCTGAAATTCTAGTTTGCTAGATGATCCAAAACTGTCTTCTTGAATAGAACATATCCTGTTCACTTTTTTTTCTTTGTATCCATTATATCATCCAATTAATAACAGGCTTTTTGTGCAACACTTGTAATTTTCAAATCACATTTCATGTATCATTTCCTGATTTTGAAGTCAATTTTGAGACACACATATCTTATTACATTATGGTTAGATTTCATTCTTTACCAAAAGAATATCCACCTCTGTCATGTTTTTGTGCTGGAATCAAAGTATATTTTAGGAGAGCATGTCTCTGGTCCCTAAGGAAATTTCAAAGCTGATACCAGAAATGAATTTGATTGATGACAACATTATTACCTAAATATAATATATAATCTCCCAATGCCCTGAAGGAAGCAGCAGTCTTAGGATATGTAAATCGGCTCTGTTACCTTACTTATCCCTTATATTTTACCTACTGTGTGCCATTGTACCAGTGAATTGAGAAAATACAGAAGGAGAAAGAGAAGACCAAAAAGGTAAGAAATGAGTAAAAGCAAGAAAGAAGAATCGTCTTTCTTAGTCATATGGAGCAGGGTGGCTTGAGGGGAAAGTGACTTGCAAGAAGACTTACACAGTGCTCACTCACTGAATATGTATTGAGCCTGTCCTTGCTATATGCAGTGACAGATGCCGAGATCTTAAAATCCAACTGTGGACATGTACATAGAAAATAATAAGTTAGGAAATGATAAAATGCCAAAATGCATGTATAGATTATAAGGGCTCTGAGAATTCAGAGAGATAGAAAATCAGCATGGGGGCTTCCCTGGTGGCGCAGTGGTTGGGAATCTGCCTGCCAGTGCAGGGGACACGGGTTCGAGCCCAGGTCTGGGAAGATCCCGCATGCCGCAGAGCAGCTAAGCCCATGAGCCACAACTACTGAGCCCGCGTGCCACAGCTACTGAAGCCCACACGCCTAGAGGCCGTGCTCTGCAACAAGAGAAGCCCCCGCTTGCCGCAACTAGAGAAAGCCCACGGGCAGCAACAAAGACCCAACACAGCCATAAAATAAATAGATAGATAGATAGATAGATAAATAAATAAATAAAGTTTAAAACCAAAAGAAAATCAGCGTGAGTTGAAATTGGTCTGTTAAGTGATGCTTAAGCTGGATCTTGAAAAGAAGGTAGAAAATTTGGTTTCTGATTTCTTTGCTGCTGTCCAGCCCTTTGATGACTCTTTGTAACTTTGTAGATATATCTGCATTTTTGCCTACCTCTGTTTTAATGCTCAGCCAAATACAGTCATCTCTGAGTATCCACGGGGGACTGGTTCCAGGAGCCCCCGCGTATACCAAAACAACCCGAGACTGTGGAGTGCCGACTGTATATTTATTGAAAAAAAGGAAAAGCAGAGAGAGCATTTTATTCAGAAAACATAGCATGAACAGCATATAAGTGGACCCACGCAGTTCAAACCTGAGATGTTCAAGGGTCAACTGTATTCACATACTGATCTCTTCGTTGCGCCAGATATTCCTCTGGCTTGGTCACTGCCTTGCTTCCTCTGTGTTGGTTAAAGTGCTCTGTGCCCGTAAACCCATGCCTTTTGTCTTCCCCAGGTTGTACGTCAGAGAATCCTCATGCCTTAACAGTCAGCCCTTTTAAAGCATTCTCACCTCAGCCGCCAAAGTTTTTCAAGCCCCTAATGCCTGTTAAAGAAGAGCATAAGAAAAGGATGGCGCTTGAAGCAAGGCCTCTTCTAAGCCAGGAGGTAAATGCTTGACTTGTCTGTACCATGTACAATAGAATGGATGTGTTATGCCTGTGGAGAAGGAACACTGTGCATTAACAAAGTCAGATGCCACATGTTGACATGTATGGGTTATCACTCCATGGTTCCTGTTCTGGAGTAAACATCTCTTTCTCAAGCACACAGGGTCATGGATAGAGTGTTTTGTTTGTTGTTATTGCTGTTGTTTTCTTTGTGTTTATGGCGTTTTTCAGAGTATTTATTTCAAGTGAGAAAGAGATGTCCCCTAGGTGTTTTGAAAATATGAAAGGCATTTTTTTTTTATTTGATAAATTTGGTTATGCTATTTGCCATAGTATTTGTGTAGTCTTGTCAGATTTCATCAGTAGTTTAACTCAAGCCTGCACAGTTGTTGGCTGCACTGCTCACATGTAATACAAGTGTTTGCATTGCTTTTCTAACGTGCACGTACTTAATGTGTATGTCGGCCGTCGTTGTCTTCTGTGTGTGATGCATCTGTGTGTCTTAACCTTTGCAGAGCATGTCTCCACCTCAGGCACATAACCCTGGCTGCATTGTGCCCTCGGGAAGCAATGGCAGCAGCATGCCTGTAGAACACAATAGCAAACGTGGGAAGAAGATTGTAAGTCCTGCAACCATTTCTGTCATATTGCCTGGTGGTGGGTGTAAGGCCCTTTCACAGACAGTCATCCAAATACTTAAGAAGAAATTAAGATCTGTATTGAGTCTTGGCTTTTTTTTTTTAAAAACGTGATCATCGGTAATGAAATTTTGCATGGATGTGGCCGTGACCTGTGATTTTTCTAAGTGTTCCTTCTATTTATTTACTTATTATTATTTTGCTTAGTATAAATTTGCTTAGAAAAAGGAAAAAGCCACTTTTAATGATTCTCATCTTTAAAAAGCATAACACAGAGATCACTTTAACTAATATTGAATCTTTCTAATGAGCCTGTGCATATTGCCCAGATTCTGAAGTTAATCTACCTAGAGGAATTGCACTTACTTGGCGTAAGTATTCTTTCATTTAGCTGTGGGTGTTTGAGAGCTCTTTGTGTGCTGCCTGATGCTATTGTCAAGATTATCCTGTAGTTTGTAGCCTCTCCACCATCTATCACTGCCCATCCTCATCATCTGTACCTCTCAGGTAGCCTCTTTTAATTTGCTGGCAAAATAGATTCCAACTCCCTCGGTGTCAGTCCTGCTTTCAGGAGGACTTACCTGTATTTTACCACTGGTAGGTTGAAACTCTACCTGAAACACCTCATTCCCTAGCACTTGGTTTTCACATTTCAAATTGGAGAAATCGTTTTTAAAACACTATGTACCAGGCACTTGGGATCATAAGCGATATCTCAGTTTAAAAATGCAAGTGTATATTCTCGTGCCTGGAAAGAATTCTCTCATTCTGTGTCTCAGCTTTCACTCTCCTGTGGTTTCCTAGGCTTTGGATGCAGCTTGGAGCTGGAGCGGGCTGCTTGATGTTCACACCTGCATGCAGTCTGCTCTGTGGGCAGAGTGTGGGCCCTTTCCTTTCCCAGCGGCACCATGTCAGACTCATTCCAAAGGGTCATCAGCATGAGGTCTTTTAACCTCTAGGTTCTAGAATATGCTGCAAACACACAGTGTGTGAAGCTGACTAGAACCTGACCCGGACATGTAGCAGGCCAGGCTCCTGCATGCTTGGAGCACTAGGGGATCTTAAGAAATGACCTTCTCACTCTTCCTGTCCATTGAGGAAAGAAGGAAAGGCATCATTTTCCCCTCCCCTCTGTCCCTCTCCCCCCCCCCACTGTCTCTGTGTCCTCCCTGTCCTTCTATCCCAAAGTCCCCCTCCCCCCCAGTCCCTGCTGGAGAAGAGCCTGCACGCCAACAGCTGCCCCTCATCGCTCCCAGTCTTAGCTCTTCAGTCACATACGTGACCTCCCCCTGCTTAATTAATAAAGGCTTCAGCATGGGCTAAAAAGGCCAGGTGGCTAATTTATTACCCCTTCCATTCTCTGGCTGGTTGGTTCTGTCTGTTGATTGACGTGGTACCCATCACCATGCTGCACGGGCACTAAATTTTAACCTATTTTAACAGTACATTTTGGTAGAGCACACCATCAAGGGACTGCTGGATGGCCCTTCTGGGGCTGCCCAGCAGCTGGTTTCCCTGTTCACAATTTGCATTATAGTTATTTTCTTTACTTTCCTTTTATTACTTTAAAATAAAACCCATCTCAGGACTTTTAGCTAGCAGAGGGTAGAATGGAACCAGATTCTCTTGGAAAAACCCAGGAAGTTTTGAGCAGCAGTTAGATTCCGTGTGATCAGACGCACCATGAAACCCACTAAGCAGGATTTGATGGAACCATTTTTCTTGCTGCGACCTTACTTGAGAGACCTGCCTCTACTCTCCTTAGAAATCTAGCTCATTGCACACTCTTCATCTCTGAAACTATTGAACTGTTTGATTTATTGCAGATAGCAGCTTTTCCAGGATGTTTTGGTAGATTATAAGAATATTACTTGCTTGATCTGAGGTTCTAGTCTCTCTTTTGGAAGATTTCATTTTATTTCTCTTCTTACAAATGGATATAAACTGCTTTATTCCTGTGTTCCCTATTCACTTTCTTTCCTTTTCCACTCTTGGAAAATTAGAGGGCGAATCAATGGTTCAGTCTGATCAAAGGAGTTTGCAATCATTTTTGAGAAGCGATATTGGGACATTGTTCCTTTTACTTTTCAGCCCATCTAGTTACCAAAGAAACCTGTCATTTCACATAAGCTATAGTAAATATAGCTGTGCTTAAATTTTTTTTTTTTTTTTTTTTTTGGCTTAAAACTACACATATTTAGGGCTTCCCTGGTGGCGCAGTGGTTGAGAGTCCGCCTGCCGATGCAGGGGACACGGGTTCGTGCCCCGGTCTGGGAAGATCCCACATGCCGCGGAGCGGCTGGGCCCGTGAGCCATGGCCACTGAGCCTGTGCTCCGGAGCCTGTGCTCCGCAAGGGGAGAGGCCACAACAGTGAGAGGCCCGCCTACCGCAAAAAAAAAAAAAAAAAAAAAAAACTACACATATTTATTCTCATGTAGCTCTGGGGCAGATGTCTGAAAAGAGCCTTTTTTTTTTTTCCTTTGTTGTCTCATCAATTTGGGAAGATAGACAAATTACTTTGTGCCTTCTGTGACTAAGATAAAAGCAACAGTGTGCCTTCGGAGTCTCTCTTAAATTTTTTAAGTCACGATGCAGACAGAAGAGCAGAAAGAAGGTCAGTTCTCCCTCTCTTGGGTCTTGCATAGACAGCATATGGTTTTTGTCTCTCGTTTTACAGAAGAGGAAACACGAGACTTGTTGAGTGATTTGCCCAAGGTCTCACACTTAACGAGAGCATCAGAACAAAAACCCCGTCCCTCGGCAGAATTGGGCTGACTCCAGAGGCTCCCAAAGATAGTGCAGTTTCATCACCTGCTGCTGCTGTTTCTAAAAAGGGGCTGCCCTTCCCTTAGTACCACGGACAGAAGTACTGGAGACCCTTGGCTGATGGAGTCTTTCTGAAAACAGACCATCTCTCTGAGGGACAACTGATTAGAGTGGAAGTGAAAATGACTTTAATCAGGTGAAAGTCACACAGAAGGTCACTGTTTTTTTGTTCTTTTTAATTTTTTTTAAATTTATTTATTTTATTTTTGGCTGCGTTGGGTCTGCATTGCTGTGCACGGGCTTTCTCTAGTTGTGGCGAGCGGGGGCTACTCTTCGTTGCGGAGCACGGGCTTCTCATCGCGGTGGCTTTTCTTGTTGCAGAGCTCGGGCTCTAGGCGCGCGGGCTTCAGTAGTTGTGGCAGGCGGGCTCAGTAGTTGTGGCTCGCGGGCTCTAGAGCACAGGCTCAGCAGTTGTGGCTCACGGGCTTAGTTGCTCCACAGCATGTGGGATCTTTTCGGACCAGGGCTTGAACCCGTGTCCCCTGCATTGGCAGGAGGACTGTTAACCACTGCGCCACCAGGGAAGTCCAGAAGGTCACTGTTTTAATGTGGGTTTTGATTCCTTCTTAAAATCAAGGTGTTTTGTCTATAGGTAAATATCAGCCGCATAAACTAAATCTCAAAAATCAAATCATGAATATTGTAGCTGTAGAGAAGCTTGAGAACTTGACTCCATGTCCCACTTTTAGGAAGAGTTTTCATTCTTTTTGTCCTTAAGACACAGTAGGAAGGTTCTTAGTTTAGTCTCCTTTAAAGTAAAATGATAAATATAATGTTTCTGGTATAAACTGTTTATCTAATATATAAAATAGATAAACAGCAAGGTCCTACTGTATAGCACAGGGAACTATATTCAATACCTTGGGATAACCTATAATGGAAAAGAATCTGAAAAAGAGTATATACTATATAACTGAATCACTTTGCTATACAACAGAAACTAGCACAACATTGTAAATCAACTACACTTCAATTAAAAAATAAATAAAATGGGGCTTCCCTGGTGGTGCAGTGGTTGAGAATCCACCTGCCAGTGCGGGGGACACGGGTTCAAGTCCTGGTCCAGGAAGATCCCACATGCCGTGGAGCAACTAAGCCCGTGTGCCACAACTACTGAGCCTGTGCTCTAGAGCCTGCGAGCCACAACTACTGAAGCCCGCGTGCCTAGAGCCCGTGCTCCGCAACAAGAGAAGCCACCGCAATGAGAAGACCACGCACCGCAACAAAGAGTAGCTCCCACTCGCCATGTGCAGCAATGAAGACCCAACACAGCCAAAAATAAGTAAATAAATAAATAAATATTTTTTAAAAAGAAAAAAAATTTTTAAATAATAAATAAAATGTACAGAACCAAGAGATACTGTCTCCCCCCATGCCCCCCAAAAAAATCTAACCAAATTCCCTTAAAATACAATTTAAGCCAATTAAGTCTTCTTTTCTCCTTGGAAGGCATAACTTCATAAACTTTCCATCTCTGTTTACATGTTGGAAAATGATTCATCTCTACTCAGTTTTCTTTCTTCTGGAACTAGTTGTCTCCACTCCTTTAGCCTTTCTCTTTAGGTCACTCCCCTAACCCTAACCCCACCCCAAGTGCATAACTAGGTACTGATCCCTATTTATTTTTGTAGACTCTTCAGTTTTACTAAGGTCATTCTAATCCTTTAGGAATAATTGTTTATCTTCGTGATTTTCATAAGTGTATACCTATTTCTACACATTAAACTCATGCTTGAACATTTCACTCAGCAAAGTTGTATTTTAGGATGACAGACCTTTCCTCAGTGTAAGGAAGAAATAACTTCAGGCATAAAAAGAGGCCCCGAATTATAAATTCTCATCTTCAAATTTGGTTTTCCTTGCAACAGCTAACTTTTTCATAACTAATTGCATCAAAGACTCTTGGGCTTGGGGATTATGTTTCTTTGCCAGCTTCAATTAGAAGGAAATATAAGAGAAACAAACACCTGAAATCCAATTTTGAGTCTAAACAAGTCAGGTAGAGAATCTAGAAAATGTAGCGCAGGTGACTGGTTCCGGCAGTTCTGTCCAATTTTTGCTCCTTTACTAAACGTTTCCTCCCAACATTAGGGAGAGATCTCTCTACCCCACCCCCTTTTTAACAGTGCTATTTAATTAGAACACAGCTAAAGATAAGACCGAGAGGTTAGTGTTGCCAAAAATTTTGTTTTGCTGACTTCTGGAATTTTATCACTGATATTTGATAGTCACCTTTGATTAACAGACAAGGAATTAAGACTACCGATGCTTTTAAATAATTTATATTCAAGCTATTTTAAAATCTAAAAAGAGTGTTAAGCTATTTTTTAGGTATTTAGCATCTTATGAGATAGAAAATTATTGCTATAAAATTCAGCAGATGAAATTTATGTTCATTTGTAAACTCCCATCTGCTCTATCCGTGGAGCGTGCTTTTCCTCACCCTCCCCATCCTTCTCTCTTCCTCACCTCTTCTCTCTCTTTTTCTCTCTCTCGAAATGAGTAACGTTAATGTTTTGGTTCCAGGTCTTTACAGTTACTCTGTTGTTATACTGATGGAAATTTCATCCACCCAGCAGTGTCCAGGGTTATCCTTCGAGCAAGGACCACAGTCATAACTCCCCAAGGGTAGGGACCATGCCTGTCTTTGCTCAGCATTGGTATTCCCAGTTCTTAGGACAATGACTGGCATGTAGAGGATGCTTGATGAATATTGTTGAATGAAAGTCACGTTTAAAAGAGAAAAGGAATAGTTGCAATGTTATCAGATGTATATGAGGTTAATTAGAAATGACTAGATAGTAATATCATTTACTTTTATTTGAAAATAAAATGCCCATGTGTTTTATATTGTTTTCCACCAAATTTAAAAGAATCATTCACTCAGGGAGAGAGATTGGAAGATGATAACAGCCACTCTTGCATATTTACCAATCTTTATAAACAGAATCCTAAAGCTCTTTGACGAAAGAGATTTTCATTTAACTCTCACTATCTTCCTCACTTTCTAGTCAAATCCTCTTCCATGCTTCTCAAAAATGCTAGAAAATAGTAATTGTCAGATTAATTCAGTATTTTACGGACTTACAATATTTAGTGTAATACTGAGAATGGATGTTGAAATCGTGTTCTTTTCCCTTTCACTGTTGCAGTGTCTTTATTTACGGCCCTTCCTCCCCATAAAATAGCTCTGACATGTTTTGCAAATCATCTTATTTATCTGCACTTTGCTCCCCAAGGTGAGGATTGTAAGAACATATGAAACAGCAGCTCTTCTCTGCCTCTGGCTGTCCCTCTACTCATTTAATTAGAAAAGAGAACATCTCCAACTGAAAACTAATCATGAGGCACTAATTAAAAGTCTACTGCACTTCCTTCCATCCTTTCCTTTAAACCAGGGGAGGAAAGGTTTCTAATTATTAGTGAGTGAGCACAGAAGAAATAAATCTTTTCATCTTGGATGGTAATGGGTTCATGCTCACAGATCTCTGAGGATAATGTACCTTTGTCCACGACAGGTGACAAGATTTAACCAAACTCAGAAAACAAAAACAAAAAACACTATAAACATGTGAAGGTGAATGCCTTTAACAGTAAAGTGTTTACAGCCTGTCTCAACAATGCAGTTGCTCTAAGGAGCTCGTGGCTGACGTTTGCTTCATTTCTGTAGGACTCTGAAGAGGAGGAAAATGATCTAGAAGCTCTTAACCGGAAGCTGATAAGTTCACAGCCTTACGTACCTGTGGAGTTTGCTGACTTCAGCGTTTACAATGCCAGCTTGGAGAACAGAGAGTGGTTTTCTTCTAAAGTCGATTTGACGAACTCAAAGGTCCTGGAGAAAGAAGTGTCCTGCAGCCCCACTACCAGCAGCATCACCAGTGGCTACTTTTCCCACAGTGCCTCCAATGCCACCCTGTCTGACATGGTGGTCCCTTCTAGTGACAGCTCAGATCAGCTGGCCCTTCAGACAAAGGATGCAGACTCCAGTGAGCATCCCGGAGCATCACTTGTGCATGACTTCAGACCATCCTCAAACAAAGAGTTGACAGAACTAGAAAGAGGCTTGGTAAAGGATAAGATAACTATGGTGCCACTCAAGGAAAACAGTGCCTTAGCCAAAGGGAGCCTGTCATCCCAAAGCATCCCTGAGAAAAACTCCAAAACCTGGTGTAGGACCAGCTCATGTTCAGAACAAGATGCCTGCTCCAGCAAAAATGGCCAGCCGGCCAGGGAATTCTGCCCCAGGGAGGTGACCATAGAACACACCACAAACATCCTCGAGGACCATTCTTTCACAGAGTTTATGGGTGTGTCAGATGGGAAAGATTTTGATGGTTTGACAGATCCTTCTGCTGGAAAACTTTCGAGTAGGAGGAACCTACCAAATACAGTGGACACTAAGAGTGTCTCAGATGGGCCACAGGACCCTGGCCAGCTGTGTTCCTCGGCAGAGAGTGACCAGGTGATAAATTCCAGGGGCAGTCTTTCGGGTCCTGTGCTATCAATGAGCGCACCTAATTGTGCTCCAACTGCCAGAGGCCCTTCATCACAGTGACTTAGTAGGAGAGATTCATTCAGATGTTTTCTGACAGGGACAATGGGCCCACTTGGGGACCAAGTTCACATGCTGCCCAGCTGGCTGGCTATGGCGGAGCAAGTCTGCTTTCATAGTTTCTGAGTGGGGTTATGACATATGTAGGACCAGCATATGGGTTCATGTTGACTTAAGTGTTCACCTCGATAAGGATCAGTCAATCTCGTGTTCACTCCCCGAGATGTTTAATTACGGGCTCTCCCAAGGTATCCTGGTAGCATCTACCATATTTCATCACATCTGTGATTTCTTTGATTTTTAGATACGCTATTATTTTATGTATCATTAAAGCAAATACTTCCAATTAAACTATATCATATCAGCAGTTTCAGAGATGTTAAAAAACATGGGGTGGTGGTGGGGGAGAGATGCATTGCAGATTTGATAAAATACATCCATTTGGTGCCCATAGGATAAAAAATGCTTTGGGGAAGCATAGGTGAATTTCCTGAGCAATTTAAGTGTGGGCTTTGGAAGTTACCCAGGTTGGTTTATTACAGTGTTTAATTTTCGTATTGGAACAAAATGGGTTTTTGCTAATATTCCTAAGGAAAATAGTGAATTATATAATTAAGAGTACCACCATCTCTTCCCATTCAGGGTCACTGTTTTGATCCCACACCCCAGCCATAGCTGTGTAAGGGGTATGGGAGCGCCAGTCTTAGCAAAACAAAGAGCTGACAGAATTAGAAAGCAGCTCAGTGAAGGAACAGATAATCAGTGTGCCCGTCTGTCTCTCTGGGTTTTGTTTTTTTTGGTTTTTTTTTTAACATCTTTATTGGAGTATAATTGCTTTACAATGGTGTGTTAGTTTCTGCTTTATAACAAAGTGAATCAGTTATACATATACATATGTTCCCATATCTCTTCCCTCTTGCGTCTCCCTCCCTGTTTTGCTGAGGAAGTTATCATCCCAGTTTGCTGGCTTCTTCCCCCAAGTCTTCCATACTAGCCCTTAAAATCTCAGTGTGTGGTCATTTATACAGCATATTCATAAATAAACTGCAAAAAACAAATAGTGGGGTCTCTTACAACTCAGAAAAGACTTCTTTCCCCAACATAAGAATAAAATAAAGTTACTCATTACTGTTCTTGCAAGCTAAACAGTCATTTGTTTAAAAGTCTTCAGCTTCCTTTACACTGATTTTAAGCAGAATCTGCTTTGCTGGCCTACATCAGCTTTTTAGTCCTTCTTCCAAGAAGTCCAGGAAGAATGTGGTCCAGGGGTTAATTCTTCCCCCTGGAACAGTGCTTCTCAAACCTAAATGTGCAATAGACTCACTGGGGGGTGTTGGGAGCAGATGCCTCTTAAAAATACAAATTCCCAGGCGTCACTGCCCTGCACACCTAAGGTTTTGCTTCAGTCCCCGTTGGAGCGGGGCAAGGGGTGGTGTGGGGATAAGGTTTTCACAAACCCCTCTGCTGAAGGGATACAGGGTAGGGTGTCTGAGGGCTGCCCTGTTAGAAGCACGGCCCGGCCCGCAGAAGGGGGAAGAGAGGCAGCAAACTTCCCCTCACCCCCGCCTTGCTTCGTTGCCTGTATTATTTAGAACCCAGTAACAGGAACACTACCTGATTTTTGCTTTCGAAAGGTTCCAGAATAGAATAGTGTGTCCCTGCCAAAGGTCTTGGTTTAAAAGTGGAATTTACAAAAAACGTTTGTTGTATCAGGGTCATGTGGGACTATGGTGAGTTTTTTCTTTTTTAAAAAATTGCTTTAGTATTTTTGTTATCTTGGTTTTAATTTGTTTTGACAGTGTTAAAGTCTGAGCACTTTTTAAGCACTCAGGTTTGACTTTTGTTCTCACCCTGGTATGACTTAGAGTGTAGACCCAGCAATAACATTTCTTTTACTTTAACTTTAGGTCTTGCAGTCTGTCATTACTTTTCTTAGAATCTTCAGCCTTGGAGCTAGGTTCGTCCCTTGTGTAGAGTACAGTCTAGAACTGGATCCCGTAGTCAGCCAGATCCTGCAGGTCCCTCTAGGAAGAGCCCCTCATGGGGGATGGTCTCCGTGGGTGGGGAGGGCGGGGACAGGAGCTTGCACTCACCAGCCTCTGTGTTCCAGGGGAGCACGACCGCTCCGTGAGAGGGAGCAAGCCAGAGCACCAGGCCATCTTTAAAACATGCTGCGGCCCAGCCGGACCTCACACCAGCGTGGAAAAGCCGTGGCTTCGGGGGCCACCTCCTTTCTCCTCCCGAGCCGGCAGAAGCCGCGCTTTGTCACTCGGCTGAATCGGCAGCCTCTGCTTTCTTCCAGAGAACCGAAAATCCTGGCTTAATGAAATGGCAGTATTTTTGTGTGCACTCACTACACACCCACACTGTGTAGAAACCTCCACAGATTCAAACAAACTTTATTCTTGTACAATTTTAATCAGTTCTTACTGTAGAATCTGGAGTCAATGCTCTAATTTTTTTTATAAATAGTATATGTTATGTATATGAAATGGTATCTATAATATGTCTGGAGACAGACAAGTCTGCACACTAAAATGGGGAGAAAAGTGGTTTGTAGAAAATCGGAAGGTACTGGACTTCGTTACAAAGCAGCTTGGGCGATCTCAGAACAGGAGCAGATGAAAAAGATTGTGTTGCCTGAGAATGAGGTTGTAAATCCCTCTTTGCAGCAAAGGTTACAGAATGCCGTTCTTTATAACCAAAGAACTTACATAAGACTGAATGTTTTTGCTGTCCACTCTTGTTTTATGTGTACATACGTGTTTGACTGCAAGTTCGGTGCCATACGCCCCTTGGCTCCCAGGCCACGTGCTGCCGTTCTCTGTCCTGTTTCTTAAGCACACTGAAAAGTCTCATGGCTCCATTCTTTGGTCTTCCACCTGGCCCGCCGCCTGCTGACTTGCCGTGGAGTTGGAACCGTTGACGGTGACTGGGGCTCTGACCCCAGCGTTTCTGGTCCCTTGGTCCAGGCCATCCAGGCAGGTGGGATGCAGAGAGCAGTATTACTGTAAGAAAACACAGGGACAAACCAAGAGTTGGGTTGCGGGGAGGGGGTGTTGATTTTCGTCTCTTTGTGGTTTTGTTTGGGGTTGGTAGGTTTTGTTGTGGTGTGGTTTTGCCATTGTTGTTTTACTTCAATTTTGGAAAATGCTGAAGGGATGGAATGAGCTGTAAAGTTCACAGGTGCCCACTTCACCGTGTTTGCAGGAGATGATTGAATACAGATGACCCTGCTGTCCGTGTCTTCATTTGTAAAATTCTGTTACCGATGGAGACGCTGAAGGATTATGTGTGTGGAAGTCTTTACAAAAGTACTTTCTGTACCTATTGTGTAGATGCCTGTACAGTTGGTCCGGATGTACAGCAATAAATGTGTCGTGGGAGCGAGAGAGTGTGTACAGCCTGCTGTACCTTTTCCCTTTAAGTTCTTAGCATCAGTAAATGAGTAAGATATTGGAGATTTTAATGCAAAGCTGCTGTTTGTGATTTTTGTGTATAGTGAGCTGACTGTAGTATTTTACTATTGTCTGTTTAAAAAAAAGAAAAACTGTAATTTATGTCCCTTTCAACTTTATTGTATTTAATTGGTACAGATTGTGTGTGTGTGTTTTAGAATACAGACTGTCTAATTCCGATTTTAAAACATCTGTTGTTTGTCTTTAATTACTCTGCCACTAGTTTCGGATCAATTTTCCGTATTTGTTTGTATGCGTGTCCCTGTAACTTAAACAATAATAGTAACAGCAAACATTCATTGAGGGTTTACTGTGTACTAGGCACTGTTCCCAACTTTTGATAGAGATCTGGCTTAATCCTCACAGCAGCGGATGCCATAGGTTCTGTTGTTATTAAGTGTTGGACGAAAGGAAAACGGAGGTGGAGAGGTTGGTGACAGGCAGCAGGCGGCAGAGCCAGGATTCAGCCCACGCTTCCATCAGTGTCTCCTGGTGTTCTGTCTGGTGACGCATCATGGAGGGATAGGCCTCTTAAGGGAGGACCGAGCGCCTTCAGAGAGCGGAAGGCGGTGGTGAGTGTCCCAAGTCCAGACTGACTGACATTAGCGGGGCGCGTCTGCAGCAGACAGGCCGAGGCGGGTTACACGTGGTCACGACAATCAAGCGCTTCTCTAGAGGAAGCAGCAGGGCCTGCCACCCTGGAAACAGTAGCTCAAGGTAGCTTAATGTGAAAGAGTTATCTAAAAATGGTTTTCCAGAATCTTTTCAGAAAAGATTCACAAGAGCCTTTCTGATGTGGTCAGGAACTAGGTCTAGCCTGTTCTCGAAAGAGAGTGACTTACATAGACTTCCAGGAAAAAGTAGGTGGGGGAAAAACCCAAATTATTTGAATGTTATGGAATGGGAGTTCAGGAAAGCAGCTATTTAATGTTTAAATAAATCATGACAACCACAATACAGTTTAAGACAAAATGAGCAAATTGTCATTCCCTTTACTAGTATGAGATCAGTGGTATTTGGTCATGGACATTGTCATTTGTCATTGACTATGGGAGAGCATCCTGCATAGTTAAATATAGGCATGTGTTTACCAGTTAATTTCCGAAGTACGGTATTACTGCTGTCATCACATTTGTTTATCGTTATTTGGACATACAGTTTATCATAGCAAAAATTTAGCCCTGCGTTTCTAGGGTACCAACTTAAGGGAAGAATAACTGTTTATAAAAAAATACCGTCAGGGTAGGTAAGGGCCAGATACGATCTTCCAAAAATCCTTCTTTAGCCAATACTTATTTTGGAAGTTACAATATTCAAGCTTTAGAACTATGTTGGGGAAAAAAAAGATAACTAATTATATGATTAATCTTTAAAAAGTAAAGCTTTCCGGTCATGTAAATTTGAAAAGTCTTGAAAGAAGATGTAATTGAATAAGAGTTCTTGCTTTCTTTTTTAGACCAAGAGCTAAAAATAGAAAAGGATGCTACCAGTACACAACCACGTAGAGAGATTTTTGTTTTCAGCCTTGAACTTACTGCATTAACACTAGCACAGGTGTCTTTCTGTAATATTGAGCCTACCTCCTAAATTAAAAAACAACAACAGGAAGTCAGTCTGTAATTCGTAGCAGCTTGTCTCAGGTTTTCTCCTAACCTGGGGGAAAGGCAGTCTGTTCTCATGCCCAGACATCTGGGGGTGGACAGCATCCTGTTGGCGGTGGAACCTGGAATATGGAAGACTCCTCTAGAATGCCAGGAGACAAGTTCTTCCCTTTAATACATTATGAACTGGAGCTGACAGGAGTGGAAAAACCCCACAGTCTTCTATTTAACCTGCTTGTCATTTGTTTCTAATCCCCTGAGCTGAGGGGAAAGATAATTGTAGATTTGAGGGCCACTTAATGGTCATTTTTTTTTTTCTCGGACACTGTGAGTTAATTTAAGTTGAAATAAAACTCAGTCTTCATCTTTCTGATGTTCTGGGACACACACTCACTGCTGTGTATTTTTGGAAAAACAATTCTCTCCTTTGTGAGGGGTGCCTGTATCATTGCATTCAGTTCTTAGAAGACTGTAGCTCGAGAAGATGCTTGGGGTGCCTCAGTCACCATAATCTGAGCCCAGTTGGCAACAGCCGCCATCTTCAAGCTTATTATTGTAGGTTTCTCGTTGCCAGATTGTGTCCCTGAGAAAGGAACTCTCGAATCTTTGTGGGACCCTATTTATGAAGGCATTGAGTGGCTGATTAATAGAACAATGAATGTTTCACAAAGAAAAAGGTAAGTTAGCATTGGAGTCTGTGGAAGAAGATCAACTCAGAAAGGGGAAGAACGCCCAGTTTGGTTTGGGGAAAAGTAGTACAAACCAACTTGACCCTTTCCCGATACCTCGAACACTTGTAACTATTTACATTTTAAAACCAGAAGACACTGGTGTTTATAACAACTTTCTCTGCCTGAACCAAATCATATAGAGATGTTCTTAGGTTTCTTTGTTATTGTTTGTCTTTTCTTAGTCTAGCGTGCCACACCTTCATGTGATTGATTAGTCACACTTGTTGAATCAGCATAATCTTTACCAAGCATATGGTTAACCACAAATAAGCCACTTAGAAACAAGCTACTTAGAAACACCAGAGTTAAAATACTTAGTCACAGCATCAGCCAAGAAAAGAGCAATTCACCGAGAATGATGATTTAAGATCTAACCTCAGTACCACTGGCATCCAAGGGTGTCTTAATGATGATATGAGAATGCCGAGTCACCAACGTTTATTTCCTAGTCCTCTTATATGTAGCGGTATATATTTGTGAGAAAGCCAGTGCATTAATATTAGTTACCTATTGCAAAATAAACTACCCTTAAACTCAGCAGCTTAAAGCAACAATAAACATTTATTATCTCACAATTTCTGCAGGTCCAGAATTCCGGCGTGGACAGTTCTAGGCGGTTCTGCCTCCAGCTGCTCATGAGGCTGCAGTCAAGATATCAGCCAGAGCCGCAGTTATCTGAAGGCTTGACTGGAGCTGGAGGACCCACTTTTCGGGTGGTTCAGTCACACAGCTGGTGAGCTGGTGCTTCCTTGCCATGCAGACCTCTCTGTGCTACTTGAGTGTCCTCATGACATGATGGTTGGCTTCCCCTGGGTGAGCGGCTCTGGAGACTAAACACAAGCCACAAAGCCTTGTGTGACCTCATCTCAGACGTCACACTTTGTCACTTCCACCGTGTTCTATTCATTAGAAGTGAGTCAGGAATGCAGGGGAGGGAATTGGGCTCTTCCTTTTGAAAAGAGAACATCTAAGAATTTTTAGACATATTTTAAAACGACTGTAATTTGTTAGGAGTTACAGGGCTGAGGCCATGGGCCACAGCAAAGCTAACTGGAACCTATGAGTGAACGTGGAAATCCAACTCAAACAGTAAGGTCAAAAAGAAAGCCACATTTCCATGGAATAAAAAGTGAAAATACTAGGATTATCTGAATAGGTGAGTTATAGCCAATAATCGACTGCACTAATATTTCTGGTAGAGGCAAATGACTGGGAACTATTAACTATGCTTCTATTTATAGTTATATTTTCACATTTGATTCTTTTCAGATTTGCTTCATTAGAGGTACAATGAATAGATTTGATGGCTTCGTGCAAAATAGAAAATGAATCTTAGGAAATTCAAACACATCATTTCTTATTAAGGCAAGCAATATTAATGAGTAGCTTTAGAAATAAAACTGCCAACAAAAGAAGAGTTTATGAATATAGGATTTTTTTAAATGAAGACACTGACAAAGGTAGGATTATTTTACTATTAAAATGTCATACACATCCAAATGTTTGGAAATATGCAAAAGGGTTGGTTCAAGACTCTTGATGCTTGTAAAATAAAACTCTAAATCCAAAAGAGGATGACTGGAAAAAACTTTTAAAGGGATTTTTAAAAATAGTTTAAAAGAGAAAAACAGGTTAAAAAATAAAGTAAAAGTAGGTGAACAAAAATGGTGCAGATATATAGAAAAGGATTCCTGGGTTTCTTCCTGTTTAAAATTAGACTCGGGGGGCTTCCCTGGTGGCACAGTGGTTGAGAATCCACCTGCCAATGCAGGGCACAAGGGTTCAAGCCATGGTCCAGGAAGATCCCACATGCCACGGAGCAACTAAGCTCATGCGCTACAACTACTGAGCCTGTGCTCTAGAGCCTGCGAGCCACAACTACTGAAGCCCGCGTGCCACAGCTACTGAAGCCCGCACGCCTAGAGCCCGTGCTGTGCAACAAGAGGAGCCACCGCAATGAGAAGCCTGCGCACTGCAATGAAGAGTAGCCCCTGCTCGCCGCAACTAGAGAAAAGCCGGCGCGCAGCAACGAAGATCCAACGCAGCCAAAAATGAAATAAATATGGGCTTCCCTGGCGGCGCAGTGGTTGAGAGTCCGCCTGCCGATGCAGGGGACGCACGTTCATGCCCCGGTCCGGGAGGATCCCACATGCCGCGGAGCGGCTGGGCCCGTGAGCCATGGCCGCTGAGCCTGCGGGTCCGAAGCCTGTGCTCCACAACGAGAGAGGCCACAACAGTGAGAGGCCGGCGTACCACAAAATAAAAATAAATAAATTAAAATAAAATAAATTAAAAAAAATTAGACTCAGGTAAATATTCAGTCAACTCAAACTCAGCGTTGGGGCGCTCTCCCCCTCTCTGTTCCTGCTCGCCTCCCAGGATGGGTCTAGAAGGCACCTTTAGTTTTCCCATCAGCCAGGAGACGTGCCCGTAATCTGTTGCCCTCTGCTGCCTCCTGCTGACACCGGTTGAGGAGTAGCTTTTCTCATCTCATCTTTGGGCACAGACTTCTGTCTTCATCCACCACTGATGTCGGTGATGGTCTGTCCTCTGAGAAACCTTTTGAGGACAGCTGCTCCCAGGAAACCTGGCAAGTGTCCTCTGCTGACCAGCTTTCCCTGCTGACCTTGCACTGGTACTTGTGAGGCTCAGCTCTTCCTGCTGCAGATCTGGGCTGTCCACAGTGCAGCCCCTGCCGTGGCACTCCGTACAGGAGTGCCCATGCGTGGCAAACCCTGGACAGTCACAGTGACTTAATTCTCAGCTGTTAATTCTGCATCATTCATGGTGTCTTTCAGGAACTTATCCGTGCCACAAGAGGGACAAGGTGGATGCTTTCTGGAGACCATCCCTTCCCTCCATCCTACCAAAGCAAGCCTGGGAGGATGCCAACAGGGAGAAGCAGACCTCAGCCTAGGCAGTCTCAAATTCCCTCTCAAGCTATCTGAGCTTCTAATGGTTTTCCCAACATCTTATCCCAAAGACATGGTGGACTAGGTCTCCTCTTACAGACCAGGAAGCATCCCCACCATGGTCTCAACCTCTGAATGTCTCTGTCTCTTCTCTCATTTTTTTTTTTTGCGGTACGTGGACCTCTCACTGTTGTGGCCTCTCCCATTGCGAAGCACAGGCTCTGGATGCGCAGGCTCAGCGGCCATGGCTCACGGGCCCAGCCGCTCCGCAGCATGTGGGATCCTCCCGGACCGGGGCACGAATGTGCGTCCCCTGCATCGGCAGGCGGACTCTCAACCACTGTGCCACCAGGGAAGCCCTCATCCCCTTTCTTGATTCCATCTTTCTCCTTCCCTTCCTGTCTCACAGGAACCACCTTTATACCATAGAGCCAATCTCTCTATACTCTGACTCTTAACAAAATGCTCAGACCTCCAAACTTTGCTTGAATATGTAAAGGAAGGCTCTTGGAATTAAAACAACCCTTTTCTCATTCAACAAAACGTGGCTCTCAAGGTTACTTTTTACCTAGGTGAGGTCTGAAAGCTAGGCTGTGCTCAAGATAGTACCCACCACTCTGTGACGGAACATGTGGAACTGACACAAAGAGTGGAGAACCAGAGCGTAACATGATTTGCAGGCAAAATGATACATCTGTTTAATATTAACAAATACCCCATTGCATCATTAGTGGGTGTAAAGGATTTCGAATGCACTGTCTCCTGAAATCATTTCAACAACCCTGTGAGGTAGATACTGTCATTACCCCCTCTGTAGATGAAAAAACACAGTCTTAGTTTAAGGATTGTCAAGATCATAAGGGCCAGAAAATGATGGAGCTGAGCTTCAAATCCAGCAAGATGATCATAATCAGTCTGTCAGTCTCAAAATCCTGTTCAGAAGAACTGTAGAGTGGTTGCAGCTGTTGAACTTGACTCCTAGTTTCTTTGGATTTCCATCAGAGAAGGGAAAGCTGCAGAGGCATTCCTCCTTTCTCCTAGCTCAGAGACTTTGCTGTCTGTACCGCCTTCATTTGGGGATCTCCAGCCTCTAAGGAAATGAAATATAGCCCTTAACTAAAGGTTGGGGCATCCCTGATATGGATTCTGTAAAGGGATAGGTTGGATCATTCTTCAAAAAATAAAAAACCAACAACTTAAAAAAAAACTTGAAGTAACAAGCTTATTCTAGTTTAAAATCGCTCAAGGTCAGACAGCAGGTGAACGGCAGCTCCAGGCCTGACGTCTGTTTGATGCCAAAGCTTCCCTCTTTCTATTGAACCAGGTTAATCCTGCTGACCTGACTCCAAGCACCTTTCCAGGTCTACTTCTCACTGGTCATACCCTTGCTCCAGGATCCCTGTACTATGTTTAACATCTATCCGAATCATGCTTATCTGTATCTCCAAGACGCATGCTCTCCCATCAAGAGGCCAATGGAAGAGTTCCAAAATTCTGAGAGAAAGTCAATCTGTACTTCAGTGTCTGGTTTGTTAATAATTCAAGAATGAGGGCAAATAACATTTTAGGCAGAGACTTTACCACCGATAGACTATCCCACTAAAAGACTCTTAAAAGAAGTACTTCAAGAAGAAGAAAATTAAATGCAGATGGAAGGAATAAAAGCCAAGAAAGAGTGGGGAGCAAAGAAATCCGTCGATATATGGTTAAATCTAAACAACCATCAACAGAACAAAACGTGTGTAAGTGTGAAAATGATGGGACAAAAATATGGTCAACAGTTGAGAGGAGGAGGGATTGGACTAGAAAGCATTCTGTAGAGCTTGTGTCGTTCTGGAAGAGGAGAGAGGCTGATCGATTTCAGACGATTCATGTTAAAATGGAAGGAAGGAAGAAAGGAAGTGTTACAGCTTCATAACCAACAGAAAGGGCAGAAAGGCAGGGACAACAAAACCATGAACCATCAGTAGGCAAGAAAGGAAGGGGAAGGCAACATAGAAAAAAACAGGGTAGGACTTCCCTGGCGGTCCAGTGGTTAAGACTCCATGCTTCCACTGCAGGAGGAATGTGTTCGATCCCTGGTCGGGGAACTAAGATCCTGCAAGCTGCGAGGCACGGCCAAAAAAACAAACAAAAAACAGGGTGGACAGAATGAACAAAAGAAGAAGATAAAAGCAAATCTAGGGCTTCCCTGGTGGCGCAGTGGTTGAGGGTCCGCCTGCCGATGCAGGGGACACGGGTTCGTGCCCCGGTCCGGGAGGATCCCACATGCCGCGGAGCGGCTGGGCCTGTGAGCCATGGCCACTGAGCCTGCGTGTCCGGAGCCTGTGCTCCGCAACGGGAGGGGCCGCAGCAGTGAGAGGCCCGCGTACCGCAAAAAAAAAAAAAAAAAAGCAAATCTAAGTAAATCCGTAACCATGATACTTGTAAATAGTCTAAACTTACCAATGCTGTCAATGAAAACAGAGAACACATCCCAAATAGGATAAAACTCACTGGAATTTGAGTCAGGAGATATCTGTTCTATTACTGTCACAAAGTTGTGACTTTGAGTATATAGCCTAAGCACTCTGGACTTCAGTTTCCTATAATGAAACACAACAGTAACAATAAAAATTTATTAAATGAACGAATTAGTAACAAATGGAAAAAAATGCTTCACAATCTGACAAACCATCACAAAGAGCAAGGTTATTATCTAAAGTATGTATTATTTAAAATACATAAAACAACACAAGTATTGAGAGAAAATCAGCTTTCGGCCAAGAGAGCACTTATTGGCAAGACTCGCTGATGAAGTCTCCCCGGGGATTAGGTCCATCCAGGCTGAGTCCCAGAGCAGGTCCCGGAGATAACAGCTGTCACCTGCCAGGACCACTCTCCACCCCTCAGGAAGCACGGATCTTCATTTCTGTAGACAATAAAGCCCCAACACAATGGATACTTACAAAGTTGAAAAAGTCACTCATGCGTTAGTTGTGGGACTGGCTTAGCAGAACTTCATATTTCATTTCAACCTGTGAAGTCTGATTTTTTGGTTCTCAACTCCATGCCTGTGTCAACCTTTCAGGAAAAAAGGACACTCTGTGCAGGAAAACTAATTTTCTTTATTTACAGCATCTAGCAGAGTGCTCTATGGACGGTCAGCATCTGTTATAATATTTCCTGATCAATCAGCTTTGAATAGATACTGCTGCGTAATCAACATTTTTCCTTCCAATTTTATTGAGTTATAATTGATATGCAGTACTGTCTAAGTTTAAGGTGTACAGCATGATTTGACTTACATACTCATGAAATGATTATCACAATAAGTTTAGTGAACATCCATCATTTCATATAGATACAAAAATCAAGAAATAGAAAAAAAACTGTGTGTGTGTGATGACAATTCTTAGGATTTACTCTCTTAACTTTCATATGTAACATAGAGCCATGTTATCTATATTTATCATGTTGTACACTACATCCCTAGGACTTATTTATCTTGTAACTGGAAGTTTAGGGTATCCTTTGACCACCTTAATCCAATTACCCCTCCCTCCATTCCCCCATCCCCTAGTGACTACAAATCTGATCCCTTTTTCTATAAGTTTGTATGTATATTTGTTTTTGAAGTATGATTGACCTACAATACTATGTTAGTTCCTGTTACACAATATAGTGATTTTTTTCTGTACATGTCAAAATGGTCAACACCGTAAGTCTGCTTACAATATGTCACCATACAAAGATATTACTTAGTTATTGACTATATTCCCCACACTGTAGATGTCATACCCTGGACTCACATATTTTGCAACTGGAAGTTTTTCCTTCTTAATCTCCTCCATCTATTTCTTTCTTCCCCCCACCTCCCTCCCCTCCGGCAACCACCTATTTGTTCTCTGTTATATAAAACTCTGTTTCTGTTTTGTTATATTCATTTGTTTTATGTTTTAGATTACACTTGAAATTGAAATCATACAATATTTGTCTTTCTCTGTCACTGCTTAATCAACTTCAAAGAGAAAGATATATTTCTCAATAATTAAGCCTGGAGTGAGATATTCAGTGTAAATTTACTTTCCTAAGAAAAAAAGGGACTTCCCTGGCAGGCCAGTGGTTAAGACTCTGTGCTCCCAATGCAGGGGGCACGGGTTTGAACCCTGGTCGGGAAACTAGATCCCACAAGCCGCGAGGTGCGGCCAAAAAAAAAAAAGAAAGAAAAAGGAATTATTGGAAGCTTCCCTGCTCCTGTTCAGCCTGCCCACTCCCTAATTTTTCAGGCCCTTTGCCCTGTTATTTACTATGGAGTAGTATTCTGATGTCATAATAATAATACATGACTTTTTGTTGAGTCAAGTCAATAAGCATAGCTGACTTTTATAAATACCAACTACCATCCCAGGGGGTGAGTCTTTCCAATCGTTACTTGCGAATGATTTTCATCACTCCCTAGGACGTAATCCTTTAAAAGCCCCAATTTAGCTCAGTACTCCTAACCTCATTTTAGAATAAAATAGGCCAATGGTATTGCCAGCCTGACACGTCCTACCTAGCCATATTCACTTTTAAAAAAGGTGAACTGGCCTCTCTAAATAAATTAAGAGGGTGTTTAACAATAATGTAAGCAAATCAATGCAAGCGATTTTTAAGAATCTTACTTTGTAATTTACGCATGTTGGGAATATATCTTAATTGCTTAGGCCTTTCCTCTGGAAGTATTCCCAAGCCTTGAAAAACTGGGATGCTTAGATCTGCTGATGATTCTTCCTAAGAACCAAGCAGCATTTAGGTCTCTGGGAAATAGTTTTGCATTTGACACAGGATGGAGATATGTTGTTGGATGGTCCTGTTTGATGGGTTAGACTGAGATTTTCTTCTTGGAATGTGGACAGGACACTGAAGGATGAGAAAAGTGGGGTAAGAGATAAGAGGAGACGAGACTCTTGAACATCCTCTTGCCCTCCAGGTTATCTTCCCTTTGAAAGATGGATACGGAACTCCACACTAGGTTTTGGTTTTGTGCAAGTCACGTTTAACTGGATGTTGCCTCTCCAGGGATAAGAAAGAAAGGGAAAGAAGGCAGAAGATGTGGGAAAGAAAAGGGGAGTCATTCTCAGAAGCAGGCCAGAGGACAAGTGCAACTGAGCATGTAAGAAAAATGGTGGGAGTTTTAAAAAATATGCATTCCTAGGTTCAACCCTAGAGATTCTATAGATCTGGTTGGGGCCCTGACAATCCATGTTTTAAATGCTTCCCATCTGCCACTGATGCCAGATTTGGGGACTACTGTGGAAAAGCAAAGTTTGTGCCTAAAACAAACCAGGATCTAGGGCTTCCCTGGTGGCGCAGTGGTTGAGAGTCCGCCTGCCGATGCAGGGGACACGGGTTCGTGCCCCGGTCTGGGAGGATCCCACATGCCGCGGAGCGGCTGGGCCCGTGAGCCACGGCCGCTGGGCCTGCGCGTCCGGAGCCTGTGCTCCGCAATGGGAGAGGCCACAACAGTGAGAGGCCCACGTACAGCAAAAAAAAAAAAAAAAAAAAAAAAAAAAAAAACCAGGATCTAATTCTTTAGATTTGACATTGGGGGTAAAAAAAAAAGGGAGGGATGGGGCCTGAGGATGTTTAAAGTCAGTTGGTTAGGATACTTTCCTTGATTCTCCCCTTATTCTCTCTCCCCCTATCAAGAAAACTGTTTCGTATTCATTGCCTGGCAGGGGGTGAGGGTGGGGAGGATAAGCCAGGGTGAAAAGGAATAACCTTCCAAAACCCTAAGATCCTTAGGGGAATTAGATACACAGGAAAAATATTTGAGAGCTGGAGGGTGAGGCCATGCCCAGAAAAAGATTGAAGAAAAAAAAAAAAAAGAAAGATTGTCTAAGCAGAGGGTATTTAGAGAGGGGAGGGGAACAGAGAGGACACAGGTGCCTGGCGTCCTCCAGAGGAACTACGTGCCCTTCCCACCTGAGACAGTAGGATTCAATGGCGAAAAGCCTCAGGCTTCACTCCCCAAAGCAGAGGCCTGGAGTGCAAGGAGACCCTGGAGAGGGAAGGGCTACACCGTGCATCTAGGTCCAGGAGGACCCGGAGGAATGCAAAGGCCTGGACTGAAGAAGGCAGAAGGTCAGGAAGGCGAGGTGCCTTGGCAACAATTTGCAGGCACAGAGGACATCAGGAAACACATCCCTCCCCACAGCATGACGTGCACCCTAGGAACAACTCTAGGAAGAGGTGGGGTGCTGAGACCTGACTTGACTTAGTTTATGTTTCTGCTACCTCTAAAAAATGGGGTTTTGGAACAGAAATTCTGTTGAGTTCAAGAAATAGGAATTTACATTTCTTGAATACCTGAGTCATGGACACTCTCATGTCTGCTCATGTCAAGACATGTCTGCTGCACTAGAAGCTAATCGAATGAACAATGGCAGCATCCCATGATAAACCACGGAACAGCCTGGGTAGGTATGGGGAAGGGATGATGTGCTTGCAGTTGAGTTTCCTACATTTCCGGTCAATAGCCAGGATATCTTCATTCTAAGCTAAAGATCACGTGTAGAGTTGTAAGTTACTCCAGCATGCGTGCAACTCTCTCTAATTCTAATCCAAGACATTCTGAAATAGCGCCAAGAAGCAGGGTGGCCAGATTTAGCAAAGAAGTTGTCCCATGCATTATTTGCACAACTGGAGACATTCTTCTACTAAAAAATTATTCGTTGCTTTTCTGAAATGCAAGTTTAGCTGGGTGTCTTCTAGGTTGTCTGGCAGCCCTACAAAGAGGGGAACTCACAGGGGAGGGGGCCCAATAAGACATCTCCCACTGTCCCCGACCTGTTTAGCAGAGCCCTTACTCCACTCCAGAAACCCCGCCAAGGCCCTGGCTGAGAAGCAGCTGGGCAAACCTCAGTGAGAAGAGGCCGGAATGTCAGTGGGCTGAGCAGCTTCCGTAAACATCTCAGACTCCACTCCCTGCGCCCGCCCATTGGCTGTGGGAAGTTCTAGAATGCGGCCTGGCTTAAAGAAAGGAACACAGGTTTTGAAATTAGTCAGATGTGAGTTCAGAGCCCATCATGTCAACTACCAAGTGTATGACCTTGGGTGAACTCCTTAACCCTTCTCTTTTAGACAGCTCCCTAAAAGACGTTTTAAGGATGAAAAAGAATGAAAAAGAATGCACGTAAAGCACACAGCGAAATGTATGGCTCACAGTGGGTACCCTTAGTGCTATTTTTTTTTAATAAATTTATTTCTGGCTGCATTGGGCCTTCACTGCTGCGTGCGGGCTTTCTCTAGTTGCAGTGAGCAGGGCTACTTCTTGTTGTGGTGCGTGGGTTTCTCATTGCGGTGGCTTCTCGTTGTGGAGCACGGGCTCTAGGCTCGCAGGCTTCAGTAGTTGTGGCTCGCGGGCGCTAGAGCACAGGCTCAGGAGTTGTGGCGCACGGGCTTAGTTGCTCCGCGGCATGAGGGATCTTTCTGGACCAGGGCTTGAACTGGTGTCCCCTGCATTGGCAGGAGGATTCTTAACCACTGCGCCACCAGGGAAGTCCCCCCTTAGTCCTCTTATTTCATGCAATTAATTACTAAATAAGAGTGTGGGAAACTTTAAATCATATTCCTTGGTCTCTTCCTCTCCTCTGGAAGATCCTACTTGGATATTGCAATTATTTGGGAACACAATTTGTCCCATTGCAAACTCAGGGCTATGTATCTCTGTCTAGAGTTAACATTTTACAGTATTTTCTTTTACCCTGTTCTTTTATCCTAAAGAATTTATTTACATCTAAACAAAGGGCTAGGGAATTCCTTGGCAGTCCAGCCGTTAGGACTCTGTGCTTCCACTGCAGGGAGCCCGGGTTTGATCCCTGGTCAGGGAAGTGGGATCCCACAAGCCGCATGGCCATAAAAATAAATAAATAAATAAATAAATAAATAAATAAATAAAATGGTTACTTTTTAAAAATAAATAAATAAAGGAATAGCATACTCAACTTATTCCTTAGTTGAGCATCCTGATCACAGTTCCACTGAGCCCAGGGTATGGGGACAAATCTGGTTTAGGTGAAGCTGTTTTCTGACTGAAAATTGTTTAAAATAAAGAATGTAAACTTACAGCCATTTATGCAATACATATTTCCAAAAGGAAATTTATCTGCATTAAGTATTTATTCAAAACCCTTAAAGTAAAAGTATAACCATTTCTACTTGTCCCTAAACGGCAGGCCCTATGTCGTCATCATGTTTCTATCTGCAGAACATATGGCTCAGAATGCTAGTAAATATTTGTTGCATAGTATTCCAAAGGTCTGGTTTTAAAGGATATATCCTCCTCCTGTAGTTCCTATTTTGGTATAATCCCTGAGGGAAAGCACTATCTTCATCCGATTACATAAAAGTGATTTTTTTCTGTTTACTTCTGACACAGCAAGTAGTACATGGTCTAAGGTAAACTGTGTTTAAAAAGAAAGGGGGGATTAAAGGTGCTTTAATAATAAAAGATTATTTTAACAAACTAAAGTATTTTTGAAATACACAGAAAAATAATTCCATCACATAAAAGTGGTTGAGGGAAATAACAAATTGAAATAACGAACCTCTGTGAATATGCATTCAGCCATCTAGTAAACATTTATCCAATTTGCACCTGGTACTCTGGATATAAAATGTTAGGAAACCATGATGTGGCAATAACGAGGGGCTTTTCTTTCTAATGTATTATTTATTAGTCCTTCATTATTTACGATGTTAGTAAGTGATACTCTGCACGTCTGTAGCACCATTCCTGCAAAGTACCCCTCATCCCTCCTTCGTTTATTTTACAGCATGTGAATTTGGATCAACAAGGAGCCAGTCTAGACTCAGAAGACTGACTTACGAAGGGTCAATCCACCAAAGGTGAGTTCAGGTCGGCTGAGGACCTGGCAGAATATTTGACTGAGTTTTCAGGAATTGCTCATCGTGACTATTTGTCAGAATTTAAAATTTGCTTTTCCCTCTTTCTCCTCAGCCCTCCCTTCTTCTCTCTATGTCACCCCTTAAACATTTCCCCTTTCTTTTTCCACATTGCTGGCATGGGTAGGAAGTTGTCAGTGAAAGTTGCTGAAAAAAATCTAAACAAATGATCTTACTTGTCTTGTTTCGACTTGATGTAGAACTGGTCGCTGTACTTTTATTTTCCTTAGTTTGAACTTAGGACAGAAAGCTTCTAAGACCTATTGCATTTTTTTCCCCCTCCATCTCAGTCTTTAAGACTTTTCAAAAAATCCCGTTCTAAAGTTAACGATGGAGCAAATGAAGGGGAAAAGTCAACTCCTTTTTGTTTGTAAACTCAAAGCAAACCTTGAGAAAAGGAAGAGGCTGTTATCTGAGGAAGTGTGGCTGCAAAGGGTAGGCCCAGATGATGAGTTAAGGAGAGGCATAGTCGCAAGGGCCAGCAGTGAAAAGAGAAAAATGGCTTTTCCTTCTTAACTGTCTACTCCTAGTGGCCTTTTGCAGGTCTGTGTCCTCACCACCTGTTTGCAGAGTAACTGCCATTCTGCATGGCACCATCTAATCTGGGAGAGACAAGGGATTATACTCCAATGTGAGCAGGCATGAAGCTAAGATCATTCACTGATCTCTGCACCTCAGCTGAAAGACATGGGCTTAAAAGCAGGTGCTTCTTATAGTAAGTGCTTAGGAGTTATTGCTGCCTCACAGAAGGGTCAAGATTTTATGACCACACAAGTGAAAAAGGGCTGGTTTAACTATTACTAATTTAAAACATCTAAGTTGTGGCTTGGATTTAATCGTGGCTGGTAGAAGCTGTGCGTTGCTTGGTTAGGGCCTCTGCGGAAACTTTTGACGTGCTTTGATGTTTTAATTCTGAATCTAAACCTTTGTGGGCAGAGGTAGCTTTCTCTAACCGGAGGTGGTCTGTTTAACAGGCTTTGCTCCATGTCTGCAGAGTTGCCTTTATTTGGCAACACTGCCTATTTAATATTACATGTAGAATAGTTTAACTTCACTCATATTTGCTTTGGAGAATATTTGTAGAGTTTTTGTTTTCTGGTTCTGAAGAACCATGTTTGTGGTGACTCATGATATGCTGTTGTCCTTATAATGGACCCAAACAAGGTGAGATAGTTTGAAGACAGGCCGTGGGTTATAGGTACTGGCTTTAAAATCATCTTGTTAACCGTTATGTTTGGTTAGTTGCTCTGTTAAATCAGCTCTGCTATCTGCGATAATAGACACTAAAAAAGTACTAAATCCAGAATTTCATTTCAGGTAATAGTCTAGCTTCCTTTGAAAGAAGAAGCTAATGAAAATTTTAAATGTTTAATTTCATTTCTGCTCACATTGTGGTAAAGGTGAAATGTACCAAATGTTAAATAAGAGGGAAAAAAATCTACAAAAAAAAATCTATAAGCTGCAGGTTCATCAACTCTTACTTAAATTGTTGATTGCAGACTAATGAAGAACAGGGATTCCTAAGCCTGCTCTTTACAGAAACTTTGGTTAACTTCAATACCTTGATGTCTTGATGTGTAGGTTGTTCATATGAACAAATGTGTTTATATTTGGCCTATAGGAGGGGAGGTATGTGTGAGTCTTTTAAAAACGATTTTTCTTTTCTTGTGTTTCACAACTTTTTAGGCCTTCCCTGTTGTAAGAGTTAAGAGCTATAGGTGTGTTGTGGAAAGAATACTTTTGATGACCAATGTCAGGGAAGGAATTTTTACTCTAAAGATCCATTACTATTTAATTATTTTCCACAAGTAATTTTTGGAGAAAATACTGTATCGGAATTTTGTCTTGACTTCATAGCACCTACGTAGGAGGTCAGGCTATTAGTAGGTGATCTATTTAATTGCTTTTATAATTTGTTAAGTAGAAAGCTGCCGTCATTTGTGTCCTGACAGTTTAGGAAAGTGAAAAAATCTATAGATTTTACTCCAAGTTGCCTGACTTCTTATCCAACATTTTAGATATTAGTTGCTAACCCAGTACCAAGAATATTCCCCCTTAAGAGTTCCTACCTTGGCATTGGTTTTGTGAGTGTTTGGAAAAGAGAAAAGCCACAGCAATTCTAAGGAAGTAGTCTGATATTTCTTTTCAGAATTTCTCTCTGCTCACAGCTTCTGGGATTGTGAGATGGTTTACTCTCCATCCATGTCTTTTGTTTCTTGTGAATTAATTCTAAAAGAAAATTTGTACAAGTAAAGAAGGATAGTTGGGAATTAGCAAAGTGCTCTTTAAAGTGCTCAAGTATGTTTCATAACTGATGTTTAGTTTCAGACTGTTAACATTTCAGATGTGCTTTATGAATTCTACAGCATGGTTAATTCTTAAAACAGTGCCTCTCAGATGTCCTGTGCATAGAAATCACCTGGCGATCTTGTTGAAAGGCAGATTCTGATTAAGTAGGCCTGGGATGATCTTTATTCTAACAAGCTCCCAAGGACTGGTGCTGCTAGCCCCTGAGTAGCGAGGGGCCAAAAGACACCCTTTAAGCTAAGTAGGTTGTACCTTTCTGGTGGTGGTGGTGGGGTGACGTGTACAGTAGGGTTGTTAACATGTTAATTAGTAGAATGCTCTTGAAAAGAAGTCTTAATAAGTTAGGGTCTAATACATTCCAGCATTCCCTACAAATGCTTTTAAAAAATGAAAATGCTTGGTCTCGCTGTGAGCAAATTGAATTTTGCAAACGTTATAGTTTTACATAGATTGATGTAATGATGAGGCCAGTTTTCTAATGAAACTGAGGAATTATATTTAAAAAAATAAACTAAGCCATTAGATTTATTGTATGGGATGAATTCAATAACAGGTGTTTAGAATTTAGAAAGTAGAATTTGGGAGTAATAGTGTTACGTGCTAGGGGTTAATAAGAGCATAATACAGTAAACTTTAAGAGAATTCAGTAAAATGATAAAGTATAATGCACTATGTGGACAGAGCTTGTTTTAATGTTTTGTACACTGACATATATACTAAATGCTGAGATTAGAAATCAACACATAGTAGGTTCAACACATAGTAGGTGTTAATGTTTAGATTATGTTTGTAAATTGTTTATAAATATCTATATCCTCCTTTAGCCTTGATCTCAATTGTTTATGTTTACCCTAGTTTACATTTTGCCTATAGGCTAATATATGTTTAATCTTTGTTGATTCATTAACTGTCTTAAATAATAGGATGGGACTGGTCTTCCTGAATTTGGTTATTATTTCATTCAGTAAAACTGAATTTCCATTTAGGATTGATGAATTTAAAATGTGCCTTCAGTTATAATGGAAGGTACATAAACACATATATGCCAAAAGCTACTACATATTGACATACGCAGTCAGGAAGAAGAAAAATGTTATATGGCATGTTGGAATTAAGTGATATATATAGTTAATCAAAATTTGATTATATTAGTTAATTCAGTTAGTCTTAAGTATTACTTTATTCCCAAAAGACAGAGAACACAGTAAGTTAATGAGAGTATAATGATGTACATCTTTAAATATCTTCCCAATGCTGTGGCCTCTCTGTCCCTAAAATACAGACAAAAACTCCAGTACTTTTCTAGAATCCCAACCCCACTTTGAGTTTTTCCAGCTGAGATTGAAGTTCATTATATCATTATAATACATTTTTTTTTAAAAACCACTAGTTTAACCTTATTTTTCTATCTAATGAAATGCTTGGTAATAATTATCACATAGAAATGTCTGTTGGAAGATCAAGGAGATCTGTCTAAAACTACTCTCAATAAAATAATTTGCTTCAATACACATCATAGCAGATACCTCATTTTGTGTAGGTAGGGTAAATACATACCTTTCTAACTTCTTGTAACTGTCATCTCTAAATACTCCTTTGGCCAGAATTGTCTTACCTTTTGAAGAAGATATAAAGGCTGTTTTTCAATCCAGGTTGGGTGTAGACCAAATTGTATTTCACTTGTAATTGGTGGATATTCCTTATCTCTAAAGAAAGGTCAGAAACCTCTCTATTTGCTAATTTATAATTGTCAGATGGATACCATATTATATGGGGAAAAATAAAGATGTTTCTTTGTGGGGAGGGACTTTAGTAGTAACAGTCTTCTCATAAATTAAGATCTCTTCCAATACACCATCTGTTTTGGCTGAAAAAAACTGGATCCACGTTTAAGTGAGGTTGGTCTAATTTTTGTTTTCAACTTACTGAGATGGAATTTCTGTCCTTCTGTGTTTTGTGTCCATTTCTGCCACTTGATCTGAATATGAATAGCTGTCTTTTTTTTCCTTATCCTTCATAGAGACAAATACATTGAATTCTATTGATTTTGCTAACATGGCTTCTCTCTGTGATTTGGAGGTCTGATGTACAATATCCTTTCTACCCAAATGCACCTGTTGATGTACTCTTCACTCCCATCCTTCAACATGTCCTCATATCCCCATGCCATGATGGGAGTCCTGGAATTCCCAGGTGATCCTAAGCCAGCTATTTGAGTCTAGTCTTTCCAATGGCTATCATATCATACAGGTGGCAAATGTCTATGCTCACTATGCAGTAAGACAGTACTAGGATCTCAACATTTTAGTCAACATGAAGGCCATCACAGAGAGAGATTTTTAAGTGTGAAGTTCTCCACTGAACTGGAAAAAAAAATCTTTAAAAAAAATGTTTAAGTGGGCTTCCCTGGTGGTGCAGTGGTTGAGAGTCCGCCTGCCGATGCAGGGGACGTGGGTTCATGCCCCGGTCCGGGAGGATCCCACATGCCGCGGAGGGACTGGGCCCGTGAGCCGTGGCCGCTGGGCCTGCATGTCCGGAGCCTGTGCTCTGCAACAGGAGAGGCCACAGCAGTGAGAGGCCCGCGTACCGCAAAAAAAAAAAAAAAAAAAGTTTAAGTGGTAGTTAGGTTCCTAAATTGGCTACAAAAATGGCAGAGTGATGGCAAAGGTAAGAGGATAATAATTCCTGCATAATATTTTCATAGGGATCTGTTTACAATGCTAATGAATGCTTTATCATGAATAAATAAATGAATTTGAGAAATATTAATTTGTTATGCAGTATAGGAAATGAATGTATGCAAGCTAGGAAAGGTTATATGAAGTAGTTCAGCTGTATTCATCATTGTATTATTTATTACAATAAAATGGAAACAGTTGGCAATGGTAGTAATTGGATGTTGGGCAAATGAGCTAAAGTATATGTAGAGCTACTGCTATGTGTCAACACTGTTCTATGTGCTCAGATTATAGCAGTGAGTAGAAAAATCTTGGCGTTTAAAACCTATTAGGGGAGAAATTAGTTTCTATTAAAATACTCCCAGTGAAACAACCCAAAACACAAGATCACTTCTCAGAGTTATTTCAATTTTGTCTAGACCTAAAGACTGATGGGAATAGAAATAATGAAAAAAGGACGAATAAAGAAGATAACCACTTTATAATAGAAAATCTGCAAGTGATAGCTTCCAATTCTGTGAACTACAGAATATCATAGGTTTTGTAGGGATTAAATTTTATCATTTATAGAAATTGCTTACTTACATGTACTAAATAATACATATTATTCCCTTCCCCCCAAACTTAACTCCTAATATCGCTGGAAGGCTTTCAAGAATACCTATTATTATTCCATGCCATTTGATATTTTTCCCAACTTATATATAGTATCTCTTAGAGAAATATTCAGTAATTATTTGTATGTTTTGAAGGTGGGCAGGTTACGTTTTATAATCAGAATAACTTATTATAACCCATTCAACTACTAGTAATTCCTAACTGAACAATGAGTTCTGTACCAAAAGTGTGTGAAGAATTCTAGATTTGGTGATTTGTAACTCCAAACTGAATTTCAGCACAGACACCATATTATTTTAGAATCTCAAAGTATGTACAAGAAGTTATTTCATCCCATAGCGAGGCTGATACTATTTCAGGGTAAAATTAGGCAGTGGAAAGTTTAGGATGCAGATTTCTTCTTGCTTCTTATTGCTTCTCTGCTGTCAAGATTGGTAAAGTTTCCAATAACTCAGTTACCTGAATGTGGGACTAAAGTATTATTGTTCCCTCACATTTATTTTACTTCAAAGAAATAATCATAAAATGAGTTAAACAACTGAGATCAAGGCTAAAGGAGGATGTGGATTTTTCCTTATCTCCCTGAATCCTACTAATCTTCTGTTCTGAAGTTTTATCTGAGTGTGGCCCAGCTCTTTCGCATGTCCTTTCCCTTCAGAGCTCGGATATGAATGCTGTCTCATACACCAAATAACAGCCCCCAAGAAAGGAATGATTTTTGAGTCCCAGCCAGTTTATTCTCCTGTGCTGGAAATTTTGAGTTTGGTAGGGTGAAAAGGGCAAATGGTATGTGGCTACAGTTCAGTCTCCTATATATGAAGTGCAGTTAGAGATTCAGGTACAGATGTTTCCTGGGAGTTGGCTTATTAGGCATTACCTTACTCTGCTTGTCACATACCTAGCTAAGAATCATGAAAGACAACTGTATTGAAGAAGGATGAAGTGCTTCAGGGGGAAGAGCTTGTATACCTGGAGAGTTAGTGGTGGAAGGGGGCATGAAGCTAGGACACTGAAGCACAAAAGGAGGTAATTAACTTTGTCTATCCTATTTGGGAACTTTTTACAGTCTTGGTGGTTATAGTCAGAGGTGCCATTTGTTCTGTAAGCCTATGCCTTATACGGCATGATTCTTTAGGTGCTGGAAGGTACTACAAATTCCAAGGTACTGTAAATTTGGCTTCACCTTTTTTTTTTTTTTTTTTTTTGCGGTACGTGGGCCTCTCACTGTTGTGGCCTCTCCCGTTGCGGAGCACAGGCTCCGAACGCACAGGCTCAGCGGCCACGGCTCATGGGCCCAGCCGCTCCACGGCATGTGGGATCTTCCCGGACCAGGGTATGAACCCGTGTCCCCTGCATCGGCAGGCGGACTCTCACCCACTGCGCCACCAGGGAAGCCCTGGCTTCACCTTTTGACTTATATGATTTATATAGTGATTGGAATATTGTAGTGAAGTTTGGTGGTAGAGATGGTATAAAAGTCTTGAAGTTAGTTATTTGTATCTGATAACTGGATGATATTAGATGCTTTGTATCTAAGCATTTATTATGAACTCTACAGAGATACATAAATCCTTTCATCAGAACCACCAACCTGTTGAGGTTAATATTCATTCTATTTGCAGATGAGGAAACTGAAGCTTAGAAAGAGGATCAGTAACTTCCCCAAGGCTACACAGCTAGTAAGTGATAGATTTTAAATTAAGTCTATTTGACTTCGAAGTTATTTATAAGCTTTAAAACCAATTGTCTCAAATGGAACATTAAGCCTATGTTTCTTCACAGTAGATTTTCTCCCTACGTTTACTTGTTTGAACTCTTATAGAAAAGCTGGGTTAGAGTCCTCGCCTTGACTGCACAGCTCAGTGTCCTCCAGTATGCCACCTGAATTCTCTGGACCCCTGTCTTGTCCGTTGAATGAGGGCTGGACCACGTGATCACCAAGATCTTTCTAACAGTCAGCTCTTACAATCTCTCTACTTTCTGGATGCAGTCTCTGAGCCTAGCTCGCTTATTCACTTTCCTAAATATAATGCCCTCAATTTGGGGCAAATATATGTATATTTTTATTACTGGTAATATACCACTCACCTCTAATGTGAGCTGACTGCTGTAGGTAATCATTTATTGCATTTCCTGTATACCAGGAAATATACTAAGTGCTCCATTTGGATGATCACAACAGCTCTATAGGGTGGATTTTAAAGTTCCCGTTTTATAGGGGGGAGGAAGGTTTTGACTTATCCAAGGTCAAACTAGAGAGTGGTGGAGTGAGAATTCCAGCACTTGTGTGTTTTGACAACAAAGCCCTTATATGTTAATGGAACATTAACGAAACTATGTATTTTCTATTTCTGCTTTAGGCTTAAAGATCATGGACATTGTCTTTTCAACCAGTTTTTTTCTTTTTATAAGGTATTGTTAGCTTCTGTCTGTGATTTTACAATCTGCTCACTTTCTGCCCGCTTTACCAACCACGGGGAGAAGGAGACTGGGAAGGAGGTTACTCTTTTTGTGCTAAACGCCTCTTTCGAAGTCTACGTTTGCAACGAAGAGCAATAAAGCGAACGGAACCCCTGGCTTTGTGCCTCTGCGGCGAACCGTCCATCTCCTTCCGTGTCCTGAGAATTCGCCTTCTTCCGCTGAACTACGTTTCCCAGCGGCCAGCGCAGCCGAGAGCGCGGGCTCGACCCGCCCTTCCTTCCTCCTCGCCTATCACCCGGTCGCAGCGTGATGATGCAAACTCGTCGGGCGCTGACAAGTGACGACCTTCTGGCTCACGACTGCAGCGGCTTTAGCAGCGTCAATAGACGCAACAGCGGCGACTGCAGGGGCGACGACAACGGCTGGGCGGGCGCTGTGCGCAAAGGGGAGGGGTAGGCGGGCGGCGCCGGCGGCTTCAACTGCGGCAGCTACGGCTAGGGCGACGGAAGAAGAATCCCCAGCAGCCGGCGGTTGAGTTAGGCCTAAGCAGCGCCCGGAGCCGCTCGCACTGTCCTCTGCGGGGGAACCTCCACAGAGACGGTGACATACACAGAGGCGGGGGTCCGCGGGAGCCTGCCGGACCGGAGCCAGCTCCTCGGCCTCTGTCGCCGCCACCCCCTTCCCTGCCGCCAGCGCGCGTTCTCTCTCCGCTCCTGCTCGCAGCCCCGCGATTCCCGGTGTGCCTGTGCCCCGCTGTGTGGGCAGCGCGTGCGTACTTCTGGGCTGGGGCCGGGCGGGGGGGGGCTCTAAGGCAGTCTCTGCCTCTCCCGCCCCGGAGGGGGAAGCCGCGGAGGCTCACGCCATGGCCTCGGGAGCTGGAGGCATAGGAGGGGGCGGTGGCGGCAAGATCCGGACTCGGCGTTGCCACCAGGGGCCAATTAAACCTTACCAGCAGGGGCGACAACAGCACCAGGTACGGGACCCCGGCGCCGTGGGGGCCTAGCGGGTCGGGAACTGGGCGGGAGTGGACGGGCGGCGAGGGGCCCCGGCGCCCCACGTGGAGCGGACGGGAGGGCCTGAGCGGAGGCCCGAGCGAGGCGGCGGGAGCTCTGGCCGCTGGGGCGGCGACGGGAAGTGGGCTGAGACGGGCCAATCCTGCGGCGCACACGTGTGGTTCGGCCGCCTCTCCCCAGCCCTCTCCGCCTGGGGCTTTCCCCCGACCGGCGCAGGGCGGGAACAGAAATCCTAGGCCACGCTGGGCCTAGAATTCTTCCGTTTTTTGGCGGGGATTGGGGGTTTGGGGGTATTACTCACGTCCTCTCGAGGGAGAAGGAAAAAGGTGTGACTGGAGGCCCCTACGCCTGCTGTTTGCTGGTCTCCCGCGTCTTAGCGTGTGTGAGGAGGGGGCTGCCCGGAGGAATCTGCCTCCGGGGCACCCGGGGGTTGTCGGGGCCGCTGTTAGGGCGGAAAGTGGAATAACTTACAACGCGATTAATTAATTCTCCATCTCCCGGTGTCCCTCCCCGATCTGAGAGCAGTGGCTTCGATTTTGTTTTGTTTGTTTGTTTGTTTGTTTCTTAACCGGCTTATAGTTAGTGGCACTGGGGCATTTTGAAAGTCCCTCTCCACACTTACGTCTCTTTTCCGTCGCGAGACTCTTTCCTCCCCACTTTTGTCCAATCCCCCCCCGCCACCCCACCCCCCCGCCTTTTATTTTGGAAGCTGGAATTGGCCATTCTGCACAGCTGACCGGGACTCCAGTTCTGATCTCACGCACAAACTATTTTAATGTTACGGGGCGTATTCTAGAAGTTTAGGTGCTTTTGACACTCCAGGAATGTTGGTGGTCTTATAATCTAAGCACCCTGTGCATTCGTGGGTGTTTGAAATTATGAAAAGGAGTTTATCCTAATTGTAACTAAGACATTTGATTCTGAGACAACTCCGTTTTTAAAATTTTACTTGTTATGGGGATTGAGTAGGAATATGTTAATATTCTAATAAACGTCACTTACAACACTTTTCAGGGATACTAAGGTAGAAGTAAGTGTGGGTCTTAAACCTATAAAAAACACAAAGGTATAGCAAAAGGGTCTGATAACTTGTCGCTTACTGTTAAGGGTAGACTTCCTAGATTGCCTTATTCTGGATGATGAATATTGAACACTTCAACATGTTTGGTGCTGGTGTTAAATTGTATTATTAAAAACAATTTTAAAAGATTTCAGAGAAATTTCTTAATAGTAAAAATTGTGGTTTATAATATTAGGTAGCTTTCTACTTACGGTTACAGGTCTTGGCCTTACTTTTACCTCCCACCGGTTTTCCCCCAGATATACACCAAAAGAGCTTGTTTTTCAGATTCCTTTGTGAGGAGCAGGGGTACTTGCAGGCAGATTTAAGATTAGAATTCAGGTCACAAGCCTGGCCATTTAACCTAATCCTTTGGTTGAGTGGAAGTTAAACACACATGCTTTCTGTTTTTCCTAAGAATAAATGTCTTTGAGTGCTTTCGTAGATCTCCTCAAAAGAAAGTTACTACATAAAGAAATTTGTAAATACAGATCACTGGATGGTCTGGACAGAGTTTAGAAAGGAGCTCATATATTCTGAGTGGCAAAAGCCAAAAATCACACCTTATTTTTATTTTTTTTAATTTTTTTTTTATTTTTGCGGTACGCGGGCCTCTCACTGTTGTGGCCTCTCCCGTTGCGGAGCACAGGCTCCGGACGCGCAGGCCCAGCGGCCATGGCTTACGGGCCCAGCCGCTCTGCGGCATGTGGGGTCCTCCCGGACCGGGGCACGAACCCGTGTCCCCTGCATCGGCAGGCGGACTCCCAACCACTGTACCACCAGGGAAGCCCCACACCTTATTTTAAAATGTACTTAGATAAAAATCTAATTTGGGTGAGATGATGCCTTAACAACGTAACACCTATGATCCAAATGGTCTTAGAGCTGGTATGATTTCAGACTGTGTGGTTTTGTTTTAAAGCCTGATAGTTTATCATTTCCCCCTATCTAAAGTACTTTCAGCTTTTTGCCCCACCCATTTAATTGAAAAAGAAAGTACATTTTTAGCTTTTGAATTGGATCAAAGGTGTTTGGGGGTTTCTTGATCAACACTGCAGGTATTAATATTGGCAGATACTACCAAAGAAAAGTATCCAGGAATATACAAAATAATACTTTAAGGATTTTTTTTAAAAAATCTTAAAATAAGGACTTTCTTTAATCCTTACTGGAACTTTTGTGCACTTGTAGACTACCTGGTTGCTGTCAACTATCCTAGGCTGTCACCTCTCTGTTTTGCAGCAACTGCTGAGTCATCATGAATAGCAAGGAGCTTCATGACATGGCATGTTTTGTACTAATGTATTTTGATTAAATGTCCAGTGGTTTCTGGGCAAAAATGAAGTTTTTGGGTTGTGTAGTAGAGGCTTGAAAGAAGAATGAGCGATCTGGCACTGTTAGTTAATGGATGTTTGCCATTGCTTGTCAGGCCAACTGACTTGTGCAGTCACGCAGTACCTGCGACTTTCGCATGTGTTCAACTGACTTGTAATTTCCTGTTTTGACTTATTCTGGTTTAGCTCTGCTGAGGTATATCTAAAGTTCACATTTTTTTTCCTATTAACTTCTGATCTTTAAAATGGCATCTTGCTTCAAGTTGTGGAGACAAAAATCCATTGTCTTATTCAACTAACTGAAGGGTAGTAACTTAAGAATTGTAGAAGCAAAAATGAAGAACAGCACCAAATGATTAAGTTGATCATTTTCACTTGCCTTCTTTCCTACCCGCTAACTCTTAGCCCAGATGCATTTAGGAAATGGTATCATTTTTCTAGTGGGAGTGAACAGGTCAGTAAAGAGAATGTGCTTAGTTCTTGTCACCTGTTCAGTCTCCTTTCCCCTTTCCTTTTTGTGCAGATTGTCAGGCCCAGAAAGTCAGCTCTGGAGAGGTCAAGCTGCTTTTCTTAATAGCCACCACAAAAAACTTGAGCCCATGGGCAAACCAGAACATTGCCTCTGGAAGAATCTACTGCCACCTCCTGGTGAGAAGGGAACTACTTATTTTTGCCCTTTTTTGGGGGGTGTCCTTCAGAGGTTTTGTCTTCTGGTTTGGAGCTAAGGGAATCCACTCATTTTATCTTCCTAGATGCAGTTTGTCTTACAAGTCAGTTTCTGCATTTAGCTATTTTTTTAAAAAGGGGGGAGGAAACCCCTTTATCTATTCAGTAGCTTAAATCAGGAGTCTGCAAACGTTTTCTGTAAAGGACCATAGCGTAAATATTTTAGGTTTTGTTGCTGCAGGTTCTTTGTTTTGTTTTTATAACCCTTTAAAAAATGTAAAAATCATTCTTAGCTTGCCGCCTGTATGAAAACAGGCTGAGGGCTGAATTTGGCCCACAGACCGTGGTTTGCCTAATCTTGGTTTATATGATAGTGTAGCTTTTTTTGTTGTTTTGGTAGCTTCTGTATGATACTTTGTCCCAAATAACTATGTCCTGCTTGGATTCTGATGGCAAAAGAGTGTTCTCAGTTTTGAAAAGGAGGGATATTTAATGGCTGAATAATTAACTCATTCCAGAAGTCGCTGAGTAGTTTTGACTTTTATCTTTATTTGCTTTATCCTAGATGTTTAATTAATACTGTTAGTGAAAATAGAAATGGAAATAGTTGATAGGAAAAAGATGTGCTGTAATACAGTCAGAGCCTCTGAATTTGAATCCCTATTCTGCCAGAACTTGGACAAGTTCTCTCAGCTTAATTTACTCATCTGTAAAGTGGAAATTGTTGGGAGGGGTTAAATGAGATAATATAAGGAAAGCTCTTAGAACAGAGCCTGGCATATAGAGTAAGGACTCATTTGAAATTGTTGTGATTAAGTAGAACCTTTTTTTTTTTTTTTTTTTTTTTTTTTTGCGGTACGCGGGCCTCTCACTGTTGTGGCCTCTCCCGTTGCGGAGCACAGGCTCCGGACGCGCAGGCTCAGCGGCCATGGCTCACGGGCCCAGCTGCTCCGCGGCATGTGGGATCTTCCCGGACCAGGGCACGAACCCGCGTCCCCTGCATCAGCAGGCGGACTCTCAACCACTGCGCCACCAGGGAAGCCCAGAACCTTTTGATTTAAATGTTTTATTGTCTCTGAATTTTGCTGCCTCTTAGTAGAGGTATTTTTCTTTTATGTACCAAAGTTCAATCTTTTATAGGATTGTACTATATTTAAAAACTTGTTTTCTTCTTTTCCTTTAAACTACCTTAAGCTACATAAAAATACATTATTTTTAACATGTTCCTCATAGAAATGCCAGTCATTTAAGTGTATAGGAAAATAAATCCAAGTGTTAAATTACTTAATGCATAGTAGGTTTTTTTGTTTGTGATGAGAGGCCCTTGTGTGTGATAGTTTATCAATTTACTCACCAGTTTTTCAGATAATGACAAAAGAGCCCAGGTGTCTCCATTTCCTGGAAAGTCCTTTGATGAGGCAATTACCTATTACTTAAGTAGAATGGTCTGATGTCACTAATTAAAACCATTTCATTAGGCACAGAATATTATTGGAAAGATGTGATGACCTTGTATTTTCAAAAATGTTTTATTTGTAGCTACTTGGCTAATGGTCATGGTTGTTTTATATATATATACACACACACGTATTTCTCTTTTAGATACCTGTTTTTGGTTTTTTTTAAGATCTTTACTGGACTATAATTGCTTTACAATGTTGTGTTAGTTTCTGCTGTATAACAGGGTGAATCAGCTATATGTATACATATATCCCCATATCCCCTCCCTCTCGCATCTCCCTCCTACCCTCCCTATCCCACCCCTCTAGGTGGTCACAAAGCACTGAACTGATTTCCCTGTGCTATGTGGCTGCTTCCCACTAGCTGTCTATTTTACGTTTGGTAGTGTATATATGTCCATGCCACTCTCTCACTTCGTTGCAGCTTACCCTTCCCCCTCCCTGTGTCCTCAAGTCCATTCTCTACGTCTGCGTCTTTATTCCTGTCCTGCCCCTAGGTTCATCAGAACCTTTTTTTTTTTTTTTTTTTTTTTAGATTCCATGTATATATGTTAGCATACGGTATTTGTTTTTCTCTTTCTGACTTACTTCACTCTGTAAGACAGACTCTAGGTCCATCCACCTCACTACAAATAACTCAATTTCATTTCTTTTTATGGCTTAGTAATATTCCATTGTATATATGTGCCACATCTTCTTTATCCATTCATCTGTCGATGGACAATTAGGTTGCTTCCATGTCCTGGCTATTGTAAATAGTGCTGCAGTGAACATTGTGGTACATGTCTCTTTTTGAATTATGGTTTTCTCAGGGTATGTGCCCAGTAGTGGGATTGCAGGGTCATATGGTAGCTCTACTTTTAGTTTTTTAAGGTACCTCCATACTGTTCTCCACAGTGGCTGTATCAATTTACATTCCCACCAACAGTGCAAGAGGATTCCCTTTTCTCCACACCCTCTCTAGCATTTATTGTTTGTAGATTTTTTGATGATGGACATTCTGACTGGTGTGAGGTGATACCTCATTGTAGTTTTGATTTGCATTTCTCTAATGATTAGTGATGTTGAGCATCTTTTCATGTGTTTGTTTACAATCTATATCTTCTTTGGAGAAATGTCTGTTTAGGTCTTCTGCCCATTTTTGGATTGGGTTGTTTGTTTTTTTGATATTGAGCTGCATGAGCTGCTTGTATATTTTGGAGATGAGTCCTTTGTCAGTTGCTTCATTTGCAAATATTTTCTCCCATTCTGAGGGCTGTCTTCATCTTGTTTATGGTTTCCTTTGCTGTGCAAAAGCTTTTAAGTTTCATTAGGTCCCATTTGTTGATTTTTGTTTTTATTTCCATTTCTCTAAGAGGTGGGTCAAAAAGGATCTTGCTGTGATTTATGTCATAGAATGTTCTGCCTATGTTTTCCTTTAACAGTTTTATAGTGTCTGGCCTTACATTTAGGTCTTTAATCCATTTTCAGTTTATTTTTGTGTATGGTGTTAGGAAATGTTCTAATCTCATACTTTTACATGTCCCTGTCCAGTTTTCCCAGCACCACTTATTGAAGAGGCTGTTTTTTCTCCATTGTGTACTCTTGTCTCCTTTATCAAAGATAAGGTGACCATATGTGCATCGGTTTATCTCTGGGCTTTCTATCCTGTTCCATCGATCTATATTTCTGTTTTTGTGCCAGTACAAGACTATCTTGATTACTGTAGCTTTGTAGTATAGTCTGAAGTCTGGGAGCCTGATTCCTCCAGCTCCGTTCTTCTTTCTCAAGATTGCTTTGGCTATTCGGGGTCTTTTGTGTTTCCATACAAATTTTGAAATTTTTTGTTCTAGTTCTGTGAAAAATAGCAGTGGTAATTTGATAGGGATTGCATTGAATCTGTAGTTTGCTTTGGGTAGTATAGTCATTTTCACAATGTTGATTCTTCCAATCCAGTAACATGGTATATCTCTCCATCTGTTTGTATCATCTTTAATTTCTTTCATCAGTGTCTTATAATTTTCTGCATATAGGTTTTTATCTCCCTAGGTAGGTTTATTCCTAGGTATTTTATTCTTTTTGTTGCAGTGGTAAATGGGAGTGTTTCCTTTTCAGATTTTTCAACATTAGTGTATAGGAATGCAAGAGATTCTGTGCATTAATTTTTTAAAATTAATTTATTTATATTTTTGGCTGTGTTAGGTCTTCGTTGCTGCACGCGGGATTTCTCTAGTTGCGGTGAGTGGATGCTACTTTTCATTGTGGTGCGCGGGCTTCTCATTGCGGTGGCTTCTCTTGTTGGAGAGCATGGGCTCTAGAGCACAGGCTCAGTAGTTGTGACACAGAGGCTTAGTTGGTCTGCAGCATGTGGGATCTTCCCGGACCGTGGCTTGAACCCGTGTCCCCTGCATTGGCAGGCAGGTTCTTAACCACTCTGCCACCAGGGAAGCCCCTGTGCTTTAATTTTGTATCCTGCCACTCTACCGTATTCATTGATTAACTCTAGTAGTTTACTGGTAGCATCTTTAGGATTCTCTATGTATAGTGTCATGTCATCTGCAAACAGTGACAGTTTTACTTCTTTTCCGATTTGGATTTCTTTTATTTCTTTTTCGTCTCTGATTGCTGTGGCTAAAACTTACAAAACTATGTTGAATAAGAGTGGTGAGAGTGGGCAACCTTGTCTTGTTCCTGATCTTAGAGGAAATGATTTCAGTGTTTCACCCTTGAGAACAATGTTGGCTGTGGGTTTGTCATATATGGCCTTCATTATGTTGACGTAGGTTCCCTCTGCCTACTTTCTGGAGAGTTTTTATCATAAATGGGTGTTGAATTTTGTCAAAAGCTTTTTCTGCATTTATTGAGATGATCATATGGTTTTTATCCTTCAGTTTGTTAATATGGTGTATCACATTGATTGACTTGTGTATACTCAAGAATCCTTGGATTCCTGGGATAAACCCCACTTGATCATGGTGTATGATCCTTTTAATGCGCTGCTGGATTCTGTTTGCTAGTATTTTGTTGATGATTTTTGCATCTGTGTTCATCAGAGATATTGGCCTGTAGTTTTCTTTCTTTGTGACATTTGTCTGGTTTTGGTATCAGGGTGATGGTGGCCTCGTAGAATGAGTTTGGGAGTGTTCCTCCCTCTGCTATATTATGGAAGAGTTTGAGAAGGATAGGTCTTAGCTCTTCTCTAAATGTTTGATAGAATTTGCCTGTGAAGCCATCTGGTCCTGGGCTGTTGTTTGTTGGAAGATTTTTAATCACAGTTCCAATTTCAGTGCTTGTGATTGGTTTGTTTATATTTTCTATTTCTGGTTCAGTTTCGGAAGGTTGTGCTTTTCTAAGAATTCCAGGTTGTCCATATTATTGGCAGATGTAGTTGCTTGTAGTAATCTCTCTTGATCCTTTGTATTTCTGCAGTGTCAGTTTTTACTTCCCCTTTTTCATTTCTAATTTTATTGATTTGAGTCTTCTCCCTTTTTTTCTTGATGAGTCTGGCTAATGGTTTATCAATTTTGTTTATCTTCTCAAAGAACCAGCTTTTGGTTTTATTCATCTTTGCTATTGTTTCCTTCATTTCTTTTTCAGTTATTTCTGATCTGATCTTTATGATTTCTTTCCTTCTGCTAACTTTGGGGTGTTTTTGTTCTTCTTTCTCTAATTGCTTTAGGTTAGGTTGTTTGAGATTTTTCTTGTTTCTTGAGGTAGGATTGTATTGCTATAAACTTCCCTCTTAGAACTGCTTTTGCTGCTTCCCGTAGGTTTTGGGTCATCATGTTTTCCTTGTCATTTGCTTCCTAGGTATTTTTTGATTTCCTCTTTGATCTCTTCAGTGATCTCTTGGTTATTTAATAATGTATTGTTTAGCCTCCATGTGTTTGTGTTTTTTACGTTTTTTTCCTTTTATTGATAACTAGTCTCATAGCATTGTGGTCAGAAGAGAAACTTGATACAATTTCAGTTTTCTTAAATTTACCAAGGCTTGCTTTGTGACCCAAGATATGATCTATCCTGGAGAATGTTCCATGAGCACTTGAGAAGAAAGTGTATTCTGTTATTTTTAGATGGAATGTCCTATAAATATCAATTAAGTCCATCTTGGTTAATGTATCATTTAAAGCCTGTGTTTTCTTATTTTCATTTTGGTTGATCTATCCATTGGTGAAAGTGGGGTGTTAAAGTCCCCTACTGTTATTGTGTTACTGTCGATTTCCCCTTTTATGGCTGTTAGCATTTGCCTTATGTATTGAAGTGCTCCTATGTTGGGTACATAAATATTTGCAGTTGTTATACCTTCTTCTTGGATTGATCCCTTGATCATTATGTCATATCCTTCTTTGTGTTTTGTAATGGTCTTTATTTTAAAGTCTATTTTGTCTGATATGAGAATTGCTACTCCAGCTTTCTTTTGATTTCCATTTGCATGGAATATCTTTTTCCATCCCCTCACTTTCAGTCTCTATGTGTCCCTAGATTTGAAGTGGGTCTCTTGTAGACAGCATATGTATGGGTCTTGTTTTTGTATCCATTCAGCCAGTCTGTGTCTTTGGTTGGAGCATTTAATCCATTTACATTTAAGGTAATTATCAATATGTATGTTCCTATTACCATTTGCTTAATGTTTTGGGTTTGTTTTTTAAGTCTTTTCCTTCTCTTGTGATTCCTGCCTAGAGAGGTTCCTTTAGCATTTGTTGTAGAGCTGGTTTGGTGGTGGTGAATTCTCTTAACTTTTGCTAATCTGTAAAGGTTTTAATTTCTCCATCAAATCTGAATGAGATCCTTGCTGGGTAGAGTAATCTTGGTTGTAGGTTCTTCCCTTTCATCACTTTAAATATGTCCTGCCACTCCCTTCTGGCTTGCAGAGTTTCTGCTGAAAGATCAGCTGTTCACCTTATGGGGATTCCCTTGTATGTTATTTGTTGCTTTTCCCTTGCTGCTCTTAATATTTTTTCTTTGTATTTAATTTTTGATAGTTTGATTAATATGTGTCTTGGCATGCTTCTTCTTGGATTTATCCTGTATGGGACTCTGCACTTCCTGGACTTGATTGACTATTTCCTTTCCCATGTTAGGGAAGTTTTCAATTATAATCTCTTCAAATATTTTCTCAGACCCTTTCTTTTCTTCTTCTGGGATCCCTGTAGTTTGAATGTTGGTTCGTTTAGTGTTGTCCCAGAGGCTTCTGAGACTGTCCTCAATTTTTTTCATTTTTTTTTTTATTCTGCACTGCGGTAGTTATTTCTGCTCTTTTATCTTCCAGGTCACTTATCTGTTCTTCTGCCTCAGTTATTCTGCTATTGGTTCCTTCTAGAGAATTTTTAATTTGATTTATTGCGTTGTTCATCTCTCTTTGCTCTTTAGTTCTTCTAGACCCTTGTTAAGTGTGTCTTGTATTTTCTCCATTCTGTTTCCAATATTTTGGATCATCTTTACTGTCATTACTCTGAATTTTTTTTGGGTAGTTGCCTATTTTGTGTTCATTTATTTGGTCTTGTAGGTTTTTACCTTGCTCCTTAGTCTGTAATACATTTTTTAGTCGTTCCTTTCTTTTTTTTTGGGGGGGGGGGGTTGCTGTATTCCTGTCCTGCTGGTTGTTTGGCCTGAGACATCTAGCGCTTGAGTTTGCAGGCAGTTGGATAGAGCCAGTTCTTGATGCTGAGATGAGGACTTCCGGGAGACCTCACTCCGATTGATATTCCCTGGTGTCTGAGGTTCTCTGTTAGTCCAGTGGTTTGGACTCAGAGCTCCCACCACAGGAGCTCAGCCCTAACCTCCGGCCTGGGAACCAGGATCCTGCAAGCTTTGTGGCATGGTAAAAAAAAAAAAAAAGGACAAAAGAAAGAGAAAAGGAGCAGTACAGTATCAAAGAATAAAAAAGAAAATAAAATTAGAAAGATAAAAAATATATTAGGAAAAATAAAACTGTAGTTGAAACAACTGCAACAAAGTAAAATAAAACTACAACAGATAAAAGAAAAACAAGAGGGGGGGCGGACAAGCCAAAAGGAGAGAACAATGACAAGGTATAAAGAATAAAATAAAATTAGAAAAATAAAAGATTTATTAGGGAAAATAAAAATATAAAAGAATTGGAACAATGAATCAACAAGGTAAAACAGAATCTCAATCTAAAAGAGGAAAAAAGAAAATAAAAAAGCCTTGGCTATGGGAGTCAAAAAAAGCTTGGTGAAGTTTAGGTGTGGGTGGAACTGAGTCAGGAGCGAGGTTTAGCGTTGGGTGGGGCCTAGGCAGGGTGACTGTTCAAGCGTGGGGCGGGGCCTCTGCTCAGGACCTGCTTGGAAGGGGTGAGGCAGCACCTCCAAAGGAGGGCCTGCAGAGTGTGGAGTTCCTGGGGCCCTGGTTATGGGTGTGTGGGAGGGGTGTAAGCCCAGTGCGTTGGAAGGGGTCTCAGAGGGGATCTCTGAGGGTGGAGATGGGGCCCTGGGTGGGGGGGCAGGGGTGGGGCTTGGGCTCTGCGCAGCAGGAGTGGGGCTCCGAGGGCAGAGGATTAGGCCCGGGAGACCAGCAGGCGTCCTGGTGCCCAAGCGGACAGGGAGAGCACGCCCCGTTCCCTTCCGTTCCTTTGTGCCCCTCCCCCACCGTCTCCCCCAGTGTCTCTCCCGTAGCCTCTGGACCCCTAGCCGGGGTGGGTCCCGCTGCTGTAGGACCCCCTCCCTTCCCCTAGCCACACCTCAGGGGTGTCGGTCCCAGAGGTCCGGCCTTTACTTTTGCTCCCCCTTCCCTCCCTCCCACTCCCTCAGGACCCATGCAGCTGGAGGGGCCCTTGGGGCCCTCAGCAGGCTCCCGGGGACCCACGTGGGCAGGGGAAACCTGGCCGTGCTCCCTTTTGATCCTCTGCCCCCCAGTGGTTCCCCAGTTTCCCCCTTCGGGCGTGGGATCCCTTCCCCTCCCCCAGCCGCCCCTTAGGGGCACCAGTCCCGTCCCGCCTCCACTTCTCCTCCCCCTTCACTCCCCCCACGTCCCCCGTCCTACCTAGTTGCTGGGGGTTCTTCCCGTGTCTGTGGTCCCCCACTGGTGCCTGGTAGGTGCCCTAGTGGTGAGGAGACGCAAATTCAGCGTCCTCCTAGTCCGCCATCTTAACTCCGCCCTCTCTGTAATATATTTTGAAAGGATTTCTTCTGTGTTGCTAAGCCCAGTTGAAAGTCTTGCCACCAGATACAATTTACTCTGTTTACTATTGGAAAAAGGATGGTAGAATGCCTCTTCTGTCTAAAGATATTTCAGTTTCCCTGCCCCTTTGCTTGTGACTTAAAGAATAAACTTTTACACCCAGTTTTCAAACAGATTGTGAAAGGAAAGTGACAATATCTTGTAGAAAACTTTTAGTGGATTAAATTGCTTTAGGCTTTTATTGTGTCTCCTATTGCTAGTTTGAAAGGTCTTTTAGGGACTCCTTTTCTTGTCCTTGTTGTTTGATTACTGTTAATTATCTATTAATACCACCTGTATAATGTAGATCTCTAAAAATAAGAGACTAAGCCAGGTCATGTTTCTCCTTCCTGAATTAGTGTTAGAGTCTTAAAGGACGTTGAAAATTGTGGCCAGTTGTAATTTAAAATTTTCTTAGCTACAATTACTATTATGCTCATTTAAAAAAAATTAATTAAGTTTATTTTTGGCTGCATTGGGTCTTTGTTGCAGCGAGCACGGGCTACTCTTCATTTCAGTGGCTTCTCTTTGTTGCAGAGCGCGGGCTCAGTACTTGTGCCGGCAGAGAGATATGGGAGAGCAAGGTGTATGGGTTTGGTACTACTGGGTGGAGAGGAATTATGGCCTCATTGATTAGTCGGAGGTCCTGGACCAGGCGATAATCCCCAGAGGCCTTGCGGACAGGCAGGATGGGGGTGTTGCAGGGAGAGTCAGTGGGGATAAGGAGTCCCTGGTTTAGGAGTCTGGTGATAATAGGTTGTAGGCCCCTAAGGTGAGTCTCAGAGATGGGAAATTGGGGCCTTGATGGAAATTTGGAGGGGTCCTTTAGGCGGATGAGGACGGGGGAATGGTGTGTTGCTATTATGGGCTTAGAAGTATCCCAGACTTGGGGATTGATTGGGTTCGGTGTGATTGGAAGAGGGGGATAGGAGGGGGAGGGTTCTAGAGACAGGCCGAGAAGAGGAAGCAGGAGTTGGGAGGAGGGGACCTTAGGGTCAAGTCTGACCAGCTGTAGGGAGGCCCCTAAGTGGAAAAGGACATCTCAGCCTAGCAAGGGAACTGGGCAGGTTGGTATGACTAAGGAATGAGTAAAAGGGAGGCCTTCGATATGACATGGGAGTGGACCGGTCTGGAGTGCGAAGGATGGTTTGCCATCAGTACCCATGACCGAGATCTGGGAAGGAGAAACTGGCCCGGAATAAGTAGGCAGGACCGAATAGGCAGCCCCCGTGTCCACCAGAAATGAGACGGACTTACCCGCTACCTGTAGCGTTACCCTGGGCTCGGCGAGGGTGATGGGGGTCTGCGAGTCCGGGCGCCGTCAGTCGTCAGCCAATCCCAGCAGTTCGAGTGGTCATGCCGTGGGGTCGGCCTGCCCCCCGCGTGGAGACGCCGAGGGAGGGCCAGTCGTAGGGCAGTCGCTCTTCCAGTGGCCCGTTAGCCCGCAGCTGGGACAGGGCTTAGTAGGAGGTCGGGGATCGGGACATTGGCGAGCCCAGTGGCCTTCTTTTCCGCATTTGAAGCAGGCCCCCGGCGGGGTTGCCTTTTGCGGACCCCGTGGATGCTGTGATCCATGGGAGATGGCCGGCCTTAGGGCGGCTACAAGAGCTTGGGTTTGGAGGGCCACCTTCTGGTGCATCCGAGCCTGTCGGCTGGCTTCTGCCAAATCCTCACGGCCATTGTAGACTTTAAAGGCCATCTTTAACAGATCTCGAATAGGGGTTTGAGGGCCGTCTTCTGCCCGTTTTAATTTCTTTCAGATGTCCGGGGCTGATTGGGTGATAAAATGGGTGGCTAGGACCGCTGCCCCTGCTGGGGTGTCGGGATCCAGCCGGGTGTAGAGAGTCAAGGCCTCTGTAAGGCGATTGAGAAAGATAGCTGGATTTTCGTTAGGTTCTTGGGTTATCTTTTAGTTTTTCAAAATTGACTACCTTATGAGCGGCAGCCTGCATGCCAGCCAGGAGGCATTGGATCATGAGGTCGCGTTTACGACGGCCATTTTGGCCATCCTGATAAGTCCAGCCTGGATCGGTGCCAGGTACGGCAGTCGCTCCGACAGGCATGGAGTTGTCGGTAAGGTGAACCTGATCTGCATGGCTTCGGGCAGCAGTTTGAATTCTTTCCCTCTCGTTAGGGGTCAGAGTAGAAGATAGGATCACAAAGATATCGTGCCAGGTTAGATCGTAAGCTTGAGAGAGGTAGCGAAATTCTTTGATGTAGCGGGAAGAGTCGGCAGAAAAGGAGCGTAATCGCTTTTCTATTTGAGAGAGATCTTGGAGGGGAAAGGGAACATGAACTCTAACTACTCCTTCCGCTCCTGCCACCTCCCTCAGAGGGCAGAGGAGATTTGGATCTTGGAAGTCGTGAGAGCGTGTATGTGCACTAATTGGAGAGACAAGGGGCGTGGGAGGAGAAACCGTTGAGGGAGGCGGGGAGCGGTTGGATGGACTGTTGAGGGAGGCGGGGAGCGGTTGGATGGACTGTTGAGGGAGGCGGGGGAGCGGTTGGATGGGCCGGAGCATTTGGAGCGGAGCTCTGGAGCCGGGGAGGGGGGGGGGGGGGCGGGGAGGAGAGGCGAGAGGTTCGGGTGGGTCCGCTAGTGGAGAGGCGTCATCGTGGAGAGGCGTCATCGTCAAAGGAAATGAGGGGCTTGGATGTAGGAGATGTCTGGCAAGAAGGATCTGGGAAGTGGAGCAATCGACGCGGGGGGGGGGGCGGGAGCGTAAATACCAGAAGGCCTGAACGTAGGGGACCTCGGGCCATTTGCCCGTCCTGCGGCAGTAATTATCTAGATCACGGAGGATGTTAAAATCGAAAGTCCCTTCAGGAGGCCATTTTGGATTGATTGTCTAGAGGATATTGTGGCCAGGCCACAGTGGAATAGAAAATAAGCCGTCGGCGACGGAGATCTTGGGAGAAACCGAGGGCTGTAAAATTGGCTAGGAGACACCCCAGGGGCGTCTTAGAATCTGGTTTCGATTGTGAGGTTCCCATGACCCCCAGTCTGTCCCTGAGTGAATGGAGAGGGAGAGGCGTCCCTGGTCTCAGTCTCCAATTCACGGCAGGTCGGAGGGCGGTCAGGCAATTGGGACGTCTCCACAGTTGCCCGAGGCCCGGAGAGAGGACGGAGGAGTCCCTGACGCGGCCGCGATTAGGGACAGGGAGTCCGGTGGGTAGGGACTCTGGGGTTCGGAGGGAACAAGGGAGCGGGACTTACTCCGTTTTCTGCCGGATCGGGTGGATGAGTAGAGGTTCCCTGGTTGTCTCCTGGGGGAGGGGAGGAGCGGCCCGCGCCGTAACCCGCGGGGCTTGGTACCCCTCCCGGGTTTCGGCACCAAATGTAAGGTTGGATCTTAACAAACGGCACCGCGAAACAGAGGAAAGCTTCAAGTGAGCTTTATTAGGGGGCGCTCCCGGGCGAGGTTCACTGGTCCGAGAGAAAGGGGCCAGAGAAGTCGCACCCGGGCGAGGGTTGGGCAAGATTTTATAGGGGAAGAAGGGAAAGGGGTGTGGTGAATCTGGGAGGGCGCAGGGTATTCCTTATTTGGTGGTCTCTTCGGGTATCGTGGCGATATCTGGTGCCGGTTACATCAGTCTTGGGACCGTTAGTCCCGCCCCTCGAAAGGCGGGAAGGCTGGGCTGGGTGGAAGGTCCCCAGGTCAGTTCCTGGAACTGGGTTGTCCGGAAAGTCTCCAGGTCAGTTTCTGGACCTGGGTGGTCCGGAGAGTTTCCGTCTGATGCAACCTGTGAATCTGATTGCGTTCCCCTGCCTCGGGCCAGTTGGCCTTACAATATATAGGATTTTTTTTCCATTACAAATGAGTTGAGTTAGGATTGTAGAAGAGCCTTGTCCCACCTCAGCCTCTTTCATTAACCCTTGAACTCAGGTTAAATGAAATTTGAAAAGCTAATATATTCACAGTACCTTACAAATTGGATGTGCTTGATATATGTATAGTATTGAATTGAATTTACTTCTGGCCCCCAAATTGAGTATTTATTCTAGATCTCAGTGACATTTTGATAGTGTTGTTGTTGTGAGGTTTTTTGTTTTTGTTTTGTTTTTGCCATGTTTGCCAAATGAAGAACGCTTAGTTCTTGAGGAGAAAAAAAATCCAATCATTTTAACCAGTCCAGGTTTAAAGATTGACTCCTGTAATCCTTGACTTTAACTTCATGACTTAGGATCATCTGGTGTAGACTTTGCTTTGGCTACGAGGAGTATTTTAAAGATTTTAATGCCCTGTTTGTTTTGTTGCTTTTTCTAATAAGCCCTTCATTAATTTTTCTTTCTTTGACTACTTTTCTGCTTCTCTTCATTTAGTTGGCTTTGTTTTATTTATCATTCCAGAGGATGGTTCAGTTTTCCCATGCTCTTGACTAACTTCACAAGTTGTTTTTTGGAGGAAGGACTATTAGTGTGGCAACAAAAATAATATTTGTTTAAGCTGAAGCTATTATACCAAGCAAATGTATTATTTATTTTTTTGAATTCTAGGATTATTGATGTCCTTTTTTGAAACTTGCCACAGCATATTCGTATGTGGGAATAAAAAGCTGGTTGACTAGTGCAGCTGTAGAAAATTAAAATCATGCGCCAGCTAATCTGTGCACTGTACAGACCTGTTGCCTACCTTCACAGAGCTGATCCTCCAGGGGAGGTGATAGACTGTGATTACCATCCCATATGACAGATTGCCTGTAGGAAGTACAGGGTGCTGTTGGTGCATGTAAGTGAGTGACTGTCCTAGACTTGGAGGATCAGAGAAGATTTTCTGTAGGAAAACTTAAACATCAAGTTATAATGATGGCAGTTATGCTTACCACTGAAGCCTGTGGAAGTGGAGAGAAAGCTATTCTGGTAAAGTAGGACTTGAGTATTCACTCCTTAGTAGACCTTTACTCAGTGTACCTCTTTCCCCCTCAAGGTTGGTTGGTTTGTTTGCTTGTTTATTTTTAATATCACAGAACATTCTTTCTTCAAGTCCATATAGGAAGCTGATTTTCCCCATTCCTGTAAAGACCTGAAGTATATTATCTCAATAACTCCTGAAAAGGTAGACCTTCTTTGGTGATTGTAAAAGGAACCTTTTCTTCCATAAGAAAACTATTTTTCCCCTTTTCTAACTTCCTTCACTTTTTCTCAGTTTTCCATTAGTGGCTGAAGTACTTCGAAACTCATAAAAATTGTCCGCCAGGGAAGTACTTCTCCAAATCTATATGATAGACAGGGTCCCTTACATCTTCAGTCTACCCTATTCTGTGCATAATCAGGAGATTTCTTTTCCCTAACAGTTTTTTAAACTTCTAACATCTGGTAGTTGGTTATTTACTATAAATAATCATGTTAAGTCTTTAACTGGAAATAAAAGATTCAAAGGTAGCCTTTTATGTTTTACTTCTGTTTACTTCTATATTTGATTTTCAGAATTCATATTATAAAGTAGGTATTTATGAAAGTTGGTATAATGGTATGACATCTTTGATGAGATAATCTTGGAAACAGTTTATTTTGTAGTTAAGTTTATACTCAGGGTTATGTTTATCATGGCCTTAATTGGGAAACTTGTCAGAGTTTTTAGATGATTTTAGTACAGTGTTTCTCAAACTTTATAATTTGCGTAAGAATCGCCATAAGAGCTTGTTAAAACAAATTTACATTTCTAACATGCCCTTAGGTGACACCAAACCAAGGCTGCTGGTCTGAAGATTCCAATTTGAGAACCACTTTTTTAGGCTTTTTTATAGTCACTAGATGAGCCACAGAACAAAAGGTTACATGTACATTCTCACACGTACACGTACGTGCACACACACATGATTAAAGGGGAATTTTGAAGGATCGAAATAGTTATTTCAGGTCTATCAGATTTTGCATTTATTAACAACGTTATGAGAAGCTTGGATGGCATGTGCCAAGGACATTCCTACATTTGTCTTTGCACCTTTTGCTTCCTCAGCCTATAATACTTCTCTGCTAGAAACGTATATGGCTCATTTCTCACTTTTTCAGGTCTTTGCATATATAAAATGACTATCCCCATTTTGCTTCCCTGCTTTATTGTTGCCCATAGCACTGAATCACCATATCATGTGTTACATGTTATACGTATTTGTCTCCCTAACTTAGAATCTAAGCTCCAAGAGGGCAGGAACCTGTTCCCTGTTTTTTATCCCTAGTGTTCTTGCCTGACATGTAGTATGTGATCAACAAGTATAGATTAAATGAAGAAAAGCAATGTTTGCCTTTTACCTCTGTGATCTAGATAAGATTTTAAAATATTCATCAGGGTAAGCCTCTTTCCTGGTCCGTTTATGTACTGTTTTACAGAGAAAACAGTTGGATATAACTTTTGGATAGTAAGTGCTTCCCCGAGTGTGGTATATGTGTTCCATTGTTGCTAAAGAAGATGAATCTAACTGATACGTGGACTGACTTTTTATTTTTCATGTTAATTAGAAAACAAATTTAACAAGTACACTAAGGACCCAACAGGAAACAGTTCTCCAGATGGTTCAGCTGAAATATCTTTAAGAAAGAGTCTACTCAAAGATATGGTGGTGATTAAAGGAATACATGCGGGATAGCAGGATACCCAGAGACTAGCAACAGTGGGAAGCTGCTACCATCCCTAGGACTGGATGGATAAAGGGAAGAAATTGTGTAACTGGAGTGGAGGAAGGGCTACCTGGCTGGAGCTGTAGTTTTGGAGAAGGGGCGCTTGAGCAGAGGGAGCACAGGAAGAAAGACTTCTCTTTCCTTCCATCCTCTAATATCTAATATCCTCCAGAATCTCTCATGAGCCAATCCAGAAGCCAGTTTGTTGAGACAGCCAGTCAGGAATGGTGTCAGGGCAGCGCAAGTGAAGACCAGTACAGCATCAGATTTGTGATTTGGTAGATTTTATTGTGTAGGAAAAACTGTTTATTAAGAGAAATAAAATAAATAGAAAACCATTAAATAACAGTACAGGTAAAAATCATGGCTAAAGTTTGGGAAACACTGGGGAAATAGTTATTAATCCTCATTGTATTCAGCACAGTCCACAATAAGATTTGTTTTCCTGATTCATTAAATAGCATTTTAATATTATGATATATTTTAATTATTGTCTGACTAGTACTCCACATGTATGTTTTCCAGATAACTGAATATTAAGATTTAAGTATACATAATTTTATTCTCCTCTTGTAGAGGGATTTCTTCCCTGAAATGTATTGTGATTTCCTGAAATGTATCTAATGTCCTAATCTCTTTAATTAGATTGGTGGTTCTCAAACTGTAGCATACATCAGATTCATTTGGGAAGGTTTGTGAAAACAGGTGGGCCCTATCTCCTGAATTTAGTAGGGCTGGGATTGGGCCTTAGGTAATGCAGATATAAATGGTGAGGGGACCACATCTTGGGAACCACTAGTACTAGGGTATACTGAGCTTAATTTAACTTTTCTTGATGACTTAGGGTCATTTACCCTATAGAGGCATATTGAAGTAAGGGGATATTTCCTTTTAATTACGGTTCCAGGTCAGTTTTAGCATCTGTATTTGATTTTGTTGTCAAGTGCATCATGCTGACATTCATTGTGCCACTAGTAATTCCTCTCTCTCACTGTAATTTTTTTTTAATTTGTTTATTTTATTTATTTATTTTGGGCTGCATTGGGTCTTCGTTGCTGCGTGCGGGCTTTCTCTAGTTGAGGCAAGCGGGGGCTACCCTTCGCTGTGGCGTGGGGACTTCTCATTGTGGTGGCTTCTCGTTGCGGAGCACAGGCTCCAGGTGCACGGGCTTCAGTAGTTGTGGCCCATGGGCTCAGTACTTGTGGTGCACGGGCCCAGCCGCTCCACGGCATGTGGGATCTTCCCAGACCAGGGCTCGAACCCGTGTCCCCTGCACTGGCAGGCGGATTCTTACCCACTGTGCCACCAGGGAAGCCCTCTCACTGTAATTTTGTACTGAGCTGCTCTGGGCTGAGACTAAATAAATTGGTTACATTTTAGTTGAGAAAAGAGGAGGTCTCCAAGCAAAATTCATGAGTTTCAACGAAGGAGCTTTTTTTTTTTTTTTTTAATCCATTTTGCCTGTTCAATTTTTTTTTTTTATTTTTATTTATTTTTTTTTTTTTGCGGTACGCGGGCCTCCCACCGTTGTGGCCTCTCCCGTTGCGGAGCACAGGCTCCCGACTCGCAGGCCCAGCGGCCATGGCTCACGGGCCCAGCCGCTCCGCGGCACGTGGGATCCTCCCGGACTAGGGCACGAACCCGTGTCCCCTGCATCGGCAGGCGGTCTCTCAACCACTGCGCCACCAGGGAAGCCCCCTGCCTGTTCAATTTTTACTGATTATTCTCCACAATACCTAATGCTGCCACATAAGTGACCTTTGGTTAAGTACGGTGCTAATTTTAAGTTGTTCTGTACTTGCCTCCTTCAGTGAGTAGAGATCACAGGAATCTCTGATACTTTTAGTAGCTAAACACCTTAGAGGAAGTCTACAAAAGATTTATTTTACACTAAATTCTTGCTATAGTGCCTTAACGTCACTTTGTATCAAGTGTGTCTTTTTTTTTTCTTATTTAAACTGTGTTATGTATTGAAAGCACTTTCAAGTCTTTTGGAACATGGGGAGGGGGTAAATAAATATTTAAATATAAATAATTAACAAAATAATAAACATGAATGTTTTTATAAATATTAAATCTTGGAATAGGTATAGAATCTTTCTTTCCAAAGAAACTAATACTGTGTAACATTGGCATAGAAAAGGGGAACAGTGTGGGCTTCCCTGGTGGCGCAGTGGTTGAGAGTCTGCCTGCCGATGCAGGGGACACAGGTTCGTGCCCTGGTCCGGCGGGGATCCCGCATGCAGCGGAGCGGCTGGGCCCGTGGGCCGTGGTCACTGGGCCTGCGCGTCCGGAGCCTGTGCTCTGCAACGGGAGAGGCCACAACAGTGAGAGGCCCGCGTACAGCCGGAAAAAAAAAAGGGGGGGGAACAGTGAATTTGTGTTTTTCAGTAGTGAGTATTCTAGGGCTGCTGGCTTCATGTGTTGTTAGAGATCTTACACACTGTAGATCTGTTCAAAGTTTCTGTTTGGAGGAAATGTAATTACTTTTTTCCCAGTTGTTACCTACAGCTTTTCAGATAATCAGGAAAATACTATTCAAGTGCTTATATCAGAGGTGTCTTCCATCTTTCCTATTGACAGAATTTTCAAGGCCTCTTTGTCTTGGGTTTGCTTTCAAGGTTTATGTGTTCTGCCTTAACTTTACTGTTTTTTTTTTTGTACCTGGTGATTCATTCTTTCCCTTCCGTGACTTTCTCTCTGAAATCCTATTCTGTGAAGGGAATTGTTGCCTAAAACTGATTACCTCACCCCAGCTTGTTTCTGCTAATTTTTTTTCTCATTAGTAATAAAATTATCAGTGTATGTTTCTGTTAATATTTAGTAAATTGTGAAGTGCTTTCACATTACTTCATTTGATCTTCCTTATAATTCCTATCAGGTAATAATAGGAGAGAGTGTTATTCTTATTTTACATAGAGTAAATCGTAGTACAGCCTACCAACCCCGAAGTCGATGCTTTTACTCTATCCTAGATATACCACAGCAGTTGTATTTGTACCTGGGCAAGTTACTTAACTTCACTGTCTCTCTTCATCTGTAAAGTGGCACAGTTAAAACCAATTTCATAAAATTATTGTGAGGATTAAATTGAATAATATGTTTAAACTGCTGAGAACAGTGTCTGTTCTATGATGAATGTTAATAATGCTGGTAGTTTTTATACCACATCTTTTTCTCTCTTTAAAAGTTACTGTAATAAAATTCTTGGTTTTCAGGCAACATTTGATATAACAAAATTTTACCATCAAAAAAAAATCTTAGATTATTTCTTGAGTTTATGTTGGATTAGTTGTCTTATTGCCTTTTAAAAAAATTCTAATTTTTATTTGTCTAAATTTTTGTTCTTAAAGAATGTGCAATAAAATATTTGAGGAAGCTGTTGAAGGTATTTATTGCTTCTTTTAATATGCTGGGATCAAGATGGATGCCTTTTGTCTGGGATTATAACATTTTAGTGCATATCTTACTACTAAATCTAAAATTTATATTGCTTAGTTGAAGACCTGTGGGAGCTTTTTAAAGATTAGAATAATATGGCCATTTGGGACAATTATTGGCTCATGGACATATGCATATGAAAGAAAGAAAAAGTAGGAATTTCATAAAGTATAGAATTTGTAAAATACATTACGTCAACATTAACTCACGTAACTGAATTTTAGGAAACTTTGTTGGAAACAGTTGTGTTTTGCTTGGTTTGGCTTTCTGTAAATAGGTACTTATTTAAAAGATAAATTTCTAAAACTGCCTTACATGTTTTCCCGCCAACAGGGCATTCTCAGCAGGGTTACAGAATCCGTTAAGAATATTGTGCCAGGATGGCTACAAAGATACTTCCACAAGAGTGAAGATGTATGTAGCTGCTCAGCAGACACAAGAGAGATGGCACAGTGGCCGGAAAATAGGGAAGATGACCGTATAATATATGCTGATGAGGAGAACCCTAACATGCATGATGGGAAAATCACTCCTGAGCCAACAGTCAGTAATACAGAAGGTAAATAGAATGTGGATATTTTGTTGTGAATGATAGGTTTTCATGCCTTAATTTAAAATATGTTACCTGGCTATGGTAAATCTAATTGTGTAGTACAGAAACGATGTTGGAGGAGGGTGATGATCACTTTCAAATTAGAAATCTTTTTTATTTATCATCTTTGTTGTTTATTAAGGGAGGCTGAAATACTGTATCAGTTGAGAGTGCAAGCTCTGCTGTTAGACTTTGGGTTTGAATTTTCATACCACCAATTGTTAGTCATGTGGCTTTGGTCAAGATAATCTTTGTTCTCCTCTGTACCCTCAGAAATGGTTTTGAAAAAAGTAAAGGTGAAGCCCTTTGAGTAGGTCGTGGCACTGAAGGAGCAGCATGGCAGTGCTTCCCACAGCACACGGACTTGGGTATGGTGTCACTGCAGTTGTCTCCAGTCCTCTGCAGCTAGCGCAGCTGGGCCACTTCATTAATCTTACCACTGAGTGACCCTGCATTTTAAATGCTTTTTTGGATCCATTTACGGCGTTTTTGTGGGGTTTACAAGTATTAAATAGCTTCAGCGTAACCCATGAATGTGACATATTTGGGAATATTACTCTCTCATTTCACTTTATTTTTTACAGCTTTAGTGAGATGTACTTCACATAACAATAGGACTCACCCATTTAAATTGTATAGTTCAGTGGTTTTTAGTATATACAGAGTTGTTCAGTCACCACAGTCAATTTTAGAACATTTTAATCACCATCCTTCCCTCCCCATCACCTCAAAATCCTATACCCATTAGTAGTCACTCCCCATCCCTACCCCTCCAGCCCTAGGCAACCAGCAATCTGTATACTGGACATTTCATATAAATGGAATCATAAAATATGTGGTCTTTTGTAACTGGCTTCTTTCACTTAGCATAATGTCTTCAGGGTTCATCCATGTCATAGCATGTATCAGAACTTCCTTTTTATTGCCAGGTAATAGCTCGTGGAATGGAGAAACTATATTTTATTTATCCATTCATCCGTTGATGGACATTTGTGTTGTTTCTACTTTTTGGGTATTATGAACAGTGCCAGTTTGAGTTGAATTGAAAGAGGTCTTCACATATTCTGGATATAAGCCCTTACCTGTATATGATTTGCAAGTATTTTCTCCTATTCTGGCTTCTTGATGGTGCCCTTTGAAGCACAAAATTTTAAATTTTGATGAAGTCCACTTTATCCCTCAAGTATATGTTTCTTTCAGTTTATATATTTTTTCTTTCACTACATGTTTTACTTATAATTATAAAAAAATTTTTGAACTCTGAAATCTTGTCTTGCCTAAATAATTGATGTGGATGTGCCTATTAATTTTGGTATACTTAGTAACTTATTTTCCTGCCTGGTTTGCTTATAAGGGAGAACTAGTGAGGGTGAAATGGGCTGAAAGAGTGATTCTTGTTTGGGAGAAATGGCAAACCTAAGTTTTCTTAGCGATATTCAGTTTGGCTTAGTCTTCAAATCCTTGCTTATTTTCATTAGAGTAACTTAGGGAGTTTTAATATCTGTGCTCTTCAAGATTTCTTTCTAATATATTACCACCAACCATCTTGAGGTTTTATTTGTTAGATCTCTAAGGTGACTGCTTCTATATTGTTCTCTTTTCTGGACATCAAATGGGACCACAGCTTCCTTCTTTCTTTTGACTGGAGACTTTTAGTGTGCAGCAGCGTGTATCTACAGTGACTGAAACCTTCTTTTGCACCCTAATGAGTATGCTTGTGGGGATTAACTAACTTGAAGAATTTAATTCAGGTGTGAGATTAATGGCGTTTCTCATTTTACATCTGTAAAGTTCTTTTCTGTTTGTATTTTCATTGAAATTATGGAATTAATTCAGTGGTCTGCCAAGGTTAATTCCAACTTGGATTTTATTCATTATATTATTAGGTTTGTAAGGTAGCTTTTCTGTTACGTGTATATTACACACACCTTTGTGAATAACTTCTAAATTTAAATTATTGTGGAAATTTGCAGACTACAAAAGTAAGGAGGGTAGTACAATGAACCTCCATGTACCTGTTACCCAGCTTCAAAGACAACCAGCTTATGGCTGACTTTGTTTTCTTTATTCCCACATCTATTCACCTACCTTCTCAGTCTAACTCCCCTGATTATTTAGAAGCAAATTGTGAACAACTTTCTGATATTAACTTCAAAAACTTGATGGCATTTTCCCTCTGTCTTGTCTAAGAGCTGACTCCTGCTCCTATCTTAAAATCTGTAAGTTCCAGGCAGTTCTCTTCACACAGTCTGCCTCCATCTTTCTCAAAGTATCTATTCAATAGTTGCAGTCACATAATGTGTGACTACAGTACTGTTGATAACTCCCCAGTATGATGACTATAGATCTTACTAGATGTAGCAAATCAGTTTATGTTTACTCTGTGAAACATTGCTCTTAAATTTGACAATGCATTCTCAAAACAACTTAGAGGGCTTCCCTGGTGGCGCAGTGGTTCAGAGTCTGCCTGCTGATTCAGGGGACACAGGTTCGTGTCCCGGTCCGGGAAGATCCCACATGCTGCGGAGCGGCTGGGCCCATGAGCCATGGCCGCTGAGCCTGTGCGTCCGGAGCCTGTGCTCCGCAACGGGAGAGGCCACAACAGTGAGAGGCCCGCGTACCGCAAAAAAAAAACCCAAAAAAACCCCCCAGAAAAACAACTTAAGATATACTTGTTCTTAAAGTAGTGTAAAATTATCAAAAGCTTAAAATAATTTAGATGTAACAGTCCTGAGGGTTGTTTACTAAATAGTAATTTTACCACTGTAACTTTTGTATTAATAGTAACTGAAGCTGGAGAGTATAGGACATTCTTCAAATAGCACAGTGCAGTATGACAGTTATAGAATCTGTGGCCCCTCTCAGATCTGTTGTCTGCAGCTGTCTGCTTATATGTACCTCTTTGTATTGACTGTCTTAATGATGGTGAGCCATTAGGTGTCTAGATTTCTTCTGCTAGGGTAATGAAATGGATCAGTGAGGAGAACCTCAAATAATGTACCTGTTAGATTTTTATTGATTCAGTAAGAGTTCAGGCCTCTTGAGAGCCCCACGATGGCATATCTAATATGCTAGTCAGCAGTAGATTGAAGTTGTAGACCGCATTGGCTGATTGATACTATGTGATCATAGGTGTACTCTTAGAAACTGGGCATTTATGGCTGATGTGAATCTGTAGATGATGTGGCCTTATTTAGTCTTATTATCCCAAAATGCGTCCTTCATTGGGCCTGATTTGGAGGTTAAGGAAGCTCTGTAAGTATAAAAAACTGGCATTGCTATTAGCAGCATACTTTCCAGTAGAAGTATATCATACTAGATTTCTTTTTTCTCTATAGCTTCTGTATATACTAGATTACTAAATGTCTGCCAATATCTAGAAAGTTGTCCTATCACTTTTATCCTATAGGATAAACTGCTGTAGGGATGAGAGAATGGGTAAGTGAAAAGCACTTTTAGGATATAACATACTACAAAATTAGAATACTTAATACTCTAAGAAACAATTCAGCCTGTATGTATATGAATCCTGACTGCAGAGAAATTGAAATATGATAATCTTTAGATGCCAATAGGTTTAAATGCCAATACCAGTAGATTTCGAAGCTCCAGCCAGTTTCTGTCTTAACTTGAGCAAGCTTGATAAGAAATTATTACATATACATTAAATTCTAATTCCCCATTCCCCCTCCCCGCAAGCCCCTGGCAAACACCATTGTAGTTTCTCTGTGACTTTGACTACGTACCTCATATGAGTAGAATCATACAGTAATCTTTTGTGACTGACTTATTTCACTTAGCAGAATGTCTTCAAAGCTCATTCACATTATTGTAGCATATATCAGAATTTATTTCCTTTTTAAGGCTGAAGAATATTCACTGTATGTATTTACCACATTTATTTATTCATCTGTTGATGGACACTTAACGTTACTTCCACCTTTGGCTCTTGTGAATAATGCTGTTAGGAACATGGTTGTACACATCTCTCTGAGACTCTGCTTTCAGTTCTTTTGGATATATACCCAGAATTGGAATTGCTGGGTCATACGGTAATTCTATTTTTAATTTTTTGAGGAACCACCATACTGTTTTCCACAGTGGCCGCATCCATTTTACATTTCCTCTCAACAGTGCACAAGGTTTCTAGCTTCTCCACATCCATGCCAACATTACTTTCTTTTTTTCTGATAGTAGCTGTCCTTATGAGTGTGAAGTGGTATCTCATTGTGGTTTTGATTTGCATTTTTCTGATGATTAGTGATGCTGAGCATCTTTTCATATGCTTTTGGTTGTTTGTATATCATCTTTGGAGAAATGTCTGTTCAAGTCCTTTGCCCAGTTTTTAATCAGGTTATTTGATTTGTTGTTGTTGTTGTTGTTGAGTTGTAGGAGTTCTTTGTGTGTTCTAGATATTAACCCCTTATCATATATATGATTTTCAAACATTTTCTACCATTCTGTAAGTTGCCTTTTTACTCTTGATTGTGTCTTAGTGCACAAAAGTTTTTAAGTTTTATATAGTCCCACATGTCTTTTTTCTTTTGTTGCCTGTCATATCTAAGAAATCACTGCCAAGACTAATGTCTTGAAGCTTTTCTCTGTTTTTTTTCCTATCAGTTTTATAGTTTTGGGTCTTACGTTAGGTCTTTAAAACAGTTTGGGTTTATTTTTGTATATAGTGTAAGATAAGGGTCCAGTTTCCTTCTTTTGCCTGTGGGTATCCAGTTTTCCCAAAATTATTTGTGGAAGAGACTGTCCTTTCCCCATTCATTGGCTGGTCTTGGCACTGTATCAAGGATCATTTGACCATGTATGCAAGGGTTTATTTCTGGGTTCTCTATTCTTTTCCGTTGGTCTACCTGTCTGTCTGTATGCCAGCAGCATACTTTTGATTACTGTTTTGTAATAAGTTTTTGAAATCAGGAAGTGTGAGATCTCCAGTGTTCTTCTTCTTCAAGATTATCTTGGTTATAAGTGGTCCCTTGAGATTCCATAGGAACTTTAGAATGGATTTTTCTATTTTGTCCAAAAAAAGTCTTTGGTTTTTTTTAAAGGAATTGCATTGAATCTGCAGATCACTTTGGGTAGTATTTACATTTTAACAACATTAGGTCTTCCAACCTAAGAACATGGGATGTCTTTCCATTTATTTACATCTTCTTAAATTTCTTTCAGCGATGTTTTATAGTTTTCATCATGCAAATCTTTCACTTCCTTCCTTAGTTAATTCCTAAGTGTTTTATTCTTTTTGAAGCTATTAATAATGGAGTCATTTTCTTTATTTACTTTTTAGATCGTTCATTGTTAGTGTATAGAAACAAAACTGATTTTTGTATGTTGATTTTGTATTCTACTTTGCCGAATTTGTTTATTCTAGCACTTTTTTTTTGGTGGAATATTTAGGGATTTCTGCATATAAGATATATCATTTGAAAACATAATTTTACTTCTTCCCTTCCAATTTGGATGAATTTAGTTTCTTTTTCTTGCCTTATTACTCTAGCTAGAGTTTCCAATCCTGTGTTAAATAGAAGTGGGGAACGCAGGCATTCTTATCTTATTCCTGGTCTTGGAGGAAAATCAGTCCTTCACCATTAGGTATGATGTTAGCTGTTAGTTTTTCATATATATGGCTTTTGTTATGTTGATGTTTCCTTCTAGTCTTATTTGAGTGTTTTTGTCTGCACTTTTTTTTTTTAATATAATAGCACTTGGAAACTAAATAATCCAGAATTGTTTTGCATTGCTTAAGCTGGTAAATATTTTTGAAGACAAACTTTTAGAAAGATAGTATTGATACATAGAAGAAGATTACAGAGTAATTTCCAGTAGCAAATACAGTCAAGCACCACAGTAAAGAATAGCAGACTCTTCTTACTCATTGGGGACAGTTAATGTAGGGATGCAAGGAATCATTAATCATTAGGGAATTATTAATATAGTGTAGCATGTTAATAGGTGAAATGAGGTTGTGAATTGTTTCTTTCAGGTAGATACTAAATAGGCATTTGTTAAAACTTAAAAATCTATTGTTCTTTATTTCTACTTGTAATATGGAAACCACTGCTTAATATGTCAGTCATCCACAGACCAGAAATCATGTGTCATAGTGAAACAATAGAAGCATTTTTTAAAATGTGATTTTTCAAGTGATTTTTGACTAAATTATTTTGTAGAATATGGGTGGAGATTCTGGGTTCTGTTGTCTTCCTCTGAGAAGTATTGATTCTTGTTTCAGCAAGCAGTTGTTACTGAATGATCATTGTGAACTCTTACATAGTTTTATGTTTTATTAATGTCCATCTGTGGAAAATCTAAGGTGTGTGTTAAGTCCCCTAAAGTGACAGGATTTAGCCTCCAAACTCTGTCTCCTCTGTGGCTTTTTAGATGGGTTTACAGCAGGTCTTGTTCTAGGACATGGCCCTTAGTCTCAAGGGAAAGCTCTTCTGGTATCTCAGCTGAATGCCAGGGTTATTTAAGGAGGTGTTTATGGGACCTCTAAATTCTGGCAGTCTTGGAACTTCACTGTCCTCAGCACTGCTTTTTTCCCCTAGCACTGATCAACCTTCTAGTAGCTGTTTTCTCAATTTCATAGCAGCTGCTGTTTGGTAAGCCTTAGGTGGTCTTGCTCTGTGTATGTATAGCCCGTCCACGCTCTGGACACTCCTGTGTAGACTTCTGGAGGCCCCTTTCTGTGTAGTTTTCTACTGTTCAATGCCCTTAATTCTGATTTCTGCCTACTGTATTTTGCTTTGACTCCACCTCTCTCTGCCAGGTCTGGAAATGTTCCTAGACAGCTGGGTAGTGATAGGGCTCACTGTGAGTTTTCCTTGTCCGTTTTCTGTTGTCTGAAAATTACTACCTCATGTATATTGTCCACTTTTATAGTTATTTACAGTAAGAAGGGCTAGTCTAGGGCCCCACTTATTCCAGCCTAACTGGAAGAGAGTCTTTTGGAAACTTGACAAATGATTCTAAAGTTCTTAAAAATACACCAGAAAATGAATAGAGAAATCCTGAAAAAGAGTAAGGGAAATGTGATGTAAGTCAGAGTAACTTTTACAAGCATTAAATGTGTTATAAAGGTATAGGATTTAAAACATGGTACTGGTATAGATATATATCGTTGGGGAAGGCCTCTTAGAATTTACTATGTGGTAGTGGTGGCTTCTCAATCAGTGAGGAAAAGATGGCTTACTTAAGAAGATTATTTTATTTTATTTTATTTTATTTTATTTTATTTTATTTGCGGTATGTGGGCCTCTCACTGTTGTGGCCTCTCCCATTGCGGAGCACAGGCTCCGGACGCGCAGGCTCAGCGGCCATGGCTCACAGGCCCAGCCTCTCCGCGGCATGTGGGATCTTCCCGGACCGGGGCACGAACCCGTGTCCCCTGCATCGGCAGGCGGACTCTCAACCACTGTGCCACCAGGGAAGCCCAAGAAGATTATTTTAGAATATAAACAGACTAACCATTTGGAAAACAATGAAGCTAAATCATTCCCTCACTACTTCATCATAACTGATTCCATATGGAGTCAAGATTAAACCTTATATTGAAATAAAAGCAATACTGCCAAAAAGAAGAGAGTAAAATTTTTTATTTCTCAGTCTTGGAATGGTAGAAGTCCCTGTTAAAATACGTATTATTTTCTATATTACAAAGGACACCATCAAAAAAATAATGGTTTCAACCAACAGTGAAAAAAATTAGTTGTGATATTTCAGATCATGTCACACTAATCTTACTGATCAAAAAGAAACTAGATTGGACTAATTTTATTAGCAAGATAAACTATATCAATGAGCAGTTACCAGAAGAAATATAAATGACCAATGAATAGGGAAGGGTGCTCAATATGTCATTTAAATAAATGCAGATAGTAATGATGCCACTGGACACAGTAGACTGACAGAAATCAGAAAAGGTTATTATTATCCAGTATTGGAGAGCATGGGGGAAATATACATTGTCATTTACTATTTATGCAGTATAGCTTAACAGAAAACCTTTGGATCCACAGTATCTCTCATAAGCAAAAGTGAGCATGTACTCTGATCCAGTATGACAGGGCAGTTCCACAAATTATTGTTTATCCATTGATTCTCAGGGTACCTTGCACTACTTAGGCTGCTTTATGGGCCCAATTTCAGACTTAGAGTCAGATTTTTTGTGGGTCACTTAGGCATATTTCTTAAATAATTTCTCCTCATGTTTCTCTTACATATTTAAAGAACCATGGATTTATCCAAAAAGAATACAAAGTCTGCAAGTATAAGTGCTTGTATGTTTGATAGAATATTGAGAAACAATTACATAAATAATTATGCTAAATCAGTCTGATAAAATAGAATGTGGTCTTCACATGGAATGTGCTCTGTATATGGAGACAAAATTATATGATAAATGAAAAAAACAAGTCACAGAACATAATGCATAAGCATGATTATGTGATTAGGGAAAATGTGTGTATGCATATAGAATGTCTGAGAGGATGTACAAATTTTTTTGAGATATAATTGATTTACAGTATTATATGTTTCAGATGTACAACATAGTGATTCACAGTTTTTAAAGGTTATTCTCCCTTTATTGTTATTGTAAAATATTGCTTGTATTCCCTGTGCTGTACAATAAATATGTCCTTGTAGCTTATACATTTTATATGTAGTAGTTTGTATCTCTTACTATCCCTACCCCCATCTGGTGCCCACCCACTTCTCTCTCTCTCCACTGGTAACTATTAGTTTGTTCTCTGTATTTGTGAGTCTGTTTCTTTTTTGTAATATTCATTAGTTCTGTTTTTTAGATTCCTCATGTAAGTGATATCATACACTGTTTGCCATTTGCTGACTTATTTCACTAAGCATAATACTTTCTAATACTCTCCATGTCCATCCATGTTGATGCAAAATGGCAAAATTTCATTCTTTTTTATTGACTGAATAGTATTCCATTAGAGGATATACAAATTTAATAGGGGTTGTTTCTGGAGGGATGGACTTACCTTTTTGTTTTATGACTTTTTTTTTTTTTTTTTAGCAGGAAGTTGAATGATATATTTATTTTAAAGAAGTGAAATGTTTTCAAATGTAGTTCATATAAACAAAAGAAAGTGCTAAGTAATAGAAAATTAGTATTACAGTTAATTTTTTGGATAACAGTTCTTATGTATTAATAGATATGTATATGGCTTATAACTGGGAAAAAATTATTTTTTTTTGAAAAAAACTTTTAGACTGATTTGCCAATTTATTACACTGGTAACTTAAACATGAAGAAATGGATTTCCTCATCCTTCTATACCCTGTGATTAACAGCTAAGACTTGGGAGAAAAAGACACCTAGATTGAAATCTCACCTCAGTGCATCTTTAGCTGTATACCAAGCTTATCAAGATACTTACATTCTCTGTGACTCATCTATAAACAACTGACCACAGCTAACTGACAGGATTTTGTGAGAGTCAAAGAAGTAAAGCAGATAGCACAATGTTTAGCACATAGTATGTATTCAATAACTGAAAGCTATTATTGTGATTCCATATGTACATGGGCCCCTCAACCCCAACTTTAAATTATTTTCGGACTTTAAATTCCTGAAAATGGGATTGCTAACTATATTATGAATAGAGAAAGTGGCTGGGAACTTGGTAGCTGTAGTAATGATGTTCTTGCAAATACTGCAGATAAAAGTTAATTTGGAAGGGAGCAGGGGAAAGATGCAAATCCTAGTTTTATATTATTTCTGGGTAAAACCTGTGTGAATGTGCCCACTTAAGCTCAAGGCAAGGATCTCTGAGTAGTTTTGCTTAGCTAAGTTTGTTGAAGCCAAAGGACTTTATGCTAAACAGCCTGCCCTGACCCAGAGAGCAAACTAAAGCTATGATTTCTTATTCCTCATTGGCATAGCATTAGTGAGGGGCCCACAGTGCAGGCTTTGGTGGAGATTAACTGGAAGAGCCTGTCGTCTGCCAGTAAAATATTCCCTTAGGCAAGTCTCCTAGGAGGGGCAGTTTCTACTCTATCAGACTGGTTTCTCCTTCTGTTTTCAAGACTGGGCTACTCTTGAAGTGGAAGGGGGTTGAGAGTGAGTATTCAAATTAAAGTTGCGGCTATAAGGGTTAGACTCTGTAGCCTATGAGTTCTGCTAACGTGAGGGTCATGCCTCATTCATTTTTGTGCCCCTGATGCCTCAACAGGGTTCTGCATTCAATATAATTATGAATATATGAATCCTCATAATTTTTCTTTACCTAATTGTCGCGTGTAGGAACACTACGCCAGTTTTTAAAACAAGTACACCTTTTTAGGTAGTTGCTTTGGAAATGTATGACCTGTGGTGTGAGTAATAAGGCATACCAAATGCCAAGCACTGGAGCTAAGCATTTTACCTTACTACTGAGTGAAGTCAATTTTGGAAACTGAGGCTTTGACATTAAAGAATACAACTAAGATGGCACAGCTCATAGGTGACAGGGTTTAAAACTTGAACCCAAGGCTGCCTGACTTTTAATCACAAGAGAAAAGGCCTCGTATTAATTCGGCAAAACTCGGTGAGCCGCCGCCCTTCAACTTGCAGTTCTCGGCAGGTTCCACCCGGAATTTAAGGCCTGGTTTACCAAGAAGAACCTCACCCTAAAGAGAACTGGACGGGAAAAGGTAAAACGTGGCCCCTGCGCAGGCTCAAACGTCCCTTCCTAACTCTTCCTTCCCCGCTCCTCGGGACGTCACGGCGGCAACTTTCTAGAGTCGTTGCCGACTCTAGAACGCTCCCGCCCACTGTGAAGTCAAACGGGTGGAAGCTGTACCCCTCTGTGACGTGGACAACCTTCTCTTCCTAGGGCCTTTCCAACTTGGAAGCCAACACCATGCGCCTCGGCTTCTCGGGGATTCAAGCAGGAGTTTGCCAGATGTCAATATGGCCGCTCTATGACTTTCTTATATAGCTTCTTCGCTTTTATTTTTCCATGAGCAGATTTTATTGTTTTTTCTCTTTCTTATTGAGCATGTTTTATAATACCAATTCAAGGGAAATCAAGAACCTTGTACTTTTAGAAGTGTATTTGATAATGAAGTATATTTTGACACTAGGTTAGGTAAATTTCAGTTAGTTGAAACTTTGGCTAAAGAATATCTTAAATTGGGCTTATGGGAGGCTTCAGTGTTTTTAATTGAAGCTATATTATACAGTATATTTTCTTGAAACAAACACTGTTTTGTTTTGACAGTGTATTGCTTTTTCTAAGTTGAGTATTCATAATATTAATGCTTTTCTTTTAAGAACCCTCAACAACTAGTACTGCTTCAAATTATCCAGATGTATTAACAAGGCCTTCTCTTCATCGGAGCCATCTGAGTCTCTCCATGTTGGAATCTCCTGCGTTACACTGTCAGCCCTCCACATCTTCGGCATTCCCAATTGGCAGTTCTGGATTTTCCCTCGTAAAGGAAATTAAAGATTCTACCTCTCAGCATGATGATGATAACATCTCAACCACCAGTGGTTTTTCTTCAAGAGCTTCTGATAAAGGTATTCTTTGCATTTGGTAGTATATAATTTTGGTAGTAAAAATAAATTTCATGGGATAATTTTTTCTAATTTGGTTGTCATTTTCAATTTATAAAAATATAGGCCTTGTAATCAGTGGCATTACTATGCATTGCATATTTTTGTTTCAGATATAGCTGTTTCAAAGAACACTTCAGTGCCACCTCTGTGGTCCCCAGAGGCTGAACGTTCTCATTCACTCTCACAGCACACCACCACCAGCTCAAAAAAACCAGCATTCAACTTGTCTGTCTTTGGAACACTTTCTCCTGTGAGTACTAATTTGATTTGATTTAACCACATTAGTTTTGAGTGTTTATTGCTTATAATTTATCATTATGTTTTTGTGCAGTCACTTGGGAATTCTTCAGTTCTTAAAACAAGTCAGCTTGGAGATTCTCCTTTTTACCCTGGAAAAACGACATATGGTGGGGCAGCAGCTGCTGTAAGACAGTCTAAACTACAAAACACACCCTATCAGGTTGGTTTGAAAAGGAGGAGGATTTGTAACCCCCTTTTTTTTTTTTTTTTTTGTTAATAATCAATAAGTAACTTGGCACTCAAATAGAGTTTTGGTTTAGTTATTCTTTAGTGAAATGATAGAACTCTGGATTACATTCTTTTCATTTAGGGGCTATATTAATATTATTTGAGACCTAAGGGAACATTTTATACATTATTTGTGATTTATTTATTCATTCATTCACTCATTCATTTGTTCATTGATTTATTTATGGCTGTGTTGGGTTTTTGTTGCTGCACGCGGGCTTTCTCTAGTTGTGGTATGTGGGCGTATCCTGTTGCGGAACACGGGTTCTAGGTGCACGGGCTTCAGTAGTTGCAGCACGCGGGCTCAGTAATTGTGGCATGTGGGCCCTAGAGTGCGTGGGTTTCTGTAGTTGTGGAATGCAGGCTCAGTAGTTGTGGCTTGCGGGCTCTAGAGCGCAGACTCAGTAGTTGTGGCACACGGGCCTAGGTGCTCTGTGGCATGTGGGATCTTCCCCAGCCAGGGATCGAACCTGTGTCTGCCGCCTTGGCAGGTGGATTCTTTTTTTTTAATTTATGTATTTTTTGGCTGTGTTTGGTCTTTGTTGCTGAGCGTGGGCTTTCTCTAGTTGCGGCGAGTGGGGGCTACTCTTCGTTGCGGTGCGCGGGCTTCCCACTGCGGTGGCTTCTCTTGTTGCGGAGCGTGGGCTCTAGGCACGCGGGCTCAGTAGTTGTGACTCGCAGGCTCTAGAGTGCAGGCTCTGTAGTTGTGGCGCATGGGCTTAGATGCTCCGTGGCATGTGGGATCTTCCCAGACCAGGGCTCAAACCTGTGTTGCCTGCATTAGCAGGCAGATCCTTAACCACTGCACCACCAGGGAAGTCCGTGTGTGTGTGTGTTTTAGGAAGTATGATGATTAATTCCTTTTTTAAAAAATTGAGGTATAATTTACACGTAGTAAAATTTACCCTTTCCACGGTATTTGAATTTTAACTAAACACATACAGTTGAGTAACCACTTCTGCAATCAAAATACTGAATAAACATTTCCATCACCCCAGAATATTACCTTGTGTATCTCTGTAGTCAGCCCTTCTTCCTACTTCTACCTCTTGGCAACCACTGATCTGTTTTCTTTCCCTGTAGTTTTGTTTTTTCCCAGGATGTCATAAATTTAATCACATACTGTGTAGTTTTCTGAATGTGGCTTATTCTGCTTAGCATAATGTATTTAAGATCAGTCGCTGTATTTGTATATATCAATAGTTAGTTCCTTTTTATTGCTGAGTTATTGTTTATCTGCTCACCAGTGAAAGGATGCTTGGGTTGTTTCTAATTTTTGTCCATTGTGAATAAAGCTGCTATAAACATTAATTTTCATTTCTCTTGGGTAAATACCTAGAAGTTGGACTGCTGAGTCAGATGGTAAATATACATTAATTTTATAATAAACCATGAAAGTGTTTTCCAAAGTGGCTGCTACCACTTTGCATTCTCACCAGTATTATAAGTGTGTTCTGGTCAACACTTGTTATCATCAGTGTTTTGTTTATTTCAGGCATTCTAATAGGCATGTAGTGATAACTCCAACTCACTGTGGTTTTGCATTTCCCTAATGACTAATGATGTTGGGCATCTTTTCATGTGCTTATTTACCATCAATATATCTTAGGTGAAGTACCTGTTCAAATCTTACTGCCCATTAAATAAAAATCTAAAAACATTTTTCACTGAGTTATAATTAATTTAGAATATTAGGTTTAGATGTGCAACATAGTGATTTGATATTTTTATGCATTATGAAACAACTGCATTAAGACCAGTTACCATCCATCACCATGCAAAGTTGTTAAAATATTAATTACTGACTATATTCCCTGTGTGTACATTACATCCCTGTGACTTATTTATTGTATAGCTGAAGTGTACACCGATTAATCCCCTTCACCTATTTTGTCTGTCCCTTTTGCCCATTTAAAAAAATTTTTTTTTCTTACTAGTGAGTTTTGAGAGTTCATTATTCAAGATGTAAGTCCTTTATTAGATATATGTTTTGCAAATATTTTCTCCCATTCTCTGGCTTGTCTGAACAATACCTTGTCAAGAGAAGTTTTTACTTTTGATGACATTCAGCATATTGTTTTTTCTTCCTTTTATGGTTCATGCTTTTGGTATCATATCTAAGAAATTTTTGCCTAACCCAAGGTCACAGAGACTTTCTTCTGTTTTCTTTTAGAAGCTTTATAGTTTTAGGTTTTAATTTAGATCTGTGATTCATTTTGAGGTAAAATGTTTGTGTGTGGTATGAGGTGTGGATCAAGATTCATTTTTTTAACATACGGGTTTTCATTTTTTCTAGTCCTGTTTGTTGATAAGACTGTACTTTCTCCATTGAATTGCCTTTGCACCTTTTATGAAAATCAATTGACCATATAGGTGGCTCTATTTCTGGACTTTCTGTTCTTTTCTATTGATGTGTGTGTGTGTGCACGAGTGCATATATATATATATATATATATATATAATCTTTTGTCAACACTATCCTTTTGTCTTGATTCTTATATATTCTTATATTCTTATCTTTATATTAAGTTTTGAAATCAAGTAATCTGAGTTTTCCAAACCCCCCTTTCCCCGCCCAAGATTGTTTTGGCTTTCCTAGTTCCTTTACTTTTTCATAATTTTAGAATTACCTTATCAGTTTCCACAAATCTGCTGGGATTCTGATTGTGATTACATTGAATCTAAAGATCAATTTGAGGAGAATATACATCTTAACAAAATTGAGTCTTCCAGTCAGTGAACACAGTATGTCTCTCCATTATATAGGTCTTTTTATTTCTTTCATCAGTGTTTTGTAGTATTCATCACGCAGACCTTACACATATTTTGTTGGATGTATACCTAAGTATTTTATGTTATTTGGTATTAGTCAACAATAAATAGCCCGAATAGTCTATTCAGTAAATTGAATTCATAGTTAAAGTACTTTCCACCAAAGAAAACTTCAAGCCCAGATAGCTTCCCTGGCAAATTCTACCAGACATTTAAGAAAAAAGTAATACCAATTTTATACAAACATTTCCATACAATAGGAAGGCATACTTCCCAACACATTTATGAGGCCAACATTACCCTGATATTAAACCAGACAAAGACATTACAAGAACTCTGCAAACCAGTATTTCTCATGAATTACCTACACAAGCCTTTTCAACAGATATTTGCAAATTGCACCCAGTATATATAAAAAGGATACTACATTATGATCAAGTGGGGTTTATCCTGGGAATGCAAGGTTGGCTCAACATTTGAAAATTAATGTGATCTATCATGGAAACAAACTAAAGAATAAAAACTGAATGAACATCTCCACAGATACATAAAACACATTTGACAAAATCAAACATCCATTCATGATAAAAATTTTCAGTGACCTAGGAATAGATGGGAACCTACTCAACCTGATAAATTTTATCTACGGAAAATCTTCGGCTAGCATCGTACTCATGGTGAAAGCTTAGTATTTTCTTCCTAAGATCAGGAAGAGAACAAGGATGTCTGCTGTCACCGCTACTGATCAGTGTTGTGTTGCAAGGCCTAGCCAAAGCAAGAATACAGAAATACAAGGCACCCTGATTAGAAAGGAAGAAGTAAAAATGACTCCTATTCATAGACAGCGTGCTTATCTACATAGAAAACCTTAAGAAACGCCAAAAAAAAGTTGTCAGAACTTACAAATGAGTTTAGCAAGGTCACAGAATAAAGGTCAACATACAAAATCAGCTGTATTTACATACATATATTAACAGAACAATTGGAAATTGATTAATTTTTTAAAAACATCAATTTAAGGTAAATTGCATCATTCTGTGCTTTGTCCCAAGAGTTACTTGATCATAAAAGTCCAGTTTCATGTGTATGTTGTCATGGTGCTTACATAACAGGTTTTGACCTTTTAAAGATGGAGGTGTAATAATACTTTAAGCCTGTAGGCTTTTGGTAGGCTTTTGGAGAGGGAGATCCATTTGAAGATGACAGTCCATGATATAGAAGTGACACAAAAGCCAGTATATATGAAGATTGTGTCTTGTCCTTAAGAGTAGTTTCTTTCCTAAGTAGAGGATGCTTCTATATGTAATTGACAGTAATTATGAGTCTTATTTCTGAGGGTGTTGTTCATTAAGGGCAATATTTTGTTACTTAAGGTGTTAACTGGATGTTGGAGTTACACAGGGAGTTTTTTCTAGAGCTTAAACTGGATCATATTACTCTTTTTCACAAAATTTTTACAGTTAAAATAGTTCAGCGTGTATTAGAAGATAAGATGAAGCATGCCTGTGATTCATGGAATAGTCCAAGTCAGAGTATATTTCTGCTACTTCCTCCTCTGTTTCTTGTGTCACATCCTGTACTTTTTAATGCTGAGTCCTGACATACCCTTAGAATCCTTGTCAGCATGAGCTTCCAGCTGTTCATCATTGATATTTGGGGTTAAATCTATTTCCTGTTCCTTTCCTAGGGTGTTAGAGCTGGGAGGTATATTAAAGATTCTCTAATTCAGTTCCATTTTATTGATTTGTGAATCGAGGCCCTGAGAGGCCAGTGACCAGCAGAATCCAATGACAGACTGTCATGTTTTTCCCGAGGATTTTAACGTTGCCTCATGTTTGCCAAAGCCTCTGGCCTGAACAGCAGTCCTAAACAGTGCACCAAGTTCTTAATAAAACTAACGTAGAATATTGCAGCTACTCTGAAAATAAAATGAATATTGGTATCAGAGAAACTTATTTAAAGTAGTTATTATGATTCAAGTTTTCAGATATTATGAGCTATTTATAGAAACTGAGTTATATTTTGATTGTGAGCATATATATTTTTTTATATTAAGCATTTCCAGACTACATTTGTGGTAGTCACTTGGCTATTGGAATGTTATAATGCGTTCATGACAAAAGGAAGTGTTTCTATTAGAATTTGTAAACACTGCATGTGTGTTAAAGGGTACATGTTTATTCTTTATAAGGATTTTTCCTTAACTCCAATTTTAAGAACATTTACAAGTCATTTATTAAGAAATAGCCTGAGTATTTAAAATTTTTCTTATATTAAAATTTGAGAAATAAGTCAGTTTAAAATTTTTAATTTCCATTTCAGTAAAAGTTTACAGCCTTGTTTAGCTATCTTGGATGTTACTATAGTTAGAAGTTATTTAATACCAAAAATAATTAATACTAATGCAGTTCTCATTAGTGTTCTTTGATTTAAATATCAGGGATAAATTGATCCAGGTGATACTATAACTTTTTACCAGTTGTCTCATTTTTCACATTTGACATAGCTGACAGGTCTTTAGAGTAGTGTGTGCTATCTTATCATTTTTATCTGATTGTAAAAGTAATTTCTCAGGGCTTCCCTGGTGGCGCAGTGGTTGAGAGTCCGCCTGCCGATGCAGGGGACACGGGTTCGTGCCCCGGTCTGGGAGGATCCCACATGCCGCGGAGCGGCTTGGCCCATGAGCCATGGCCATTGAGCCTGCGTGTCCGGAGCCTGTGCTCCGCAACGGGAGAGGCCACAACAGTGAGAGGCCCACATACCGCAAAAAAAAAAAAAAAAAAAAAAAAAAAAAAAAAAAAGTAATTTCTCAGAGAATTGAATTTTCAATAAAGGCATAAAGAAAAAACGTTGAACATGAGCTTAATGATACCACCCAGAGATAAGTTGCTGTTAACAGTTAATCCTATTTCACTTCTCACATTCATTCTATTTTGTAAATATTTTCATTTCCTGAAACGTGTGCTTTAGAGTTTACGGTTCCAACAAATAACTCAAGGTTTACATTATAGGCACCAGTCAGAAGACAGATGAAAGCTAAGCAACTGAACGCACAATCCTGTGGTGTGACTAGTTCAACAGCTCGGAGGATATTGCAGTCTTTAGAGAAGATGTCAAGCCCTCTAGTGGTAAATTTTTTAAATCACAAATTCAGAATTGTAACAGAATTTGAGTTTAGTGAAAAATCTTAACTTTGTTATTTCAACATTAACAGGATGCAAAAAGAATTCCATCTGTTTTTACTTCTCCTCTGAATTCCGTAAGTTGACTTTTAAATCTTTTTAGGAGATAATATTTTTATATATTGGTGATGAGAGTCATATTTTTTCAAAGTTTCCCATCTATTCTAATAGTGTTTTATTTTTTCAGCCTCTTGATAGGAGTGGGATAGATACCACCACAGATTTTCAGACCAGAAGGGAAAAGGTAAGACTTCTTTAGCGTTTATTTAAGGTATTGGCAGTTTTGTTGTATTTATTTATTTATTTTTTTGCGGTACGCGGGCCTCTCACTGCTGTGGCCTCTCCCATTGCGGAGCACAGGCTCCAGACGCGCAGGCTCAGCGGCCATGGCTCACGGGCCTAGCCGCTCCGCAGCATGTGGGATCTTCCCGGACCGGGGCACGAACCCGTGTCCCCTGCATCGGCAGGCAGACTCTCAACCACTGCGCCACTAGGGAAGCCCTGTATTTATTTTTAAGTTGGCAAATATACAAATTGACTTTAATTGATAGTCATTAGGGAACATGTTTGAAAAAATAGATTTTTTTTACTTGGACATTGTAACCTCTTGTGAGGGCCTTACCACATGCTGTATATGTAGTAGATGCTCAGTGAATATTTCTTGGTTATTTGGCATTTCCATCTTCAGTATCCTGGCAGTCTTTTTTTTTTAACTTTATTTATTTTTAAAAATTTTGGGGGGGTATAGGTGATTTACAATGTTTCGTTAGTTTCAGGTGTATAGCAAAGTGAATCAGTTATACATATGTCCACTCATTTTTTAGATTCTTTTCCCATATAGGCCATTACACAGTATAGAGTAGAGTTCCCTTTGCTATACAGTAGGTTCTTATTAGTTATCTATTTTATATATTCCTGTCAGTCTTTATACCTTTTGATAAATGAAAATAAGAGTGAACGGAGTTTGACGTTTTTATTAATTAGAAGTTCAGTGAACTAAAGCCCTCATTGAACATAGTTATCTTTGTAAATTTTCCTCATAAACATTATGTCAAATTTGTTATGTGTGATGGGATTTCTAGTTGGCATATCTTCCATCAGTCAGCCAATGTACTGTTCCAAGATAGCAGAGCTAATAAAAAATATAATATAGATTATACATTGATAACCTTTTTTAGTGTATTCTATTTGGTTAAAATTAGCTTTGGAGGTTACTGTGGGGGAAAAAAAATGCTTGATAGTTAGAGTTAAAGAGGTATCTTTTTTGTCAGTTATATTTGTGGCTAGTTAAATATCCTTCAGGGGAAGCAGATTCCCAGATCATTACTTGTGAAAGCATTTATTATGACACCAAGTTCCCCCAGCAGTAATTGATTAAAATTATCATAAATCTCTGAATTAATTGTGGTAACTATATTCAAGATATTGGTAAATTATAATTATTGTTATGAAATTCTGAAAGCTTAATTGAGTTTTTTCTTGGGATAGCTCCTTAGTACCCAGACATTTGTAATAAGGCAAGAGAGAATTCATTATTGGCTGCTGTGATGGGATTAATTTAAGCCATTAGCTGCTTTTCTCAGACTCACTTATATCAGATTGCTTAAAAAGATGTAAAATTAAAAAATTGTGCCATAAGAGAAGTTCTCATCAATAAAAATTTTATTAATGGTTGAGTATAGTATCAATAAAATTTTGGTAACAGGTGCTAGGAAGTATAAAGACCAGAATACAGTATTGTAGTTCAGGTTTTACGGTTATAATCAGAACAGTCTACAAAATAGACTTGTTCATTGAATTATAGGATCAGCACATTTGTGATGAGGATTTAGGGAAGAGATAGTAACTATACAGAGGCTTTGCCCTGGAAACCAATGTTGTTCACAGCTGCTGCTGGGTGAAAGGACTGTATTCATAGTATTACAGTCTTTGGACAGAGTAGAAGCTCTTGGCTTTATAGTCGTCTTATACCAACAGGATTTTTACTGTGTTTCAGTGTACCAAAAGAATGTTGACAAAACACTTGTGTACTTAGATAATGAAGCCAGTTCATCTTAAGATTTGGAATTCTTCACAGTGCTTTACTAATTAGACTTAAATTGTATGACTTTTGATTTGGTTTTTAAATAAAAATAGAAGAAAATTTACTTGGAGAGAGATTTGCTCATTTTTTAGCAATTAAGATATTTTCATAGCTAGTTAAAAAATACAGCTGAAGAGAATGTAGATAGTAATTTGGGGAAAATGTGGCAAAAATCAGTTTTATGTTTGAATAAACATGTATGTATGTTTATCAGTTTTATATATGAATCAGTTCATATGTTTGAAGTTCATCCTGTAAAAGCTTAGATTATTCAAAATGCTCTGCAATAGTTTCCATTTTATGTGTGTCACATGTGTGTGAAAAGGCATTAAGTCTAGAATAAAATAGTCTGTGAAACTGTTTTGAAATTATATGTGTATATGTAGGTATATGTCTAAATAAATAAGTACATACATAAATTAATAATATAAATACACACACCCTTGGTTCTTTACTTTCAGTTTTTCCTCCTAGTATTTGTTTGCACCCACTGGGTATTTCTCTAGGAAGTACTCATAGTCTCTGGGTTACATTCGCTATTGTCAAGTAATTTTTAGATATACATCGCTGATACATGAAAATAAAAGTTTGTCTTTTGATTTCTGCCTGTCTGTAAGGTGGACTCTCAACACCCCCCTGTTCAGAGACTCATGACCCCAAAGCCAGTTTCCATAGCAGCAAATCGAACTGTTTATTTTAAACCATCTCTGACCCCATCTGGTGAATTAAGGAAGACTAATCAAAGAATAGATAAAAAGCACAGTGTGAGTATGTGTTTATTTTCACTAGTCTTTGAATATTGATTTAAATGAATAAGAATAAGTAACGTAAAGTACCAGTAACCTACTATTGCAGTCTAGCAACTAGATAATGCATAAAGTTTGTGAATTAGTGATGATTACGAATTGGTATAGCTTTAAATGATTGGCACCTTGGTCAAATCCTAAATTAGTGTTTACTAGTAAACACTAGTATATATTCATTGTTTAGATTAAATAATTTTGCCACACTAGCTTTATTTGTGTGTTTTGTTTATGTTATTGAACTATTTGAAAATAAATTTGAGACACCATGCCTGTTCACCCCAAACTACTTTGGTATAGATCTCCTATGTCGTCATGTCTAAGCAAATTACTGTCAGTTCCTTCCTAATATTATCTAATAGCTAGTTGATATTCATATGTTATTTATAGCTGTTTGGGGTGTTTTTGTTTCTGTTTTTGTTTTGCCATACCATGCATCTTGTGGGATCTTACTTCCCCAACCAGAGATTGAACCCAGGGCCCAGGTAGTGAAAGCACAGAGTCCTAATCACTGGGCTGCAAGGGAATTAATTCCCTATGGCTACTTTTTTGAGCCAGAATCCAAACAGGTTTCACATATTACTTTTGGTTTTGTCTTTCTAGACCTCAAATCTTCATGCTCACCACATTGTTTTTGTTTTTAAATAACTTCCTTATTGAGATATAATTCACATACCTTGCCATTCACCTGTTTATTTAAAGTTTACAGTTCAGTGGTTTTCGTATATTCACAATTGTTCATCTACCACTACAGTCAATTTTAGAACATTTTCATCACCGTCCCCTCCCCCTCACCTAAGTCGCACATCCGTTAGTAGTCACTTTCCACCTCTACCCCTCAAGCCCTAGGCAACCACTAATCTGTCTCTATAGGTTTGCTTATCTGGACATTTCATATAAATGAAATCTTAAAATAAGTGGTCCTTGGTGTTTGGCTTATTTCACTTACGTTTTTGAGGTTCACATCATATATTAGACCTTCAGTACTTTTTTTTTAATTTTTTTTTTTTGCGGTACGTGGGCCTCTCACTGTTGTGGCCTCTCCCGTTGCAGAGCACAGGCTCCAGACGTGCAGGCTCAGCGGCCATGGCTCACAGCCCGGCCACTCCGTGGCACGTGGGATCTTCCCGGACCGGGCACGAACCCACGTCCCCTGCATCGGCAGGCGGACTCTCAACCACTGTGCCACCAGGGAAGCCCAGAACTTCAGTCCTTTTTATGGCTGAATAATATTTAATTGTTTGGATATACCATGTTTATCCATTCATCAGCTGAGGGACATTTGGGTTGTTCTCACTTTTTAACTGTAATGAATAAATACTGCTGTGAGCTTTTGTGTGCAAGTTTTTTTGTGGACATAGGTATTCATTTCTCTTGGGTCTTAGAGCTTGGAGTAGAATTGTTAGGCACATTGGTATTTGAAAAGGCCAGGTCAGTTGTCTTATATGATGTGTCTTGTATCCTGGGTTTGTCTGTTTTCCTGTGTCATTTAACTAAAGTGTATTTTTTTGTATTTACATAATATCTTCCTATTTGTGCCTTTGTTTATGTTTAATTTCATTCAATCTTCATAACTCAATTTCTTGAAAATTTTCAAACTAAAGTTGAAAGAATAGTACAGTATTTACCCATTTCCTTTAACTTGACTCACCAGTCTTTAACATTTTGTCATATTTGCTTTATCAAACTTTAAAAAAATGATTTGAGCATAATTTTGGACTTGCAAGAAAAATCTTAAGGACTCCACATTTTACTACATTTCCTTCATGTTTTTCTGTGTTTTCTACAAACAAGGAATTCCCTCACATAACTGCAGAACAATTACCCAAACCAGAAAGAAACTTGACATTGGTACAGTACTATTATTTACAGATTTTATTTAGATGCCAGTTGTCCCAAAAGAAAGAAAATGCAAGATCATGTCTTGCACTTAGTTGTCATATCTCTTTATCTCCTTTAGTCTACAACAGGTTTTTAGGGTTTTTTTATTTGTTTGTTTTTTGGTATTTCATAACATTGATAGTTCTGAAGAGTAAAGTAAGCTGCGTGTTCGACGTCTCCTCATGATTAGACTCCGGTGTGGTACTTTTGGTAGTAATACCACAGAATAGAGTCTGAACTCTTCTCAATGTGTCGTATTAGGAGGCATGCTCTACCAGCTTGTCCCACTCCTGACACTGTGATAACTAGTTAAGGTGGCATCAGTGGGATTTCTTCATTGTGAAGTTACTGTTTTACCTTTCGTAATTAATAAGATAACTTTGAGAGGATAAATATCTTTTTCACCCACCAGTGTTAGCATTATTTTTTTTATTTTTATTTTTTTTGCGGTACGCGGGTCTCTCACTGTTGTGGCCTCTCCCATTGCCAAGCACAGGCTCCGGACGCACAGACTCAGCGGCCATGGCTCACGGGCCTAGCCGCTCCGCGGCATGTGGGATCTTCCCAGACCAGGGCACGAACCCGTGTCCCCTGCATCGGCAGGCGGACTCTCAACCACTGCGCCACCAGGGAAGCCCTGTTAGCATTATTGATGATATTTGCCTGAATCTGTTATTTGTAGATGCCAAATGGTGGCTTTCTAATTACACTATTTCTTCTACCTTTATGAAGTTGGTTTTCTACTGTAGGAAGTTTACTTTTCTCTTTTTTTGTGTGTATTTCTCTATTTAAGTCAGTGTGAATTCTTATATTTCATAAGATTATAATCTTTTACTAGCATTATTTATTTTGATGCTCATATTGTCCCATATTTGGTCTTTGAACTGGCTCCTGTGTGTCCTTTTAATATTTCCCCTTCATTTTTCAAGCACTTAGTTTCTTTTTGATACTATAAAACAACCCAGGCTCATCTTGTGAGTTTTCAGCCCCAGCCCTGTAATCAGCCATTTCTCCAAGGAACCCTGATTCCTTTAGATGGAGGAATTCTTAAGTTGCAGAGAATCATTTCAAAAGGAATATCCTTGTAAATTTGATTGCACATTTAATAGGCCATAATGAGAGATAAGTAAAAGTATTTTTGTGGTGGTAAGTGTATTAAATTTGTCCACTGCTGTTTTGTTGAAAGGACAGTTGTGTTTAGTGATAGTTTATGTGTATAATCACACTGTATGTAGCTCTTGGTCATCATTTTGGAGACAGGGTATAGGTTGCAGATTTTAGGATTCACTAACTAAAAAAAATCATTAAATTCCTGATTCCAAATATTAAAATTCACAGATAGAAGGGTGGTGCTAAGAAATTAAATAAGCAAGCATGTAAATACGTTGTGTTTATTCTTTCCTAGACTGGATATGAAAAAAATATGACACCAGGACAAAATAGAGAACAACGAGAAAGGTAATGTCATCCTTATAGTGAAGCTTCTTTATACTCATTTGTAAGGTCTGTATTTGATTTGTATCTGCCTTTTTGAAGATTAAGAAGGTTAAAAAAATAGAAATCACACACACACACACACACACACACACACAAATCTGTCAGCTTTTAAAATCACATTCAGCTGAACATTTATTTTCTCAGTTGTTAGCAGTTCTAATTTTTCGGTGTTCAATTAGTTAACAAGTTATGGACCAGAGTAATACATCATTGGTGTTAATTTTCTTTTTCTTTGCCTAGCGGCTTTTCTTACCCAGATTTCAGTGTGTCTGCAGCCAATGGTTTGTCTTCTGGAGTAGGTGGTGGAGGTGGGAAGATGAGGCGAGAGAGGACGCGCTTTGTGGCATCTGAACATCAAGAGGAGGAGGTAGGGTTGTACTCTTAACGTGTGTTCTGAAGCATCGTAATACCTTGAAGTTTATTATTAAAAGCTTTGGTGTGGTGGTGAGGGGGAGACCTGGAGGTCCCCTGGAGGGGTGGGGTTTGGGGAGACCCAGCACAAGAATAATCTGCCATTGAAACAGTTCCTTAAAAGTGTGTGTGTGTGTGTTAAGCTGTCAGGCTTTTTTTTTTTTTTTTTTTTTTTTTTAAATAATTTTTGGCTGCGTTGGGTCTTCGTTGCTGCGCAGGCTTTCTCTAGTCGCGGTGAGCAAGGGCTCCTCTTCATTGCAGTGCACTGGCTTCTCATTGTGGTGGCTTCTCTTGTTGCGGAACATGGACTCTAGGCGTGCGGGCTTCGGTAGTTGTGGCATGCGGGCTCAGTAGTTGTGGCTCTCAGGCTCTAGAGTGCAGGCAGGCTCAGTAGTTGTGGCACACGGGCTTAGTTGCTCCATGGCACGTGGGATCTTGGTTTCCCCGACCAGGGATCAGACTGGCATCCCCTGCATTGCAAGCTGGATTCTTAACCACTGGGCCACCAGGGAAGTCCAGAGAAATGTTTCCACCTGTGTAACCCAAACCCCTGTCAAGCTGTCACACATTTCCATCACTCCAGAAAGTTCACTCATGCACCTTACCTGTCAATGCCCATTGCCTCCTGCCCCAGGGACAGTCACTGTTCTCATTTGTTCCATCATATATATATATGGTTTTGCTGGTTCTAGAACTTCATATTGATACAGTTAGTCAGTATGTATTCTTTTGTTCCTGACTCTTGTGAATAAAGCTGCTGTGAACATTCTTGAACCTTTTTGTAGACATAAGTTATTTCTCTTAGGGTAAATACTTAGAAGTGGAGTTATGAGGTTATATGATTTGTTTAACTTTTTAAGTAACTGACAAACTGTTTTCCCCAAAGTGATTGTAACATTTTACACTCCCACCAGCAGCGTGGGGCTTTTCTTACTCAATCAACTACTCTTTATCAGTAGTTGACTGTCATCCTTTAAATTTTAGCCATTCCGCTTTGTGTCTGATGGTGTCTCATTGTAATTTTAATTTGCCTTTCTCTCTTGCTTAATAATGTGTTCTTCTTTATTGGCCATAATATCTTCCTTTGTGAAGTGTCAGATCTTTTGCTCTTTTAAAAATTGGATTGCCTTACTATCATCGAGTTGTAGGAACTCTATAAATTCTAGACCCAAGTACTTTGTCAGATACGTGTCTTACAAATATTTTCTCCCAGTTTGACTTGCCTAATCCTTTTCTTAACAGTATCCTTTGATAAGCAGATGTTCTAACTTTATGAAGTCTGAACTTACCCATTTTTTCCCATTATTTTTACTGTTCTTTGTGTCCTAAGAAACCTATCCCCAGGCTGCCAAAAAAGTCTCCTATGTTTTCTTCTAGGAGATTTATAGTACTGCTTTTATGTTTTTCCTACTTTCCTTTTTGATTCCTTATGTGATCCGTGGATTATTAAGAAGTGGATTTAGTCCTGATTTTAATGTTTTGAAATGTATTGAGACTTGTTTTGTAGCCCAGCACATGGTCTGCTTGATGAGTCTTGACGAATGTGTATTCTGCGGTTGTTGGGTATAGTATTCTCTAGATATCAGTTAGATAAGATGACGGATAGTATTTCTAAGATCTTTGTTCTTGCTGAATTTTGGAGGGAGTGGGGTGGGGAGATGTCTGTTTTCTGTATTGTTGAGATATGAGTTAAAATTGTCAACTTTTATTTGGTGAATTTATCTTTTTCCCATTTATAATGTCAATTTTTGCTTACTTATTTTGAGGCCCTCATTGGTGCATACACACCTTATATCTATTGTGGCTTCTCAGTGATTTGCCCCTTTTAATATTACTAAATGTCCTTTAAAAAAATCTTTGGAAATATTCTCTGTCTTGAAACCTGCTGTAGCCGGTGTTTAATGTAGCCAGCCACTTTATTACTGGAATTAGCCTTCTTATGCTTACTAACTGCAAGTTATATCTTTTTCCAGCCATTTACTTTCAATCTGTGCCTTTTCGTTTAACGTAAGTCTCTTATAGACAGCGTATAATTGAGTCTTGTCCTTTTATCTATTTTCTGCCTTTTAATTGGAATGTTCACTTGTATTATTGGTATGGTTGGATTAAGATCTACCTTTTTTAAAATTTTCTATTTTTCCCACTTGTTTTTTGTTTCTCTCTTGTTCCTTTTGAAAGCTGTCTTCTTTTAGGTTAAGTGGAAAAATTAAGAGGAAAAATGGATGTTTACCTCACATATTCTCCACTTCTTCCAGAAATCTGAATTTCCATTTGGTATCATTTCCCTTCACCCCGAAGAACCTATAGAGCAGGTTTTATGGCGACAGATTGTTAGTTATGTTTTCTCCAAGTGCCTTTATTACACACCTGTAGTTTACAGAGATTTGGTTTGCCAGAGATTTAGACAGTTTATATGCAGACTTGGGACTCCCCTTCTGTGGCTCTTCATTCCTGCATCTCCCCTTATTTTCTACCTACTGTGATCACCCTCATGTGTCCTTTGAATGCCTCAATCAACAGATTTGCAGTTTTCTTTCTGAATTTCAACTATCCGACTGGCATCAACTCAAAGAGAGCAGGAAGCTCACTCAGACAAGCCTGTCTTCTAAGTATCTTCTTCCCTCCAGTATCTGCTTGCTTTTGGTTGCTTTGAAGTGTTTTCAGATGGATGTTTTTAATATATTGTCCAGAGTCTGTAATTCTTATCTGTCAGAGCATTGGTCAGACACAAGCTCCTCCGCCATTAGCAGAAGTGGAACTCTTTTTGTTTGTTCTAATCTGGGTCATTTGAGACTAGGGGTGGTCTTTGCTATATTGAGTTAAAAACCAAGGCAGTTCACCAGACTTACCAGTGCTGACATTTATTAAATGCTTGTTTTACATGCCAAGACCAAAAGTGACTTTCTTTCGTATTAATACCACAACTGTGGTATGTTGATTTTTTTTCTCATTTTCACCAGTTAGGAAATTGGTACCGAGGACAGTTAGGTTCACAAAGTCGCATGGCTGACTGGTGGCACAGCTGGGATTCATATCTTGTTTAGTTTTTTTTTTTAATTCAAGAGCTCACATTGTTAACACTGCATACTGCTACCGTATCCCTGTTTATTCTAAACTTACCTGTAACTATTGATACATCAGTTCTACCTGAAAATAAATAGAGACAGAAGTATGACACAAAAGATGAAATATACCATTGTAAAACATGTTGTGTTTTAGGAACTGGAAGTCCCAGTATTACCGAAAATCTCTCTACCCATCACCAGTTCTTCACTGCCTACCTTCAGTTTTAGTTCTTCTGTGATCACAACTTCCTCTCCATCACCCACTAGTCCTTCACAATCATTAACAAACCAGGTAAAAAACCATTGTACCAATAGAGGTGATTTTTGTTTTTTCTCATTCTTTATTTTTAAAAAAGCTAATCTGTTTAAAGCAGTGATTAATTTTCACTATGGAAATTAACAACTCAGTAAGATGAGAAAAATGGAAATAGTGTTTTGCTTCTTTTTTTTTAATGTACATCATGATGGGAGTATTCTTCAACTCTTATGAATGCATTAGAGGAAGAGTTGAGTATTAGTTTGTTTCCAAACAATGTTTCCAGTTAAAATACTTTTTTTTTCATTGAGAGTGGATTTATGTTTTTGTTTCTCAAGTAGTATTAACATTTTTAATCTGCTCCTGAAATTTTTATGCTTTTTTCCCTGACTTCTACATCTTCTGAACATATTCTTATAGATGTCATTTCTCCCCTTTAGATGAGTATCTCCCTCTAAGGTAATGTATATTCCTCTTCTAAGAGGAAGCAAGATCTTATAGCAGTTAACTGTTTAGTAGTTTTCAGAAGTTAAAAAGTGATTTTTAAATTCAGAAGGGGAAAAAATTGCTTTTGGCTTCTTTGTAATAATTAATTTTGCTTAAGGTCTATTTTATTGTCAAATTCTTTTCTAAAAAACTATTTTTGTATCGTTTCTTTAATAATTTGGAAAACCTAGGTACAAATGACCTCTCCAAACAGCACTGGCAGTCCCTTGTTTAGATTTTCATCTCCAATTGTAAAATCTACTGAGGCAGATGTACTACCTCCGTCATCTGTAAGTAGCAAGCAAGGAATATTTCATATTTATTGATTTCAAAGGCATACTGTATTTTTAAAATCAAATCTAAGATGCCATTGGCAGTAAGAAATACCACTTTTCTTACCAAAAAAATTCCAGTGTACAGAAAACTTTCAATGAACATCTATATATTTTTCACTATATATACATATATATATATTATGCATATGCATTTTCTTATGTACCATTTGCAAGTTAGGATGCAGACATCTTGGTACCCTTAATACCTTTCCGTGTATCCCCTAAGAAAAAGGATATTCCTTTGTATACCCACAATACAGTTATCCTATCCAAGAAATGTAACATGATATAATAGTAATAGTGTTCATGTTCAGATCTACCCATCAGCCCCAGACTGTCCTTTAATTGCTGTTTGTTTCTCTTGGTCCTGGATCCACTTACGATTAGGACTAATCTAAGTCATATTGAATTTAGTTAACATGTCTCTTGAATTGACTTTAATCTAGAAAAGTTGGAAGTTTTTATGTCCCACAGTATGTATTTTTTTCTTCATAATTAAGAATAAATATTTTGAGTAAGAATAATACATAAGTTTAATGTTCAAATTGTCCTACCTGTATTTGGCATGTGTATCATTTTAACATTGTTACTTTCTGTTTTTCACTGTGTCCTTGTTTTCTGTCACAACTAGATGTTCCAGGTCATTTTGTAACTTCCCTGCCACATGCCTGAAGTGCACTTGTTGGCCATAAAGTCTCATACTTTTTATTAGGAAATGGCATTTAGAAGTCCAGAACTGGGCATTAGGAACACATTATTTTTACGTATTGCTTTGAATGAAAAAATGCTTCAGAAATTTAAAATGCTGTTGTTAAACTGTGACACACCATTCATTATAAGAAGCACACCAATTTTAGAGATTTAAAATAGGAGAAACTGTGAATCTTAGAATATGTGAAATTCAGTATATTTTTTTGACTTGGCATAAAATAGAGCTTTATATTTGATAATCATTTGAAGCTAAATGGACACTGAAAAGACACCTTCTCTTTCTACAGATTGGATTTACATTTAGTGTGCCCGTGGCAAAGACAGCAGAACGCTGTGGCCCTAGTAGTACCTCAGAGCCACTTACAAGGAGTTCAGGTAAGGAACCATTTCCATAATATTTCACATAAAAATACATTAGATTGATATTTTAAATTATCTTTTACCTTTGGCAGTTCTTGTAAATGGTTTCATTTGAATACAGTTAGCTCTCTAAATGTGAATGGTTACAGTTTGGATGTGAAAGGGATGGTCACAATAACAAATTTATCCACTGTCTTTATTTAGTCAAAATAAAGTGATATTTTATTATAAATGAAATCTTCCCTTTCTTTTTAACATCTTTATGGAGCATAATTGCTTTACAATGGTGTGTTAGTTTCTGCTTTATAACAAAGTGAATCAGCTATATGCATACATATATCCCCATATCCCCTCCCTCTTGCGTCTCCCTCCCACCCTCCCTACCCCACCCCTCTAGGTGGTCACAAAGCACTGAGCTGATCTCCCTGTGCTATGCAGCTGCTTCTCACTAGCTATCTATTTTACATTTGGTAGTGTATATATATCCATGCCACTCTCTCAGTTTGTCCCAGCTTCCCCTTCCCCGAGTCCTCAAGTCCATTCTCTCGTCTGCGTCTTTTTTCTTTATTCCAGTCCTGCCCCTAGGTTCTTCAGAACCCTCTTTTTTTTTTTTTTTTTTTTTTTGTTTTAGATTCCATATATATGTGTTAGCATATGATATTTGTTTTTCTCTTTCTGACTTACTTCACTCTGTGTGACAGACTCTATGTCCATCCACCTCACTACAAATAACTCAATTTCATTTATTTTTATGGCTGAGTAATATTCCATTGTATATGTCGATGGACACTTAGGTTGCTTCCATGTCCTGGCTATTGTAAATAGTGCTGCAGTGAACATTGTGGTACATGACTCTGTTTGAATTACAGTTTTCTCAGGGGATATGCCCAGTAGTGGGGTTGCGGGGTCATATGGTTGTTCTATTTTTAGTTTTTTAAGGAACCTCCATACTGTTCTCCATAGTGGCTGGAGATTTACATTCCCACCAACAGTTCAAGAGGGTTCTCTTTTCTCCACACCCTCTCCAACATTTATTGTTTGTAGGTTTTTTGATGATGGCCATTCTGACTGGTGTGAGGTGATACCTCATTGTAGTTTTGATTTGCATTTCTGTAATGATCAGTAATGTTGAGCATCCTTTCATGTGTTTGTTGACAATCTGTATATCTTTGGAGAAGTGTCTATTTAGATCTCCACCCATTTTTTTTTTTTTGATAATGAGCTGCTTGTATATTTTGGAGATTATTCCTTTGTCAGTTGCTTCGTTTACAAATATTTTCTCCCATTCTGAGGGTTGTCTTTTCGTCTTTTTTTATGGTTGCCTTTGCTGTGCAAAAGCTTTTAAGTTTCATTAGGTCCCATTTGTTTATTTTTGTTTTTATTTCGTTTCTCTAGGAGGTGGGTCAAAAAACATCTTGCTGTGATTTATTAGAGTGTTCTGCCTATAGTTTGATAGTGTCTGGCCTTACATTTAAGTCTTTAATCCATTTTGAGTTTATTTTTGTGTATGGTGTTAGGGAGTGTTCTAATTTCATTCTTTTACATGTAGCTGTCCAGTTTTCCCAGCACCACTTACTGAAGAGGCTGTCTTTTCTCCATTGTATATCCTTGCCTCCTTTATCAAAGATAAGGTGACCATATGTGCGTGGGTTTATCTCTGGGCTTTCTATCCTGTTCCACTGATCTATATTTCTGTTTTTGTGCCAGTACCAGACTGTCTTGATTACTGTAGCTTTGTAGTAATAGTCTGAAGTCTGGGAGCCTGATTCCTCCAGCTCCGTTTTTCTTTCTCAAGATTGCTTTGGCTATTTCGGGTCTTTTGTGTTTCCATACAAATTGTAAAATTTTTTTGTTCTAGTTCTGTGGAAAATGCCATTGGTAGTTTGGTAGGGATTGCATTGAATCTGTAGATTGCTTTGGGTGGTATATATCGTATTCTTGGATTCTTCCAATCCAAGAATACAGTATATCTCTCCATCTATTTGTATCATGTTTAATTTCTTTCATCAGTGTCTTATAATTTTCTGCATACAGGTCTTTTGTCTCCTTAGGTAGGTTTATTCGTAGGTATTTTATTCTTTTTGTTGCAGTGGTAAATGGGAGTGTTTCCTTAATTTCTCTTTCAGATTTTTCATCATTAGTGTAGAGGAATGCAAGAGATTTCTGTGCATTAATTTTGTATCCTGCTACTTCACCAGATTCGTTGATTAGCTCTAGTAGTTTTCTGGTAGCATTTTTAGGATTCTCTGTGTGTAGTATCATGTCATCTGCAAACAGTGACAATTTTACGTCTTCTTTTCTGATTTGGATTCCTTTTATTTCTTTTTCTTGTCTGGTTGCTGTGGCTAAAACTTCCAAAACTATGTTGAATAGTAATGGTGAGAGTGGGCAACCTTGTCTTGTTCCTGATCTTAGTGGAAATGGTTTCAGTTTCTCACCATTGAGAACGATGTTGGCTGTGGGTTTGTCATATATGGCCTTTATTATGTTGAGGTAGGTTCCCTCTGTGCCCATTTTCTGGAGAATTTTTATCATAAATGGGTGTTGAATTTTGTCAAAAGCTTTTTCTGCATCTATTGAGATGATCATATGGTTTTTATCCTGCAGTCTGTTAATATGATGTATCACATTCATTGATTTGCATATATTGAAGAATCCTTGCATTCCTGGGATAAACCCCACTTTATCATGGTGTGTGATCTTTTTAGTATGCTGTTCGATTCTGTTTGCTAGTATTTTGTTGAGGATTTTTGCATCTATGTTCATCAGTGATATTGGCCTGTAGTTTTCTTTTTTTGTAACATCTTTGTCTGGTTTTGGTATCAGGGTGATCGTGGCCTTGTAGAATGAGTTTGGGAGTGTTCCTCCCTCTGCTATATTTTGGAAGAGTTTGAGAAGGATAGGTGTTAGCCCTAATCTAAATGTTTGATAGAATTTGCCTGTGAATCCATCTGGTCCTGGGCTTTTGTTTGTTCGAAGATTTTTAATCACAGTTCCAATTTCAGTGCTTGTGATTGGTCTGTTTATATTTTCTATTTCTTCCTGGTTCGGTTTCAGAAGTTTGTGCTTTTATAAGAATTCCAGGTTGTCCATTTTATTGGCATATAGTTGCTTGTAGTAATCTCTCTTGATCCTTTGTATTTCTGCAGTGTCAGTTGTTACTTCTCCTTTTTCATTTCTAATTCTGCTGATTTGAGTCTTCTCCCTTTTTTTCTTGATGAGTCTGGCTAATGGTTTATCAATTTTGTTTATCTTCTCAAAGAACCAGCTTTTAGTTTTATTCATCTTTGCTATTGTTTCCTTCATTTCTTTTTCATTTATTTCTGATCTGATCTTTATGATTTCTTTCCTTCTGTTAACTTTGGTGGGGTTTTTTGTTCTTTCTCTAATTGCTTTAGGTGTAAGGTTAGGTTGTTGGAGATTTTTCTTGTTTCTTGAGGTAAGATTGTATTGCTATAAACTTCTCTCTTAGAACTGGTTTTGCTGCATCCCATAGGATTTGGGCTGTCACGTTTTCATTGTCATTTGCTTCTAATTTCCTCTTTGATTTCTTCAGTGATCCCTTGGTTATTTAGTAGCATATTGTTTAACCTCCATGTGTTTGTATTTTTTACAGTTTTTTTCCTGTAATTGATATCTAGTCGTATAACATTGTTGTCGGAAAAGATACTGGATATAATTTCAATTTTCTTAAATTTACCAAAGCTTGATTTGTGACCCAAGATATGATCTGTCCTGGAGAATGTTCCATGAACACTTGAGAAGAAAGTGCATTCTGTTGTTCTTGATGGAGTGTCCTATAAATACCAATTAAATCCATCTTGGTTAATGTATCTTTTAAAGCTTGTGTTGCCTTATTTATTTTTGTTTTGGTTTATCTATCCATTGGTGAAAGTGGGGTGTTAAAGTCCCCTACTGTTATTGTGTTACTGTCGATTTCCCCTTTTATGGCTGTTAGCATTTGCCTTATGTATTGAGGTGCTCCTGTGTTGGGCGCATAAATATTTACAATTGTTATATATTCTTGGATTGATCCCTTGATCATTATGTAGTATCCTTCTTTGTGTCTTGTAATAGTCTTTATTTTAAAGTCTATTTTGTCTGATATGAGAATTGCTACTCCAGCTTTCCTTTGATTTCCATTTGCATAGAACATCTTTTTCCATCCCCTCACTTTCAGTCTGTATGTGTCCCTAGGTCTGAAGTGGGTCTCTTGTAGACAGCATATATATGGGTCTTGTTTTTGTATCCATTCAGCCAGTCTGTGTCTTTTGGTTGGAGCATTTAATCCATTTACATTTAAGGTAGTTATCGATATGTATGTTCCTGTTACCATTTTCTTAATTGTTTTGGTTTTGTTATAGTAGGTCTTTTCCTTCTCTTGTATTTCCTGCCTAGAGAAGTTCCTTTAGCATTTGCTGTAAAGCTGCTTTGGTGGTGCTGAATTCTCTTAGCTTTTGCTTGTCTGTAAAGGTTTTAATTTCTCTGTCGAATCTGAATGAGATTCTTGCTGGGTAGAGTAACCTTGTTTGTAGGTTTTTCACTTTCATCACTATAAATATGTCCTGCCACTCCCTTCTGGCTTGCAGAGTTTCTGCTGAAAGGTCAGCTAGTTAACCTTATGGGGATTCCCTTGTATGTTATTTGTTACTTTTCCCTTACTGCTGTTAATACTTTTTCTTTGTATTTAATTTTTGATAGTTTGATTAATATGTGTCTTGGCGTGTGTCTCCTTAGATTTATCCTGTATGGGACTCTGTGCTTCCTGGACTTGATTGAAAACTTTCCTAACATGGGAAAGGATATAGTCAACTATAATCTCCTCAAATATTTTCTCAGTACCTTTCTTTTTCTCTTCTTCTTCTGAGACCCCTATAATTCAAATGTTGGTGTGTTTAATGTTTTCCCAGAGATCTCTGAGACTCTCCTCAATTCTTTTCATTCTTTTTTCTTTATTCTGCTCTGTGGTAGTTATTTCCACTATTTTATCTTCCAGGTCACTTATCCATTCTTCTGCCTCAGTTATTCTGCTATTGATTCCTTCTAGAGAATTTTTAATTTCATTTATTGTGTTGTTCATCATTGTTTGTTTGCTCTTTAGTTCTTCTAGGTCCTTGTTAAACGTTTCTTGTATTTTCTCCATTCTATTTCCAAGATTTTGGATCATCTTTACTATCATTATTCTGAATTCTTTTTCAGGTATACTGCCTATTTCCTCTTCATTTGATTGGTCTGGTGGGTTTTTACCTTGCTCCTTCATCTGCTGTGTATTTCTCTGTCTTCTCATTTTACTTAACTTACTGCGTTTGGGGTCTTCTTTTCGCAGGCTGCAGGTTCGTAGTTCCTGTTGTTTTTGGTGTCTGCCCCCAGTGGCTGAGGTTGTTTCAGTGGGTTGTTTAGGCTTCCTGGTGGAGGGGACTGGTACCTGTGTTCTGGTGGATGAGGCTGGATCTTGTCTTTCTGGTGGGCAGGACTGTGTCTGGTGCTGTGTTTTGGGGTGTCTGTGAACTTAGTATGACTTTAGGAAGTCTCTCTGCTGCTCATGGTTGGGGTTGTGTTCCTGTCTTGCTAGTTGTTTGGCATGGGCTCTCCAGCACTGGAGCTTGCTGGTCGTTGAGTGGAGCTGGGTCTTAGTGTTGAGACGGAGATTTCTGGGGGAGCTCTCGCCGATTGATATTACGTGGAGCCGGGAGGTCTCTGGTGGACCAGTGTCCTGAACTCGGCTCTCCCACCTCAGAGGCTCAGGCCTGACACCCGGCTGGAGTACCGGGACCCTGTTGGCCACACGGCCAGGTATGTGGGACGTTTCTTGCCTTTTGGGAGGTCTGAGGTCTTCTGCCAGCGTTCAGTAGGTGTTCTGTAGGAGTTGTTCCACATGTAGATGTATTTTTGATGTATTTGTGGGGAAGATGGTGATCTTCATGTCTTACTCCTTCGCCGTCTTGAAGGTCGCCCACTGTGTTTACTTTTGATTACAACAGTTAATGTTATTCTTCTCTTTGTATCATATTTGATGTATTATTTCAGGAATATCCTGATGGTTATAAACTTGTCCTCAGTTGGGGGAACCAAGCAACAGGGAGCTGTGCTGACGTTTGTTCCTGTCACTGGAACTACTCCTATTGCTGCAGCTTCACTACTAGGCCTCCACTCACCAGATCCAGGCAGCCTTCCAGGAGCCTTGACTGCTGGTTACTGATCCCAGGGCTGCCCACCAGGTCTCACAGAGGTGTCTGGTATTAACCTGTCTACCAGTGCTCTCGGTACCAGACTCTCCTCTGTGCTAAGCAGACATCGTCATCTGAGCAACAGGAGAGCTCCCTCAGCGGGTCTCTCGCTGTGGAAGCTCTATAAATGAAATGTTACAAGAAGTTCAAGCGTGGTCTACATTGTAATTACAGTGGATTCCATCTGTAGATTTACTCTTGAGTTCATAAGCATTTTTATGCGTAAGGGTTATGCTGGCCTCTGCAGATAGTGATATATAATTTCTAAACTCAAAAAAATGGGCATAATTGAGGGAAAGAAATGAATATTCAGATAATTAAACCATAGGCTTTTGCTGTGGTGGTGGTGGTTTTGTTTCAAGTATTGGGTGTTTGGGAAATGAAGAATAATCTGGGCTGAGTTACTCAGGTCAAGAATTCTGAGTAAGGGCATTTCTCACCCAACAAACAGCCAAATGCAAGAGAACAAGAGGAAAAGCATGGCATACTTTGAAAATCGCAAATAATTTGTCATGAGATTGAGAGGTAGCTTTAAATTCTAAAAATTCTGTGAATGCTATGCTCAATAATTGGATTTTAATCTGAATGTGGTAGGAAAACATGGGTTGGTTTTTATAGGGGGTGAGATGGTGCCTTGGAGTAACAGCAGTGTGTTGAGTGGGCATGTGAGTGGGAGTGGGGTGTCATATGCTGAGACACCAGTTAAGGGGCTGTTGCCTTATTCAGAAGTGTTTCGTTGACTATCTGCTGAGTTTGGGAATTTTTAAAAACTAGATCCTCCCTCAAAAGATAGATTTAGGGCTTCCCTGGTGGCGCAGTGGTTTAGAGTCCGCCTGCTGATGCAGGGGACACGGGTTCGTGCCCTGGTCTGGGAAGATCCCACATGCCGCGGAGCGGCTGGGCCCGTGAGCCATGGCCGCTGAGCCTGCGTGTCCGGAGCCTGTGCTCCGCAATGGGAGAGGCCACAACAGCGAGAGGCCCGTGTACCACAAAAAAAAAAAAAAAAAAGATAGATTTAAAAAACTATCAAAGAGCCAGGACCTATAAGCTAAGAAAGTCTTTGTCTTTGGATGATCTGGAAGACAAGAGCATAGGTTACGAGAGTGGCACAAAATAAGAATTTGGTATGTTTTCAATCCTAATTTTTGTTAAATAAAATAGCCCTGTTTAAGAGAAAGTAATAAGCATATTTCAGGTGTACTTAACACATGTTTTTTTTTTTCTTTAATGTTACTGTGAATTCAAGAAGAATAAACTGATTCAAATTTCATTTTCATGCCTGGTTATGAGGGAAAGGCATTAAAGTCCTTCAGTTTTTATTAATGCTTTACTGATGGTAACTGAATGAGTAATAGTTTGTTAAAACAACCTTTTGTGTTTCATTACATCTGGGAAGATTATCCAGATTTTTCAAGAGTTTATTATGAGTGGCATATATAGAATTGTTCTTACATTGAGACCTCTGTTTCTCACCACTTCTTCTTTCTTTTTTTAATTTTTTTTTTTATTTTTGCGGTACGCGGGCCTCTCACTGTTGTGGCCTCTCCCGTTGCAGAGCACAGGCTCCGGACGCGCAGGCTCAGCAGCCATGGCTCACGGGCCCAGCTGCTCCGCAGCATGTGGGAACTTCCCGGACTGGGGCACGAACCCATGTCCCCTGCATCGGCAGGCGGACTCTCAACCACTGCACCACCAGCGAAGCCCTCTCACTCACCACTCTGTCATTAAAAAACTGATGAAAATGTGGAAGTCATGGTTACGCTGTGATAGGAGCTAATTTTCCCATTATCTTCATTTTCCATCTCTTTGAGTACACTTTAGGAAATCCTTAAAATTTACCTTAAGTTACTAAAAGCAATTCAATTTTGATTATAAAGGAAGATAGAATGTGATAAAGTAATAAAAGCATTTTTCTTTGTTTTGACACAGTTGTAAGAGATAGGTATGGTGTTTTGTTTTTTGCACATTTTTATTATTCAGGTGAAATTGACATAAGATAAAGTTAATCATTTACAGGGAGCAATTCATTGGTGTTTAGTACAATCACAGTGTTGATTGTGTTTAGTACAGTCACCACCTCTAACTAGTACCAAACATTTTTATCACTTCCAAAAGGAAACCTGTACCCATTAACCAGTTTTTCCCCATTTCCCCTCCTCCCCAACTGCTGACAGCTACTAATCTGTGTTCTGTTTCTATGTATTTACCTATCCTGGAACCATACAATGTAACTTTTTGTATCTGGCTTCTTTCACGTACTGTTTTCAAGGTTCATCTGTCTTGTAGTATGTATCGTTACTTCATACCTTTTGTGGCTGAATGATACTCCACCATATGGATATACCATAATTTATCTGTTTATTTGTTGATAGACATTTGAGTTGTTTCCACTTTTTGGCTGTTGTGAATAGTGTTGCTATGAATATGCATGTACTTGTATTTGTTTGAATACTGGTTTCAGTGCTTTGGAGTGTATACCTGGGAATGGAGTTGATGGATCAAATGATAGTCCTATATTTAACTTCTTGAGGAACTACAAAACTTTTTCTCAGCAGCCGGCCCATTTTACATTCCCACCAGCAGGATTCAAATTTCTCCATGTTCTCACCATGTTTATTATTTTCCATTTTTTGATGATAGCCATCGTAGTGGGTATGAAGTGATGCTTCATTGTGGGGTTTTTTGTTGTTGTTGTTTTGTTTTGTTTTGTTTTTTGCAGTACACGGGCCTGTCACTGATGTGGCCTCTCCCGTTGCGGAGCACAGGCTCTGGACGCACAGGCTCAGTGGCCATGGCTTACGGGCCCAGCCGCTCCGCAGCATGCGGGATCCTCCCAGACCGGGGCACGAACCCGCGTCCCCTGCATCGGCAGGCGGACTCTCAACCACTACGCCACCAGGGAAGCCCTTCATTGTGGTTTTGATTTGCATTTATTTCCCTGAAGACTTATGGTTTTTAGTATCTTTTTTTTTGGAACAGAGGAAGGTTTATTGCAGGGACAAGCAAGGAGAACAGGTGGCTTATGCTTAAAAAACCTGAACTCCTGTTTAGCATCTTCTCATGTGCTTTTTGGCCCTTTACATATCTTCTTGGGAGAAATGTCTGGTCAGGTCCTTTGCCCATTTTTAAATTGGTTTGTCTTGTTGCTGAGTTGTAGCGTTTTTATATAGTCTGGATACTAGATCTTTATCAGATGTGTGATTTGCAAATATTTTTTCCCATTCAGTCAGTTGTCACTTTCTTAATAATGTCCTTAGATGCACAAAGATTTCTAATTTTGGTCAAGTTCAGTTTTTTATTTACTTGTTCTTTTGGTGTCATATCTAAGAATTCATTGTCAAATCCATGGTCATGAAGATACACCTCCTAGGTTTTCTTTTAAGAGTTTTATGGTTTCAGTTCTTATGTTTTAGGTCATTGATCCATTTTTTTGTTAAATTAATTAATTCATTTTTGTCTGCGTTGGGTCTTCGTTGCTGTGCACGAGCTTTCTCTAGTCGTGGCAAGTGGGGGCTTCTCTTTGTTGCAGTGCGCGGGCTTCTCATTGCGGTGGCTTCTCTTGTTGCAGAGCACGGGCTCTAGGTTCACGGGCTTCAGTAGTTGTGGCTCGTGGGCTGTAGAGTGCAGGCTCAGTAGTAGTGGCGCACAGGCTTAGTTGCTCCGCGGCATGTGGGATCTTCCCAGAACAGGGCTTGAACCCGTGTCCCCCGCGTTGGCAGGTGGATTCTTAACCACTGCGCCACCAGAGAAGTCCCCATTGATCCATTTTGAATTAATTTTTGTTTATGGTGTGAGGTAAGGGTAGGTTGGGTTTTTGAACTCCTTTACCCACTGCTTTAAAATTGGCAAGCACTTTAGAAGAAAAACCTGATTATTTATATTTTACTATAGAAAATTTCAAACATTCTCAGAAGTGGAAGAGTAGACTGAGTCCCCATACACACTTTACTGAGCTTCAGCATTTGCTATTTTGTGACCAATCTTGTTTCTCTCTCCCTCCTTCCTTCCTTCTCCCCTCACACACACAAACACACCTATCGGGTAATTTTGAAACAATCCCAAACATATTTCATCTGTAAACAGAAATATAATGACAAAACGATTATTGTACTCACAATATAGATCTCTTATTTTAAGTATAAGGATATGTTCGTTTTAGCAAGTTTGGGAACTATGAAAAGTAAAAACATCACTCTTTCGATGTAAACAGTCAAAATTTTCTGGACTTTCTAACCTACTCTTTCCCATAACTGTGCTTCTGAGAATGATTTTTTGTGGCTGCATAGCATTCCATCATGTCAGCGTTCTGTAATTTATGTAGTTAGCTCCTTTTATTAAGTATCATCCAGGTTTTCAATATAATAACTGAAAGATATTTTCAATCATAGGATGAATGTCTAGAAATGAAATATCTGGCTTAATTAAACATTAAATTTTTTTAACATCTTTATTGGAGTATAATTGCTTTACAATGTTGTGTTAGTTTCTGCTGTATAACAAAGTGAATCAGCTATACATATACATATATCCCCATATCCACTCCCTCTTGCGTCTCCCTCCCACCCTCCCTATCCCACCCCTCTAGGTGGTCACAGAGCACTGACCTGACCTCCCTGTGCTATGCGGCTGCTTCCCACTAGCTATCTATTTTACATTTGGTAGTGTATGTCCATGCCACTCTCTCACTTCATCCCAGCTTACCCTTCCCCCTCCCTGTGTCCTCAAGTCCATTCTCTACGTCTGTGTCTTTATTCCTGTCCTGCCCCTAGGTTCTTCAGAACCATTTTTTCTTTTAGATTCCATATATATGTGTTAGCATACAGTATTTGTTTTTCTCTTTCTGACTTACTCAGATATTGGATAACAATTATAGATTATATATAGTTTATATAATTTTTTGTCCTTCTGGAGGAGAGAGATATACAGTATGGGAAATAGTATTTTTTGCTTCCTTGTAATGGCAAGGTAACCCTGTACTTTAAGTCATTTGTTCATTATCTTTGAATTACAGTGACTTTTTTGGTGGGTATTTTTTTTTAAGATATTGATTCAAATTGACTTTGAGAGATTTTTCATACATGTAACTTGCTTTTTCTTAGCATAATATCTCTTACAATTAAAAAAAATTACAGCTCAAGATATCACTGCAGTGAACAGTCCAAGCTGTAAGAAGAAACCAGATGAAGATTGCAAGGGCCCTTTCAAACCTGCAAAAACCCTGAAAGAAGGAAGTGTCCTAGATGTTCTGAAGAACCCTGGTAAGATAATGGCTGCCCTTGAGATAATCTAAAATCTTAATTGCAAAATCATGATCTCATCTTAATATCACTTGTTAATACTTTGTTGTACTTCAGGCTTTTAAAAAATGATGTCTAGTTTGATAGGAGATTGGCTTTTGAATGTAGATGTAGTCAGATGTAACTTTTTAGGTGCAAGAACTTAGAAACTATTTCTTTAGAATTTAAGGACTCTGCGCTAAAATGAAATCTCTAAGGGGCAAGTATAGAAGGAGAAAATGTGAATTGCCTGTTAATTAGAGATGGGCCAATAATTGGAAAAAAGTAAATAAACCTGATGATATACCTGGACATGTCTCTCTCTGAGAGCATTGAACTGCCTTGTTCTTCTCAGATTATTCCCCAGTTGTGGGATATATATAACAAAGCCAAGTGGAAAGAAAACATATGCTGACTGTAACACACACACACACACACACACGATAGTACTCACTTCAAATAAAATAAGATATGAATGTTAGTGGGTAAGAATTTGAAAATAATGAATAGAAGTCCTCAAATAGGAATAGGTTTTCAGTTTGAAAATCAAAGAGGATAGTATAATTCCAACTGGGATGTATACTATAAGAATATAAAAGTGTTTATAAGATAATCTAGTAGCTCAGAAAGAATTTAGATTTATCCAGCACATGTGTTCATGTATAACTGAATATGAGTTTCAATAATAAGGTTGGATGCTCCAGCAAGATTTAGAGGGATTAGGTTCTTTTGGTGTCGCTCCCATTTTATAGATGAGTAGACTGCCTACTGGAGTCTCAATATAGACGGTTTTATGCAGTTATGGGCAGGACTCCAGAATGCCTGTGTCAGGGTGAACTGAGTGGTAGTCAGTCAGCATCAAATGCATATAGGTTATCTTCATAGAAGTTACACTTTGCATTCATAATGCCCACTCCTCCCCTCTTTTAAACTTTTTTTAAAGAGCAAAAATTTGGAGAAGTTACATGTTCTCTTGAGGGAAATCCGGAAAATCCAAAAAAGGGGGAGGAAAAGAAAACTTGTAACACCTTGAAGTGGTTACGTTAAAATTTTGCCAACCTTAGTGACTCAGGTTAATCATTAACAAAATAGTACATTTTCCTCCTTTGGGAGTAACTGAAGTACGTGGGATTGATTTATCTTTAGGCAAAAAATAGCTCTAGGCTGGATTATTTCTTGGTACCACTAGAAAACCTCTTTAACAACCTTCTGTATCATCTTTCCCTCTGATTTTCTTTTCCCTTGATGCTAAAGGCTAGAGAAACGGGTGTTTTTTTGGTGTATGTAAAATAAAAGTTAATTGGTCCAGAGTAAAGGATTGAAAGGTCATTTCTACAAATAAAGTGTAGTTTGAGTGAATCAAGTCAATGTTATCAGTTTTGGTAGCACAAAGACTTTTCCTCATGGTTTTTTCCCTTATTTCCAAAGACTTTTCCTTATTTCATGGTTCTATATGCATACCTTAATTAAGTCTCAAATTAGGTATTGGTTGAATAAACAGTAAACAGATTCCTAGAGGAAGATGATATACTATAAACCAAACATCTTTTGTAGACTTTTAACTAGGTCTGTCACTTATTAATTATGGGATTAGTACTAGAAATATAGCTTAGGTGAAAAACTACTCTTAAGTAGTCCGTCTTGGATTGTAATAACTTTGTAATTAAGGTAAAAATGTTTTCTCCCAGGAATAATATTTTTATTATTAACAGCTATTATTCTATAATTATTATTGTCTATATTAATATTATTAATATTTATTAATGATTAATAAATAATAGGCTTTCTAATCAAAACATTGACTAATCTTTTCCTTCCCACTCCCCTCTTCCCCGCATTGTAGGTTTCACATCACCAAAGGCAGACTCTCTTGCTGCTCAACCTACCACCACAAGCCTGGTAGTTTATTCAAGACCAGCAATAAGTAGCTTTTCTTCTAGTGGAATTGGGTTTGGGGAAAGTTTAAAAGCTGGGTCATCATGGCAGTGTGATACCTGTCTACTCCAGAACAAAGTTACAGACAACAAATGTGTAGCCTGTCAAGCAGCAAAATTGCCACCAAAAGATACTGCTAAACAGACTGGAACTGGGACACCAAGTAAAAGTGGCAAACCAACTGTTTCTGCACCAGAGACAGGCTTTGGAGACAAATTTAAACCAGCAGTAGGAACTTGGGATTGCGATACCTGTTTAGTGCAAAATAAACCTGAAGCGATAAAATGTGTAGCTTGTGAAACACCGAAACCGGGAACTGGTGTTAAGCGAGTCCTTACGTTGCCAGTGGCTTCAGAAAGCGCTGTTACTGTGGCTGCTTCCTCCTCCAGCTGCACTGTGACCACTGGTGCCTTAGGATTTACAGATAAATTCAAAAGGCCCGTGGGATCTTGGGAGTGTCCAGTGTGCTGTGTTTCTAATAATGCAGAAGACAATAAATGTGTGTCCTGTATGTCTCAGAAACCAGGTACGTTTATGGCTGTTTGGAATAATTTTGTTCATTTCTTTAATAGAACATTTTAATTTATTCTCTGTAAAACAGCTAAGAATAACCTCAATATTTTAGATGTTTCAAGATGAGCATTTCCTCATATGTCTTAATTTTTCTGAACTGTCTTGAAATTAAAATGACTTGCTTGGGACTGGAACTGCATGTTCTCTTAGGAGAGTCTGTGTGTTTAAATCAGTCCAGCACCTGCTTTGACCTCTTTTTTTTTTTTTTTTTTTTGCGGTATGTGGGCCTCTCACTGTTGTGGCCTCTCCCGTTGCGGAGCACAGGCTCCGGACGCGCAGGCTCCGGACGCGCAGGCCCAACGGCCATGGCTCGTGGGCCCAGCCGCTCCGCGGCATGTGGGATCTTCCCAGACCGGGGCACGAACCCGTGTCCCCTGCATCAGCAGGCGGACTCTCAACCACTGCGCCACCAGGGAAGCCCGACCTCTTTTTTTGTGTGTAATTTTATCAGAAGCTTCTGGCTCTCCATGATCATTTTCAAAGTTGGCTAATATAGATGCAAAGGTCTTAGAATGGGGCAATCTTTCTCAAACCTTTACACAGAATAAAATACTCCTTTGTCTCTTTTCTTCTAAGTAGAAGTGAGGATGGCTAGTGGTCATTTACACAGCTGGTTTCACTGCGTTATGAGAAGGCTGTGGCTGAATGTTAATGGTGATACCTGTACCTCTATGTGCTATCTGCCAGAGATATTGCAATGATCATAAATTACTGAATCATTAATGAAAAGTTCTATTAGGTAACCAGAAAAATGAAGTTAGAGTTGAGTTTTTCCTGTTTCTGTTCAATTTTGAGAGTTACTGAAGATTTACATTGATCTTTAATTCATTTGGAATTAATACATTTGACTCTGCTGTGTTTGTAATGCTATTATATAATTATTTGGTACAGATATATGGTAACATGGATACTAAATAAAACATGTTATGAGTATCCTGGGAATTATACTTCCTATTTTTATTGCATTATCATGGATGTGTGATTTTGTGTCTGCAATGGAAAGCTCTTGAGTTAATAGCCCACATCCCTGTCTTAACACCAGGGGTGAGCCATACTTCTGATTCCTGCTAGACATCTCTACAAGAATAAGGTTTCAGAATCTTTATTCTGAAATATTTTTCTCTTTCCGTCTGGCATTCTTCCTCTTCCCCTTAACAAAAAAAAGAAAGAAAGCTCTTGATATGTGTAGGAAACCAAAATTTATTCTGAGTTGATGGGTCAAACTTATATTTTTGATAAATCACCTGGTGGCTTTTTGGAGGATAGATTTGAAGGCAGCAAAATTTGGAAACCAGAGGACAGGTTAGGAAGTTGATCAATAATATAGGTAGAGATAGTAGTGATATGTACTAATAAAAGCAAATGGGGTGTAGAATAATGTATGGTTGAAGATATGTTGATTTCAAGCTGCTGAAGTTGACAGATGTGTGTGAGGCCTTTGGATATACTGATAATGGACCCTTTGGACTGGGGATACAGATTGGGGAGTCATTAGCCCGTAGTTTTCAAGTAAGTCATGGGGGTAGCGGTGATAGAAGGTGAGTGAGCAGAGCAGATAGAGAAGACAGCCTGGAACTGAACTCTGCCAGCTTAAGAGAGTGGCAGGACTAGAACTTTGGAGCAGTGAATCTGTTAAATGAATAACCAGACAGGAAAAACAAAAACCACGTGGTACTAGTTGCTTTTTAGGAGGATGGATTTCAAGGGAGCGAAACCAGAGGTCTCAATAACAAGGCTATTAAGCAAGAGATGAGGGGACTTGAACCAGAAGAGCAGTAGAAGGAGGGTCAGAGAAGGAGAATGAAATAGATTGGAGAGATATATAAGGGAAGAGTTGTCATCTCACCATTTTATTGGCAAGATGGAAGAGAACATACCATCAGTAAAACACAGATCAGGTAACTGGGAAAAGTGACAACAGCTGGAGGACATTTAGAGAAGTGGGGTTACCAGAATGAATGGCTCCACTCTCAACACTGTATTTCTTCATGCAGCTGTGCCTTGCTGAGCCATCCTTCCTGTGCCGCCGCATCTGCCCACAAAATTGCTAGTTCTGCTTAAAAATGTAAATACCACCCCTGTGAATCCTTCTCCTATCCCATAGTAATTTCTTCTCTGTACTCTTGTTTAGATCATTTGTCACTCTCCGTCTTAGTGATGGTGCTGCTATGCATTTATGTTCGTTTTGCTTTCCCCCCTTTTAGACCAGAAACACCTTTAGAAGTTAAGCAACGTTTTATTCATCTTGATATCCCCAGAACCTAAGAACGTTATGGTGCTTAATAAATGTCTATTAAATGGCTACCTTATAACAGAAATTCCATGAACATAGTAGGTAGTGTTGAGTTGAATTGCAAAGTGGATAAAAGAGCACTTCTATGCAAAAATAGTCATTTCAAAGTCAGAGATCTGTGCTTTGAAATCTTGAAATTAATATTGCCTGAGCTGTGTGTTTTATGAATCAGGCTGTTGCCTACAATTTAGAACTTATGTTTTATAATCTGTGATGTTTAACAAAGTTTGACAGATTATTAAGGAAAATTTAGTCTTTTAGGCTCTGATATGTGAGCATGATTCTTAAAAACCATGGCTGTTCAAACTGGGGCTTAAAAGGGGGCTCATCACTGAGCAAGGTGAGTGTGAGTTGCTCTTTTGTAAGATTAAAAGAAATCTGAGATGTCTGTACTGTTTTTAACAATGTGATGTTTAGATTTCTGGCATTTTCTCTTAATAGGAAACACATAAAAATTGTACATTTAGACTTAGTGGTGTCATTGAGATCTTGACATAATGTAAATCCAAATTTTCCTGTATTTCCCCATTATTTTTTAGGAAGTTCAGTACCTGCTTCAAGTAGCAGCACTGTGTCTGTCTCTCTGTTGTCTGGAGGCTGCCTAGGATTGGACAAGTTCAAGAAACCTGAGGGAAGCTGGGACTGTGAAGTGTGCCTAGTGGAGAATAAAGCAGATTCTACCAAATGCGTAGCATGTGACAGTGCAAAGCCAGGCACAAAGTCTGAGTTTACAGGTAAGGTGTTGGTAAAGTGCCTCCTTAGATTACCACTTTAAAGTGAAATATTTACAAACAGCTTTGGTTTTAAAACTATTCATTCTCTGTTGAAAATTCATGTTAAATGAGCTATTATCCTGGACTTGTAGCTCATATCTGTCTCTGAATTACTATGCAGTTGAATTGTTTGCTAGTCTGCAGTGAAGATAAGTACATTTTCTATTTTATTTGTTTTCATTTGAGAAGGAAAATGGTTGCAGCCCACTGAATTAATTAACATGGCTGAGGGGATACAACTGGTTTGAAAAACGCTGCATTTGGGTTTTAGAAGATCACTAAAGCTCCTTCTGTGGCTGCCACCTTATGGTCCCTTTCCCATTTTCCCCACCTGTAGTACAGTAACCACCATACCTTTAAACCTTCCTTTTGAGGCAGAAGTACCTTTGAGATCCTTTGAGTCAGAGGTGATAACTAGTTAATTATTGTCTTTGGCACCTTTATTTTTAGCTTTCTGTCTAATATCACTTAAGGTATTTCAGAGACCATGTGGATAGCCATTTGCTTTTGAGGTGTTTTTTTTTTTTTTGGGGGGGGGTACGTTGGGTCTTCGTTGCTGCACGTGAGCTTTCTCTAGTTGCGGTGAGCGGGGGCTACTCTTCGTTGTGGTGCGCGGGCTTCTCACTGCGGTGGCTTCTCTTGTTGCGGAGCACGGGCTCTAGGCACGCGGGCTTCAGTAGTTGTGGCTCGTGGGCTCAGTAGTTGCAGCACGCGGGCTCTAGAGCGCAGGCTCAGTAGTTGTGGTGCTCAGGCTTAGTGGCTCCTCAGCACGTGGGATCTTCCCAGACCAGGTATCAAACCCCTATCCCCTTCACTGGCAGGTGGATTCTTAACTACTGCGCCACCAGGGAAGTCCTGCTTTTGAGATTCTGATACAATTTTTCAAATAAGTTTCTTATGGAAAGAAAGTGGGGTGGGTAATCATTAAGGGGGGAGATCTGAAGACAAGCGCTTTTTACAAGCCCTTGGCTGCCACTTGTTTTTATTTACATGTGGGTAAACAGAGTAATGGATGAATACCTTGGCACCGTTTAATGATTTTTGTGTTGAGCCAGTCATTCAAGTGCTTCATTTCTAGTTTATTCCACTACAGAGAAGAATTCTGAAACCAAGACTTTGATCTTGTCAGTATAGTATTTTTATTTTTTAAAATATTGCTTCCAGGGCTTCCCTGGTGGCACAGTGGTTGAGAGTCCGCCTGCCGATGCAGGGGACATGGGTTCGTGCCCCGGTTCGGGAAGATCCCACATGCCGCGGAGCGGCTGGGCCCGTGAGCCATGGCCGCTGAGCCTGTGCGTCCGGAGCCTGTGCTCCGCAACCGGAGAGGCCACAACAGTGAGAGGCCCGCGTACCGCAAAAAAAAAAAGAAATATGTACATATATATATATTGCTTCCACTCATATAATTCTGGTTCTTTGGTGCTAAAAATTTTAATTCTTAAGTAAATAACACGTGTACTCACAAGATTTAAAAAGCAAATTATGACAGGGTTCACAGCGAAAAGTCTCTCTCTTGTCCCTATTGGCTCATTTTCCATCCTTCCTGCTCCACCAATGGTAATAGCTATCTGTGGTTAGTTTCTTGTAACTCTTTCAGTGTTTCTTTATGCACATCACAAGCAAATATACTTCTATTCTCTATATTCTTACTTCTCTCTCCCTTGTTAGAAAAGGTTGTATACCACACCGCCTTTTTGCACCCTTGACATTACCACAGATTAGCTTGGACTTCGTTCTTCATTTACAGCTGCCTGGATTGCCTGTGGCATTCTGCATATCTTTGAGTTTATCATTCAAATAAAGACTCGGCTGTAGACTTGCTGGGTCAAAGGGTACGTGTGTCTGTAATTTGGGGTAAATATTGGCAAGTTGCCTTCCACAAATTTTGTGCTCATTTACACATCCACCTGCCATGTCTGGAGAGTCTGTTACTCCTAGTCTCATCACCAGCACTGTTTTATCACACTTGTTTGACCTCTGTCAGTGTGATAGATGAAATGTGGCACATCAGTGTAGTTGTGAGTATCGAGATGCTGGATATGGGCAACTTGGTTCATGTTTACTGCCATTGTTAAACTAATACTCTTCGAAGTAGGCCTTTTCAGAGTTGTCCCATGTCCCTTTACTTTTCCAGGTTGACATTCTGTTTGAGAGAGTAGTATTAATTCATTGTCTTTGTGGTGTTTCTTACATTTTTGAAGGCTTCAGCCCATCTTCCTCATCTTCGAACCCAGCAACCTCATCCTTCAAATTTGGTATCCCATCATCCTCTTCTGGGCCTTCTCAGACTTCAACAAACACTGGAAATTTTAAATTTGGAGATCAAGGAGGTTTCAAAATAGGTGTGTCATTAGATTCTGGGTCTGTAACCCCTTTGAGTGAAGGCTTTAAATTTTCTAAACCAATAGGAGATTTTAAATTTGGAGTTTCATCTGATTCTAAACCTGAAGAAGTTAAAAAAGATAGTAAAAATGATAATAATTTTAAGTTTGGACTTGCTTCTGGTTTAAGCAATCCACCTTCTTTAGCTCCATTTCAGTTTGGGGTGTCTAGTCTTGGGCAGCAAGAAAAGAAAGAAGAACCGCCTAAATCTTCATCTGCAGGCTTTAGCTTTGGTTCCGGTGCCATTAACCCTCCCCCTGCTGCTACTGACACCACAGTGACCTCTGCAAGCAAGAGCAGCTTCAGTTTTGGAACCATAGACACCAAGAGTGTCTCAGTGGCTCCTTTCACATGTCAGACGTCAGAAGCAAAAAAAGAAGAAACCCCTGCCTCCAAAGGAGGGTTCACTTTTGGCAGCGTGGACCCTGCCCCCCTGCCATCTGCCTCGTTGTTTGTTTTGGGAAGGACAGAAGAGAAACAGCAAGAGCCTGTCACGTCTACATCTCTAGTGTTTGGGAAAAAAGCTGACAGTGAAGAGCCAAAGTGTCCCCCAGTGTTTTCCTTTGGGAACTCAGAGCAAACCAAAGACGAGGGTTCTTCCAAGTCGACCTTTAGTTTCAGTATAGCAAAACCATCTGAGAAGGAATCTGAACAGCCAACGAAGGCCACTTTTGCTTTTGGAGCTCAAACCAGTACTACAGCTGGTAAGTATTAAACATTGTTTTTGTTTTTGTTTTTTACAAGGTGTCAACAAATGTAGCAAGTCAAGAAATGGTTTATACTGGAAATAGTTGAAAGAGTACCAGGAATAGAACTCTCTGGGAAGGAGCCGAGGATTCAGCTCCTTCAGAACCCCCCACCTCGCGTGATTCTCATGAAGTTATCTGCATATCTAATTTTGAGAAACACAGCTCTAATGGAAAGCCTACAATATTTGCACATTTGTCCGTGACTTTCTCCCTTCTGTTTGGGCTTTTGTAATCAGAATTGACATATACTGTTCAGGAAAATAAGCATTTTTTTCTTAAGCTCACTAAATATTTTTTAACTAATAAAATCTTTACGTACAGGCCTTCATTTACAAATAGAGATAACCAGTCTTCATCTGGCATTTAAGGAATATAAACAACAAATATGATAAATCCCTGAGAAATAGAGGTGATTATGAAAACTAAGATCTGGAAGAAAAAAATGAAATAGCATTTTTAAAAGTTAAAGAAACATGGTTTGTGAAATAAAACCATTGTGTGGACTGAGGAGTGGGGCGGGGGGAACAGCTGATAATTGGATTAGTGAACTGGGATTTCCCAGAACACAATGCAGAAGAACATGAACACTTTTGAATAATAAATTAGAAACACAAGAAAATGAAAAATTAACCTGAAAAAAAATGTATGGAATTCAGCACATAGGTGTGAGCAGTTTTTGTCTATAAAATTCTACTTAAATTTTAAAACACCCTTCAAAGGAAACAAAAACTAAATTATACATTATTATTTAGAAAGGAATAAAAATGAGATAGGGTCTAATCGAATTTAATCCTGGTATCGCTATACTGTTTCCATTGAAATATACATTTTTAACGTCCTATTAAACCACCTGAAAGTGAGCTAACATGCTCCATTTTCTGTAAATTGTACCAGTGCCCATACCACAATGTGACCAGCCCTGTCTAGTAAGTAGTGTTGGAACTGAGATATTATTGGAACAAGTTTTAAAAAAAAAAGTCTTCTACTGAAGGTAGCTGGATTCAGGGTCACCATGTAAAAAATCATTCTCTTTTCTCCAAATCAAGAATAAATAGTTGGACAGCATTTCCCATTTGTATTTACTAACATTTCCAATTTATATTTTATAATAGCAGCAGAACCTGCAACATGCTAAAGAATTAAGAGAACATAAAAGGCGTGTTTTATACTTGTTCCTGAGTGAGAATATCCTTTACTCTCCACCTCACTCCCAATATAATTTCAGTTCTTAGAGGAATTTTTGTGGAGCTCGACAAGCTAAAATAATTCTAAAATTCACGTGGAAGGGAAAATGTATAAGAAATTTTGGGGAGAAGGGCACACATACAGTCAGGTAGGTTTGCCCTACTGATATCAAACAATACTACAAAGCTACAATATTTAAAATAGTCTAGTAACAGTAACTGTAGAGGTTTGGAAGTTTAATACGTTGTAAAGGTAGAGTTACAAATTAGCAAAAGGGTACACCAGTCAATAAAGGCGCCAGAGAAAACTGGCCATTGTTCAGATAAATTGAAGTTACAATCCTGCTAACATAAATTGCGAAATCAAATTTATAAAAGTGTAGCTCTCTCCCGTTGTCTGAATTTGTTATCCAGAGTATCCAGTTAGATTTGGATTTAAGGAATATTTTTTATTTTTATTAATCTGAATGCCAAAGGTTTTGCTATGTTAGACAAAATTCATAAGCCATAAAAGAAAAGATGGATATATTTGACTACATCAAAATTTAACATAACAGATGTCCATTCGATGAATGAATCTATATTAAAAACTTAATGATTCTGTTTTCTAATGGACTCGTAATTAGACTTCAGGCTAGGAAAAAATGCTTTCTGGTATTACTTGTTCTTAAAGTTTTTGTTTATTTCTTAATTTCTGTCTTATAGATCAAGGTACAGCAAAGCCAGTTTTTAGTTTCTTGAACAACAGTTCCTCTAATTCAAGTACACCAGCCACTTCAGCTGGTGGTGGCATATTTGGTAGTTCCACCTCGTCCTCCAGTGCGCCTGCGGCTGCCTTTGTGTTTGGACAGGCCAGCGGTCCTGTGAGCAGCTCTGCCTTTGGGAACTCTGCCGAATCCAGTACATCTCAGTCTTTGCTGTTTTCTCGAGAGAGCAAACCAGCAACCACGTCGAGCACGGGCACAGCTGTCGCCCCATTTGTCTTTGGTCCGGGTGCCAGCAGCAGTGACACTGCCGCCTCTGGTTTCAGCTTTGGAGCTCCCACCACATCGAGCTCTGCAGGTACATTTAAAAAAGAAGAGACATGTTAGTTTGAATGGCTTTCATTGTAAGCAGATGAACTCTTAGCAAATAATACCACAAAAGAGCATGGCCGCTTTTAGGTCATCTCTACCCAGGGTGTTGTAGTTATTCACTATGTGGAATGATGTGCATTTTGTGTATAGTGTAAGTCACTCTTGGAAGCAATATTTCTAATCTCATTAGGAGTATAATCTTTAGTTTTTTCAAGTGTTTTTTGTCTTTTTGGGGGGGGTTGTTTTTTTTTTCTTTGCAATGTTAATTTGTAAATAGCCAGACACTGAAGATTATTTTAATAGACATTAGTCCTCATTTTGCAATGGATACATAATCACAACATTAGCTGATTTCTGCAGTGTGTCACACTTCTGATGGCAGATCAGTTGTCTTCTTAGATTTATCTCTTTAAAGACCTAAAAATTTTTGGCTGTTAAGATAGGAGTCTTGTTAATAGAAGTTTTTGTTTATTTGGACTTTATATGGTTTTACTAAATAATGGTAGAGAGAATTGTATTCTTAATCAGTATTCAAAACTTGTCTTGATAAGATCTGTTCAGCAAGGTAAGAGTCTGGAAAGAAGCTTGACATTTGCTTTTCAGTTTATAGAGATTTCTTGAGGATTATCTCATTTTAACCATCATGGTAATTTCAGTATTTCTGTGGGCCTCTAGGATCCTCCTTTGTATTTGGCACTGGACCTTCAGCACCATCTGCCAGTCCAGCGTTCGGTGCTAACCAGACCCCAACATTTGGACAAAGTCAAGGTGCCAGCCAGCCTAACCCCCCAGGCTTTGGATCTATATCATCTTCAGCAGCATTATTTTCTGCTGGTTCTCAGCCTGCGCCACCTACTTTTGGGACAGTGTCAAGCAGTAGCCAGCCTCCCGTGTTTGGACAGCAGCCTAGTCAGTCTGCATTTGGCTCTGGAACAGCTCCTAATTCCAGTAAGTATGTAGTAGTGATGTCCTTTGTTTCCATACTTGGGTTCTGTATGTCTTAAATATAATTTTTTTCTTTGAACTTTGAAACCATGCGTGTCTTTTTTTTTTTTTGTCTCTTGTACTTGGCAGAACAGAGATGTGTATGTTTAGATTTACCTATAAACAGCATTCCCAACTTTCACACAGTTAAGCACTTCTTTTTGGCTGCATTGGGTTTTCGTTGCCGTGCGTGGGCTTTCTCTAGTTGCGGTGAGCGAGGGCCACTTCGTTGTGGTGCTCGGGCTTCTCATTGTGGTGGCTTCTTCTGTTGCAGAGCACAGGCTCTAGGTGCGTGGGCTTCAGTAGTTGCAGCACGTGAGCTCAGTAGTTGCGGGACGTGGACCCTAGAGCACGTGGGCTTCAGTAGTTGTGACACATGGGCTTAGCTGCTCCATGGCCTGTGGGATCTTCCTGGACCAGGGCTCAAACCTGTGTCCCCTGCATTGGCAGGCGGATTCTTAACCATTGCGCCACCAGGGAAGTCCCCCTCAATTTACTTTTAAACACACCTGTTGAGATTTTACTTCCACTTGTATTACTTTTTCATTTCCAAGTGGTCCTCTTTGTTCTGTGGATGTTTCCTTTTTTATATCCTTCTGCTTTTGTTTTAGAAGTGTTATGTATTGATCTCTTGAAGATACTAATGATGCAGGGTTCTTTTTCCCCCCTTAAAGCTTTTGCTTAGTCAGTTTTCTCCAACTTGCTTTTCTTTATTATTGTTTTGGTCTTAGTGTTTCTTATGAAGTACTTTCCTCGTGTGTTTGGTGCTTCCTGCCTCTCTACTTGTAGTGTTTGGGGGTTTTGTTTTAACTGTAGTAAGCATGTTTAATGTGGGATCTGTCTACTCTTTCAACAACTTAAGTGTGCAATGCAGTGTTGTTAACTCTGGGCACAGTGTTGTGGAGCAGAGTTCTAGAACGTACGCGTCTTGCACGACTGACACTTTATACCCTTTGAATGGTGGCTCCTCATTTCTTCCTACTCCCAAGCCCTCCTCTGCAGCCACCATTCTTTTAGCTTCTGTGAATTTGGTTATTTTAGATTCCTCATAGAAGTGAAGTCATGTAGTACTTGTTCTTCTGTGATTGGCTTATTTCACTTATGTCCTCCAGATGCGTGCATGTTTTCCCATATTGCAAGATTAATATTCCATTTTATGTATATATGTCATTTCCTTTATCTGCGCATCTGCCTATGGATATTTAGGTTGTTTCTACATCTTGGTCATTGTGAATAATGCTGCAACGAATGAGAGAGTCCAGCTATCTTTTTGAGAGCCTAGTTTCAAGTCTTTTGGGTAAATACCTAGAATGGGATTGCTAGATCATATGGTGGTTCTATCTTTAACTTTTTTAGGAACTTCCATACTGTTTTCCATGGTGGCTGCAGCGGTTTACATTTCTACCAACAGTTCACAAGGGCTCCCTTTTCTCCACGTCCTTGCCAACACTTGTTATTGCTTATCTTTTTGATAATAGCCATTCTAAGAGGTGTGAGCTGACCTCTCCTAGTGGTTTTGATTTGCATCCCCCGCCCCGATGATTAGTGAGGTTGAGCATCTGTTTATACTTACCCGTGTGTTGTCTCCGGAGAAATGTCTATTCAGGTTCTTTGCCCGTTTTTTTTTTTTTTTTTTTTGTGGTACGAGGACCTCTCACTGTTGTGGCCTCTCCCATTGCGGATGCGCAGGCTCAGCGGCCATGGCTCACGGGCCCAGCCTCTCCGCGGCATGTGGGATCCTCCCGGACCGGGGCACGAACCCGTGTCCCCTGCATCGGCAGGCAGACTCTCAACCACCGCGCCACCAGGGAAGACCCCTTTGCCCGTTTTTTAATTGGGTTATTTGAGGGGTTTTTTGGTTTGGTTTTGGTTTTGGTTTGTTGGTGGGGGGAGGTTTGCTCTTGAGTTGTAGGAGTTCGTATGTATTTTGGATATCAGCCCTTTATCAAATATATGGTTTGCAAATATTTTCTTCCATTCTACTTATAACTTTATGAGTGCAGGACACCTAAATACCACTCGATAATTCATTGTATGTGGTTAGGGCTTGCAGATCTTGAATATCGTTGTAGGTTTATCTAACTGGCTTGTCCTCTTGGGAAGAACTGGATGCTAGTACAGTATCTTTAGAGCTTTCCTTTCAGACTGCCAGACTCCCCAGAGAAGATTCCTCCAGTCTCCTTCCTGAAGGGTATATATACTCCTGATTGCCAGTGTTTTGGGAGCTGCGTCAGGGCGGAAGGCTGCAGCTCTCAATATTCATTGTATCAACCTACTCTGAATCCTTCTGTTTTCAATATGGTATTCTTGCCTTTATGTGTGATGTCCCCTGGTCCAGCGGCCTCTCCAGAGACTAAAGTTCTATTTTTCTGCTGGGTAGAGGGGATTTATTATCCTGTTTGGTGTTGGTGAGGGATGGCTAGGTACCTGCTTCTTAAACAGATCCTCTACCATTCTGCTGGGTTTTTTTTTCCCAGTCACACCTTCATTCTCACTTCCAGAAGTACCTGGAACCTAAACCTTTTGGGTATGTTTAGTATGAATGGAAAGCCTCTGTGCTTTCCCTTGCTGCTAGTTTAGTACTTGGCTCCAGTTAGCCTTCCAGCTTCAAAATTTTGTTGTGTTGTCTCCTCTCTCCATTTGTTGTAAAATTCCCTTTACTGTAATTTTAACATAATTTTGAAGAAGATAGAGGTAAGTATGTTTGTTGATTCCACGGTCTTAGCGAAAAGTCCACCCTGCCCTTTTTTCCTTGGTCATGGGTGAGTTAGGTCACTTGTTTGAGGGTGTCAGGTATATATTGTGTGAGTGGAGAAAATACTTAATTTTCTTTAAGTGACCATAAGAGCTTTAACCCTTTACAGGTTTTTGTATGTAAAGGTCAGAGTCATTACTAGAAGAACCATGATTTTTACCTTAATAAAGTTTTTCTGTTTCATCTATTGCAGGTTCTGTTTTCCAGTTTGGCAGCAGTGCTGCTACAAATTTCAACTTCACAAACAATAATCCATCAGGAGTGTTCACGTTCGGTGCAAATGCCAGCACACCTGCAGCCTCAGCCCAGCCCTCTGGCTCGGGGGGCTTTCAGTTTAGCCAGCCTCCAGCGGCGTTTACTGTGGGGTAAGAGAGCTTTTTGTTGAAATGGAGAATTTAACATAATGAGGGTGTGTGATTGTGTGTGTGTGTGTGTAGAATCACCAAGGTGCAGTATAGTTGAGGTGTCTGTCTGTCTGTCTGTCTGTCTCGGGTATGAGGTGTAGCAGAAAGTAGTGTCCCCCACCCCATCACCAGTCACATTTAGTGTTATGGTTGTGAACTTTCATCTGAGCATCATGTCACATTACAGAGTTTTTGTTTTTCACAGGTCAAATGGGAAAAACTCCTTCTCTTCTTCTGGAACTTCAGTTTCTGGTCGCAAGATAAAGACTGCTGTTAGACGCAGGAAATAAAGGTCTTGATGCTGTTGTAAACACTGTTTTAACAACAGCTGGTGCCCTACTTTCAGATTCTGGATTGTACTATGTGCTGGGTTATCTGACATCAGATCTTTAATTTTGGAATTTTCCTCCTTTTTTCTTTACAGAAGCCCCAACTTCACTTCTCCCACCCCCTTTTAAAAAAATAATAGCTAGACTGGTGACTGATTCTTCAGCAAAAATGTTTTATGATCCAGCAAATTATTCACTGGTTTGACATAGGCTGGCTGAACCCAGGAATCAAGCCCGCTCGAGAGAATGGCTTTGTATACAACCTCTTTGTCTGCATCACCATGTGCGTTGATATGCGTTTTATGGAACGCACTGAAATTGTAATTATATCTGAGGAATTCTGTATAGATTAGAGGATGTTGAAATGAATGATTTCTATGCTGAGTTTGTGCTGGTGTATGTGTGAAGTGAGTGAGTTGGGTGTATTGTGCACTAAAATTTTCTGATAGAGGAAAAGCCTGATTAAAGAATGGTCCATGCTAAGGACTTGTTAGATCTAGTTCGTTCTCCATTTAATAGTTATATGCTATTTCTATATTGGCATTCTTCTGACTATCACCTGTCTTGCCTTTTTCATTATTTTATTATAAAACTTGTGTAAATACAGTTTTGTTTCTGTACTTTTTTGGCATAACATAAATCTGTGAACTTGAAATTTTAATTTTGTGTTAGAAAGTTTTTTTTGTTGTTTAGTCTTGTCTCAGATTTTATTATGTAAATCCCATTATTCAAAGTTGCCTAAATCCATTTGGAAATCTTAAAAAAAAAAAAAAATTGGGGATTCTTAAAGTGAGTTTATTGGCTTTTCTGATCCAGTTTTTGTTTGGACCAAAAACCAGTATTGTACAAAGTATTAAGCATATATTTTTATATTTACTGAAATGGACTGTGGTGACTTTGGATAATAAGGAAAAGTTTAATATTAAAGCCATGTTTATTACAGTATAATTAACATGTTAAACCATGGGATAAATGCCATCAATAAAAAGTTATGAAATACGTTTTGTTCTAGTGTTAAATCCTAGTGAAGGTATGAGTGTTAGTGGAAGGGAACCTTTTTATGAAGGTTAACAATGGTCAGAAGAAAAATTCTGAAGAATACATTGAAGTGATTTGGACAACTCCTAAGTGAAGGGGAAGTGTCTGAAGGTAACCCTGCTTTGTGTCTGGTGCTAGGAATTGCACCTACTTTGCATATAAATTGACATACCTTTTTAAAAGTTGAAAATAAACACACGCAGCCATTTCTGTTTGTATCTTCCTTGATAGGTGACTAGACAATGTTTTATTGATAGAGTTCTTGGAGATGGATGCCCAAAATAGCCCACAAAAACTTCAGTGGTCATTTTGTGGAATTTCTTTTGGATTATTTTATCGATTTTTTTTAAACTAGATTTCTTTCTTATGGTCCATAAAAGTGCTCTTGGGACAGAGTTTGATAATTGTGTTCTTCAGTTTGTACATATGATTATTCTGTGGTGACTTTTATTTTGCTGAACTTGTGGTTAAATTCAGTACTTTAAAATGTTTAAGAGCTTTTCTGTGTTTCCAGTGACATGGTTTCTCTTACTGAAAATGTCTTAGGCCATCATCAAATGCTGGTTTCGGAGTAGGAATTTTGTATTTATAATTCTCACCTTATTAAATAATATACATTTGACATGAACCTCTTTGGGGGCAGATGATGGTGAATGCTAAAAGAAGTAAACTGGAAACCTGTGGGGTGTTGATGCTGAGAAGTTAATGCCTAACTAAACTGCATGTTCCTTCACTCTTAGCCATTCTTTAGGTCGATATGGATGGGAATATTAGGCTTTCTATTCTGGGAAAGATTTTTCATTAAAAATGTGCTGGAAATATTTCATTTTATTTAGCGCTTTTTTTTTTAAAGCAAGTAACTGAAAACCAAACTTAGGGTGGCTTATCTTATAAATGAAATCTCCTGGCCCCCAGAACTGAGATCTCTAGGGCTAGAGTATTTGGGACTTAGGTAGGACTTGTCTTTTCATCTCAACTGCTTTAACTCTCAGGCTGCACACGGCAGCTATAGAAAACATTCGTGGTAGCAACTCCAGCCTCAAATCAGTCCCTTCTTAAGCCCAGCAGAGGTATCTCTTCGTCAGACTGGTGCAGGCTGTAGACCCACTCCCTGTGGCTGTAATAGCAGCCTTGGGTTCCGTGCTCTATACACAAATGAAAGAAGTCAAGCACTGTTTGTGGAAGAAGGGGAGATGTTATGGAAAGAAAACAATAAAAGCCCACTTCTCGTGCTGGATCAATGAGGAATTGTTTTTAACTGAAAATAATCTCTGAAGGTAAGAAAGGCATATGCAGAAAGATGGAATAATCAGGTATGTTTATATAATTTGATTTACAACAGGGTCCGTTGTTCTCACTGAATGTACATCAACATGCTTGGTGAGGTGGGCCAAATGTATATCCTGGGACGTGCTCACCAGATTGATGCATCACCGGGGCCAGGTAGGGCCCAAAATCGTTATGTGAGCACCTGGAAGACTTCTGATGCATGAGGTCCAGGCATGCCACTCTCAAGTGGTAGGTTGGCTTTTTAGTAATTTACAGTTTGGGGCATTAAGAAGTACAATTCAGACAACTGAAATAAGTCTTTAGCTATTTGTTACAAATTTCTCTTGGAATTATTCATGGAATTAGGGTTTTATTACTTGAAATAAATGGACTAATTTTAGCAATTTGTAACTGGCCATAAACTTCCTGGTTTAGCCTGGGGAAGAACTTACGTTTTTCTTTAATTGTATCAGTATGTCATGTGCTGGGCCTGTTTGGAAACTGACAAATTTGGTACAGTAACATTGAGAAAAATGGGTGTGTTGGGTCTAGCTACACACACCAGCTACATATACCATGTCAGAGCTTTCATTTCCTTGTAATATAGGGCAACTTTTATAAGCTTACCTCAGACATCCGCTGTGGTTTCCAGAATGTGTAGTAGTTCATGGCTGAGGTCCTAACAGCACATTGTCTACAGGATTCAGACCACGCCACAGTTTAACTACATTTACGTTTATCCTTTATTATCTTTGTGTTTCTCGAGGAACCTGTTGTGTGTCCTTCCTTGTTTTGTTTGTAAAGGGCTGAATAGGGAATGCTTACAAGACCAGACTAGGATCAAATTGCCCAGCTCAGTCTTCTACTAGCTACGAGACTGACTTCTGGTTCCTCATGTGTAACGTGGGTCCTTAGCATCTTGCACTGCGGTTGGAATGGTTAACAACTTTAAGGAACGGACAGGATTAGTTTAACATTAAAAGCTTAGTCATCTACAGCTAACTTCTGAGTGACTTGCTAAAAGAATATATCTCAAAGTGGATGATTTTTTTTTGATAGACCTCTATTTCTGAAAGCATTCATCTCCTGAAGGCAGAGAATGCTAGAGCAGCTGTATTTGGAAGCAAGAGATTCTGGAGCAAACCTCAAAGAAACAGGCAAAACACAAAAGCATTGGCGACCAGGTATTTATTGAGACAAAGAATACAAATTGGTGGCAAATTATTAAAAATAGAATGTTGAATTTTCATTTATAGGCAGGCCATCAGATACTGTTTGTGGATCAAGCCATACTCTAATGAACTGCAAAGAAATACGCACACAGCTTGAGATGAGGAACTTGACCCAGGGAAGCACGTATTGCAAAGATTTTGGCCTTTGGTATGGGCTGGGGGTGGGGGTGGGAAATGGCAAGTAACTGAAGTATTTGCCTGATTTTAGGAATACTGCTATTATTTGGGAATATTCTTTAAAAGGAACAACAGCCTGTTTTCACAGGGATAAGTATAGAATAAAAAAAGTTAATACATTCCCATCAAAAAGCCCTTTTATTCCCAAGTAGTTTTTCAACTCCTGTCTTCCTTTTGCTGGAAATATTTATGCCTAAGTGAAACGCCCAAACAAGTCACTTAAGGGAAAAAATCCTTCTTTTAGAGTTAGAACAATTTTTACTGTCATTTGAAACATTAAAGACTTTTATAAACTTAAGACAAAGCCCTCAAATAATAATGTTTTTTCAATCCTAAATATTTGGGAGAAACTAGGTGACTGTTTAGGGAGAAAGAAGTAACTTCTGAAGCAGTGCCACACAGGTGCTGGCTTCCTCTCTAGCCACAGACTCCCTAAAAGCACAGCTTGCTTGCCGCCGCTCCCACTCACCTAGCTCAGCCCAGCGTGCATTTAGTATGTCAGACTTTTCTCAAGGTGCAGGAGCCACTCAGGCTGCACATTTCATAACAGAGTTTCTAGGTGCCTAAATTAACCGCATGACCTGTGGTTTTATATACAGTATGTTCACTGAAATAGTATTCTCAGCATGACTCCTAATTTCTGTTCCCTTATTATTGTAAAAGTGATGAAGAATATTAATACTATGAAGACAACTTTCTTTTTGCCTTTTTAGGCTGTAGAGCTTCAGTATGAGAATTCTGTCTTGACACAGAAAATTCAGCATTTCTGTAAATGAAATATAATAAAGTATACTGAAAATAGGGAGGCCCCAGCCCCAAGAGAAAAACACGTGGCTCCCTCTTCCCCATTTTGTCATTTTTTCCCCCCAACTTGGGAATCAAAAATCTCCCTAAGTGCTGAATTCATAAACAGACTTGGATTTTGTTGTAAAGGCAAAGTAACACTTTATACTTGATAGGGCTACATAGTGTAACTTGAATCCTGAGAAATGCATCTACATAGATATTGAAGTATAAAACAAACTGGACTATGTATTTCCTTTTGTTTTACTGTATAAAAATAGCCTAAGTGGTGAACCATCGAGGAAATTACACATTAAAGGTGTATTCCAGAGCTACATGTCGGAAGGGTACATTTCAACTCCAATTCCCAATCGGGCAAAGGGGGTGTATACACTGATCCTAATGTATACACTACTAATTGGTAAGTTTATGTAATATTTCCTAATAACTTCTCCTCTAATTTAAGAAGTTAGTGGATGGTTTTGGTTTGTTTACTGTGAAGGGCCATAACACTTTCTCTTCCCAGAAACAGGTGAACGATCTGTTTAGTATTTTGACACATTTAACTAATAGGCTTTCTGTGATGGATTTACTATAAAGTTATTTTGAAAAACATTGTTTATGAAAACCATAAACCATGGCTCATGGTTTTCATGAAATTATAAACCATGGTTCATGGTTTATGAAATTTTACAATAAGAAAAGGCATTAAGGACACTGTTAAGGTTTCTATAAACAAATTGAAAATATTCACGTTTTAAATGTCAAAAAAAAAAAAAACCACTTTAAAAACTGATATAGTAATAGCAAATGTATTTGCTGTTAAGACCAAAATAAAGCCTAGATTGATCCTGTAAGCACCCTAGTTATGAACTGTTCAACACAGTTTAGTGTTTTGGGGGAAAATAACAGATGCAGAAAATGCCTAAGAAACAGAACTTTTAGTTCAGATATACCTCAGCACAGCTAACTGGGCCATCTAACAAAAGCACATACACACACTTAAAACTCTACAACTGTGCAATCGAAGAATAAATTAAAATGGCAATACACAAAGTGTTACTTAACATTTCCCTCAAAAACATCATCCCTGGCAGGCCCCAAATGAGCTGTTGGCCCACAGAACCAAAGAACTTGGAATAATGTCTGGAAATGCTACTCTTCCTTGTTACAGAGAACAGTGCCTAACGGGAAAACTGGTAAGTATTTCACAGGCTACTAGTATTTAATCATGAAATGCTAAGATTATTTAATTCCTTGATGCTTCAAAAGTTATGGAACAATATAATATAATAAAAGGAAACTAGTATGTGAATATCCTGTATATAAAGAGAAGTTATATTCAGAACACTGAAAAGCACTAATACTTTCTTCATGCTGTGCACATACTGGGAATATTGTTTTACAGTAAATATGCAACAATTTGATAGGACTGCTTTCCCCCACATATTTATGGTTTGATTTAGGGCACTGAAGACACTTGCACATGAGTTTCAATTTAAATTTACAGTGAAAACTTACCCCTCCCCCCAACCCCATTAAAAGCAATCACTAACTTACCTTTTTCTTTAAAAAAAAAAAAAATCAAGGATAAGACAGCAATATGACTTAATACTTTTTCATCATCATGCAAAATCTGCCCACAAATACATGTTTAGGCATTAAGAATAGTTATAAAGTTACATCATTCCTGCAGTAAACTGCAGTACAGATTTTAAAATTTCAAGTCAGGGAACTGCTAGGCCGGCCTCACTTTCCCCTCTCTCTTGCAGCTAACTCACCAGCTCCTGGGATGGGCGCTAAGTGGCTCATCAAATGTGTGTCCCCACTCCCTCCCCCTAAAAAGCAAAGACAAAAGTTTCCTCAAGAAGTGTTAACTAAAAGATGAGTGTGTTCACAAAACACAACTGGACATTTTCCATCATTTTGGGATAAACCAAAATAAGTTTTTAAAGTTTCATTTGGAGATTTCAAAGCTGAAAATGCTTTCAGCAAGTTCTAATACCTTAGACCTTAAGTATATACTGTCCGTTGTTGATTATGACACCACTTGCCTTCGGCTCAATCTAAAAATTTTAACACTTGAACTTACTTAACAGGTTTTTCTTCTGGAAAAGTTCTTTCTTTGACATTCAAGTAAAATCAATACTTTCAGCATAGTCACCTGCATCGCACTGGAGCGACTGCTTTAATTTCTAAATCATCAGTTAATGTAACCCAGGGATACTGATGGCCTTGATATATAATTTAGTCTTGTCATTATTCCAGAGAGTATGGAATTCAGGGCTTTTTGGGGCATCATCTGACCCCATTTCTTTTTACCACAATGGTTCCTGCTACAATGTCATAGGCTGTTCGATTATGCTGAAAAAACAGCAGTGTGATGAAAGCAGGGAAAAAAGAAGCAATAGAAAAATTCTTGATCAAAGCTCGTACAGTGGACCTAAAAAATTAAAGCAAAAAAAAAAACCAAAAAACAGATTAAGTCGTATACCAACTACATATAGATTAATTGTATTCTATCAAGTTCAAGATGTATTTAAAACATATTCAAAGTATAATTAACAGTTTTAACCTTTGCCACTTGAAAGTAATTCAGTTATCAAAGTATGATCAAACCACCTGGGCTAGTTCTAAAGCCTTCATAACATAAAAGTTAGACTTTAGAACTTACACATGAAAAGCAATGGTATGTCTTAGAATGTGAGCTAAAAGTTTACAGTATTTTCTAGTATTTTGACAGAAGACTAGAAATAACTATTCCCTTTACTTACCCTTTCTATAGTCACTCACTACTTTTAGTACCTCTATACTTTTAGTGTGTTTTCACTATCTTCTAAACTGAGTACACTTACGCAGTCCCATTTTCTACCTTCTATGAAGAGCACCAGCATTTCAAATTACTGTATTTGTTTATCAGATCTTTCTTTGTGGGCTTCTGTGATTAAGGAAAGCTTTCAACAGTAGCTCAGAATGGAGAATTGTCCTACTAACATTAGATTTCTGCCTTTCAGTGCACTGAACGGTTATAGGATAACACAGCAGCTGAGTGTGGGCTCTGAATCCAGACTGCTTGGTTTCAGATACATTTTCTACCAACTACTAGTTGTATTACACATCTGTAATAAGAGGGTAATAGTACCTATAGTACCTAACTTAAATTAGTTAATACATATGCAATGTTTTTAAAACAGTGGCTGGTTTATGAGGTGCTCAATAAATATTAGCCATTATTGACTCATTAAAAGTAATAGCCAGGGTTATTAAAATCACAAAAATGTAAGGAAATTTTGAAGATGTGAGCAAATTCAAGGCTTTTTCTAGAGTCTCTTGTTTAAACAACCCAACTCTGAATCATCCTGGCAGCAATTCCAGCCAGTATCCTGTTTTGCTCAACTGATTACCACCTACTCACCTCCACAACTTCCATTATCACTATCTGTACCTTCCCCCAGAGCCAGATGCCAACAGCTAGCCATGAGTACTGGAAGTATTACAAGCTCTATCACTTAGGAGCAGGATGCACGCATGTATAGCTGTCAAAATTCTTATTGCCTATTCAAGATGGGATAATGACAGGTATTACCAAATGGAAGCTTCAAGGCAGAGCAGTAACTAAACTCCAATATCCACAGATCTAGAGAATAATAAAGGTAGGCCTGGAGCACTGACAGAGAGAGCAGCCACGCCCAAATCCTCCTCTCATTATTGTGACCTACAGTTCATAAAATGCTTACCTTTGAAGATGTATACTGAAGAGGAGTCTATAATCATTGAAAACATTCAAACTTTGTTTTAAACTTAATAAATTAAGCCTATTATATGCCATGAAGAACCAACATCCTAAAAATACTTCTATCAAATGATATAACTTATGAAAATAATTTTTAAGTACAGTAATCAATACAATTCATAAGTACATAATACATTAGGCTAAAAAAAAGAACTTACGTTGTAATGCTAACATTTGAGGAAGGAATCACTAAAACCCGACTTGGCGCAATAAGCACCGACGTATCGCATGTCACAACTCGAAGCCCTAGCAGGAACTTCCCTGGGGTGGCTCCACCTGCTCCCCAAATGCAAATTATCTAAGGAAAGAAGGATAATTTTATAATAATTTACTGGCTCAACTATACCAATTTTAAAGGTAAATTTTCCTGCCATATGATTCATGTTTAAAATTTTTCAAGTTGGAAGAATTTCATAGAATACTTAAGGGTTAACCTTTTAATGCATTTCTGCAGGTCTCTTAACATCTTCAATACCACAAGATATCTACTGTAATATTTCTCTATGACCCATTATATTTTTTAGCAAGTTGCTTCTATGGAAAGACGCATTTCAAGTTCCACAACCAACTTAAAATATATTTTTGGACAACAAGACTGATATGTATTACAAAGAAACTGAAAAATGTCTCCATTCCAAAAGTTTTAACTTGGAAAGTATTATGTTAAAGGTAATTTAGAAAAAAATAAAGACATTTGACAAATACATGATTAAAAACAAAAATCTCCACTACTTTTTTGTCTTGGGCTGATAATCTAAAATTAGATTGTTAAATATTAATATTTGCTGAAGTCAGTAGCTTACCTCATAGAAACAAACTAATAATCTGTATATAAGCGCCACAACCATCATTTTCTGCAAGTCTTCCATTGATGTGTCTTCATCTATTTCTTCTATTATATAATGCATAGCAAACTTAGAGATATCCCTACAAAAAACAGTTTTCAGTTACAAAGAATTAGTTACCAGAGCAGTTGCATTGATTTTTTTTTTCATTAGTGTAAATCAAAAACTTTAATTGAAATTCTAAACTAATCTTTAGGTTTCCAACTGTCTAGTTTCACAAAATATTCATTAGCTTATTCAACAAATAAGCAGCACTACCCTGAGCAGGCGCTGTACTAGCCCCGGGGATAAAATGGCAAGTGAATTCAACATGGTCTCTGCTTTCACAGAGCTGCTAACCCAGCAGGTAAAGCAGAATAAATAATAATGAAGTGGGAAAAGGGCTATAATAGAGAACCATTGGGTACTTGGAGACACGTACCAGGCACACTTAACTTAGTGGAGGCTTCCCAAAAATGACATTTAAGGTGAGATCTGAAGGATGAGAGAAGTTGGCCAGACTAAGAAGGGAGAAATTTCAGAGAGAGGGACTAACAAGAGAGAGAGCCTTTAAGCAAGAGTATGATGGAAGCTGTAGGCAGTTCAATGTGGCTCAAATAACTAAGTGTGAGAGGTGAGTGATTAAGAAATAAGGGTATCTGTTAAAATATATGAGGACATTAATAAGACTTACCCTGATGTCAATGAGAAACTATTGAAGGATTTTAAGGCAGGGGAGTGGCAGAATCAGAATTTATGATCTCTTTGGTTTTCTATCAGAGACTGAATTGAGATAAAACAGGAGACAGTAAACTGAGATACCAGTTAGAAGACTTGTGTTATAATCCAAGCAGATGATGGCAGTGACTGGACTAGGGAGAAGCAATGATGAAAAATGAAAAATGAAAAATTCTGACAGTGAAAAGGAAATGGTATGGGCTGAAGGTTATTCAAGAGACTGAACAGAGTTAGCTGGTACTTGATTGGATGTGTAGGGCGTAAGGGAGGGAGGGACAGGGAAGAATTATAGTTAACATTCAGGCTCCTGGCAGGGGCCCTGAAATTTAATTACCAGGGTCTGAACTTGACTGTCACTTACCGCCTTTGTAAATTCTGGGCTTAACTTTTTGTAAGCCCAAATTTCAATCTCTATAAAATGGAGATATTAACCTCTAATTTACAGTGGTGGCAAGATTAAGAATCCATACAAAGCCTAGCACACGGAAAGTGCTTAGCACGTGATAACTGCTATTATGATTGTTAATCTGAAAGGAAGATTATTCACATAAATAGCTCACTTTGCAGTTCACTTGGAACTTGCCTGACAATATACGCAACCCCATTTGGAAATGCCATCTAGCTGATTATTAATAGTTCATCTACCAAAACCTCTTTATGCCTTTGTGTTTAGATACTCCACTCTGAAAACGATTGTAAGAGAAAAATTTGCAACTGGCCTAAGAAAATAGTGAATAAAAAATCAAACCAGGGTTGGAGGTTCCTTTCACCTACTTTTGATAAGTGAAATTCCCCACATCTTGCAGAATTAAGTGTTTTTCTCCTTTTGTAGTTATTTCTTAAAACCAACAAGAAAGCAAATCCAACAAAGCTCCTATAAAGAAATCATGTACACTGCCACACAGATTATCCATATAGTCACTTGCAGGCATGAAAAAAAAATTAAAGCAAGATCTCTAGACAGTGGACATTAAAACCCTTCTGCAAATGGCCTTAACTTACTTTATTCCGCTGAGGTGCATAATGCTTAAGACAATGGTTGCTTTTATAAAGAAGAGAATAAAGAAGTCCACCATCTCTGCCATGAATCTGTGGGCCAAGGATGGAATAACATACTCTCTACCTGTAAATTAAAAAAAAAAAAAAAGAAAAAAGTTAGGAAAACTAATCGTTGTACATAGGCCTTGGAACCCAAGCTAGGTAATGAATGTAAAGTCAAGGTACAACTTGCTGATAAAAAAAATTTTATAACTGCAACAATTATTGGTATTGACTTCAATAGGCATGTTAATAAAACAGCAACGCTACTTCACTATTTACTGAGCAGTTTAAAGCTTGTTTTCACCCCCTTAATGTTTAGAAATGATTTCACAGGTAAATTTCATTATTTCAAGTACTCAATACATTTCACTAGGGATTCAAATGAGACTCCAGGTGATTACAAGCCTATGACACAAAATTAAACTTTTTAAGCAAAATATCAAGTGTAGACGGTACGAAGTAAATCCCTGTGCCCCTCATCTTACCCCTTATTTAGTTTGTCTTGCTTTTTTCTATGTAACAAATCCAGGGATTATCAAGCTGCCATCCTAAATTTTGAATCAAATTCAGGCAACTAGGTCTTGTCCCATATTATCTGTGGCTGGATAAAGTAAACAAAAAGTCTAAATAATACACTAAAAAGTGTAAGTGATTCAGAATATTCTAATTCCCATACAGAAGTAAATATACAACACACAAGATGAAGCCAAGGCCCAAAGGTTCATAATTCCATTTGCATTAATGAAAATCTTTAATATCCGTCAGTTCCACTGTCCCTAATTCATAAAACAGTTATCATATTAACTATAGATAATATAGTTAATACATCCATGTCTGGATTCTTTCCAGCATCATCAGTCAAAACTTCCCCTACCCCCAAGCCGGGTTTGCCGTCTGAGAGTGAATTAAGCTTCGGATCTCACTCCACACCGTGGAGACGAAGGCTAAGAGGACGCTTTGAGGAGCAAAGGCTTCTGTGCACGTGGAAACCACCAGACCGGGGAGCCAGGGAACCGATTCGGAGCGCTAGGTCTAAGGGGAGGCGCACGCGGGGCCGCGCTGTACACCCTGCGAGCTGACAGACGCGCAGAAGCCACGGCGAGCGCGGCAGCGGTGACACCGGAGAGGGGCCCGCCGGCCCCGCCCCCAGGTCGCTCCCCGAAGAGCCTCTCACCTGCCTGCCGCCCGGTCTCGCTCGGGGCTCGCGAGGCGGCGACGGGTCCTACCCTCGTCGCGGGGGCTGCCCGGGCCGGCGGCTGCACGTGAGGCGCGCGGGCTCCCGGGCCGGCGACCGGAGCCGAGGCGGTGAGGCCGGCGGAGGCCGGCGGCTCGGGCCCGGCGGCCGCGGCGCTCAAGAAGTAGAAGGGGTTGTAATAGCCCAGCTGCAGGGGCGGCGGCCCGGCGGCCGGGGCAGCAGTGGCGCCGGCGCCCGCGAGGTAGCTAGGCGCGGGCGGCTGCGGGCTGCAGTAGGCGGGGAAGGCGGCCAGGCCGCTGTGCCAGGTGAGGTAGCCGCAGTAGGACTGCCACAGCCACTCGTGCACCTGCCGGGAGTACTCGCGGGCGCTCAGCCGCGCCGGCTTCTCCCGCGACGTCGCCGCCTCGGGCGCCTCGCAGCCTGCCGGCGCCTGCAGGCCCGCGCCGGGGCCGGAGCCCGAGCCGGAGCCCGCCTCCCTGCCATTCTCGGGCTCGCACGGCGGCTCCGACTCCTCGGCGACGGCCGCGGGGGGAGCGAGGCCCGGGGCTGGGGGCCGGCCCGGAGCCTGGGGTTCGGCCTGCGGCCCGTCCCGGGGCCGTGGGGAGGCGGCGGGAAGGCCTCTTCGGGAAGGAACGGGCTCGTGGTCCCCTCCGCCGTCGTCCTGCCCGGGAGGGCGGCCTCGGGCTTTCTCCGGCCCCTCCGCCATCATTCGCCTCAGCAGCACACTCGGCGGCCCTGTCACTGCGCCGTCTCACTCTCCCACTGGCCCCTCCCCAACGGCCCGGTAGCCACCGCTGTAGCCGCAGGCGTCAACAATTCGCCACCGGAAGCGGAAACCCACCCCCTCGTCGGCGTCGCCGGCGCGGGGCGGAGCAAGGAGGCGGGGCAAGGAGGCGGGGCGTGAGAGTGGGCCTTGGTGCTCAGAGCCTTGGGAGGCAGGACTCTTCCTCGGCCGGGGGTCGTGGGCTTATCATCGCTTGAGGGGCCCAGACTATCATCACCCGTCCCCCAGACACACACCTCTTGTGGTTTTAATGAAGTTGGAGGCCCGAGGCTTCTCCAGATAATCTCACGGGATGTGGACTCAGGCTGCTCCGGGAGAAATAGCTGATGGAGGAAGAGGATTTCAGAGAGAAGTCCCAGGGCTCGGCGCCGCCTTTTCTGTTTGGGGCCGTGACAGTTTTGGTCTCTAGGCACAGGGCTTGTTACTTGTTTCCGCCTGCGTTCATTCCAGTTAACTGGTCCTGTACTCAAGGTGATATAAGGCATATCCCCTTAGAGGATAAGAAATTAATAGCCAAACCACACTGGGATCTATCAAGAGAGTATGGCTCAGCGGCAGACATCTTGATTGTAAGAGAAAAGAGGAGTTATGTTGATTTAAGAGCTAGACTCTGTCCTTATCCTGGAGCTGACCTGTGTCCATAATATCTTACTCTCCACTGCTGCAGACACAAACCTACTTCAGCAAAACTGTGCCTTTCCTCAGACCCGTTGTCTCAACCTTTGGTGCCTGCCTTTTATTTTCTGTTAAGGCAAGGCCCCCCGTTCATATCCCAGGGCTTTGGAGCCTCCTCTGAGTATCGAAGCCCAGGGACGATTTCCCCTTCCTCTGAACTATATATGGCACCTTACATAAGTATAGTTTAATACACCTTCCTATGTCCTTAAGTTGGTTAAGTGATAGGAATATATCTTTGTATCCCCAGACCCATATAGGAGATCTACAGGGGCCAGGTATTGTGGGTTATACTTGTTAACAATGATTCCCATAATCACTCTTGACTTTGCTCTGGGAGATGAAAGTAAAAGGCTTAACTTTTGCCCTGAAGGAGCTAATGATTTGGTTAAAGGGAAAGACTTTCATGAAACACTCGAAGGCCTATTTAAGACAATACCAATATGAGTCCAAAATAAGGGAAAGATAATGGTGGCCTATTGCTAGAAAGGTTACCCTTACAGATGTGATTTTACAAATCAACTCTGGGACTTCCCTGGTGGCGCAGCAGTTAAGAGTTTGCCTGTCAATGCAGGGGACATGGGTTGGATCCCTGGTCCGGGAAGATCCCGTATGCCGCGGAGCAATGAAGCCCACGAGCTGAAACTGCTGAGCCCACGTGCTGCAACTACTGAACCCGGCACTTCTAGAGGCACAACACAACACAAGAGGCACTTCCACAACAAGAGAAGCCACCGCAATGAGAAGCTGGCGCACCGCAATGAAGAGTAGCCCCTGCTCACCGCAACTAGAGAAAGCCCGCACGCAGCAACGAACACCCAACACAGCCAAAAATTAAAAAAATCAGCTGTGAAAAAGTTGTAACATTTAAACATGCATTCCAAGTTTGGGTAGGGGAGGAAGGAGAAGCAGGAACAAATAAATGAAGACAGCATGGAATGAGTGTAAAATATTGTGGTTATTGGAGACACTGGTCTTTGTTTTCATACCACTGATTAGGTAGCACCTGGCATAGTGCCACTCACATAGCAGACATTTATATTAATCAGTACTCTTTGCTGCAGTTATCAGAAATCCAATTGTAACTGATTTAAGAGAGAAAAAGTAAATGAATTTATTGACTTGCATGGAAAGTTCAGGAGTAGTTTAGGTTTCAAGGATATCTAGTTACAGATAATCATAACAGCTTCAGGAATCACCTGTTTTTCTCTTTCTTTGACTTTGCTTTTGAGAAAGTAAGAGTGTTTCTGTTTCGGTGATAAACCTAATTCTAACTGGCTTAAGCAAAAATAAAATTATTGCCTTTTGTAATCAACAAATTCAGAGGTTCTACATAATATAAGAAGGTTCAACAGTACATCTAATAGGCATTCCAAAAGAGAGAAAAAGAAATAATGGCCAATAATTTTCTAGAATTGAAGGAAGATGACTCTTTACATTGAAGAAGCACATCAAGTTTTAGGAAAATAACATAAACATATAACACATATATGATGAATATAAGCAAAGAGAAAAATAATGATCTTAAATAGCAGCAGTTAAAACATAACCTAAATAGAAAGAAATGACATTTAGACTGGAAGCCATATTGTCAAAAGTGAAAATATGCCAAAGATAGTGGAACATATATAGTACAGAGTATGTAACTATATATATATAGTTATATATATATATATGTAACCTGGACAACCTAGTAAATCATCACTCAAGAATGAGGATGTGATGTAATGCACCACTGCTAATCCAAACAACACCCTGATCAACCCTAGTCCCTTCCCATCATACTCAGCCAAGGACTGAAGTCTCAGGGATAGAAAAAGGGAAGTATTCATGAGTCAAAAATATAAATGGATTCTGGAAAGAGGGCAGTACATGAATCTTGAATCTCCATGAATCACCACATCAAAACAGACTGTATAGTGAAAACAAAAATGCATGGGGCAACATTTACAACTAAACTAGGTAACAGATAACTCCACAAACCCCAAAATACAAGTGTGGGATCAAACCACAAATGCAAAATTGCATAGTGTTAATGCCGGAAAAAATCAGATATAAACTGTGAAGATATTAAGAAAATTATATAAGACATGAAAGAAAAATCAGAATAGGGACTTCCCTGTGGTCCAGTGGTTAAGACTCCATGCTCCCAATGCAGGGTGCACGGGTTCCATCCCTGGTCAGGGAACTAAGGTCCTGCATGATGCGGCCAAAAAAAAAAAAAAAAATCAAAATTAAAAAAACCCCAGAAATAAAGCAACAACTTGGTAAAGAATTAGAAGAGAAAAAGTGGTTTCAGAAAATACTGAACTAGAAGGAACACAGGAGTAAATACAGATGGTGCCCAAGAGAACTAGAATTTGAAAATGAGATTTTAAATAAATATAGAAACAGAAATGATTTTAGAGAAAAGATAAATATTGAAGATAGGTAAAGAAGATCCAGTGTATGGATTAAGAGTTCTTGATAAAGAAAACCAAAGCTAGCTAACAGAATATGATGCATAATTCAAGAGAACTTTTCCTTAAGTAAAATACATATATTCTATTTATATATATTCATATATACATTTATATATATATTTGAAACCTCACACTGAAAGAGTATACTGTGCGCCGGAAAGCACTGAGCATGAACAAGATGTATTCTAGTCAGCAAAATTACTAGACTTTACATTTTGAAAAATGGTCATTTAGGCCAAAAAAAATTTATGAGAGAAAATTGGATTACCATAAGACTTCGACATTAACACTTTATGTGAGGAGAAAATGGTGAAACATCTAAAATATTCAAAGAAAGAAAATGAGAACCAAGTACCCTGTATCCAGCAAAACTGACTTTAAAGTATAAAAGCCTATTGGTTATCAAAATGAAAGAACTCAGAATGTTACTTGAGTCCTTTCCGAGGGGTGAAGCTCGGCAACCAAAATTACTGACAGTGACAGAAAGACAGTTAGTGAAACTTTCAATATTACTTGTAGAACCAAGACTAAATGAGGCTTTGTTTCAGTCAGGGTCCAGTCAAGAGATAGAAACTTCACAATAATTTGAACAGAGGACATTCACTATGAAGAATATTAATGGAATTGGAATAAAGGGAGGCTGACTAGCAAAAGGCAAAGAGAATTCTTACCATATAGGAACAGTAGATACAGGGAACAGCCACCACTCCTGAACTGAAATAGAATGGCGAAGAAACACCCTTAGAATGGCCAAGAAGCACCCTTGCCCCCATGCCCCATCCACCTCCTTGTTGGAGAGGGCATGACTGTGGCTCCCTACTGTGGCCTCAGTGCGCCCCTTTAGAAATCCTCTCTGGAGTTCTTGGAGAACTAGCCACAGCAAGGTGCCTTTATCAGAATTCACCGCAGAGTGCCCATAGAAGCCACTTACAGGAAGGTGCTATACCAGCAGCACATCACTCCATGAAGCCATCTAAAAAACGGTGTACTGGGGCTTCCCTGGTGGCGCAGTGGTTGAGAGTCCGCCCGCCGATGCAGGGGACACGGGTTCGTGCCCCAGTCCGGGAAGATCCCACATGCCGCGGAGCGGCTGGGCCCGTGAGCCATGGCCGCTGAGCCTGCGCGTCCGGGGCCTGTGCTCCGCAATGGGAGAGGCCACAACAGTGGGAGGCCCGCGTACCGCAAAAACAAAAACAAAACGGTGAACTGGGGGAAGCTGCCCTGGGAAGCTGCCGCTTGTTGTTGGCTACTGGGCACCGCTGAAAGGAACCACACACTCTGCAGGAGCCGAAGGAGATAAGTACAGGAGAATCAGAGAGAGAAGCCTCTTCCTCCTCCAGTGCCTCCCAGCCCCTGCTCCGGCCCCGCCCCCTCCTTGCAACAGTACCTTCTGCTAACAAAGTCTAACATTAAACCAGCTGATATGGGAGAAGTATTTACAGAGTTCAGCTCCATTATTGCACAGCAAGCAAAGATTTGGAGCTGAGAGCCACAAAAAGTATAATCTGAGATGGATTTGTATTCTGAAATATTGGTACAAAATTACTGTAAAACTGGAAAGGAGTTTGGGAGGAGCATCGGCAAAAATTTAACTTTTCAGTATATTGATGGTGGCAATATTAGTATTTTGAGAATGTATGTGTAATATGGGGTAAAATGAGTAATTATCATTAGTATGAACTATCTATCTAGTTTCCTGCATCTTTTCAGTAGCAGTGCTCATTCTTACCATTTGGAGTGTGGTTTTGAAATACCAAGTCCCACTTGAAGAAACAAAGGCTACTTGGAGAAATGGGTGATTCTAGATCTGGGGCAGGAAATGTATAGAATGAGCATAAAATATCTTGACATACTGAAGAGCAGAGGAACTATTAAAGACTTCTAGGGTCATGTCCAAAGGACCCAGGAGCCACTTGAAGAGGCTCCGCATTGGCCAAAGATGGGACAACTTGAGTTTCAATAAGGGAAATAATTAGAATGGACTGAAACCCATTAAATAAATTTAAATACATAAATTCATGATAATAATGTAGTCTTACCAAAGGGATTAAACCTGAATCTGATCAACTGCCAATTTACAGGAAATAGAGGACAAAGACACATTGAAAACACCATGAGTGTGCAGTCTGCAAAATCCAGACTGTGGGGAGCCCTGCAATCAGACAGCTGAGTTCAACAGATAAATTGTAAGAAAAAGAAGGGGGAGAACCATTAGATTAAAGGAGACTTAAAAGACATCAAATTATCCTAAATGATACATTAGAACAGTTAGACTAATATTTTCAGGACACTAAAATCTGTAACAAGGATGCCCACTGTCACCACTTCTATTCAACATAGTATTGGAAGTCCTAGCCACAGCAATCAGGAAAAGAAATAAAAGGCATCCACATTGGAAGGGAAGAGGTAAATTTGTCATTATATGCAGATGACAGGATACGATATATAGAAAACCCTAAGACGCCACACAGAAACTACTGGAACTGATAAACGAATTCAGCAAGGTAGGAGTATACAAGGTTAACATACAGAAATCGGTTGCATTTCTTTACATTAACAATGAAATATCAGAAAGGGAATGTAAAAAACCAATCCCTTTTAAAATCGCATCAAAAAATAAAATACTTAGGAGTAAACCTGACCAAGGAGGTGAAAGACTTATATGCTGAGAACTATAAAATATTAATAAAGGAAATTGAAGATGACTCAAAGAAATGGAAAGATATCCTGTGCTCTTGTATTGGAAGAATTAATATTGTTGAAATGGCCATACTACCCAAAGCAATCTACAGATTTAGTGTGATTCCTACCAAATTACCTATGACATTTTTCATAGATCTAGAAAAAATAATCCTAAAACTTATATGGAACCATAAAAGACCCAGATTCGCCAAAGCAATCCTGAGGAAAAAGAAAAAAGCAGGAGGCATAACCCTCCCAGACTTCAGACAATATTACAAAGCTTACAGTAACCAAAACAGCATGGTGTTGGCACAAAAACAGACATATGGATAAATGGAACAGAATAGAGAGCCCCCAAACAAACACACACACCTGTAGTCAATTACTTTGACAAAGGAGGCAAGAATACACAAAGGAGAAGAGATAGTCTCTTCAGCAAGTGGTGTTGGAAAAGTTGGACAGCCGCATGTAAATCAATGACATTAGAACACACCCTCCTCCCACCGTACACAAAAATAAACTCGAAATGGCTTAAAGACTTAAATATCAGACACGACACCAGAAAACTCCTAGAAGAGAGCATAGGCAAAACATTCTCTGACATAGATCGTACCAATGTTTTCTTAGGTCAGTCTCCCAAGGCAATAGAAATAGAAACAAAAATTTTAAAATGGGACCTAATCAAACTTACAAGCTTTTGCACAGCAAAGGAAACCGCAAATTAAATGAAAAGACAACCTACAGGCTGGGGGAAAATATTTGCAAATGATGCGACTGACAAGGGCTTAATTTCCAAAATATTAAAAGAGTTCATATAACTCACTATCAAAAAACAAACAACCCAATAAAAAAATGGGCAGAAAACCTAAATAGACATTTTCCCAAAGAAGACATACAGATGGCCAACAGGCACATGAAAAGATGCTTAACGTCACTAATTATTAGATAAATGCAAATCAAAACTACAAGGAGGTACCATCTCACACGGGTCAGAATGGCCATTATTAAAAAGTCTACATATATGAAATTCTGGACAGGGTGCAGAGAAAAGGAAACCCTCCTATACTGTTGGTGGGAATGTAAATGGGTGCAGCCACTATAGAAAACAGTATGGAGGTTCCTCAAAAGGCTAAAAATAGAGTTACCATATGACCCAGAAATTCCACTCCTGGGCATATATCTGGACAAAGCTATAATTCAAAAAGAAACATGCACCCAAATGTTCATAGCAGCACTGTTCACAATAGTCAAGACATGGAAACAACCTAAATGTCCATTGACAGATGAGTGGACGAAGATGTGGTACATATACACAATGGAATACTACTCCCCCTTGTAGTTGCCAAGGGGAAGGGTGTGTAGGGGAGGGAAGGACCGGGAGTTTGGGACGAGCAGATGCAAACTATTATGTATGTAGGATGGATAAACAACAGTGTCTGACTGTATAGCAAAGGGAACTGTATTCAATATCCTGTGATAAACCATAATGGAAAAGAATACAAAAAAGAATATATATATGTCTAACTGAATCATTTTGCTGTACAGTAGAAATTAACACATTATAAATCAACTATACTTCAATAAAGTATTTTTAAAAAGACATCAAATTAAAGAGTAAGACTAAATTATAGTGTCTAGAGGTACACGTAAAGACATTTTTTAAAGTGGTGACTATCAAAGTCAAGATAGTGATTACTTTTGGGGGAGGCAGGGGGTTTGTCATTGGAATGGAGAACACAGGCTTCTGGTGTGACTGACGAAACTCTTGATTTGGGAAGCGAATACAAGTATGTTCACCTTGTAATAAACCATCTGTTTATTAACCAAGATGTTAATGAAACATTTTAACCAAGCTGTTAATGAAAGTGACAAAAATGGAGAATTTTCCACTCAAACACCTAAACTCTAAAGGGGATACTTTAGTAAGAGGGAAATGGAACTCAAAAGCAAGGAATGAGATGCAAAAAGAAATGACTTTGAGTAAATTAGATCCTGAAAGAATATAATTCCTGCGTTAAATGAATTTGAGAAAGAGAGTCTGGAAAAGCATAGTGATTTGACCACATTCACTCATTTTCTTTCCAAAACACCCACTGAAGTGAAACAAAGGTATAGTTATAAACCGACAAGGTGGCTGCAGTTTTGCAAGACAGTAGGTCATTGATTTGAGGAGAGGCTCAGAACTTGGAGGTATAAGGTACCTTGGGAAGTGGAAAGTGCTTACAGGAAGCTGATGAGTAAAAATCTGTATGCTGAATAGTGACCCCTTATCCCCCATTTTTTTCCCATTCCTCTTTTGGAAATTCCATCAGCCAAAGCCATGCCTCCTAAACTAGATACTGGAGTATTATTCTTTTGAGAAACTGAATGGTCCCAGAGAAAGCCTTCTATATGTTGCCATTTGGAGGCCAAGAGCAAAAAGTTTGGTTTAGCAGCTTATCACTCTCACCTGAAACCTATTAGTATATAAAAATAAGTGTAGAAAGAAGTCCCCCAAACAAAAGTGAAATCTATAAATACGAATTGCGGAGAATAATATTGATGAGTATTTGACAATTAAAAAAATAGTTGGATAGGTATACAGAAAACCAAACAAATTTTTAGAAGAAAGGCAATCATTAATATCGGGAAAAGCAAGCCTTTCTGTTACCCAAAAAGGGGTCCATATGGCATTGTTCTGAGTTCCCATCTTAACTCAAAAGGAAACTATCACAATGTCCAGAGCCCCTGATAGCCTGAAAATGAAGGAGGAGGGTGTCCTCAAATTCCTTGCAGCGGGAACCTACCTTGGTGGCATCAACCTTGACTTCCAAATGGAATACAGCATCTGTTATCGAATCGGGTTCCTTTTGCGGGATGTGCAGCAAGCCGAAACGCTGAGACACTGCAGTTTGCAGCCAAGAGAGGGGTTATTCACAGGGCAACCAAGTGAGGATACGAGGATACGGGAGGACAAATCTCAAATCCACCTCCCTGAAGGGGAAGCAGGGCGGTCTGAGGTGTGGGGAGAGTGGGGAAAGGTGATTGGAAAAAGGTGCGGTAATCGTCGTTCTGCGCAGGCGTAATAAGCTGCAGGCCTCCCCACGATCCAATGAGGAGGCACTCAGCGCAATCTGAGGGTGGAGTCTTCAGCCCTCTGATGTCAAAGGTCACCGAGTGGGCACTCGTGCACGCCCTGTTGGAGGGTGGGTGGTCCTAACCAGTTTTAATCAGCTCAGATGGAACCAGACACAGCTGACTCCAAGTTAGGCTACCTGCCGCTTGGAGGACATGCAATTAAAATAGTGAAGGCAGATAAAATGTATTTAACTCATTAAATACATTACCTATGGTTTCCTATCTGCAAAAAGTGATGGCACCTACATCATAAACCTGAAGAGAACCTGGGAGAAGCTTCTCCTGGCAGCTTTTGCTGTTGTTGCCATTGAAAACCTGGCTGGTGTCAGTGTCACGTGAAATACTCCAGGAATACCGGCCAGTGAGCTGTGCTGAAGTTTGCTGCTGCCACTGGAGCCACTCCTCTTCCTGGCTGCTTCACTCCTGGGACCTTCACTGGCCAGATGTGAGTGGCTTTCTGACTTCTGGTGGTTTCTGATCCCAGGGTTGACCCCCAGCCTCTCACAGAGGCGTCTTATGCTAACCTGCCTACCACTGCTCTGTATAACAGACACTCCTCTGTGCTGTGTGGACACGGCCGCACCACGCACCAGCAGGAGAAGCCACTCAGCTGGTCTGATGTAGTGGATGCTGCTTCAGGAAGTTCTGCACATGTACGGCACCATGTCCTGTGACCACCCCTGGGAGGTCAGGCCTGATCACTACTTCTACAGAGATCCCAAGGAGAGTGAAAAGGAAGACCAGGCTGCTGCTGAAAAGGCTGGGGCCCAGGGGGAATTTCAGGGGGAATGGACCCCTCCAGATCCTGAGTTCACTGCTACTCAACCTGAGGTCACAGACTGGCCTGAAGGAGCACAGGTGCCCCCGTGACTGGAGCGCTCAGCTGGCCACCAAAGACTGGTCTGCAGCTCCCACCACTCAGACCACTGAATGGGAAGGAGCAACCACTGAGGGGTCTTAAGCTGTTCTACAGGCCAGCTTAAGACTATTTCTTAAATAGGAAAGGGAAATAAGGGTGAGGGAAAATAAACAGTTAAATAACAGAAAAGCAAAAAAAAAAAAAAGGCCCAGGAAAGGAAACATTCATCATAATTACTACTTGGCTTATCATTGAATAATATTTACAGAGTCATAATAATATCAATACTATTATTTTAACCAAAATTTGTGATGGATTTACTATGAGAGAACAGAGGAAGAGAGAGAATAGAGGAAGTGGGGGAAGAGATAAGTCGGCTAAATGCTGATCTCCTTATTAATAGAAGTCAATAGTTGACATCTAAAACTGATATATAAAAAAATCAAAGTAAACATATTCTTTAGAAATACGGAAGCAATGAGGTACCACATCACACCAATCAGAATGGCCATCATTAAAAAAAATCTATAAATAACAAATGCTGTACAGGGTGTAGAAAAGGGGACCCTCCTACATTGTTGATGGGAATGTAAGTTGGTGCAGCCACTATGGAAAACAGTATGGATGTTCCTCAGAAAACTAAAAATAGAATTACCATATGATCCAGCAATCCCACTCCTGGGCATATACCCAGACAAAACTATAATTCGAAAAGATACATGCATCCTTAGGTTCATGGCAGCACTACTCACAATAGCTAAGACAATGGAAACAACCTAAATGTCCATCAACAGATGAATGGATAAAGAAGATGTGATATATATATACAATGGAATATTACTCAGCCATAAAAAAGAACAAAATAATGCCATTTGCAGCAACATGGTTGGACCTAGAGATTATGGTACTAAATGAAGGAAGTTAGAAAGAGGACAAATACCATATGTTATCACTTATAAGTGGAATCTAAAATATGCCACAAATGAACCTGTCTACAAAACAGAAGCAGAATCATGGACATAGAGAACAGACTGGTGGTTGCCAAGAGGGAGGGGATTGGAGGAGGGATGGAGTGGGAGGTTGGGGTGAGCAGATGTAAGCTTTTATATGTAGAATGGATAAATGACAAGGTCTAACTGTATAGCACAGAGAACTATATTCAATATCCTACAATAAACCATAATGGAAAAGAATATAAAAAAGGAATGTATATGTATGTATAACTGAATCACTTTTCTGTACAGTAGTGATTAACACAACACTGTAAATCAACTATACTGCAATAAAAAATTTTCAAAAACATAAATACAGAAGCAAACATCCGATGAAATAGCTAAAAGAATGGAAGGTACATAGGGTCACCTTTGTGGGAACTAAATGAAGGCTCCCCTTCTCCAAGACACATAAACCTGTAAGAACGTTATTTTAATATCTTGATTTTGTAAAAGCAAAACCAAAAACACTATCGGACTTCCCTTGTGGTCCAGTGGTTAAGACTCCACGGGGGCTGGGGGTTCGATCCCTGGTTGGGGAAGTTCTGCATGCCACGCAATGCGGCCAAAAAGGAAAAACAAAAAAAAAACCAAACAGACAGACAAAAAATCATTGCCATTTGCAAGAAGATAATGTCTGTGCTGTAAATACACCTGCAAGGGTTACGCAGTGCACTCCCTCCACAGCAACAAGCCTGCTTCCAGGGAGCAGAATGGGGTCTGCAGTGGGGAAAGGTGGGTCAGAGTATTTCCAGTTTTCTTCTACAGTTTGATTTTTTTAAACTATGTATATCTATTACTCTGATGGCAAAGAAAGAAAAAAGGGAAGGGAGGGGCTGGCTTCAGGTATGGCTAAATAGAGAGGATTCAAGTAATGTCATCAGGATCTGGATTCTCTCAGCAACACAAGCATTCCTGTTAGGATCAAAAGATTGCTTCAGCCTTTACTTTCTCTCTGTGTTCCTAGTCTTGAGAAGGAGTGAGCTTTCTAGGGGTGAAAAGTTGTGGGTCAATAAATGGAGCCTGGACCAGTTAAGTGGCAGGGAAGTCGCTGAAAGAACAAGACAACAACAGCGGGAAAGAACATTAACAGAGTCAAATAGGAAGAGAAGATTCAAAAAAAGGAAAACGTTTAAAATATAGCAGAAAAGTCGAGGAAAAGGAAGATGGAGAAAAGACCACGACATTGTCGAGGACATTGCTGACTTTGAGAGGATAGTTCCATGGTGCAGTGGCAGCCCAGTCATTTTGTTACAGTGGTTTTCAAAGTCTGGTTCCTGGACCAGCAAACAATAGCAACACCACCTGGGAACTTGTTAGAAATGCAAACTCTTGGGTCCCACATCAGACCTTCTGAATCAGAGACTCTGGGCCCGGGCCCCACCAAGCTGTGTTTTAATAAGACCTCCAGTTGCACGCTAAAGTTTGTTGGTGGTGTGAATTGGTAAAATCTCGATATAGGACAATTTAACAATATTGGTCATAATTAGAGATGCATATACCCTCTAACTCAGGATTTTCACTTATAGCAATGTACCCTACAGTTATTTGCATGCAGACAAAATGACATATACAAGGTTATAGCATTATTGATTGGAAACTAACTGTCCATCAATGGGGACTGGTAAAATCTACAGTGATGCAGCTATTCTATACAATGCTATGTAGCTATAATAAAAATGAGGAAACTCTTCATGCACTGATGTCCCCCAGATAAATTATACCCATATCTCCAGATTAAGTTGCAAAAACAAGGTGCAAAATAGCATGTGTGGTGTGCTGTCATTTGTGTAAAATAAGAAAGGAACAAAATTATATATATATATATATATATATATATATATATATATATTGCAATGACTTTATGTATGTTGACAAAACCTCTGGAAGGACAAATAGGAAATAATATGGTTATCTACTAAGGGGGATGGAAACTAGGTTATAAGGAAAAGGGTGAGAGGGTGCTTGAACTGTGGGATTTTATCACTTAATCAAAAAACATTTATTTTGAAATTCTCCAATGAATTCATCTCTGTATTACTCTAAAGCAGGTTATCATCAATTTTATTTTTTTGGCCGAGCCTCATAGAGTGTGGTGGGGTCTTAGTCCCCCCACCAGGGATTGAACCTGGCCCAGGCAGTGAAAGCACCGAGTCCTAACCACTGGACCGCCAGGGAATTCCCATCATCAATTTTAGTGTAGACGCTACAACACTGCCTACAATGGCCTCCCGGCCTCCAGGGTTCTCTAGTCTTGACCTGCTCCAATTCATTTCCTACACAGTTATAGGCAATGTTGTATCTGCCTCTAAATCCAGATAATCAGTCAAGAGAAAGACAGAGTCTTTGATACCTTACCGGAGTCCAGGAAATCCTCTTCCCGAGGTGATCAATGCTGGAAAAGATGAATCCCCATCCAAGGTGACCAGGTCTCCGTATAGATCATGCATGTGGAAACCTCAACAATATAACTGCAATAGAAGGCAGCACAGAGTTATACACATAAAGTATCAAGGCGGCCATTTTATTTCTTCTTCTGTAATTGTTATTAAATATTTTGAATTTCAGATCCAAACTAGAAAATTCTACTTTAAACACATTTGATATTTTTAGTTAATATGTAACAAGATCACAGAAAATAGGCTTTATATCTTTACCTAACCCTTCTTACTCTGACATCTGAGGTTTGGGAGCAGAGGGAGAGGAGAACAGCTAGTGTTTGGTTGTGTAGTGACAGCTTGTGTGTGTGCATGTGTGTGTGTGTGTGTGTGAAGAACATTTAACGTGAGATCTACCCTCTGAACATCGTAAGTTTACGATACAATATTGTTAACTATAAGCCCGATGTTGTACAGCAAATCTCTAGAACTCTAGTCTTGCACAACTGTCTGTTCTACCTGCAAGAAGTGTGGATCCAGAGGGCTTTATATAGGAGGTGATTTTGAGCTGAGTTGAGGTCATAAAGTTATTTATTATAAGGACATTGTAGGGACGGTTACTCCAGGGAGAGGGAGGAACAAGACTAAAATCGTGCAGAGAGCTAAGCTGATACTATGGTCTGGAGTAAAGGTAAATCTGGAAAAGTAGGTATGGGCTGGATTATGAAGGGCTTTTATTCCTTAGGAGGGAGTTTGGACTTTATCCTGTAGACAACAGAAGCTGTTGAAGACTTTTTTTTTTTTTTTTTTTTTTTTGCGGTACGCGGGCCTCTCACTGTTGTGGTCTCTCCCGTTGCGGAGCACAGGCTCCGGACGCGCAGGCTCAGCGGCCATGGCTCACGGGCCCAGCCGCTCCGCGGCATGTGGGATCTTCCCAGACCGGGGCACAAACCCATGTCCCCTGCATCGGCAGGCGGACTCTCAACCACTGCGCCACCAGGGAAGCCCTGAAGACTTTTTTTTTACAGTGAAATATGCAGGTCTTTATTATACAGTGCAGTGAGTTTGGGCAACTGTGTACACCAAAGTAATTACCACCCCAGTCAAAGTACAAAGCATGTCAACCCAGAATAGTCTCCTGGGTCCAGTGGTGTGCAGGAGATAGCTCCCACACAGGCAATTCCAGACATCTCATCCCCATATCCTGCTGTTATGTTAAAGAGGGCCATGATGGGAAATCAGCAAATACTACAAACCAGAGATTCCCCCGTCCCCCTGCCCCCGAGAGCCAGTTTTCCAGCAAACTGCTGCTCGTGCCCCTTCTCAGTCAATCCTCCACGCCCAGAGAGGCAAGTCAACATAGGTTTACTTTTGCTTGTTCTTGAACTTCACGCAAATGGAATTACATCTTGTGTCTTGTTTTCTTCCATCAACATGATGTCTGTGAGATTCATCAGTGTTGTGATTTATTAGTAATTTGTTCCCTTTCTGTTGCTAAGCACCATTCCAATGTACAAATAAACTGTATTTTTTCTAATTTCTTGTTGAAGGACATTCATTTGTTTCCAATTTGGAACTATTAATTTTTATTTATTTTTTTCACCTTTATGGAGGAGTAATTGACAAATAAAATTTTTATACTTAAAGTGTATAACTTGATGATTTGATGTACATATGCATTATGAAATGATTACCAAATTCAAGTCAATTAACAGCCATCAGCTCACATAGTTAACTCTTTTTCATGTGTGTGCTGAGTACACGTACAGTCTACTCTCAGCAAATTTCAAGTGCACAATTCCACATTATTAACTATAGTTACCATGCTGTACATTAGATCCTCAGAATGTATTTATCTTATAACTGAAAGTTTGTACCCAATTTTTAAAAAGCTCCTGTAGGGCTTCCCTGGTGGTGCAGTGGTTGAGAGTCCACCTGCCGATGCAGGGGACACGGGTTTGTGCCCCGGTCCAGGAAGATCCCACATGCCGCGGAGTGGCTGGGCCCGTGAGCCATGGCTGCTGAGCCTGCGCATCCGGAGCCTGTGCTCCGCAACGGGAGAGGCCACAAGAGTAAGAGGCCCGCCTACCGCAAAAAACAAACAAACAAAAAAAGCTCCTGTAGACATTCTTGTGCAAGTATTTTCATGATCATATGTTTTCATTTATCTTGGGCAAATATCCAGAAGTGGAATTTATGGGTCATAGAACAGGTTTATTTTTAACTTTGTAAGAAAGTGCCAGAAAATTTTCCAAAGGGGTAGTAGTGCACAAGCAATGTATGAAAGTTCTGGTGGCTCCAGATACTTGCCAGCATTTGATGTCACAATGTCTTTTTACATTTAACCATTCCAATGTGTATGAAGTAATATCACTTCATGGGATTTTGATCTGCATTTCCCTGAAGACTAATTATATCACACATATTTTTGTGGGCTTGTTAGCTATTCCTTTATCTTCTTTGATATTGTGTCTGATAGAATTTTGCAGAGTATTTGATAGAATTCATCAGCAAAATGATCCGGGCTTGGAGCGGTCTTTGGGGAAGGTTTTTGATAATGAATTAATATCTTTAGTAGATATTCAAGTTTTCTAATTCATTTTATTAGTTTTGGTAAGTTGTGTTTTTCAAGGAATTTGTCAATTTTTTTTCTAAGTTGTTTAATTTATTAGCCTAATGCTTTACTTTTCATAATATTCCCTTATTATCCTTTTTTTAATTTTTGAATTTTATTTACTTTTTTATACAGTAGCTTCTTATTAGTCATCAATTTTATACACATCAGTGTATACAAGTCAATCCCAATCGCCCAATTCATCACACCACCATCCCCACCCCCCCACGGCTTTCCCCCCTTGGTGTCCACACGTTTATTCTCTACATCTGTGTCTCAACTTCTGCCCTGCAAACCGGTTCATCTGTACCATTTTTCTGGGTTCCATATAAATGTGTTAATATACGATATTTGTTTTTCTCTTTCTGACTTACTTCACTCTGTATGACAGTCTCTAGATCCATCCACATCTCAACAAATGACCCAATTTCATTCCTTTTTATGGCTGAGTAATATTCCATTGTATATATGTACCACAACTTCTTTATCCATTCATCTGTCTATGGGCATTTAGGTTGCTTCCATGACCTGGCTATTGTAAATAGTGCTGCAATGAACATTGGGGTACATGTGTTTTTTTGAATTATGGTTTTCTCTGGGTATATGCCCAGTAGTGGGATTGCTGGATCATATGGTAATTCTATTTTTAGTTTTTTAAGGAACCTCCATACTGTTCTCCATAGTGGCTGTATCAATTTACATTCCCACCAACAGTACAAGAGGGTTCCCTTTTCTCCACACCCTCTCCAGCATTTGTTGTTTGTAGATTTTCTGATGATGCCCATTCTAACCGGTGTGAGGTGATACCTCATTGTAGTTTTGATTTGCATTTCTCTAATAATTAGTGATGTTGAGCAGCTTTTCATTTGCTTCTTGGCCATCTATATGTCTTCTTTGGAGAAATGTCTATTTAGGTCTTCTACCCATTTTTGGATTGGGTTGTTTGTTTCTTTAATATTGAGCTGCATGAGCTGTTTATATATTTTGGAGATTAATCCTTTGTCAGTTGCTTCATTAGCAAATATTTTCTCCCATTCTGAGGGTTGTCTTTTCGTCTTGTTTATGGTTTCCTTTGCTGTGCAAAAGCTTTTAAGTTTTATCAGGTCCCATTTGTTTATTTTTGTTTTTATTTCCATTACTCTAGGAGGTGGATCAAAAAAGATCTTCCTGTGATTTATGTCAGAGTGTTCTTCCTATGTTTTCCTCTAAGAGTTTTATAGTGTCTGGTCTTACATTTAGGTCTCTAATCCATTTTGAGTTTATTTTTGTGTATGGTGTTAGGGAGTGTTCTAATTTCATTCTTTTACATGTAGCTGTCCAGTTTTCCCAGCACCACTTATTGAAGAGACTGTCTTTTCTCCATTGTATATCCTTGACTCCTCTATCATAGATTAGTTGACCATAGGTGTGTGGGTTTATCTCTGGGCTTTCTATCTTGTTCCATTGATCTATGTTTCTGTTTTTGTGCCAGTACCATATTGTCTTGATTACTGTAGCTTTGTAGTATAGTCTGAAGTCAGGGAGCCGGATTCCTCCAGCTCCGTTTTTTTTCCCTCAAGACTGCTTTGGCTATTCGGGGTCTTTTGTGTCTCCATACAAATTTTAAGATTTTTGTTCTAGTTCCATAAAAACTGCCATTGGTAATTTGATAGGGATTGCATTGAATCTGTAGATTGCTTTGGGTAGTATAGTCATTTTCACAATATTGATTCTTCCAATCCAAGAACATGGAATAGCTCTCCATCTGTTGGTATCATCTTTAATTTCTTCCATCAGTGTCTTATACTTTTCTGCATACAGGTCTTTTGTCTCCCTAGGTATTCTATTCTTTTTGTTGCAGTGGTACATGGGAGTGTTTCCTTAATTTCTCTTTCAGATTTTTCATCATTAGTTTATAGGAAGGCAAGAGATTTCCGTGCATTAATTTTGTATCCTGCTACTTTACCAAATTCATTGATTAGCTCTAGTAGTTTTCTGGTGGCATTTTTAGGATTCTCTATGTATAGTATCTTGTCATCTGCAAACAGTGACAGTTTTACTTCTTCTTTTCCAATTTGTATTCCTTTGATTTCTTTTTCTTCTCTGATTGCTGTGGCTAGGACTTCCAAAACTATGTTGAATAATAGTGGTGAAAGTGGACATCCCTGTGTTGTTCCTGATCTTAGACGAAATGCTTTCAGTTTTTCACCATTGAGAATGATGTTTGCTGTGGGTTTGTCGTATATGGCCTTTATTATGTTGAGGTAGGTTCCCTCTATGCCCACTTTCTGGAGAGTTTTTATCATAAATGGGTGTTGAATTTTGTCAAAAGCTTTTTCTGCATCTAGTGAGATGATCATATGTTTTTATTCTTCAATTTGTTAATATGGTGTATCACATTGATTGATTTGTGTATATTGAAGAATCCTTGCATCCCTGGGATAAATCCCACTTGATCATGGTGTATGATCCTTTTAATGTGTTGTTGGATTCTGTTTGCTAGTATTTTGTTGAGGATTTTTGCATCTATATTCATCAGTGATATTGGTGTGTAATTTTCTTTTTTTGTAGTATCTTTGTCTGGTTTTGGTATCAGGGTGATGGTGGCCTCATAGAATGAGTTTGGGAGTGTTTCTGCCTCTGCAATTTTTTGGAAGAGTTTGAGAAGGATGGGTGTTAGCTCTTCTCTAAATGTTTGGTGAAGCCATCTGGTCCTGGACTTTTGTCTGTTGGAAGATTTTTAATCACAGTTTCAATTTCATTACTTGTGATTGGTCTGTTCATATTTTCTATTTCTTCCTGGTTCAGTCTTGGAAGGTTATACCTTTCTAAGAATTTGTCCATTTCTTCCAGGTTGTCCATTTTATTGGCATAGAGTTGCTTGTAGTAGTCTCTTAGGATGCTTTGTATTTCTGCAGTGTCTGTTGTAAATTCTCCTTTTTCATTTCTAATTTTATTGATTTGAGTCCTCTCCCCCTTTTTCTTGATGAGTCTGGCTAATGGTTTACCAATTTTGTTTATCTTCTCAAAGAACCAGCTTTTAGTTTTATTGATCCTTGCTATTGTTGTCTTCATTTCTATTTCATTTATTTCTGCTCTGATCTTGATGATTTCTTTCCTTCTGCTAACTTTGGGTTTTGTTCTTCTTAGCTCCTTTAGGTGTAAGGTTAGGTTGTTTGAGATTTTTCTTGTTTCTTGAGGTAGGCTTGTATAGCTATAAACTTCCCTCTTAGAACTGCTTTTGTTGCATCCCATAGGTTTTGGATCGTCGTGTTTTCATTGTCATTTATCTCTAGGTATTTTTTGATTTCCTCTTTGATTTCTTCAGTGATCTCTTGGTTATTTCATAACGTATTGTTTAGCCTCCATGTGTTTGTATTTTTTATGTTTTTTTCCCTGTAATTCATTTCTAATCTCATAGTGTTGTGGTCAGAAAAGATGCTTGATATGATGTCAATTTTCTTAAATTTACTGAGGCTTGATTTGTGACCCTAGATGTGATCTCTCCTGGAGAATGTTCTTGAGAAGACAGTGTAATCTGCTGTTTCTGGATGAAATGTCCTATAAACATCAATTAAATCTATCTGGTCTATTGTGTCATTTAAAGCTTCTGTTTCCTTATTTATTTTCATTTTGGATGATCTCTCCATTGGTGTAAGTGAGGTGTTAAAGTCCCCCACTATTATTGTGTTACTGTTGATTTCCTCTTTTATAGCTGTTAGCAGTCGCCTTATGTATTGAGGTGCTCCTAGGTTGGGTGCATATATATTTATAATTGTCACATCTTCTTCTTGGATTGATCCTTTGATCATTATGTAGTGTCCTTCTTTGTCTCTTCTAACATTCTTTATTTTAATGTCTATTTTATCTGATATGAGTATTGCTACTCCAGCTTTCTTTTGATTTCTATTTGCTTGGAATATTTTTCCATCCCCTCACTTTCAGTCTGTATGTGTCCCTAGGTCTGAAGTGGGTCTCTTGTAGACAGCATATATATTAGTCTTGTTTTTGTATCCATTCAGCAACCCTGTGTCTTTTGGTTGGAGCATTTAATCCATTCACGTTTAAGGTAACTATCGATATGTATGTTCCTATGACCATTTTCTTAACTGTTTTGGATTTGTTTTTGTAGGTCCTTTTCTTCTCTTGTGTTTCCCACTTAGAGAAGTTCCTTTAGCATTTTTTGTAGAGCTGGTTTGGTGGTGCTGAATTCTCCTAGCTTTTGCTTGTCTGTAAAGCTTTTGATTTCTCCATTGAATCTGAATGAGATCCTTTCCGGGTAGAGTAATCTTGGTTGTAGGTTCTTCCCTTTCATCACTTTAAGTATATCATGCCACTCCCTTCTGGCTTGTAGAGTTTCTGCTGAGAAATCAGCTGTTAACCTTATGCGAGTTCCCTTGTATGGTATTTGTCGTTCTTCCCTTGATGCTTTCAATAATTTTTCTTTGTCTTTAATTTTTGCCAATTTGGTTACTATGTGTCTTGGCATTGTTTCTCCTTGGGTTTATCCTGTATGGGACTCGCTGTTCTTCCTGGACTTGGGTGGCGATTTCCTTTCCCATGTTAGGGAAGTTTTCGACTATAATCTCTTCAAATATTTTCTGTGGTCCTTTCTCTCTCTTTTCTCCTTCTGGGACCCCTATAATGCGAATGTTGTTGCATTTAATGTTGTCCCAGAGGTCTCTTAGGCTGTCTTCATTTCTTTTCATTCTTTTTTCTTTATTCTGTTCCACAGCAGTGAATTCCACCATTCTGTCTTCCAGGTCACTTATCCGTTCTTCTGCCTCAGTTATTCTGCTCTTGATTCCTTCTAGTGTAGTTTTCATTTCAGTTATTGTATTGTTCATCTCTGTTTGTTTGTTCTTGAATTCTTCTAGGTCTTTGTTAAACATTTCTTGCATTTTCTCGATCTTTGCCTCCATTTTTTCCCCAAGGTCCTGGATCATCTTCACTATCATTATTCTGAATTCTTTTTCTGGAAGGTTGCCTATCTCCACTTCATTTAGTTGTTTTTCTCGGGTTTTATCTTGTTCCTTCATCTGGTACATAGCCCTCTGCCTTTTCATGTTGTCTTTCTGTGAATGTGGTTTTTGTTCCACAGGCTGCAGGATTGTAGTTCTTGCTTCTGCTGTCTGCCCTCTGGTGGATGAGGCTATCTAAGAGGCTTGTGCAACTTTCCTGATGGGAGGGACTGGTGGTGGGTAGAGCTGACTGTTGCTCTGGTGTGCAGAGCTCAGTAAAACTTTAATCCACTTGACTGTTGATGGGTGGGGCTGGGTTTCCTCCCTGTTGGTTGTTTGGCCTGAGGCAATTCAACACTGGAGCCTACCTGGGCTCTTTGGTTGGGCCCATGACAGACTGTGGGAGGGCTCACGCCAAGGAGCATCCCCAGAACCTCCGCTGCCAGTGTCCTCGTCCCCACGGTGAGCCACAGCCACCCCCTGCCTCTGCAGGTGACCCTCCAACACTAGCAGGTAGGTCTGGCTCAGTCTCCCCTGGGGTTACTGCTCCTTCCCCTGGGTCCCGATGCGCACACTACTTTGTGTGTGCCCTCCAAGAGTGGAGTCTCTGTTTCCCCCAGTCCTGTGGAAGTCCTGCAATCAAATCCCACTAGCCTTCAAAGTCTGATTCTCTAGTAATTCCTCCTCCCATTGCTGGACCCCCGGTTTGGGAAGCCTGACATGGGACTTAGAACCTTCACTCCAGTGGGTGGACTTCTGTGGTATAAGTGTTCTCCTGTTTGTGAGTCACCCACCCAGCAGTTATGGGATTTGATTTTACTGTGATTGCGCCCCTCGTACCGTCTCATTGTGGCTTTTCCTTTGCCTTTGGATGTGGGGTACCCTTTCTGGTGAGCTCCAGTGTCCACCTGTCGATGATTGTCCAGCAGCTAGCCGTGACTCTGGCGTTCTCACAAGAGGGAGTGAGAGCACGTCCTTCTACTCCGCCATCTTGGTTCTGTGTGAGCTGTTGAAGACTTTTAATTAGGAAGATAAACCTGGTCATATTTGTGTTTTATAAATATCTCTCTGGTAGTCGTGTGGAAGATGGGGTGGAGAGGTGCCAAATTGGAGACTGGGACTCCAGTTGGGAGGCCATAGTCTAGATAAGATGAAGAGAACCTTGAACCAAGTCACTAGTGATGGGGCTGTAAAGGAAGGGGGGCATTGGAGTGAAATTAAGGAAGCCCAATTTGCTAAATTTGATGACTGAATGGATCTGGGGAGATAGAGAGAGAAGCATCACATAGTTTCTGACTTGGATGCCTGAGTGAATGGACTGTGATGCCCTTCATGGAAATGAGAGATGGCAGAAGGAAGTGCAAGGTGGCGGAAGGGAGGAGCAGTAAGGTGCCTGTGAGATAGCCAAGGGGTACTGGCTGTTGAATATTGTGTCTGTAAAGATACAGATTGAGGAGTCATAACCATTTACAGGTGGTCCTTGGAGTGACGACTAGATGGAAAACTCTATGAAATGAAAAGAAAACCAAGGACAAAGACCAGGGAAATATTGAAGAAGAAGACAAAAAGACTGAGAAGAATAGCTAGTGAGGTGGAAAGGAAACTAGGATTGAATGCCAGGAAAGATTTTCCATAAAAAAGGACTCTACCTGGTGTCAAAACCATAAATAAATTAAGGAGGGTGAAAACTGTGTGGGCATTTTTATTGGCCATCCTACCTCATTTTCCCTCTTTTGATAAGAGCACCCCAACTTCCTCTTACTGAATAACCCTTCTCTCAACATGTGCAGCTGTGGTAGAACTTTCAGGGCATTCTGCTCTGTCATTCTAAGCCATGGGATTGGTGTGTGACCCAAGCTCATCAAATTGGATGTGCTGACCTGGGACTTGGAAACTTGAACCAAGTGATCCAGGAGAGATCCCTGATAAGACGGTTGATTAGCTCTTCCTACCTACACATTTTTCTTTAATTTCAGAGACTGTGATATCCTTCCAGTAAGTTCCTCTGACGTGTAAGTTAGCAAGTGCTGGTTTATGATCCTTCTAACTAAAGAACCTTAATAGGATTCAGCCATTAAGAGGTCACTGATGGCTTTACCTGAGTAGTTTCTTGAGGTGAAGGGTGAAAGCCTGATTGAAGAGGGAATGGAAGGTGAGGAAGTAGACATAGTAATTGTATACTAAACTTCTGGGAGTTTATTTTGGAAGAGAGGTGTTAGGGAAATAGCTAATAATTTTAAGCCATGTTTGAAGCTGCGTTTTGCTAAGATAACTGAAAAGAGAGTTCCTAAAAATCAGGCAGCTATGAATCTGTGGTTTTAGTGTTGATTTCTCTAATTTTTAGTGATATTTAACTTATCAACATATTTCAACTCTTCTTATTAGTAATATTGGCAAACCCACACCTGATGGCAAATTGCTTTTTAAAGTGTACTTTAGAATAAACGTTTGTCTGATCTGATACATTGATAGAAAACAATTTGAAAAAAAAGTATAACCACTGCCATAGGTTTCATCTGAAAAGATGTCCAATGCACCAAATACAAGATTAAATTTTAAGATAATTTGATTTCTAACTTTTAGAAATACACATAAAATAAGGCATCTTTTCCACCTCTAGTCAAACTTGGAGTGAGTCGCTATGTTTTTCTGCCCGCCAGTGGTTGTCAAAGAGCATTAAGAAATTTATCATCTGTTTTAAAATATTGTATATTATAAGAATACATTTTCTTCAAAACAGACTTTTTTATTTTAGGAATTCAAAGTGACATATAAATGTGTCAGCATTCACTAGAGGCACATGCTATTCTTGAAAATGGGCGGACTCATAAAGCAACATCAATCTCAGCGTAAACTGACTTCAGACAACCAGTAGGTGGAGGAATTTCCAAAGCTAAGAACCACCGCACTCCCCAAACCCGCCTTCAGAATCTGAGAATCTTAAAAGTCATCCATCCAGTCTTCTCCGTTTTATCCTAACAGAAGCCAAGGACTATTGACTAGCTTCACGTTATGTATGTTGACTAGCTTTGAGTTACATATACATATACATATAGAGCCCAGGAAATTCCAGTAAAAGGAAAGACTATTTTAGGTTAGGATTAGATCTTACTTGTGAAATATGAGCATTGGGGGTGAGATGAAAGCTTTTTAGGTAGGTATAGCATGAGATAAAAAGCTGAAAATAAGTAGGGTGTATGAAGAAAATGACTATGACATAAGGGAGGAAAGAGGCCAGAAAGAGAGAGCCCTGGTGAGATGTTGGAAAGTGTCAGGATTTGCAGAAAGGTCAAGGAAGGAGGCTGAGTTTGGCTTTGGTCCAGTCAGCAATGGAAAACTGTTAAGAAGGACAAAGAACAAATATTTTAAGCTATCGAGTGTTGGTACATCATAATGAATGTGAAAAGGATTGATTTGCCTCTGTCGGCTGCTCCTTTATTTAACAATACCGGAAGCAACCAATCCAGGGGAAAAAGCCACGGAACCTTTTGAGCACCCAGGTCAATTTAGTCCTCATCTTCCTAACTCAGATTCTCCCCTTGGAATTTCCTCCTTGACCTTGGCACATCCTACCACGCTTCTTCCTGAGCTCCTTCCAAGACCCCATTATTATTTATTTACATGATTTTTTCTTATCATTATGATAACGCAGGGTCCCCTGCCAGGCCAGTCTGGAGTTGTAACATGTAGGACATTAACTGAAACTTCAAATCAACTTCATCCAGTGCCCACTCTGTTCTTGGTCCCCCTCACTCTTGCAGTCAAAAGAATGAAAAATTCCACAATTCTGCTGGTTTCTTCTCCATTTTCTCTTATCATAGAGTTTTGTTGACCTGTATACTCTTTTCTAAATTTAATACCCTGGCTCAATTTATTCTCACTAGCTAACCATGATAACGTACCTGCTTTTTATACACTAGCCTGCCCCACTCCCACCCCATCAGTTCCGTGCCTAAATAGGCCATATCATGTTTTAGCCTATTGGGCTGGAAACATTAATAAGACTGATGGTACCCAGTGTTGATGAGGTATGGAGAAACAGGTTCACTCACAGTTTGTGGAAGTGTAAGTCTGCACAACTTTTTAAAAGGACAATTTGGCAGCATCCATCAACATTAAAAAATATCAGACTTGTGACTCTTTAATCCCCCTTTTAGGAATCTACCTTATAGACATAAGAGCACTAGGGTAAAAAGATGCAAGTCAAGCATATTTCCTGTAGGATTATTTATAAGAGTAAAACAATAAAAAGAAATGAGCTAGTCATCAAAAATTAAAAGATTAGAAAGTAGAATGATAGTATAACTTGTCAACAAATCCAATAACTAGTTCTTTGAAGAAAAAACAATACATAAAATTCTGGCAATGTTAATTAAGAAAAAAGAAGAAATTATAGCTATAGGACATTAAGAATGGGAAAGAACATATAATTTATAATACTGAAACAATTAAAAAAATAAACAGAATATGATGTTCAATTTCATTCCAACAAATTTGAAAACCCAGAAGAAATGGATTATTTCCTAGGAAAGATAGATTGCCAAAATTAACTCAAGAAGACAATATCCAGTAAGAGAACCTCAGTCTTACAACCTCAAGGAATTGAATTCTACTAATAACCTGAATGAACTTGGAAGAGGACCCCAAGCCTTAGATGAACACTAGATGAGAACAGACTGACTGGCATCTTGATTTGATTTCGGTCTGTGAGACCCTGACCAGAGCACTCAAATACATCATGCTCAGACTTCAGACTGCATAAACTAGAGATAGTAATGGCCATTAAGTTTGTAGTAATGTGTTATGCAGCAATAAAAACTAAAACATACAGTTTTTCTGAGAGTTATATTTTCAGTGTTAATTACATCCTTCATTATAAAATAAACTTTATTGTTCTGTTTAATATATTTACTTTGAATTTTATTGTATTATATGTATTATTAGTATTGTGACTCCTGCTTTCTTGTTTGCATTTAGTTAACATCCCTTTGCCTATCCTTTTAGCTGTAATATTTTGAGATGCTTTGTTTTAGATCTGACTTTTAAAAACAGTGTAATTGTTGAATCAAGTTTTTCTATTCTCATGATATAATTTATCACATTTATACCTATTTTTATACTATCTTTGGTCTATTTTTTCTCTTGCTCTATCTTTACTATTTCATTCTTCCTTTTATTTTCTGTACTTTGTATATAATTATTTTTTTTGCTGCTCTGAGATGGCATTTATTGTCTCCTTATATAATTATTTTTTGTGTTTCTCTTTTCTAGTGTTTTAGAAAGTATGCATTTATCTTTAAAATAATTTTTTAAATTTAAAATAATTAAATAATTAAATTTTAAAAAATTAAAAAATTTTTTAAGAAATTGAAAAGAAAACGTAAGTTTCTCTAAAGAATTCTTCAAACTATAATTTTGCTCAAAGCAGGGACCATGACTCTTGCCCCTTGTATCCTTAGTACCAATTACATAGAAGTACTTAAAAAATGTTTAATTTGCTGAATTGAAATCACTAGGTTCTAAACACTTCTGCTGTTAGATTTTACCACTCTTTCTGTGAAATAAACATTTAAAAATATCATTTGATTTTGCCATTCAGACTATGTTTTTCAAGTTGATTATAAAACATTTTCTTCATGTATACTCTTTTGAAATGAAAATCTATATCTGAATCAGATAAAATAAATTGATGAAAAGGTAATTCTCTTCTTTTGAATATATTTTTTAAATTATTGGATGTTTAGTAATCAGTAAGAATTATGAGAAATTTAATAACCAAATGCTCATGTTTACTCTGACAAATTCAAACAATAAGAAGAATCGAAAGTGGAAAGATTCTTTCCTCCAACCCCATACTCTGAATATAGCCTTTGTTGCCATTTTAGTGTGTATCTTTCTATATTTTTCTCTATGCTATAATGATGATGATATTAATAGTAACTAAAGCTTCTATGACCTGTACTGTGTGCTATGAGTATATTTATTTACTCCCTAAAACAACCCAACAGCTAAGTACTATTATTATCATAGCTATATTAAAGGTGAACAAACCAAAGTGTAAAGAAGTTAACTGATTTTTTTCCTCCCAAATCATACAGCCAGTAAGTGATAAAACTAGGATCCATGCTCTCAACCACTAAACTATACTAAACTGTCTCTCATCAAATATATATTTACATCTTTATATACAAATATAGTTCTTTTAATTACATACACTTTAATAAAAATGTTCTTACAATGTTTTTCTGATACATGCTCATTTTACTTAATGTACTCTGCACATCTTTCAAACTCTTTAAAAGTATTTCTAATGACTGAATCGGGGTTTCTGGATAGCATATTAGTTTTGGTAGACTAGCCTTCTCTGATAACTAAATCCAAATATGTAACAGTTTAATCACAAGGTACTTTTATTTCCCATGTAACTACCTAAAGCAGGTCAGGTCAGTGAGTGGCTGTCTTCCATATTGTAACTCAGGGACCCAGGCTCCTTCTAACTTGTTATTCTTGCATAACAAGAGCATATTGTCATCTGCATGATTGAGGCTGGTTGCCACATCCAGGATCTGGCTGGTGGAAGGGAAAGGGAACATGAGAAAATATGCTCTCTTAAAAGACTAAGTCCTGAAGTGGGATTTACGTTACTTAATACTTACATTCCCTCAAGGAGCATCTAGTCACATGGCCAACAGACTGCAGTGGAGACTGGGAAATGCAGCCTAGTAAGGAAAGAAGAATAGATCTTGGTGGACAACTAGTGACTCTGCCACAGGCAGTTTTGTTGTATATTTGTTTAATCATATTTGAAAAACATTTTAACACACTGATCTCATTTTAAAAGAATTACATGTCTTTAAAGGTGTCACAGGCATTTGTCAAATGGGCACATCTCTGGTTTGTGGCTGATCCAGAATGAAAACCATATCTTCTGATTCCCCACCAAAGTTCTTTCTGATTAATGCAAGACTTATTTTACTTTTTTGAAGAGTTAATGAAGTGTGAACTTTTTTCCCCTGGAGATAAATTCTATTGGAAATATGTCTGTCTGGTAGATGAAGAGAGACTTATTTCTGTAAACTAGAGTATGGAATTAATTTAACTTGAGAAAATAGTTGTCTAGCCAGTTGGTAGAAACAGCCTGCAGAATGTAGATGATATTGTTGGTGTAATTATTTTAGATGCTAACAAAGGAGAGAACATTTTGATAACTCTCTAGAGAACCAGATTTTAGTTGTTAATGATGGGACATCACTCCCTCAATTCCACATCCACTGAATGGGCTTATATTAAAATATTCTTTTTATTCAGACAATTACACATGACCTGTGAATGAGCATATAGTAAAATATTGACCACTTAATCAGGTAATTTGGATGGGTAATTTGGATACCTTAGCTTTTCAAATACTATTTTTTTCAATAGGCATATACAATTAATGTCTTTTTGCCTAAGTTAGTTAGATAAATATAAAAATGTTTTGATTTGCCATTACAGTCAGAGCTAAAGAAGTGAGATTCATAATGGTGGAGGAAACTCCTGTTTTTTTTTTATCCAACTTTTCTCTATCCCTGGATATGGAGAATATATACAACTTACAACTCCTTTAAATATCCTATTGCCATAAACTTGTATCATTTTCCTGAAAACACATACGACACATGGTTCTTGTACAATATTTCTCTGGACCTCTAAACAACTTTTAGTAATGCTACAGGATGATGTCTTTAAATATACATAAAGGATCACAGATTTTATCATGTTTGATTGCAGAAGACAATTACTCCCCCGGAACTGACTGTCTGCATCTTCCTAACTCTGATATTTTCTCTATAGCTTTTAAGCTGAAGAGGAATACCTGAAGCACGGGGTGTCATAGTATCAGCTGCACGCAGGGAAGGCTGCAGGGGAACATGTGTCATTAGCTCATCCCTGCTAGGAACGTGTACCATTCATTATATGTGGGCATGATTATGCCCTATAGGGACCATGAGCAGGAAAGTACAGCCTTCCCAAACAGATCTCATCTTACCAAACAAATCTACAGAACTGTTATGTTCATGGGAAGACTTCCTATTATAAGCTTATGAGTTGAAATGAGGCCATAGAATTATTAAAAATAACAAAAAATTTTTAAACGTGTACCTTCTGATTAGTTTCTAAGATGAATTACTGACACCATGGAAAATTACTAATTGAATTTTAATGAAAAAACCCTTGTGATATTGGTGAATGAAATTTAATAATTAGTATCATGGTTTATTAAGTGTGGTCAATGATGTATGTCTTTCATCTGGATCTTCATTTCAGCATGAAGTATCATTTCTTAACTATGGTGATCCTAAAAAGCAAGATAATAAAATAAAGTTGACTTAGAACTCAAATATTCAAATTTGTAGTTTTAAGCAAAAATTATCTTTAAATATAAGTACCTTGTACTGGAGGGAAACCTGAAAAAAATTCTCTACCAACAGGCAAACATTATCCTTCATTAGTTACATATTCTTTGCCACGTTACTAGACAGTACAGGAACAAAAAACATTTGGAGAAATATGGATGAATTACCAAGGGCTAATCTGAGTTGGTTTATTTTTCGCTTGTAGCAGAGATATAAGCTTCATCATATACAGAAACATTAAAATGGTTAAACTTGCAAAAGAAATCTGTGAAAGACTATAAAATCAGCTTTTCTCAGCTGAGGCAATTAAAGTCTTTAAAATTATATCTGTATCTCAAGTGGTGCAGAAAGTGCCAATGGTTTAAAATAATTTTGAAATGAACATGTTTAATGAAAGTCATTTAAAAAATTTATCTTTTGAAATCATTCTTAAGGATTTCGTATCAGAAACAATGAAAAGACTCCAGACCCATATCCAACCACCTATTCTCCATTTCCAATTAAGTGTCACAAAGATGCCCTGAGCTAAACATGTTCAAGACATGGTTCCCTCCAGATCCTGGTTCTATTTCACTGTTTCCTATCACAGGAAAGAGTTGATTTTACATCTATGATGAAAGGTATGAGGAGGCTATGACTGAAACTAGAAATGCAGATGAGGAAAATATGGTATGTGTGGGCAGTGTGCATTAATTTTAGCCATGTTGAATGAAGTTGAGACAGGCAGGTTGAAATACTCTGTGGACACTTGGAGTTAAGAATCTGGGAAGGGACTTCCCTGGTGGCGCAGTGGTTAAGAATCCACCTGCCAATGCAGGGGACACAGGTTTGAGCCCTGGTCCTGGAAGATTCCACATGCCACAGAGCGACTAAGCCCATGCACAACTACTGAGCCGCGTGCCACAACTACTGAAGCCCACGCACCTACAGTCCATGCTCCGCTAGAAGCCACTGCAACGAACAGTAGACCCTGCTCACCGAAACTAGAGAAAGCCCATGCGCAGCAACAAAGACCCAATGCAGCCCAAAATTAAAAAAAAAAAAAAAAAAGATTGCTGGGAGATGGATTTGAATTGGAGAGTCATCTACATAGAGGTGATAGATGAAGTTAAAGGAGAGGAATGAGCATTTGAGACAGGGGGGAAGGTAGAAGGGACAAGAGTCAGAGAAGTCTATTGTGTATCACAAAATCAAAGGAAGTTTAATGAGAAACAAGAAGCATCAAGAATCTCAATGGATGAGGAATGAGATAAAGCCACTGGATTTAATGACCTTTGAGAGTTTCTGAAACTTGGTGAGACTAGAAGCCACATTACAAGAGTGATAAAAAGGTGTGTGTGTGTGTGCATGCTCACGCACTCCACTCCTTGCTCTATCTCTAACCAGCTGCTTGTCTTTATACAAGTTAATGTCACTGGACCTCAGCTTTTTATCTTTAAAACGAGGGGATTCCCTTGATAAACACGTCTAGATTCTAGGAAGTTGAGGTAGATATTTTCAATGAATGAAAGAGTAAATAAAACTAAGTGTATTTCCTACCAGTTCTAGAAATAATTTTCATAGATAAGGAGAAGTGGTTAGAACTGACTACTCACTTCAAGACATCTTGCTGTGAAAGCAAGTCTATCAGTAATAGATTAGCTAATGGAGACAGTATTATCAAGGAAAAGATTTTCAAGGCAGCGAGGACTCTTTTGGATTATTTCATCATTTTGACCATATAAAATGATACTTTGTATTATTACAAAGTAAAGAGAGATAGGAGACCCTTGGCATTTAATTTTTCTGACATATTTTTGTTTTGACTTTTTGTGAATGTGTACAACATGCAATTCTGCAAAGTATGTATTTCTTACTCCTTTGACAATATTTATTAGGTCATAGCATTGGTAACACTGGAATTCAACAAAGTACAAGAAAAAACATATTGGAAATGCAGTGTTGTCTTTGGTAATTGTTTTCCTATACATTGCCAAAGGTTTTGTTTTTTTTTCTTTTTTTTTCAATAAATCCAACCTACTCAAAAAGCCAGTAGGTGATTTAAAGCATCAAGGCTGGCAAAATAATTCTGTGAACCTCAAATGCAGATTTTCAATATTTTCAATGAAGTATTTTGAAAGGCTGATGCCAAGTCCAAAGCTGGTTCAGAGATTCCAAGAATTTTGAGTGAACTTATTTCTCATTATAAAATTATTACTACGTAATAGGTATATAGCAGTTTTTAAAAGTCTTTTCTTGCCACTTAAATTTTTTTCCTCCAGAAATTTATAAATTTATTCTAAAAGTTATTTATATTATATATTTAATTACATAGTATATATAATACTCTATTACATTTATAAACATTTATTTTCTGGGATGTTTACATTAACAAAGATCAGTGAAGGGGATTTTCTCAGTGAAGAGGCCTTGAATTATAAAATTGGATTCTAACTGTCACTGTTTGCAGATGACATGATATTCTATGTAGAGAACCCTAAAGCCTCCACAAAAAAACTACTAGAATAAGTGAATTCAGCAAGGTAGTAGTATAGAAGATTAATAAGAAATCTGTTGCATTTCTTTACACTAATAATGAAATATCAGAAAGAGAAGGTAAAAAAAAATCCTGTCTAAAATCATGTAAAAAAAAGTACCTAGGGTAAACTTAACCAAGGAGGTGAAAGACCTATATGCTGAAAACTATAAAACACTGACAAAAGAAACTGAAGAAGAGTCAAAGAAATGGAAAGATAATTTGTGCTTTTGGATTAAAAGAATTAATATTGTTAAAATGACAATACTACGCAAAGCAATCTACAGATTTAATGCAATCCCTATCAAAATACCCACAACATTTTCCACAAAACTAGAATAATCTTAAAATTTATATGGAAGGCCCAAAGACCCAGAATTGCCAAAGCAATCCTGGGAAAAAAGAACAGAGTGGGAGGTATAACCTTTCCAGACTTCAGATTATACTACAAAGCTACAGTAATAAAAACAGCATGGTAGAAGAAATCTAATCATTAAATTTTCCATTTGTATTTTATTTTCTTTAATTTTTTTTTTTTCTTTTTTTTTGCCGTACACAGGCCTCTCACTGTTGTGGCCTCTCCCGTTGTGGAGCACAGGCTCTGGACGTGCAGGCTCAGCGGCCATGGCTCACTGGCCCAGCCGCTCTGCGGCATGTGGGATCTTCCCAGACCGGGGCACGAACCCATGTCCCCTGCATCAGCAGGCGGACTCTCAACCACTGCGCCACCAGGGAAGCCCTTGAATACTTTTTTTCATAGCTGTCTAAGAAGATTTAAAACTCATTGCACTTTGGTCAAAAAAATAATAAATTTACCTTATAAAAAAACAGCATGGTATTGGCATGAAAACAGACATATAGGTCAACGGGACAGAACAGAGAGCCCAGAAATAAAAACCCATACACCTACCATCAATTAATCTATGACAAAGGAGACAGTCTCTATAACAAGTGGTGTTGGGAAAGCTGGACAGCTACATGTAAATCAATGAAATTAGAACATTCCCTCACATCATACACAAAAATAAACTCAAAATGGTTTAAAGACCTAAATATAAGACATGACACCATTAAACTCTTAGAAGAAAACATAGGCAAAACATTCTTTGACATAATTATGTAACAATATTTTCTTAGATCTCCCAAGGCAAAAGAAATAAAAGCAAAAATAAACATGTGGAACCTAATCAAACTTAAAAGCTTCTGCACAGCAAAGAAACCATCAACAAACAAAAAGACTTATGGAATGGCAGAAAATATTTGCAAATGATGCAAACTACAAGGAGTTAATATCCAAAATATACAAACAGCTCATACAACTCAATATCAAAAAAAACCCCCAAACAACCCAATCAAAAAATGGGCAGAAGACCTAAATAGACATTTCTCCAAAGAAGACATACATATGGCCAGCAGAGATGTGAAAAAATGCTCAACATTTCTAACTATTAGAGAAATGCAAATCAAAACCACAATGTGGTATCACCTCACACCAGTCAGAATGGCTATCATCAAAAAGTCTACAAACAGTAAATGCTGGAGAGGGTGAGGAGAAAAGGGAATCCTCCTACACTGTCGGTGGGAATGTAAATTGATGCAGCCACTATGGAGAACAGTAGGGAGGTTCCTTAAAAAACTAAAAATAGAACTATCATATGATCCAGCAATCCCACTCCTGAGTATATAACTGGAAAAAAACAAAAACTCTAATTTGTAAAGATACATGCACCCCAATGTTCATAGCAGCACTATTTACAATAGCCAAGACATGGAAACAAACCAAGTGCCCATCAATAGATGATTGGCTTAAGAAGATGTGGTATATATATACAATGGAACACTACTCAGCCATAAAGAAATGAAATATTGCCATTTGCAGCAACATGGATAGACCTAGAGAATATTATGCTTAGTGAAATAAGTCAGAGAAAGACAAATACTATATATCACTTATATGTATACAAATAAAATGAATAAAACTTAAAATAAAAAATAATACAAATGAATCTAGTGATATATGCAAACCACAAACAGATTCACAGACATAGAAAACTTACGGTTACCAAAGGCGAGAGTGCAGGGGAGGGATAAATTAGAAGTATGGGATTAACAGATACAAACTACTATACATAAAATAGATAAGCAACAAGGATTTATTGTATAGCACAGGGAATTATATTCAATATCTTGTAATAACCTATAATGGAATACAATCTGCAAAAAATATAACTGAATCACTATGCTGTACACCTCAAACTAATGCAATATTTAAAAAAACTTGATTCTAGACTTTTCTGACAGTTCTTCCAACTGAAAATGGCTTTATCTGATATTTATCTAGAAGAAGCTATTCTTCAGGGAAGCTGATGGCATGCTGGATAAATTCTCTAATTCAACTAGAAAAGCTCAGCTGAATTTCCTAAAGCTGACATACGAGCAAGGAGCAAATCAAAGAGGAAAAAAATTTTAACACCCTGAATTCATCACAGTATTTAAACAATTAGAATTTTACTTTATTTCAGAATAAGTTTACAGTTGAAAAAAAGGTATTTACTAAAGCCACAACATACTTCATATGGACAAAAACTTTTCTAGCAAAACTGTGGTACACAAGCATTAGTAATTTGAATACTATACGGTTATAGAAGATATTTAAAAAATGGAAATGATGTATTCCAAAGGCTGTACTAGGCACAATATATATGCTTGTATTGGGTCTGCAAGCATTATACGAGAATTCATTACATGTAATCCAAGAAGTTGCAGGTTTTCAGCACTATGTACTAAAAAGATAGAAAGGAATATCAGAGTTATACTCTTCCGTTGAAAAAGCATGTACTACCAACACTGCAAAACAGGAGCAGCAAGCCAAGCCAACAAACAATTCCTTAGGTTTTAGAAGTTGTAATATAACTATGGCTTTTTCATTTTCATTTTGGAGACTGGTTAGCGAGTCTGGCAAGTGGAAAAGAAGAAAGTCTATAATAAAACATTAAAGACATCACTTACAAGGCATCTGATATTTCACAGGTTCAAAATTGGAAAGTAACAACTGAGCTTGTTCCTAGAGCAAAATTGTGAGGTATTATAGAGCAAAAAACACCCTGCTTTTTCCTATCAATCTTTTGGCATAAAAATCTCAGAAAAGTAAAAGTTCTCCAAGTGACATGGCAGAAAAGTATTTAAGATAAATCATTAGTTTACTTTTGGTTTTTGGTAACTGCAAAGAATAAAGATCTTTTCAAGGACCAAGAAACTGGATGTGGTTCTTAGTACGGAACTTATGTTTTTTTAAAAACATGTGTTGAAATATGTATTCAGGCTGACAGTGTATTCATGCTGATAAAGGTGGTAAAAAGAAGAAAACAAAAATCGTACATTTTTTAGAGCATACTACTACCAAATATATGGAAATTGTCTAAAAGATAAAAATGTACATCTTAGATTCTCAAAGGTTTTATTTTTCAACTAGCAATTAAACATAAGTGTAAAAGTGAGTCATGCAGTATTTTTACCTCTTAACTACTGTGATAATGATATGAGGGGAACAGAATTCTCTTTTTTTTCCTTTAAATGTATAATGCTCACAAGTCATCATGTGGAACTCAAATCACACACAAAGGCAAATCATGAAGAAACGTTAAATATTCCAAAATGCCCACGAAGGCGTGCCAGAAATTATGCTGTTTCTATAGCACAGAATTGTTGGAGGCCAAAGCTAAAGCAGTAGGTGCTACTGCAACTTCTAGGTCTTTAATGCTGCTTTTATTTGTTTGTTTTTTTGATGGGGGGGATTCAGGTCAGGGGGTTCGGTGGTCTCTCAGAAACCATAATTTCTGCAGGTTCAGTGACCAACTTGGATCCATCCCATGCTGTCTTGAACTGTTCAGGAACGGGAAATTCTCTCTGGAAAAAGGCCAGAAGAACAAAGTTATTTAAACCAAGGCTTTGCAAACAGATGGAAGGCTGATTAGTGTCATGTGATGGACAAAGACATTTTATGGAACCCAAACCTGCATCAGGGAGCGATGCACGGTCATGTGTCAGCTCTGTGACTGCCTGCCAGCATCCTCAATGATGCTAGCACTTACTAAGAACCAGGCATTCTGCTAAGCACCAGATATACGTGAACTCAGTTAATCTCTGCAAGAACTTTACGAGCTAGATATTATTGAGATGCCATCTACAGGAAACAGAGGCCTGAGAGGTCAAGCCTCTGAGCAGCCAAAGTTCAAACCTTAGACTTTTTACCCTTGACTCTGCACCAAACTCAAACATGCACTGGGGATCTTGCTGAAAGGCAGACTCTGATTCAGTAGATCTGGGAAAGAGGGTGACAATCTGCATTTCCCACAAGTTCCAAGGGGATGCCAAGGCTGCTGGCCCCCAGTCTGAATAAGGGCTTTATCCCGGCGTTATGTCTACCCTCTGATGAAATAAAAAAATGTGCTGCAAGTTATATATAAACTTGTTGCCCTTCATCCTGCTTTCCTACTCTTCCCATTGGGGAATACATGCCCCCCTTCCACCCACACCCCTACACACACACACACACACACACACACACACACACACACAAGAAAAATGCAGAAGAGCCCAAATAAAATTAGTTTGGGCTCTCTCCTTTCCCCGGAGAGTGATTCCCCAGTCACTGCAGGAGAGGGCAGGAAAGGAAGCTGAGGAGTGGTCCCCTGAGCCCTGGACTTCTTGTACCACAGTGTGACAAGCTGGTGCCTGTTATCTGTCGATGAGATGTGATGTTTCACATCTGCTGGAATACACACACTAACACGTATCTTCCTAGATGTTGGGTCCAGCTGTTTCTTTTGGAAGAAGCTGTTTATTTAACTACTTTAAAGGGAAGGGCCTTTCTATCGTGAGTGGTGAATTCTCCTTGAGTGAAATCTGCAATAGTCTTAAGAGAAAGCAAAGAAGCCACAGTCTGAGAAACCTAGTGTGTGTGTGTGTGTGTGTGTGTGTGTGTGTGTGTCTGTCTGTCTGTCTGTCTGTCTGTCTGTCTGTCTGTCTAACATCCTTTCTGGGGCTCTTCTTGATGAATAAACCAGGCTTGATGTTTACTCTTAAGTACCAAGCCAGGTGGAGAATGCTCCAGAGTGGAGGCACCTCTTTGATGGTAACTGCACTACAGCTGTTCCCAGTCTTTCTTGGGAGTGACATGATAGTAATGTGATGACAGACCTTCTCTGGGAGACTGATTCCCTTCAGGATGAATCATCCCCACCATCTACTTCGAGATTACAATGCCCGTGGCAGGACCTCTGTATTGCTCCCTACTACCCCCAGTTGGAAAATGCATGAAGTGGGCCATGGACTGAAGGCACAAGATAATTCACCTATAGAGGGGAGACTTTACGTTTTCAGCATAAAAGCTCAGGTTCTGAGCTATACTCATCCTTTAGGTCAGTGGATCCCAATCTTGGCTCCACACTGGAATCACCCGGGAAGTTTTAACCAATACAAATGACTGGATACCACATCCAGGGATTCTAGTTTAATTAGTCTGGAGTGCTTGTCCAAACCCCCATTGCTTTTCTTAGCAGTTCCAGCCAGTTTCCATGAAGCTGAGCCTTCTGCTTAAACAGCTGCAAAGGCCAGGAATCATCCTAATTTTTAGCTTTCCTCTTCTGAAGCTGTTCTGTATTGGTTTTAGCTCTTCAGTATTTTTTTTTTAGGTGGAGAGCCCAAGAGGAGATACTCCTCTAGCTCAGGGTTAGGCTGTCCAGATACCTAGTGAAGCATGGCCCAATGCTTGTGGAGTTTTGTTTTTTAGACTTAAACAATGAATTCTGAACTGAAATATGTGGTGTGTGCCTGGGTAGTGCTCACTGGCAGGTGGGGAAAGAACATGGCAGCAATCTAGTTGTCTGCCTAAGGAGATTAACCTGAGTGCTGACTGCAGTGTAGACGGCTGGTGATTGACCCATAGGCTAATGGGGGGTCCTCTTTCATAGGTGTGCCTAAGTTACGTTTTCTCCCATCCTTCCCAGTTCACTGCTTCCTTGCAGTTAGAACCAGAGGGAATGATCTCTGGATTTACTTCTCTACTTTCAAGAAGCAACAACTAGGGACTTCCCTGGAGGTCCAGGCGTTAAGACTTCGCCTTCCAATGCAGGGGGTGTGGGTTTGATTCCTGGTTGGGGAGCTAAGATCCCATATGCCTCTCGGCGAAAAATCCAGAAGGTAAAACAGAAGCACTATTGTAACAAATTCAGTAAAGACCTTAAAAAGGGTCCACATCAAAAAAAAAAAAAAAAAAAAAAGCAACAACTAATAGGAAGCAATAACTTGCTTTCAAATGGCAACAACCAGCAAGTCCATCACACTGCATGATGCAGAAAATGTATTTATTTATACTTCCTTTTCAATGTGTGAGAATATCTGCTTGCTTCTTTTAGAAACTGCTTTGCTGGGGAGAGGAGACAAAGAAAATACATGGTGGCTTAGGCTACCGTTTCTTAGAAGGGTCACTGGATGGACTGATAATACCAGAATCACCTGGGTATATTAAAACTACAGATTTCTGGGCCCCCTCCAAGCCTGCTGAATCTAACCTCTGGGTGTGAAGTTTGGGAGCTGGTATTTTCATCAAGCTTCCCAGCTGATTCTTACACTGGGTTTGAGAACCACCGACATAAGAATACCTATACAAATAGGTCCACTTATTATTACCTCCTTTCCCTCCTTTTTTTCCCCCAAAGCGTTTCTCCCTCTTTTCTGTTTGCCTCCACCATAGCAAAGGAAAATATTTAGTCCTAAATAATATGAACTCAGATGCCTGGTGTACTATTTGATAAGAGCTAGTCCATTAAGGTAATTATTAGGAAAACGCTTTGAGAATCACAAATCCAGGATGGGGCATAGTCAAGAAACTAACAGGGGAGCAGATAGGTGAAAAGCCACTCTCTAAATTCCTCTCCTGCCTGTGAATTATTCTACAAAGGAAACTCAAAGGTTGGGAGGTGATTAATCAGTCTCTAAGAATGTTAATAATGAAAAATTCTTTACAGTCTTTTAAAAGGTACTTACATAATCACCATCCCGAGGGATAAGTATATTCATTTCAGATGACTTGGCACTCACAATCTCACAGTCTAATGCATCTTCACTGAGGTATATGTGGCAGCCTTCTGTCTTATTAATGGAAATTGTTGGCACTTTCCCCATCACCTGAAATAGAAGAAAAAACATCTAGGGCCAAAGCAAATAAACAGAAATTCCAATGTCCCCAAATAAGTACAGTCCACAGGCCTAACCAAGCGTTAGGAATAGCTGGGTTAGGGCTGGAGAGGCCGGCTGAATGACAAAGTCTCCAGGGTGAATTAGTAGGTGTCATTTGGGGACAGAATGAAAGGACCACACAAGGGGATTCTCAAACCTCAGGGTCTCTTTCCTGACACAAAATAAAGGGACTAATTTGAAAACAGCAGCTAAATGTTCAGAAAAAGTTTCACAACCCCGTTAGTGGATTTGAAACATATATTTGATTTCATGATAAAAGAAACAAGATGCATTTGCTTTCATGTGCTTAAAATTTTAGTTTTGACAAATCTCTAGGAAACTGGGATTAAAACACGCACTAATACTGTCATCTAAGAGTAAATAAATTATTCTGTAATTGAGAAGATTTTTCCTGAATCTAAATAAGAATAAATAAGAAACACTACAATTCTTTTCACATAAGTCCTTTGCTAGATAAAAATCTCACTGGCTGAATGTGAAGCTTAAATGAGATAATGAGTGTCTAGGTATTCTGAAATGTATTCATTTCAGGAGCCAAAACTGGAGACTTGGTTCAGGCTACTCACTGTATAGGTAAATAGTACCATACACAAGAGGAGGTGGTTCTTTGTATTGTTACAAATATCAAGTGCTATAAACATTATGATCGGTTTTAAATTTCTTTTTTAACAGTCAGTTTTCAGACATCCCCCCCACCCCAAATCTCTACAGGCACAGACTATTCCCCCAACGACCATATTACAACTACATAATTTTCCTTCTTGTAATGGTAATTGAAGTGATAACAACATCTCCTCTTTCACCCTGAAGAAAAGGCTGGGTTGCAAATTAAAGGAGCAACTCCTGTGATGGTGAAGGTGATGTAAAGAATTCCTTAGGGGAATCTAGCCAGGTCACCACACTTCTCTGTTTTCTCCTCTCCCCACAGAAACTGGACACCAAGTTGGAATTGAGCCCCACTGCCAAAAGAAAAAAAAAAAAAAAAAAAAGGCAGAGGTAGTTTAAGGTCAGGTAAGCACAGGGCTTTGCCATAAATAAAATAAAATAATACTTATATGTATATATCAAGAATGTGTCAGCAGTAATGTTTTGGCAATTTCTAGGTTTATTTTATAATGATGAAGAGCATTTCCATAGCGACCAGAACTGTATGAATACCAGGCAAGCAAAGGGAAAGAAGTATATTGTCAGTGTGTCTTAGGAGATTCACTTATGACAGAGTGGGGTCACATGAGGATAGCACATTTAGCACATAAAATGCTAAAATATCTATGTATCTGAAAATCTAAAAAGCAGTAGACTTTTAAAATAGCCCTGAGAGGATAAGAATTGTCATTTCCACATCAATTTTAGTCAATATTTCCTTAGAGTAAATTATATACAGTACATGCCTTTTTTCCCTGGTAGTCTGTAAACATTTTGAGAACAGAGATTGTTTCTTATCAGGAGAACTGGACTAAAAAGTAGCTCCCCTGTTGAGTGACAGGTGATATGTGACCTTGCCCAGGCCAATGCTCTAGCATTTAATACATGTACCTTTATTTTTTGTTTTTCTTAAATTTATTTCTCTATACATTTAAAAAAATTTCCACATAATATCTTAGTCTCCTCTCTCCCATAATCTGTACTATTTTTCTAGGATAGTTTGCCAAAAAACAGAATTACTGAACTAAATCATATGAACTTTTCTCTGTGCCCTTTTCTTCCTTTCAATCTTTTTAACAGCATTATTGAAGTAAAATGTGAAAACATAAAATTCACCTGCCTTAAGTGTACAATTTAATGATATTTAGTGAATTTGTGCAATCATCACTTCAATTCAGTTTTAGAATATTTCCATCATCCCCCAAATATCCCTCATGCCCATTTACAGCCAATCTCTGTCCTCATCCCCAGGCAGCCTGCACTAACCTGTGTTCTGTCTTTATTGTGTCCAGGCCCTTTCTTTTTTTTTTTTTTTTTTCAGGCCCTTTTAAAACAGTTTATTAAACATTTTAAATAGGTAATGACATTCACTTGGTTTGAACATCCACAAGTTTGAAGTGTTCAGTAAAATGTCTCTCCCTTGTTTCTGAACCACACTGCCAAGTTTCTATCCCTCTTGGACAGATAACCATGATTTATCCTTCCAGATTATTTTAAGGCCCATAGCCTTAAAAATGTATATTTCAAACACAGAAGCATACAAAGAATAATATAACAAAAATGTAAATATATGTATGTCTGTTAAACAGCTTTATCAGAGTTTAACATTGCGGCTCATTTGCCTTTTTTTTAGGACGATCATCCTACAATACAGTTGAAGCCCCCTCTCTACCATCCACCATCTCACTGTCCTCCTTCCTTCCCTCCACAGATGTAACTGCTCTTCTGAATTTTGTATTTACAATTCACAGCAGGTTTGTCTCTTGAGCAAGGTGAACTTGAGCCCTCATAAGTATATTTAAAATGTGCGTATTGTTTTGCATGTTTTTGATCTTTATATAAAGGGACACATTATACAGTACCTATTGTTCTATAATATGCCTTTGTCACTCAAGGCTGCTTTTGAGATTTTCCTATTTTTATACATGTAAGTGTAGTTCATTCATTTATTTAACCTCTGTAGAGTATTCTATTAGGTGGATTTATTTATTCATTTACCAGTTGGTGGACATTTAAATTGTTTTTGTTTTTACTGCCATTATGGATAATACTGCAACAAACATTTTTCCATGTCTCATCAACATTTGTACTAGAGCTTCTTTAGTGCACACACCTAAGAGGGAAATTGCTTGGTTACAGACTATGACTGCCTTTGACTTTATTAGATGGTGCCAATTTGCTCTGCACAGTGAGTGTAATAGTTTACTCTCCCAACACTGATGTATCAGGGTTCTCATAACGCTTGTACCATGAGACTTTTTAATATACAGGCAGTCCTCAAGTTGCACAGTTCCGATACGCATGCGTTTCAGCTAACATGCCCCTTGCAAAGTAAGGACAGCCTGAATTCAAAACTGATGAGTGTAAGAAGATATAGTTAATTAATCTGCATTTCTTCTTCTATTAGGCAGGTTGTGCATATGTTCATATATTTATCAAATACTTCAGTTTTTCTTCTCTGAATTGCCCTGATATTCTTTGCCCATTTTTCTACTGAGTTGTTAGTCTTCCTCTTGATTTGTGTTAAGTTCTTTATAAATTCTGGTTATAAATCCTTTTTGATTATCTGCATTGCAAGTATCTTTCTTCAATCCATGCCTCATCTTTCAGCTTTGTATGTGATGTCTTCTGTTGAACACATAAATTTTAATGTGGTTAGATTCACCTGTCCTTTTCTTTATAGTTTGTGCTTTTTGACCCTAATTGCTTTCCTACTCTGATTTTCTTTTGTATTTTATTCTCAAAGTTTAAAAGTATTTCTTTTTACAATTAAGACTTTACTTTTAAATATGGCATGTGGTAGAGATTAGATATTTTTTTCCCACATGGAGGGTCCTAAAATACATCTCCATGTATGTGCCAACTATTGAATGTACTACTATAGTTAAAAGGGGCAGTGGTGAAAAGCCTAGTAAAACCAAAGAGAACAGTCTATAAAACTAGAAGCCAATTTTAACAAACATTATCAGGAAACATCAGATAATAAGGGGTGATTAACAATATGAAAACGGTGTAATCAAAGATAGTAGTTATAGCTGGCCAAAGTAAGAAGTCATTTAGCTTTTGGCATATTATAAAATCCCATTTGGCTAAATAAATATTGCTAAGATGGTGCAGATTTTCTTCTGTTTTGCAGATTCAATTGCAATCCTGCTTTCCAAGTTGTTTTTCTGATAATCTCATTGACTCTTCAGAAAAACTTTACCCAGAATCAATTTTTCCTGAGGGAAATAAATTCTCTTCGGCATGGTACTATTATGCTAGGAGAATCTCTTAATATTTCGGTTCACTCATTAGTTGATTCATTCCTATCACCCATTCATCAAACATTTACTGGACACCTACTATGTTCAGGTACTGTGCAAATTTCTGGAGCTGTACAGATTAATTGGCTGTTCTTGAAATAGAAATGGTAAACTAGTAATTGCTGTGCAAGATAGGATGTGTTATAAGAGGTTGAAAAGGGGGAATTAACACTGTCCAAGAAGTAAGAGAGGGCTTCAGAGAGGAGGTGAAGACAGAGCTGTGTCTAGAGGGAAAGAGAATAAGAGTTTTACAGGTGGACATGGAGGGCCCCTTGTAAACAGAGGGGATGTCTAGGCAAAGCCATAGGTAGTGGGGTCCAGGAATGGCTGAAAGGGTCAGTTACCTGCATCTGAATGTCCTTGGAGTTGATCACTTCCACAATGCCCACCACATTGTCAAACACAAGGCCAAACTTCTTACAGTTGTCTAGGGAAAAAAAAAAAACCACTCTACTAAATTCATACAGAATATTTATACAAAGAAGCTGATCATAGTAGGTACAGACCCATAATTCTGCCCTACCAATTGTAATGGAATTTATTTTCCCTTTTATCTGTAGAGTAGACTTGCTGCATTTGAAAATGTAAGCCACCTGTCTCAGTTCAGGCTCTGAAATCACAAGGTCATTCCTGTCCTCTTGGTATTCCTAAAATTAAAACATATGCAAATATTAAATATAAGGATGCATAAATTAAGTCCACCACATGCTGAAATTACTGTGGAGCATTCACCAGTTACAGCTTCTCAATATATTCTTCCTTTAGGAACCATTTTCTTAACAGACCAAACCGCAGGTCTGACTTTGTCACTGAAATGTTGGGAATGAGAGGAACGGCTGCTTGGAAGGGGGGTCGGTGTCAATCTGTGAACAGTCAGGCATCAGGCACGCTGGCTAGTGGGCGGGGACTGCAGCAGCGATGTGAGGGCTTTTGGTTGAGTCTGGCCGCTGAGTCTGGACTTGATGCTGCAGCACTATCTGCAAGTAGGAGTTGGACAAATAGACTAGCAAGGGTCACAACAGTGGTCTAAGTCCCAGTTTACTTTCAGACCATGACAACCTTTCTGGGGACTTTGTTCCTCCATCTTTAGGGAAGGCCCCTGAACTGGCAGGGGGCACCAGCTTCCATCCACATTCAAAGCGTCTTTGTCCTGCTCTGACAACAGTGAAAGTGGTGGGTGACGCAGTAGGTTATATCAGCACCTTGGTCAGTGGAATAGGATGAAACATCCTACAGTAGATCAGAATGGGGCACAGATTAAAAGCTTCCAGAAAGAGGAGTCAAATTCATAGAGACAGAAAGTAGAAAGGTGGTTGCCCCGGCGGGTGACGTGAGGGGGGATGGGGAATTACTGTTTAAGCGGTACAGTTTCAGTTTTACCAGACGGAAAGAGTCCTGTGGATGGAAGGTGGGGATGGCTGCACGACACTGTGAATGTACCTAATGCCACTGAATTGTGCACTTAAATGTTAAGATGGTAAATTTCGTGTTATGTGTACTTTACCACAATTTTAAAAATAATTTTTAAAAAGTTGAAGAAAAAATGCATGAGGGGCTTCCCTGGTGGCGCAGTGGTTGAGAGTCCGCCTGCCGATGCAGGGGACACGGGTTCGTGCCCCGGTCTGGGAGGATCCCACATGCCGCGGAGCGGCTGGGCCCATGAGCCATGGCCGCTGAGCCTGCGCGTCCGGAGCCTGTGCTCCGCAACGGGAGAGGCCACAACAGTGAGAGGCCCGCGTACCGCAAAAAAAAAAAAAAAAAAAAAAAAAAAAGCATGAGAATAATGAAGACCAAAAAACATTTATGGAAGCATTCAGAAAGGCCCTGGTTTCTAGTCTAGCTAGTGACTTTTGCCTCTGTCATTGCATTGGGAAATCCTTAAGACACTGGCAAACAGTTTAGCCGTTGTTCCTTTCATCGGAGTATGTCAGAAATCAAGTTAAAGGGCTTCACTCACCACTCTCCATTTCTTCCCTTCCAACTCTAACACAGGAGCATGTTTCTTAGGAGGATGAGACTGGGGAGACTTGGGGCCTGGAGTGTGGCTTTTGGTAGGAGATGGAGTTTGTCCTCCGTGAGCCCGGAGGCTGGGATTCTTGTATGTCTTCTGGTCATCTGTAACATGCCGGAGCCCTGGGAAGGTAACACATAGACACATTTCCTACATTTTATGCAAAGGGAAATGTCCCTAACTTCTTGTATCAACATGAGGTAAACAGCACAGGTAATGCTATTTTCATAACAGTCGAGTGTTTTCTCAAGGTCAGTATGCAGAGGCTGAGACCTACATAAGTTTAGAGTTAACAGAAGCCCTGTAAGTATTTTTTAATTTGAGGAACCTCTTTTTTTTTTTTTTTTTTGGCTCCACCACATGGGCTGCAGGACTTTAGTTCCCTGACCAGGGATTGAACCCTTGCCCCCTGCAGTGGAAGCTTGAAGTCCTAACCACTGGATTGTCAGGAAATTCCCCTTGAGGAACCTCTTCTTGAAGGAGATAAGCTAATAGATAAAAATTATGCAAAATGCAAACTCCCTCGCCAGAAAGAATTCCATGATTTACTTCTGTCATAGCTAAATCATTTCCTAGATACAGTCTAAAAAGTTAGGGCATTTCAGTAAGCATAGGTCAGAGTATGGAATCGACTTAAGGGTTATGAGTCCATTCCCTTCCTTTGCGGATGAGGGGACAATGCAGCCAGCTGCAGCCAGAGAAATAGTTAGAAATTTTGGTTCTTAGCTCCCAGCATGGCACACAAGAACACTAATACCATAATTCCTATTACCCATGCAAAGCAAAAATACATCTGCATAAAGTTTTTGGCAACATGAATTTATTAAGTATATGATTAAAAAAATTAACCATTCACAAAGGTAGTTCAATGATATAATTCTCTGACAAGCCCGTACACCTCTGAGGACAGAGGTTCTATTATTTGTCATTTTTATTTCACTTGTTCTTGATGCCTTGATTGTAGTTGGTGCTGAAGCATCAAGGGCTGAAGTGGTGATACAGTGCAGTAGTCCATTTAGAACCTAGAATCTCTGAGTTCTTTCTGATCCACCCAACAGCCCACTGAGCCCATCTACCTTGAGATGAAGAACACACAGCTCTCCATGTAGTAGGGACTGGGATGGAATGATGTATCCATTACCGTGGGCTCTGAGGGATCTGTGTGCCTGAAGCCAGAGGGAGACAGCCTCAAGGTCTGGTTTTCTCACCTTTTGTAATTGCTTCCCCTTGGTTAAGTTGTGCAAATAAAGCTGAGCGTGAAGGAGAGGACTCCTCTCTTCTGCCCTCACTCTCAAAAAGTGGAGGTGGCCCTGGAGGAGGTGGAGGTGGAGGAAGGCCAGGCCCAAGGGAGAGGACAGACAACGCTGATGCAGTTGATGCTACTGGACCCTGTGGGAGAGAGAAGATGGTAAGCACTCTATTGAGATGATATCCTTGCTGAGAGCTGGGATTCTGCCAACATCACTTAGAACCTGTTGTCAATGAGGGAGTGGGGTTCGAGATTCACAAAGGGCACCCAGGGGTATATCTGTGCATCATGGGTCTGTTTGGGAAGACCTGGGACCAAGTGGGGGTTTGCCTTGGGAACACGGAGCATCACGTAGCTGTATAGCCCTGTCATTAGAAACTGCATGTGCCAGATTCACACTGCCAACTCAGAGGCAAACAAAGCCGTATTCACAGGTTCATGTCCAAAGCTCAGGATATGAATGAAACTGGGCTTTGGCCAATTGATAATCATAAGAAAAAAGTGGTCCAACTAGTAAGAGGATTCTTTTGGGGACACTGGGAATTACAACCACCAATGAGAGAAAAATATTCAGTGGTTAGCTTCATGAGCAGCTAAAGAAAGAGATACTGAAACTCTCTGCAACTCATTTTTCAAGTATGCATGCCTCAAACCAAACGCCAAGTGAGGACCACATGTGACCTGGATGCTTGTCAAACATGAAGGTGATCAGGGTCCAGGATGCTTCTGATGGTTTGGTTCATCTAATGCTGACTGTTAGTAAACTAGAGAAAATTGTATTTTGCCTGAGCAAGACCTATGCTTATTCTCTTCTCTGCTAGGTGAAGTGCAATCTTTGTTTTCAATATGAAGTTCTAACAAATTCAAATGTCAGTAAAAGGTGATAGACAATAGAGGGATTTGTTTCAATGTTTTGAGAGGACCCCACAGACGAAGCTGTCACAGAGCTTAAAACTAGTAGGATAGAAGCATACGTATACAATAACCTTGTGTTATGTACCATTTTACTTTTAAACCCTGAAGTAGAACTGTATGACTATGATAAAGAATGAGAAGTTAATTCAAGTAAAAAAATGGAAACTATAAAAATTGAGTGATGAAAATGTGCCTGAGGCTTATATATTTTCAATACCAAATACGATATGTAAAACATCACATAAGTGCTAAATATTAACAAAGACAGCAGATCCTTATTTTCATAAACAACGCAGTATTACAAAGTGTCAATATCAGGAAGTTTTAATCTGTGGTAGTTTTGTTGAAAATAAAAATTCCACACTATTTTCAAAGTACTTATACAATCCCTATTAAGTGTACAATTACCCAGAAAATAAAAGGTTCTTCTCTTACTGAGAATGCACATCTTAAAAACTGAGTAGGCTGGAGGTCTCATCTCCTTGAAATGATAATTTGTGATATTTTTTTTTGTTTATAAGGAAAAACAGCCTGACCCCATCAGGATTCTTGGGTCAAGTAGAAAATGACTGCACAGTTCTTGAGACTGACCAATTTTTTTTTTTTTAGCATTTTAAATATTTCCTATTATGTTACTGGGGTGAAATTTGAACATTTGCTCTGAATCATAAAGTGTAAAATATAAGCTTTGCACATCAAACAATATTCCAGTTCCAGACACTCAGAGCCACGACATATTACTTTTACTCACAAGCACATAACAACTCAAATAGTCAGCGAAGGGCCAGGCTCCTCTCCCACATCTGAAACACTGCAGCTTTAAAGTTCTCCTATTTTGTGGAAAGGGGAGACAACACCGGCTTCTAAATCTTAGAATGACTTAGATGGTTCCCTAGCTCTCAGCACTCATTCTTTAATGGCTCTCTCCAAGACAGAAACCAATAAGACACATATTCAACTTCTTGGAACTCTGATACATTCAGATGGCTGACCCAGGAACACCAAACAAAGGATTTACTGCAACAAGTGTTGATTCTAAAAGCCAAAAAAAAAAAGGAGAACTCAGGACCAGCTGAAACTCTGCCATTGGCTTATCCGTTGTGCGTTCTGGCTCATTCCTGCATCGGCCCCAGTGAGAGCACACACCTGGGCTCTAGTTTCTGGGTGACTTGACAAGCAGTGCTCAGGGGCTTTACCGTACACAGTGTCCTCGAGAGCAAACTCAGAGAGTCCCTTACCAGGCGCTCATGGGCTGCGCCTTATGATGAACTTATCTTCACCCCCTCTTCTCCTCCTGCAGGCAGGGGGGACCAGAGCTTTCTGCGTTCTCACGTGCCTGGTATGAGCGGCAGCCGCATCGACTGGAATCACAGCCCAACACTGTCTTCACGCACCCCAGTGAAACAGAGGGGCGGGGGGAAGGGAAGGCAAGGGAGCCAAGAATTCTGGAGAAGCTCGTACACGCCAGGCACTGGTTGTTTCCACTCATCTAACAGATACTTAATGCTCGGTGTAGGACAGGCTCTATGCCAAGGGGTTCCCAAAGTTGTCCGAACATCAGAATCATCTGGGGATCTGTTAGAAGTTCCCAAGCCTAGGCCACATGGCAGGAACACCCGGGGGAGGCGGCACATGGGCATTTTCTGAAGCTCCCTATAGGTGATTCCAATGTGGACACAAGTTTGGGAACAACCACTGCACGCTTTGTGCTGAGATTCATCTTAGTCGTCACAACCACATTACTACGATTGAAATCCCCCTCTCACAGAAAAAAAAAGCAGGAAGTCAGGAAGTATGACCCAATATTAAATGGCCAGTAAATGGCAGGGACATAATTCAAGCACATATCTGCTTGATTCTAAAGTCTTCTTCAGGGAAATCCTTTATGCTGTATTCAGACGTAAAAAAAAAAAAAAAGTCACTAGTCAAATTAACCAGAGGTATGGGTGACCCTACACATACGTAGTGTTGCTCTTGGGCCTCTGGCTTAAATATACATGGAGTGTTGGGAGGCGGTGTAATAATTTAATTTTTATCTCCACTACTCCTTGCCCCCTCCCTCTAATGCCTTAGCAGCTGACTGGGCTCCTATGGCCAACTCTGGAGCCAGGCTCGATCCCATGGGGATATAAGTCTTGAGTACTGACACTGCCATCTCAGCATCAAGTCACCCTCGATGCTAGTTTGTTCTGACTCTGTGCCCGTGTTCTAGCAACTGGACTCTTGCCTTATTCACTTTTCCTGAGTACCCACTGGTGCCAGTTATGGGGTACTTACACCCAAATCTCAGTTTCCTGCCTAGTGTCCAACTTGTTCTGGAATGGGGACCTGCCCCCCACCCCACCGGGGGGACTGGAGATTTAAGGGCATTGTCTCTGGGTGTGATTTATTCTTAGATAAAAATCTCATGGCAGAGGTAATGCACCAGGTTGTCTAGACTGAAGTAGTGGGTCAGATCAAGCCTACAACCTCGGTTGCCTGTTGAGGGATCTGCTGCTTCTTATTCTCAATGGGATATGGGCCCTGTGGGAAGACTAGCTAAGAGGGGAAAGGAGCACTGGCAAGGGGGCAGATCTGGCCCAGCTCACACTGTGAGTTAAGGCCGTGTAGGGATACAGATGGAAACTTCCAGTGGGCAACTTTGTCTCTGAGCCTGCACCAGGAACCTGAGAGGGTCCTGGGAGAGTCACAGGGGATAACCTTTAATTAGGTTACAGGCTGCATTCATTTCCTGGAATACAGGCTATGGGGTCAGATCTACACATACAGAATAAAAGACACTTAATAAAAGACGCCGTTCCCTTACAAATTATCTGAGTATTTCTGGTCCTTCTAAAAGAACCCTTAACAAAACAATCTTTTTTTTTTTTTTTTTTTTTTTGCGGTACGCGGGCCTTTCACTGTTGTGGCCTCTCCCGTTGCGGAGCACAGGCTCCAGACGCGCAGGCTCAGCGGCCATGGCTCATGGGCCCAGCCGCTCCGCAGCATGTGGGATCTTCCCAGACCGGGGCACGAACCCATGTCCCCTGCATCGGTAGGCGGACTCTCAACCACTGCGCCACCAGGGAAGCCCAATAAAACAATCTTTTATGGTGTGTTTTACCGTAACAATTTTACTTCTACAGTGTAGAATTACACTTCTAAAAACTCAGGACCTACAGAATTATGATATCCTGTGACTTGCACAAGGTCACACAGACTGGAAAGTAAAGGTGAGGTGAGGGCCGAAATGAAGGAAGTCGAAGGGGGAAAGGCTTAACCTGAGTGAAGGAGCAGCGATCCCCACACAGATGCTTTTTAAAGACGCTACCTTATCCTGACGAAATGAGTCTGAAGTATCTTAGACCCCAAACTGGAAACAACTGAAAAACACATTTTATTAAAGCCACTGTAACAATGGTTTCCAACTTAAAAAAAAAAAAGGCCATTTATGATTTTAAGTGGCCATATTTAGGGTGCAAGCGTTCACTTATGTTGTAAGAACACAGCACAAAACCTAAAAATGCTGCTTTTGAAAGCTCTATTAAGATTAATTTTGAGAGCAGATGTTTGATTATTTACTTTTTTTTTTTTTGGAGTCGGGGTAGAGGCGGCACAAAGACTTTTTAAAACGTCTGCAAATCCCTTTCTCTAAATTAATTTCAACTGTCCTGGGAACAGCCGCTTCCTCTGCCTTTAAATATATGAACTGTAACTATGAAATAATGAAACCATTGTATGTGGCATGTGGAAAGCTCATAATGTTTTGGTTATATATACTATATATATAAAATTCTATAACTGTATTACATGGAATATATTTATGTACTAATGTGCATCAGAATTTTTTCCATTAAATGTCACTTGAAATAATTACCTATCATTTTATAACTTTGGAATTTAGGTTTTATTCTGAAAGGGAAACTATTTCTAGTTCTTAAACAAATCTCCACATTGTTTTGACACATGTAATTAACAACCACTTCTATCTCCCACAGCCCATACCACTGTCTTAGTTATCCAGTTAATTCAGCTACAGTCTAGCTTTGGATCTAAATAATCTGCAAAAGGGACTCCAATTCTCCATTTTGTTGGGTCTGTTGAAAGTAAGACTAATAGACTACTTTTAGATGGAGGTTTTATGTCTTTGTGACAAAATTAAGCAAAAAAGTGAAACACAGCTGTTTAGGCAAAAAAAAAAAAAAAAATCAGCTACAAAGAAAAGTTTTCCATCTAAGATTTTCTGTTTAAGAGTTACATTTTTTGGGAATTTTCAACTTTCACCTTTTAAAGTCTAAGATTTTTCAAATTCAGCAATAGGGGTAGCAGATGATTTGGTCTAAATAGAACCTCTTTAATAGACTGAAAGTCAATTAGAATAAGTAGGCTCGTTTGTCCATTCCACATTTGCCTGGAGCTACCTTGCAAGGAACTGGGTATATGATGAATAAGTAAGCATATGTCTTGTTTGTTAAGAAACTCAGAATCTAGTGGGAGTGTCGAGTGCACAAAATAGTAGTTGCAGATGCAGTTTGATATGTGTCGTGTGTCACGTGAACAGGAACACTGGGAGCACAGAGGGTGTGGCCAGCTCTCCTCAGGACAGTGGGGTCAGGAGAGCCAGAGAATGACCTAGGCTGGGGCCACACCATCGAATGCTCTGTAGAGGACACAGGTCTTATAAGGAGAGACTGAGGGAGAAATGTATATACACATAACATTAATCTCCAACTTTAAGAACAGGCCTGGCAACCTACATCTTGGTGTGTGTTTTTCCCAATTTCTTAAAAGGTAGAGACCAAGAAAATCAAAATCACCCTTGTGACAGTCTCTTGGAACAGATGGATTCTGTCCCTCACAGCAGAGCTTTTGTTATGATGTTTCTTCTATAAAACTAGCTTAGTGATAGTAATATTTTGAGCCACCGTCTTTAAGTATTTGTGGAGATCATAGATAAAGCTACAAAATGAAACAGCTGACATGCAGTGGCACTGTTTATGGGTTTCCTGCCCACCCCCCATCCTTTCCCTATGGCCACCTCCTCAATTCCCCTTCATGCACACACACAGATGGCTGTCTTCAGTTTCTTGGTCAGGTTCTCTCTTTTGCTGTCCATCTCAGGGACACCCTGGTCCATTAAACACCTGGCTTACACTTAATGCTTTCCAGGTACATTACATGTGCCCAATTACACACTTTAAAAGTGTTTAGGGACTTCCCTGGTGGGACAGTGGTTAAGAATCTGCCTGCCAATGCAGGGGACACGGGTTTGATCCCTGGTCCAGGAAGATCCCACATGCCGCGGAGCAACTAAGCCCGTGCACCGCAACTACTGAGCCTGCGCTCTATAGCCTGCGAGCCACAACTACTGAAGCCCACACGCCTAGAGTCCATGCTCCACAACAAGAGAAGCCACTGCACCGCAACGAAGAGTAGTCTCTGCTTGCCACAACTACGGAAAGCCTGCATGCAGCAAAAAAGACCCAACGCAGCCGGAGATAAATGAATGAATGAATGAATGAATAAATAAATAAACAAATAAAGCGTTTAAAAATCACAAAGCCATTTCAGTCACAAATACACTTAGACTTATTACTTTAACCTGCTAAAACTATAGGACTTCACAGTGTTTTACAACTGAGCCTTTTGCCAATGCTGTTTATTAGTTTTTCCAAAGATGAAGAATCTCAAATGATCTTAATGTAACATGGCATATAAATAGGATAATGATAAACCTCTCACATACCACAAAAGGAGGGAGGGATTAAAAGAAGGAACTACAGTTTCAGAACTAAAGACTAACTTTCTATATACATAAACTAGTTTTCATAGCAGTAAAAATACTTCACAAATTCATGGTTTAGGGTTTGTTTACATTTTAGATATCAAAACTAGTTTCTATTTTCTGAAAGGTGTACTTAGATCAAGAACTTGGTGAAATTGATACATTTCCAAATTTGTCAACTTCTGTAAGTACGTATAAATTTTACATTCATATTTATATCACACTTTTATTGGCAGACAACCATTTTCAAGAAAAAAGATTGCACATAAACGAACAGATAATCATCCTGTACAACATGAGTATAAACCAAAGTGAATTTGTGACTTTAATCTCTGTTCTCTTATTTTTATCACTTCTTATAATTTTTAGACTTCTGCCAATGAAAACAAAGTTTCTGGGGGCCTTTCCAAGAAAACAGAATTGTTAAAAAATATTACAATGAAGAGCTATATAATATTTTAAGCATATGTTTATTAATAATTTTAAAAAAGTCAATTTAGGGGCTTCCCTGGTGGCGCAGTGGTAGCGAGTCTGCCTGCCGATGCAGGGGACACGGGTTCGTGCCCCGGTCCGGGAAGATCCCACATGCCGCGGAGCTGCTGGGCCCGTGAGCCATGGCTGCTGAGCCTGCACGTCCGGAGCCTGTGCTCCGCAACGGGAGAGACCACAACAGTGAGAGGCCCGCGTACCGCAAAAAAAAAAAAAAAAAAAGTCAATTTAGGGAATATTTCCTATTTCATCTATGGTAACAGAATACTACTCAAATTTCAAGTTTCCATAAAAATACCAAGGGTGCTTATATACCGTCAAAATAAAAAGATGGTCCCACAATTATGAAGGAAATGTAAGGCCCATTTTTTTGTTGTTTGTTTGTTTGTTTTTGTAAGGCCCATTTTGATCACTTTTCTTCAGAGGCAAGACACCAAACTCCCTTAGCCCAAGATAGAGGTACAACAGGAAAGGTAACGAAAAACCCAAATCTCATGGTCTCGCCAATAACTTCTGATGGTTTCCTCATCCCCATTCTCCCCACCCTCCTGGGGTCTCTGTATGTTATTCCTTTGATAATCTGGAGATGTGAAACATGGCGGTAGATGAAGAAAGAACAAGAAACAAAGTCCCTTCAGAGAAGGAAAAACAGCTTTAAATTGGAAAACAGCCTGAGAATACCTTACACAGTCTGTATCAGTTTGTGGAAACCAGTAACTTAGTGTTTTTATGCTTATTGTTTCCTAATTTATAGATCTGGATGTGGCCCTTCAAAAAACATAGGTGGTGATTCCTGTTTTACATGCCCAAAGCAGAGATGTCTGATAAAAGCAGACCAAGCCCTCAGAGCAGATTCCAGAGAATATGTTGAACACAATCTAATTTGCTCAAGTGACCCAGCTATTTTGCATAAATTGTCTTCATAAGTAGCTTTAATGATTGGTTTGGCCTTTTTTTGCTATTGCTCTGTGGACCAAACCTGGGATTCCCAGATTGTTTTTTCTTCTTGTCTGCCAGCATTGGCAGCTTGAAAATGTAATTTCTCATTAAAAAAGGGAAGATAAAATTAAATTTTCCATGGGAAAAATTTCCAGAGTTAAAGATAGCAGAATATACCCATCAAAGGGACAAACTATAGATAGCCAACAGTTGTAAGACCAAGAGTGATGTGTGGCTTGAATTATCTGGACTGTGACTTCATTCGGCCAGCAAAGCCTAGATCTGAACTATCACTGAATTAAAGTTTCTGTTTTGCTTTTGGATTTTAGGATCATAGAGAAAGAACTGTATTTCTTAAATTATCCATACTTGGTAAACGGCAGAGGTGGGGAGTGAGGCAAAATGATAGCTGTTATAAAGATGATTTACATTTGGCTCTGTATTATTTACATTATTTACTTAGGAAAAAATAAAAAAATAGAAGCATCAGCATCTCCTGAGGTTTATAGCTGAGGTGCACTAAAGACAAAGTAACTTTTGCCTCAATTTCAGTTCCAAATTTTGCAGGAAAGGTCTGGGAAAGTGTCTGTGATGAGCTCAGCGTGTATCAAGGGTGCAACCTGGACCAATGAATCTGGACGTAGCTCTATGTTATGTTCTATGAAGGGTTTGTTTTACCTTTAGAAGACAACCTGCACCTTCCCTCCATCCCTTCTTAAGAAAACCTTTTTACTTAATCTAATATTAGCTTGTATTTCCTGCGTTTATACCAAATGGGAATTAGGGGCATGCAGATGGCAAGGGACAAGTGCAGGGAAGGCATTTGCCATTGCCTGTAAGAAAATGCACTGTACATTTCCATTACCATCATTTGATATAAGAAATAAAGGAACAGTATTTACGTGGCTCTTAAACAATGAACACAATCTGTAGTTAGTGGAATAAGCCTCTGGAAATTCCACTGTGAAGAAACGCAATGACCAATTACTGTGTTCAATTTAGCAAAAGTGTTTGGACATTGTCTGTATTTAAGGCCCTGTACCAGTCACTGCTACAGATCCCATGCAGAATGAGAGAGAACCCTGCTTTCAACGAGCTCACAGCCTCAGAGGAGAGAAAAGACACTTCCATTCTCCCTGACAGCAGGCAACTGGCTCTTAGCCTTCATGTTTCTTCTGCTCAGGTTGTGCCTTTGTTTTTGGAAGGCTCTTCCCCAATTTACTATCTGGAAAACTCTTACATACCCTTCAAAGCTCAACTCAAAGTTCTCTTCTTTTTGTAGGTTTTCTGGAACTCTCCTGAGAGGAAATTTTCTGTTTCTCTATTGCAAGGGCTCATGAGGAACAACCTTATTATGATACTTCACATTATATCGTAATTATTTGTCTGTGAATTTGGGTTTGGTCACGTCTTGAGCCCGAGCTCTGAAGAGCCACTCATTATTCATCTTAATGTCACCAGTAATGCACCCAGTGCCTGAAACGTGGTAGGTGCTTCATAAATAGTTACCGAAATGAATAAGTAACTGCTTTATAAGCTAGAAAGTGTTAAGCATCATAAAAGAAGTACAGATTCTAAGAAGTACTACAGAGGTTCTGTGGAGGAAAAGGATAACTTCCAGCTTGGAAGGGCATGGTAATAAGCAAGGGAGGTCAGAGAGGCTTCTGGGAGAGAAGACCATTCGAAATAGACCTTGAAGGATGGATGAGTCAGATTTGACACAGGGAAGCAAGAGGAAGGGGATTCCAGGAGGAGGGTACATGAACATTGCCATTACAACAAATAAATGCAACTGAATTGTTAGCAATCACACAAGAACTTACAGGTCCACGTAAGTACTGTCTTTCAAAGCATTAGCTTCTGATGCGACCCACTTGTTTAATTAAAAAAACTACCAGTATTCAAAACTTTCTGTGAGGACTGCCTTCAGACCTGTTTACAAAAACACACATACCAAGAAATCACTCATGCCTTTGTATTCTGCTCTTTTTGACTGAAAAGAGTATTACTTGAATTAATCCTTCTCCAAAGAGGGTCTCAATGGCTTTTGGCCATTTGAAAAGATAAAATTCACTTGTAAAGAAGGAAGACTTGCTATCACTTAGTATCCTAAAAAGGATGGGCCCAAAATTTCAATTGCCATTGCCTTGCTCACTGGAGGTGGGGAGGGACAGGGAGGTGGATAAAGCCATACAGCCCTGGCAGCAATTACTGGGAGGCCCAGCCTCAGGCAGTGGAGGCTTTGAGGCATTCCCCAGGGAGTTAAGAGGTTGGACCCAGAGGCGTGGCACCTCAGGGATGAATGAAAACTCAGGGTGGAGGGGTGGCGGTGGGGCATTGTGGCTCCCTCTGGGCTGGGACTGACTGCCGAGTTCAAAGTCTCCTCCTATCCAGGCACCCCCAGCTCTGCTCTGGGGAGCACCTCTGCCTGCACCTTTAAACCACAGCCTCCTGACTTTCCTAAGAGGGGTTGGAAGAGAGAGTAGTCAACAGGACACCCCCAATTACACCACTGCCTTCAACACTACACCTTAAAGAATTTTAAATGAACACACCTTAATTAAAATATTCTCAAGGTGATGGTTTAAATAAATTAGGAACATTTATTAACTTGCTGGCCTCCAGGTTTAGGGAGTTTGAGTTCTTTGTTATAAAAAAGTCCTAGTAAATAAAATAATCTTCATCATTAAATTAGGCAGTTTTAAAAGCCACTACTGTGTGATTTACAGAGAGAATACTCTAAAAACATTTATGTATTCTTATCAACTAGCAATAAAACTCAAAGGTATTTATGAGATAATAAAAATAGTCCTAAATATAGAAAGCTTGCTTACAGCTTCATAGTACACCTAACTCTAAACTACTGTGTATGAAATTGTAGATATTTATTTCTGACCTACACTTACTCTACTGAAGATGTAGCAAAGGTAAAAATAAAACCCACAAATAATCCCCAAACTTCAAAAGGCAGAAATTGAAGCTATAAGCAATAATCCATCAAGTCAGACACCTGGTCCGTAAGTAATGAAGAGATCATTACACAAAATCTTTTTGTTCCATAATTCTGTAAAACTGCATCTACCTCCAGCCCTTCAGAAATTGCATTCTAAAGGTCAATAAGGTAGATGTTGGCAGCCTTTTTCTAACCTCACCCTCCCCAGATCGTCACAGCTGATCAGCCAACCCACTGTTTCTAGAGCTGTGAGACCCTCGGCTCTTACGTCTCCTCCTCTTTCTTGTCTTTGTCTCTTTGATTGATTTATTCCATTCTTAAGTAACAGTGTCCCCCCAGGTTTTAGCCTTCATCATATTCTCTTTTTTCTATCTTCTCTTCTGTTTAACTATCATCTCTAGGTCTCCCCCTTCAGTGAACTTCAGACCTGCATTTCACCTGCCTGCTCCACCGCCCCATCTAGATGGACATCTCACCTGTGCCTCACATGCAACATGGTGAAAACTCAGGTGAATATTTTTCTTGCTTCTCTACCAGCTCCTCCTGTTGATATCCCTATTTTTATTGATGTTACTATTATTCTCCCAGACTTCCAGATTGGAAACTTTGTTTAGATTTGATTTCTCTCTCTGTTTTTGTCCTCCAACTCGGTGTCCATTTCATCTCTTGCATTCCATTGCCATTGTCACACTCAAGGTCACATACTCATTATCTCATCCTTGGCACCCACTAAAGTCTCCTAACATGTATTAGGGCCTCTAGTCTCTTCCCTTTTCCATTTATCCTCAACAATTACTAGATCATTATTTATAGTGAGTAACTTTCTGCTTAAAAACCTATGGTGTACCCCTATGTTCAATGCACCATTATTTACATGGAAGCAACCTAAGTGTCCATCAACAGGTGAATGGGTAAAGAAGATGTGGTAAGAAGAAGATATCAAGTATATACGATGGAATATTACTCAGCCATAAAAAATGAAATCTTGGGACTTCCCTGGTGGTCCGGTGGGTAAGACTCCACACTCCCAAGGCAGGGGGTCCAGGTTCGATCCCTGGTCGGGGAACTAGATCCCACATGCATGCCACAACTAAGACCCGGCACAGCCAAAATAAATAATAAATAAATAAATATTAAAAAAATGAAATCTTGCCATTTGTGACAACATGGTTGGATCTAGAGGGTATTATGCTAAGTGAAATAAGTTAGAGTAAGAAAAATACCATATGATCTCACTTATATGTGGAATCTAAAAAACCAACCAAACGAACATACAAAACAAAATGAAACAGACTTATAGATACAGAGAAAAAAACGGGTAGTTGCCAGAGGGGAGGGGGATAGTGGTAGGCAAAATAAGTGAAGAGGGTTAAGAGATACAAACTTACTTATAAAATAAATAAGCCACAGGGATGTGATATGCAGCACAAGGAATATGGTTAATAATATTGTAATAACTTTAGGAAATGATAGTTACTAGACTTACCGTGGTGAACATTTCATAATGTATGCAAAGGTCAAATCACTATGTAATACACCTGAAATTACCATAATATTGTACATCAACTTTATTTCAATTAAAAAAAAAAAGCCTGTGGGGAAGGAAAAAACCCTGCACACCACATATGGACCCATCTTCTTAGGATAACACATAAGGATTCCACCATATGGCCCCAATTTGCCTTTCTGGCCTCATCTCTTGCCATGTTTAGCTCTGCAAAACTAACAGCTTTTCTCTCGAAGTACTTAGTTCATGTCCTTTGTGCCCAATTCTCTGCTGAATTCTCTGCTAAGAACTGCCCTTTCCTTTACTGTCTGCCTAGGGAACTCCTACTGTCCTTCAAGACCCAAATCAGTACACCTGAAACTAATATAATATTATAAATCGACCACACTTCAATAAAAACAAAACAAAACCAAAAACCATAACAAAACAAAACAAGACTCATATCAAGTGTAGCCCTTTGTTGCCCTTCCTGCCCACCCAGAACTCTAATTAGCAAGGTTTATTTTCCAACATGGCCTTGTATTGTTATTTATTTTTTTGCATTGTAATTAAAACCTGCTGCTTGATGGCAGAAACTGTAGCATTAATACAATGTCTGGTGTGTGCTTTGTACAAGGTGGGTATCCAATAAATGGTTATTAAGTAAATGAATTACTAAACAAATGAATGAGTAAAAACTAATGGTCTTCCTTGAGTCTCCCACAAATTGGACTCCTTTGGTCCTGCATGACTATACTAGCGCAGTGCTTTTCAAATTTTAATATGCATATAAATCACCTGGGGAAATCTTGTTAAAATGCAGGTTCTGATTCAGGAGGTCTGGGGTGATGTTTGAGATTCTGCGTTTCTAACAAGCTTCCAGATTGCTGCTGGCCCAAGAACCACACTGTACTACAGGATCGGGTATTCCTTCCATGTCTTCCTGGTCTATGTAAGCATCGTGCTTTTGCTTACCTCTAGCATGCTATTCACCCTATTCTATCACGTTGTATCCTTTTTATGTTCTTCAGCTAGAATGTAAGTTTCTGTGGACAGGAATTGTGTCTACTGTGTCACGTACCCATCTTTGTATTCTCAGCACCTTGCTGAGAAGCTGGTGCATAGAAGGTGGGCGCCTAAGCAACGTTTGTTTAATTTCTGTAGTCTCTTTCAGGCTGAACTCAGAGCTGTTTCCAACCTAACTTCATTATCTGTGTGTTTAGAGCTCCTCTGTTAGTCAACGACGACACCCCTAACTCCCTCTGAGCAGTCTGGATCTCTTCCAGAGGAGAACGAAAGGAACTGGCTACCCAAAGCCCCCAAAGGGAGCTAAAAACCCAGGAGTGATGACTAGACTGACCACCGATATGGCCAGGTAGACTGGAGAGACCCACTCTCCGTAGACCCATAGAGGTATTCAGCGAGCTTGTGGTCTAGACAAACAACACACCAGCTGAGGTTTCACCTATTCACCTTGATTAATAAACTTAAGGCACAGGTTTGGTACAAGTTCTAAATGAAAATTTTGATATAAAAGATTGAGGACAGTTTTTGCTTGTAAAAATCAAGAGGAAACCAGAGAGGCCAGAAGACTTGAAAACTTACGAGACATACATATTTAATCATGTGCTACAGAGTCTACATTATTTATGAGTCAGGATACCCTCTGGCTGTGTTTTAATTTGATCACCAGCAAACTGTTAAACTTTTGCTTTGTTAATGGACATTCGGCCTTTACATTGAGAAACAGGCTGAAAAGAAATATCTACCTGGAGGAAAAGGAGTGATCATAGAGTGTCCTGCTTTGAGAAAAATCAAACCCCGCCTTGTCTATAATTGTGACCACTCCCAGTGATTTCATTTACTGGAGGTTCAGGGGAGGTTAGGATGGATGACAACTGGTGTATAGATTTTAAAAGTCCACATTATCAGTAGAAAGAATTACATCACCACAACATAAGACTTCATACACATCCATGTGTAGTTTTATTCTATTCTACAAATAATTATACCCTGGCTGTTCTCAAAACTAATTTGGAAAGACACATAAAAGGACAAAAATATGTGAACAAATTTCACACCAGAAAGTTAAGAAAACAACCACACTGTATCCTATTCATAGAACTATCTTCATGACCTTTTCCTGGCCAGATCTACAGAGAACAGAATAAAAGTTGGAATGCTGATCTGGACAATTCATAAAAAGGATCAGTTATTGCGGTCATTGTAAGCGTAAAGATCAGGCCTCTGTCTTTCAGCTTAAGTTATCTGATTTGCAGGAACTGCCAACGAATATTACAAATCTGACCAACTGCAAGGGATGATAAATAATAGTGTCTCTATTGGGTTCCTGCCAAGAGATCAATTTATTCAACAAAGTGCACTTGAAACCCAGGGCTGAGGAAACTATGTAAATTAATATGGAAAAGGGTTCCGAATAATTAAACTAACTGAAAACTGCAAGTCATTTCTGGTACAGAGTCTTTCCAGTCCATGGTCATGTGAAAAAAAAGCTGACAGAATGAGAAGATTCCATTTACCACAGTAAATGTAACAAGAAATTCCGGATAGATTACTCCACAGCTGCTTCCTCCCCAAAAACGCACCCACACCGACGCCAGCACACTTGTGCACACACACGGACCCTCTCTCCAATCACTGTCCTGAAAAATTGCTGGCCTCAAAGATGTACATTTTGTGGAACAACTGAAGGGCACAACAGTTGCCTGGCGCAGCTGCAGTCTGAACACAAAGGCTAGGAGGTGGAAACAGCAAGTTCAGTTCCAACAGTTAACTCAAGGGAAAGAGCATTGCTCAGAGCAACGCGAGCTTGGAAACTCAGTCTAGAGCGGCATGCTGTTGGTCACTAACACCCCATAGAGCTCAAATCTCAAAATCCAATTTGAAAATAGAAGAAAACAATGGTTACTCAAAATACTTGAGATGTTAAGTCACCATAAACTTTTTGACTTTGTCTATTGAGATGGAATGCATTTCTTAAAACTTCTGAATATTGTAGTGACAATGAATGCCAACACCCCACCTTTCTGCATACTTTTTGCAGACTTGTGATAAGTGGGCAAATAAATGAATGATTTTTATTTTTTTTTTCCTCCCTAAAGCTATTTGATCAGATAATTCTAATAGCCTTTTCCCTCTTCTTTGCAATAACGCTGTGATACTGGCTGTAATTGTTTATGAGTTGTTTTGCTGGTATGTCAACAGGCCATAGTAAATGAGAAGAAATCAGTTTGATTTATTCTAGGAATTATGTTTTGGAATCTTTCATATAGTTTTTACTAATTTAGATTTAAAATGAAAAACTAAAATTTTTATAATATACTTTGTAATAGTTTTTTTTAACCCCAAACTTTAGAAGGAGATAAAATATTAGGAAATATATTTCTATGCGTATATCTTAAAGTTTGTCAAAAGATTTTGTATATATGATGTTATCACTGAACCAACATTTTCTTACATAATCATTCCTCACTTTTAATATCTGGTCAAAACTTTATCATACTACTTTTCCATGAAAGAAGTGAAGTAGATGCCCTGCTTTATAACGATTACCATTTTAAATAGAATTTGCCCATATCCTAACATGTGCTCAATAAATAATAGCTGTCATTATTATCATGGCAATCCATACCTCCTAATGTATGCTGTAAGGATTATATTTTATATAAATAAATAAATATTTATATTTATATACATTTATGTTTTATAACATGTTTTTCAAAATGTGGGATGTGACCCACTAGTGGATCATGAAATCCATTTAGTGGGTCTCAGCCAGGATTTTATAAAACAATGAAGTAAAACACAAAAGAAAATATCTGAATGCATTCCATGTGGTGAAAGAAAGTATTGTTTTGTGAAACTTGTTTTAGTATTGTGAGAAGGGTGTGTGTGTGTGTGTGTGTAAAATATATTTCTTACTATGGGTTGCCTTTAGAAGTTTCAAACTCATTGTTACAAAGCATATATTTCTAACGAACATGATGAAAAGATAGGTGTTCATTCTAGAACAAAGGAAAACAACTACATTTATTTATCTGTAATAATCGATCTTTCTTTTTTATATTCAAAACATAATTACTCAGCTTTGTACATTGCATTAAAGGTATTCAAACCATTTAAAAAGTAATTTTCTATTCATTTTCCATGGACACTATTGGAGACTTAATAGGCCAATGTCTGTTGACATGATTATTTTCCATAAATGGATTCTCATTCCTTTTCCATTTATCTACCATGAAATAATAAGACATCCAAGGACTCTTGATGTTTAGTTTTGTTTTCTCATGATGTCCTATCTCCATGGCAAACATGTGACAATTCTCCTTTATGACAAATTGATCTATAACAAAACAGCATCTCATTTGGAATGTATGAAAAATAATTCCAATTAGTCTACACAAAGACCCACCTACCTCCACACATACCCTTCCATATTAAAACCCTTCAAATGTTTATGAACTCTCTTTACAGAATCATAATGTTGTGGGCAGAAGAAAAATAATCAACTTACTGTATCTTGCATTTCTTATGGAGAAAACAGACAAAGTAGAAAATAAAAAGAAGCATCAGTCTTTAGAGGTCAGGGTTAACATATGTACCACAAGCGTTGGGGAACAAGTGTAGAAGTCCTACACTGCTTTGAAAAATCACAAACTCTGCCTTGGTATTAAGCCTATGCTACTGAAAGCAACGTTCTGCGTGAAGGTTAGCTGCTGGTTATGACTGTGGGGAGAGTGAGGGCTCTACCTTTAAACTGAGTTCACAAACATGCCACTTCATCTTCTCAACATTTACTCTGGTTAGACCATCCACTGTGATAACTGAAAGGTAACATTCATTTCTAATGGACTGAAGTTTCCACGGGAAGCCTTTTTATAGCAAGTGCAGAGATTTTAAAGAGCAGGGACGATCCTAAGAGTACCTTAATTCACGATTTAGTTCAAACTATTTTTTTTTTTTTTTTTTTTTTTTTTTTTTTGTGGTATGCGGGCCTCTCACTGCTGTGGCCTCTCCCGTTGCGGAGCACAGGCTCCGGATGCGCAGGCTCAGCAGCCATGGCTCACGGGCCCAGCCGCTCCGCGGCATATGGGATCCTCCCAGACTGGGGCACGAACCCGTATCCCCTGCATCGGCAGGCGGACTCTCAACCACTGCGCCACCAGGGAGGCCCTCTAGTTCAAACTATTTACTGAGTACTTACTCCATGCCAGGCACTACGCGAGGGGCTGGAGACAGAGATGAGTTTCCAATCCAGTGGGAGAGCTCCAAAAACACACAAAAAATTACAATTCTATATGTAAAGGGATATGACTAAGGTATACTGAAGATACGAAGGAGGCATAGAGGAGAGCCATCAAACCAGATGGGGCTCCAACGGAGATCAATGGAAGTTTCTTTCTTTCTTTTTTTTTTTTTTTGGGCCAAGCTGTGTAGCTTGCAGGATCTTAGTTCCCTGACCAGGGATTGAACCCAAGCCCACGGCAGTGAAAGCACCAAGTCCTAACCAGTGGACCATCAGAGAACTGCCCTCAGTGGAAGTTTCTTAAAGAGATGATGTTGGAACTGAGTCTTGGGGAAGAGGGTTCCCCAGGGAACTCAGGTCATACAGCACGATGTATGTTCAGGACATCACAATAAAGGTTAAACAATATGAGACTTGCAAATTTTGAAACAATGACATTTTGATTTGGTTCAGTCTAAGCACTGCATGTGTTCAGAATTCCACAAGTAGTTTGGTAGTGCTGGGCCAGTGAGACGGGGAAGACAGGAGAGACAAGGTGAAGAAGAGGGCAAAAGTCATATTAGAATCTCATGTGGGAATTCAAGTCGGAACAGACACAGGTGGGATTTTATCCTAGGACTAGGATACCATTCAAAGCACTAGGATTACTGAAGTATTGAAACATATGACTTCGTAAATTTTAAAATGCCAAAAGGGAAATTTAAAACATTTAAAAAACATTCTATTCATAATTCTATCTTCTTAAAATTATAACTATTTTCAAATCTTCTTGTTTCCTTTGATTTTAGTCACACAGTTTCTTAATACATATGCCGTCTTAGTGCTCATAACATTTGCATTCTACTTTATCACACTGACTGGTAAATCATTTCCCATGTAACCACCATATGTGATATTGCAATGACCCCAGAGTATTTCACTGGGTTCTTCTGACAACTCAACCATTTTCTTTTTCTGTGTCATATAGGCAGTTTCCAGACTTTCCTATGACAATGGCATTTTCATAAGCAGCTTCTGCATGTATATTTTATCTTATGCTTTCCTTGAGGTAAATTCTAAAATTGCCAGGCTACCAAGAATGAATAGTTTTATGACCTTTTGTTACTCAGGTGGAAGAGGGCTGGGTACTTACTGTTTTGCTCCAAGTAAGGCCTGTAGTGTGGTGTTCCTTGATGTAGGCTTGAAGCTCACTCCATATGTTCAAATACGACTTTACCCAATCCACATGGCGTAAATCACTTTGTCATAAAAGAGAGTGGAAGAGAGTGGATTCAGGATCTATTTAAAAACATTGGGGAGCACATGGCAATCCAGTAACTAAGGCTCCAGATGACTCTGGAACAACTGTCTTTCTAGACCAGTCAGTGTGGACTGATTCCGAAAAGAACCTTGAAAGGATGGTGGTCCTGGTCTCCCCTGAGAGGAGCTGAGTGCCCTGAGCTCCAGTGTGGAGCAGAGAGGCCCACAGAGAGAGCATCCACCAAACTCAGTCAGTTCATCCTCGTGTCATCTCTCACGGGGAGATGAACATGGAGGGGAGACCATTTCTCTCTGTACTGCTTCTGATGCAAAATGAAAAACAATGCACTTTCAGGCAGGAGAATGGTACAGAAAAGAAAACGTCCTTTGGTTTGTTTTCTAATAATTTGTGGAATTATTTGGTTGAAAGTGTAACCAAATTGGAGAATTTTGGGCTGACAAGGGAAGTTGCTATAGTAAGAAAAATGACTTCCTACAAATGGGTAACACTCAATACTTCTAAAGGGACAGTCATTTAAATTACTTCAATTTGATACTCATAAGGACAAATGCAAGTCAGGCAGGGCATGACTGGTATTTTTATTCCAATTTTACTGAACCAAGAAGTGGTAAAATGTTAATCCAACTTTTAAAGCTGGATTAATATACAGGATTGGGAGAACTGTTAGAAATATTAAATTATAGGTAGGCAAAAATAGTTGCATTTCCTTTGGATTATTTCCACTCACCCATTTTTTTCCTACTTTGAATAAAGTAGTGGTAAATGAGAAAATGATGAAATATCAGTTAACAAAAATTTAATCACAAACCTGGGCCATTAATCTGAAGACAACCATGGAAGGAAATCTCTATTATTCAAGCTCTTGTCAGTAATGACTTGTCTCTGGACATATTTTGTTTTCCTTGAAAAGCTCTAAGTACCACGAGCATGTTTAGAATCCCACTGTATTAAGTCATGCCATTTAAGAAAAGGGAAACAGGGAACTGAAGTCATAATTATCTGCCCCTCAAAGAGGAAAAACATGAGTGTGATTTTGTTCTACATCTTTAGATTTACTGACTATAATGATCAAATCTATGAAATATTTCATTGTCACTTTTTCACTCTTACAATCAAAACCCAAACCCATATATTTATATATATGGTCATTTAATACATACATGTGCATATGTATGTACATACAACACACATGTCTGTAGGCATTCTAGAAAAAGCAGGCTGCACGTTCAGTACACTTCTATTAAAAAGTTTAACAAAGGATGAAGTCCAAACCTGCATAGGCAAATTCATTTTTAACTATTACAGTATGATTTTAACTTGAAGAAAGTTCTAGCAAAACTTGTAATAAGGCATAACAATATGGTGCCTTTTAACCTGAAGTCAGTTTCTAAGAGACAACAAATTGAGGACTCAACTATACCTCCAGAGCTGCAAACCCAGCCTCAGTTCCACTTCCCTTGTAAGAAGCTATGGGAAGGACGTGTGACTCTTAATAATTATGACTCAGAAGAGAGGTCTTACCTCTAGAAAGTCAAAATAATTAACCTGCTCTATTCATTTATTGAAAAAGAGCCAAGCAACCAGTCAAGCCAGTCGAAAAGGTTGCACAGATGCAGAGTCCACTGGCCACAGCCCTTCTGTGTAAACCACAAGGAAGCCTGCCTTTCACCTCCTCCACCCACGTGCCTGTCTGTCAGGTAGGCAGCAATAAGTCTGCCTCACTGGCGATGCCTCATCCATGAGTCTGCAACACCCCACAGCCCTCACTGAGTTCACACAGAAGGAAGACACAGCCAGCTTGGGTGTGCCCATAAATGGGTGTTGAGTGAGTGGTTGTGGAGTACTGTGCTTGCTTTGGGTTATCGGTCCTGGAAGCTCACCAGTGACTTGGGACTGGTCTGGCTACTTGTGGAAGTGAGCTGAATAAATCCACACCCGTGGCTGCATTTCCCCAGCATATTACACACTCTTCAGGTGGTCCATTAAGTTTAAGTGAATTGTCCTTGATGCTGTCAGAAGTACATTTTCTACTTAATAGCCGACATTGAGGAGCAAATACTATCTCTCTTTGTATATGTACAAAAAAGTGGAACTCCTAACCCTCTTGGCTATACTACCACCTGGGGAGAATCACTCACACCCATGGGCCCAAGATACACTCAAGTAGGGACTGGGAGGAGGACAGGAGCTGATGAACTGAGATAAAAACAAAAATGGCCTCCAAGGGTGATACGCAAAAAGGCAGAGACTTAGGTATCTTGAATAGGCACCTCTGTATACTCCAAGAAAAGACTAGGTAAAGAGGTCTTTTATGATGTTGAAGTCGTCATGGGCTGTTCATGCTGACATATTTTTGCAACTTAAGCTTGTTCTTTCCTGAACTGCTATTTTTATGTGAGCAGAGCAGATTGCCTTTCATTTCTTTTTTTTTTCTTTTTAAAAATTTTTAATAGATCTTTATTGGAGTATAATTGCTTCACAATTCTGTGTTAGTTTCTGTTGTACAACAAAGTGAATCAGCCATGTGCATACATATATCCCCATATCCCCTCCCTCTTGCGTCTCCCTCCCACCCTCCCTAACCCAACTCTCTAGGTCATGGCAAAGCACCGAGCTGATCTCCCTGTGCTATGCTTCTGCTTCCCACTAGCTAACTATTTTACATTTGGTAGTGTATATATGTCAGTGCTACTCTCACTTCACCCCAGCTTCCCCCTCCCCCGCTGTGTCCTCAAGTCCATTCTCTATGACTATGTTTTTATTCCTGCCCTGCCACTAGGTTCATCAGTATCGTTTTTTATGTTTTTATTTTTTATTTTTGATTCCATATATACATGCCAGCATACAGTGTTTGTTTTTCTCTTTCTGACTTACTTCACTCTGTATGACAGACTCTGGGTCCATCCATCTCACTACAAATAATTCCATTTCATTTCTTTTTATGGCTGAGTAATATTCCATTGTATATATGTGCCACATCTTCTTTATCCATGCATCTGTCCATGGACATTTAGGTTGGTTCCATGTCCTGGCTATTGTAAATAGTACTGCAATGAACACTGTTGTACATGTCTCTTTTTGAATTATGGTTTTCTCAGGGTATATACCCAGTAGTGGGATCGCTGGGTCATATGGTAGTTCTAGTTTTAGTTTTTTAAGGAACCTCTATACTGTTCTCCATAGTGGTTGTATCAATTCACATTCCCACCAACAGTACAGGAGGGTTCTCTTTTCACCACACCCTTTCTAGCATTTATTCCTTCTAGATTTTTTGATAATGGCCATTCTGACTGGTGTGAAGTGATACCTCATTGTAGGTTTGATTTGAATTTCTCTAATAATTAGTGATGTTGAGCATCTTTTCATGTGCCTCTTGGCCATCTGTATGTCTTCTTTGGTGAAATGTCTATTTAGGTCTTCTGCCCATTTTTAAATTGAATTGTTTGGTTTCTTGACATTGAACTCCATGAGCTGGTTGTATTTTTGGAGATTAATCCTTTGTCTGTTGTTTCATTTGCAAATATTTTCTCCGATTCTGAGGGTTGTCTTTTTGTCTTGTTTATGGTTTCCTTTGCTGTAAAAAGCTTTTAAGTTTCATTAGGTCCCATTTGTTTATTTTTGTTTTCATTTTCATTACTCTAGGAGGTGGGTCAAAAAAGATCTTCCTGTGGTTTATGTCAAAGAGTGTTTTTCCTATGTTTTCTCCTAAGAGTTTTATAGTGTCTCTGGTCTTACATTTAGGTCTTTAATCCATTTTGAGTTTATTTTTGTGTATGGTGTTAGGGAGTGTTCTAATTTCATTCTTTTACATGTAGCTGTTCAGTTTTCCCAGCACCACTTATTGAAGGGGCTGTCTTTTCCCCACTGTATGTTCTTGCCTCCTTTGTCATAAATTAGGTGACCATAGGTGCGTGGGTTTATCTCTGGGCTTTCTATCCTGTACCATTGTTCTACATTTCTGTTTTTGTGCCAGTACCAGACTGTCTTGATTACTGTAGCTTTGCAGTATAATTTGAAGTCAGGGAGCCTGATTCCTCCAGCTCCATTTTTCTTTCTCAAGATTGCTTTGGCTATTTAGTGTCTTTTGTGTTTCCATACAAATTGTAAAATTTTTTGTTCTAATTCTGTGAAGAATGTCATTGGTAGTTTGATAGGGATTGCATTGAATCTGTAGATTGCTTTGGGTAGTATAGTCATTTTCACAATACTGATTCTTCAAATCCAAGAACATGGTATATTTCTCCATCTGTTTTTTTCATCTTTGATTTCTTTCATCAGTGTTTTATAGTTTTCTGAGTACAAGTCTTTCGTCTCCTTAGGTAGGTTTATTCCTAGGTATTTTATTCTTTTTGTTGCGATGGCAAATGGGATTGTTTCTTTAATTTCTCTTTCTGATTTTTCGTTGTTAGTGTATAGGAAGGCCAGAGATTTCTGTGCATTAATTTTGTATCCTGCAACCTTACCAAATTCATTGATTAGTCCTAGTAGTTTTCTGGTGGCATCTTTAGGATTCTCTATGTATAGTATCATGTCATCTGCAAACAGTGACAGTTTTACTTCTTCTTTTCCAATTTGTATTCCTTTTATTTCTTTTTCTTCCCTGACTGCTGTGGCTAAGACTTTCAAAACTATGCTGAATAAGAGTGGCAAGAGTGGACATCCTTGTCTTGTTCCTGATCTTAGTGGAAATGCTTTCAGTTTTTCACCATTGAGTATGATGTTTGCTGTGGGTTTGTCATATATGGCCTTTACTATGTTGAGGTAGGTTCCCTCTATGCCCATTTTGCCTCTTCTCATTCATACTGCACAGTTCTATAGTCTCCAACACAAAGTGGCAACATTTGGAGTTATATCATTGGGCACAGTTGCCTCAAACATGGTTCTCTGGGTGCAGGGAGTCTGTTACTGAGTATCAGTAATTTAACCAAAGTTTCCTTAGGGTGGGAGAGACCTCAGGAGGAAAAGAGGTGGACGGAAGTCTGTCTCGAAAGCTGCGCTTCCTAAAAGCTCTAAGACCTGTTTTGCTAACATAGAATGACTAAACTCTATGAGGGGAGGGGAACACTGCGGCTGGTTTTTGTCTTATTTTGTTTAGTATAATTGCTCTATTGCAATATAATTCACATCCCAGGCAATTCATCCATTTAAGGTGTACAATTCAATAGTTTAGTTCAAATTGTGCAGTCATTAACACAGTGGTTTTAGAACATTTTCATCGCCCCCAAAAGAAATCCTACACCCATTAGCAGTTACTCCACATTTCCACCCAACTTCCCCAGCCCTAGACAACTGCTAACCTATTTTCTGTCTCTATGGATTTGCCTATTCTGGAATTTCATATACATGGAATCACACAATATGTGTTTTTTTGTGTCTGACTTCTTTCACTCAGCACAATGTTTTCAAGGCTCATCCATACTGCTACTTGTATATTTCATTTTTTTTTAAATGGCTGAATAATATACCATTGTATGGATATACAGTTTATTTGTCTATTCATCAGTCGATGGACAAATACACTTCATTTGTCTATCCATCAGTAGCACATTTTGGCTACTATAAATAATGCTGCTATGAACATTCATGTACAAGCTTTTGTGCGGACATGTTTTCATTTCTTTTGGAAATACACCTAGGAGTGGGTTGCTGAGTGTGACTGTTATTTTTTAGTAAAAAAAAAGAAAGTATTGGTACATATTTCTTAAAATGATTGTTGGATGTATGGGTATTTTTTATACTGTAATTTTTATATCTTACATATATTTATAAATATTCTCCTGTATCTACTCAATGTTTATTAAAACCAAAAATAACCTATAGAAGAAATAGTTATGCAAGTTTTGAATATGTAATATTGGTCAATGACCTGGGACTACAGGAGGCATTTATTTACACATTCTGTGCAATTTTTCTATATTCCATACAAAATTTGTCTTATAATGTTGTTTTCTTCTTTTCCTACTTAAAACCTGTTCTTCTGGCTCATATTTTTAGATCTATGTTAGTAATAGAAAGAAGTGAATTGAAGCAATTATCCAGACTATTCAGGTCCTCAAGTTTCCTTTCATCTGGACAGTCTGGGTCTGTGAGTGAAATGCTGGAACCCCTGCATTTGCTGACTGATGATCATTTCTATTCCCATCACCTAAGGGCTCAGAGGGGGATTCACTCTGAGCTCAGTGCCCAGGGCGTGGAACTTTGTTGCTCTTATTTTCACCTCATTCCTTTCCTGCATGATGAAGCATCAGCCACATCACATCTTGCCAGCTATTGACAAGGCAGGCCATGACATCATCAGAGGTGAGGGATCTCATGACACCCCTTCAGCAGTTCAGAGATATCTTCCTGTCTATTCAGCTCTGGCCTCTCCCCATTTAGTCCCATTTCCAATTCTAGCCCCAGTTTGCGGCTCTCTAGGATCTATTATTTGTGCTGGAGAATGCAATGTCCTTTTAAGCTGGCTCTCCAGGCAAAACCTGTTGGTTCAGTCTCATCTGTACTTTCAGCAGCACTTTGAATGGCAGCTGTTCTTACAGACGTCTCTCTGTCCACCCAACTGTATTTCATCTTAACGCAATCTCTGGTTTCCCTCTCATTGGCCTGGTTTATTGTCTCATCTCATCTCTGTTCCTCATTTATACTTCATTTCCTAAGCCCCGTTTATTTTCTCTCCTCACCCACCAATTCTTTTTTTTTTTTTTAATTTTATTTATTTTTGGCTGCCTTGGGTCTTCGTTGCTGCGCATGGGCTTTCTCTAGTTGCAGAGAGCAGGGGCTACTCTTCTTTGCTGTGCATGGGCTTCTCATTACAGTGGCTTCTCTTGCTGCAGAGCACAGGCTCTAGGGCACGTGGGCTTCAGTAGTTGTGATGCATGGGCTTAGTTGATCCGTGGCATGTGGGATCTTCCCAGACCAGGGATCAAACCCATGTCCCCTGTACTGGCAGGTGGACTCCTAACCACTGTGCCACCAGGGAACTCTCACCAATTCTATTTTGATCAGTGTAAAAGGTTTGTCTATTTAGGGCTGGTCCATCACAAACCATCACGGATCTCTCTCATTATTGTGGGGATACATAACAGAGTGACACGCATTCACATGGGGAGAGTTTATTCATTACCAGAGAACTGAGGCAGACTTTCTAAAACACACATATTATCTGGATCATTGATTTCACTTTCCACTTTGCTCTACCTGGGAAGATGGGATTTTTCCTTAATGTTTGTAGTAAACTAGACTTTGAAAGGAATCAGTAATGAACTACATTAAGCTTGGGGACAAGTGTCTAACAAACAATCAATTGAAAATTTGGTCAATAAAAGAAGGTACGTACCTGTGTTTGTAGTCCTTTAAGACCCTGTTAGTGTAAAAGGTGGCAGCATCATTCATCTCCTTGACATAAGGACCGGGTTTGGGGGACTGAGAGAACAGGACCATCACCAAAGCATAGAAAGAAAAAAAAATAGGATAAGAAAGAAAATGCCTTAAAGAAGAAGAGAAGCAATGCAGATGTTGACTTGAAAGTTGGAGGCAAATCTTGCTCTGTAAAATCAGTGAAGCACTTTCCACATGTCAGAACACAAAGCCCCGAACTTCAAAAGGGTAAGAAAGGGCTGATGTATTCAGCCTGAAAGGAATCTTCCTTTCATGTAATAGGCGGAGGATGAAGGAGCCTGAAGGCAGCCATGAGTTCTCCCAAACACTCCACAAACCTGACAAGGTGCAGGGGCAACATTCCAGCCAGACTCACCACAGCTATCCACCCAAGGGCAGGGATGCTTTCGCTGACAGCCGAGAGATGATTAAACATTTTACTCCCCCGGTTTCTCTCTCTGAAAGTTTGGATCTCCTGAATCTTTTCCGATATTGGTTTCAGAAGTGCAGCCACATCGTTCTGGAAGCAAACATTGAGCACTGTTACTGAGGACAGAATGGAAGCACAGCACCTCCACCCACGCTGGCCTAAGCAGGGCTACTCAGCACTTGTCATTTGTCAGGGGCTTTCAGAATCCAGCAGACTTTTTTCTTATGGTCATACTGTATTTTCATTTTCTGAAGTATGAAAATTGTGCAGATTTCTTACATTATTAATGCTGTCTCCTGAGACATGGAAAAAATGCAGCAGTACGATACAGTCCCCGTTTTGGAGACCGCTGCATGGAACACAGTGAAACTGAGTGTAGATCAAGTTATATTTTCTAATGGAATGCACAGATCACAGCCTAGAATAACACGTGTCTAAAATCGGGAAAGGTAGAAGTTAGTAAAAGGATATCTTCCTATTCCTGTGGGAAAATGACGTGAGGAAGGGTCCTGGGTTTTTACCTTAATTACTAATCCATGTGAAAAAGTGGAAATCTTTCACTGAGGCTCTCTGTACGAAAATGTAACAGCTTATAATATTTATAGTAACCTTAGTCTGGTTTGGTTTTCAGCATTGTCCTCAGACAACTTGGCTGATGGCTACTCACCCCTCTCACTTCTTTTTTATTTTTTAATATTTATTTATTTATTTATTTTTGGCTGCGTTGGGTCTTAGTTGCTGTGCGCGGGCTTTCTCTAGTTGCGGTGAGCGGGGGCTACTCTTTGTTGCGGTGCATGGGCTTCTCATTGTGGTGACTTTTCTTGTTGCAGAGCATGGGCTCTAGGTGTATGGGCTTCAGTAGCTGTGGCACACGGGCTCAGTAGCACAGGCTCAGTAGTTCTGGCACATGGTCTTAGTTGCTTCGTGGCACGTGGGATCTTCCCGGACCAGGGCTCGAACCCATGTCCCCTGCATTGGCAGGCAGATTCTTAACCACTGTGCCAACAGGGAAGTCCCACCCCTCTCACTTCTGATTAATTGATTCAACAACTGACTTTTCTAGTCACATAAAAACACTTCTAAAATTATGTGAGCTGAGTTATGAAGTATCACAGAGATTGGTGCTTGCAGCATCTCCCCATAGCATTCTTGACTTTCTTTGGTTTGGAAGAGCAGATACAAGTTATCTGATTTTTTTTTTTTCTCCAAAGAAATAGCAACAGTTTGTACTTCAGCTTTGTAAAAGCAGTTGAAGAGGTTTTGGCAGTATTTTACATAGTCTTTTAAAATAGAAAAGCCCCTTAAAGCTCCTTAATTTCTTTAACCAAGACTTCAGAGGTTCTTAACTGAACTTCAAGGTTCTCAACTTGGGCTACACATTGAAATCACCTGGGAGCTTTCAAAAAACAGGCCTGGGGGGCTTCCCTGTGGCACAGTGGTTAAGAATCTGCCTGTTAATGCAGGGGACACGGGCTCGAGCCCTGGTCTGGGAAGATCCTACATGCCGCAGAGCAGCTAAGCCTGTGCGCCACAACTACTGAAGCCCGCGTGCCTAGAGCCCATGCTCTGCAACAAGAGAAGCCACCGCAATGAGAGGCCCACAAACCGCAACAAAGAGTAGCCCTCGCTCGACGCAATTGAAGAAAGCCAGCGTGCATCAACGAAGACCCAACGCAGCAATAAATAAATTAAAAATAAAAACAAAAAACACACAAACAAACCAGGCCTGGGCCCCACCCCCAGAGACTCTGATTTAACTGGTCTGGGGGTGGCCTGGGTTTCGGGGGCAATTGGAAAAGCTCCCAGGTGCAGATTTTAATCACTGCTACAATGGTAGTTTAACATCCTTTAGGACAGTGTTTCTGCCAGGGACAGCAAACCATTAGGGAAGAAATAATGCTCAGCTGCAGTAGCTTCCAGCCCTCACTTCTCCTTCTTGACCCTGTATATGCCCTCCCTTAAAAGAAATGTATAAAGGCTTTGGAATTATAATGACCTTGGTTCAAATCTTTGCTCTGACACTTTATGAGGCCTTGAGCAAACTACTTAACCAAAGCCTTGGTCTTCTCATCTGTAAATCAGAGATAATAATACTTACAGCTTATAGGCTACAGGAGAGGTGACGTTTTAAACCTCTGGCACATGGGATGGACACAATAAACGTTAAGTGACTATCATTATTACTATTATTCAGTTAGCTCAGACTGGGGGTAAAAAATATGTTCTCTGTAATACATAATATTCATTTGCCTCAAACAAACAGTCTGTGTATTTAAGATAAGAGAGGCTCCAAATAAACATCCACGTAGGCTAACAGGATTTTAGGGTTACGGGTGTCTAAATTAGGTCTTCTAGTTCAGGTTTTTGACAGACTCAGCTAAGTGGGTCACAATCAGTATTTTAAAAAAGTAACTGAAAGAGAATAGAAAATATCAGAGGACATTTACATGTATAAGGTTGGGTATTTTTTTTTTGTGGCCACACTGTGCCGCATGTGGGATCTTAGTTCCCCAGCAAGGGAGAGTAAAGGTTCAGGTCTGGATGAGACTGCTTGGGTTCAAGTCCTTGCAAGTCAGTGTACTAAGCTCTAGAACTTTAAACAACTGGCCAAACTTGTCTATGATTCCATGATCACATCTCCAAAATACTGTTGATAATGGCACTCACTTCACATGGCTGTTAGAAGGAGTAAATGAGAGAACATGTCTGTGCTTGGTAAGGAGTCAGGTACATTGTGAGTGCTGGACAAATAGCAGGAGACCTCAAAGATATCTGCCAGTTTAAAAATCTCTGATTGACAAGATTCACTGGCCAGCTCTTTCCTATCACTGACATGCAAAATCAGGAAAAACATTTTCTAACTGAGATCTGCAGATGGAGAAGGCATGTTTTTGTTTGGGAGAAACAAAAAGAAATACAGGGAAAGAAAGCAAAGCGTTCTTAAAGTTCTCAGTGGACTTTTTTTTCCTGTTTTATTGAGAAATAATTGACATACATCACTGTATAAGTTTAAGGTGTAAATATATACAAATCAAACCAGCATGATGGTTTGATTTACATATACTGTGAAATGATTACTACAATAGGTTTAGTTAATTAATATCCATCATCTGATATAGATACAATAAAAAGAAAAGGAAAAAAGAGTTTCCCCCTGTGATGAGAACTCTTAGGATCTACTCTTTTAACAACCTTCCTACATATCATATAGCAGTGTTAGCTATGGTCGTTACGCTGTACAGTACATCCCTAGTACTTATCTGTAACTGAAAGTTTATACCTTATGACCAGCTTCCTCTGATTCCCCCTTCCCCCCAGCCCTCAGTTCTGGTAACCACAAATCTCTTTTTCTGAGTTTGGTGGGGTTTTGTTTGTTTGTCTAGATTCCACATATAAGTGAGATCATACAGTATTTGTCTTTCTCTGACTTACTTCACTTAGCATAATGCCTTCAAAGTTAGTGGACTTTTAAAATTCTTCCATACTGAAGGCGGTGAAAAACAAAGAAAGGTTGCTGCAGAAGCTAGCCAGGTCTTGTGGAAAATTCATGAATACCTTCCCACCTTCTCATTTTCCCTCTGGCCATTACAAAGGAAAGGTCTCATAGGTGTGACAGGAAGACCCTAAATCAGGGTTGTTATGGGCTGAATGTGTCCTTCCCAAATTCAAATATTGAAGCCCTAACCCCCAGGACCTCAGAATGTGAGTGTACTTGGAGGCAGGGTCTTTAAAGAGGTGCTTCAGTTAAAATGACATCATGAGGGTGGACCCTAAACCAATATGACAGGTGTCCTTATAAGAGAGGAGGATGCACACACTCACAAGGGAAGACCATGTGAGGACACAGGGTGAAGACAGCCGTCTATAAGCCAAGGAGAGAGGCTTCAGAAGCAACCAACCCTACTGACACCTTGATCTCGGACTACCAATCTCCAGAATTTTGAGAATATACATTTCTGTTGTTTAAGCCACCCAGCCTGTGGTACTTTGTTCTGGCAACATTGGCAAACTAATATGAGGGTGTAATGACAGTACAGGAAAAGCAAACACCCCCAAACTCTCAACAAAGAAACAAAACCCCTCTAAACAGTCCCTGACCCAAACACAGCTCTTCCATTTTCTTGGTGAATGACTGCTAAAGTCAGGTTTAAATGCCCTCCCTGGAATTTCACTCTTTAGAAGGGAAACACTTCCCTCTTCAAGGGATTCTTTTTAGCCCAAATTCAACATCCAATCAAAGGTGCGTTATATAGGTTTTCCCAGAAGGCAGCTGATAGCTGATTTTAATTATGGCAACACTAGTAAAAAGCATCCTAATTTTCTCCAGTGATTTGCTCAGCCATGATATTCTTTTCTTTTCTTTACATCTTTATTGGAGTATAATTGCTTTACAATGTTGTGTCAGTTTCTGCTGTATAACAAAGTGAATCAGCTATACATATACATGTATCCCCATATCCCCTCCCTCTTGCGCCTCCCTCCCTCCTCCCTATCCCACCCCTCTAGGTGGTCACAAAGCACTGAGGTGATCTCCCTGTGCTATGCGGCTGCTTCCCACTAGTTATCTATTTTACGTTTGGTAGTGTATATATGTCCATGCTACTCTCTCACTTTGTCCCAGCTTCCCCTTCCCCCCCTCCATGTCTTCAAGTCCATTCTCTACATCTGCGTCTTTATTCCTGTCCTGCCCCTAGGTTCATCAGAACCATTTTTTTTTTAGATTTCATATATATGGTTAGCATATGGTATTTGTTTTCTCTTTCTGACTTACTTCATTCTGTATGAGAGACTCTAGGTCCATCCACCTCACTACAAATAACTCAATTTCATTTCTTTTTAAGCCATGATATTCTTGATGTAATGACATTTTTGAGAAAGGCCAGAATATCTGAATTGTTAGTGATATCTGGCCTATTGCCCCAAGGGGAAAAAGAACCAGAAACTGTATATTTACAATGTTAGATAGATTTATTAAGGCCATCTTTGTTTATCTCTAACTTCCCAAGAACAAACTCTAAAGTCTGAGGAGACAGAGTATTCTGGAAGATATTTTATATTGGTTATCTGATGAAAGCACCAAAAAGATTGAGAAAGTTTCCTTCTGCCTTAGTTTGGCAATTGCGTGAAGAACTGTCCTCATTAAAAAAAAAAAAAAGTAATGTTGAGAGGACTAAGTACAACAGCTTTTATTCTGTGCCAATAGATTTCTTGTGTACTTTAAAGGAGGCTTACATCCTCCAGCTCATCCTGAACTTTCACAGCTGCAATCAAAAACACAGAGAGAACATTCGAGTTGTGGTGTGATTTCCATCAAGGCTGGCCGTGTGGGATATCAGAGGAAAAGCGAATTGTGGGGTGGTGGGGGGCTATTAGAGGAACTTCCACCTGTTTAAGTATTAAGCATGTATTAAGCATACTCAATAAATACAGGTTGAATTGCACTGATGTCAATTAACGCTACAAAAGGGCTTTCCACTGATGGGAGATAAATTTCAGAGGCATCCTGGGTTTTTTTCAATGGTATGCATTGGTGGTAGCTTTTCAGACACAGCTAAAAGCTAGTGTGCTTTGGAATGACTTTAAATTGGCCAATTTTACATAGGCCTCACCCAGATTTATTTTTTAACTTATCACTCAGGTTTCTTTTATTTCGAGAGATTTTTCCCTGAAAGAAAATCATTTTTTAAGACTCATGTGAAGGTTAGCTGAAAAATCTCCCTTGCCCTTCCCCAGGTTTCTGTGGCTTTAACAGAAAGTCAAAATGGCCAAACTGGAGAAGATGCATGTGCAAACTGCACGTTTCCGCAAGTGTTTCCAAGCACTATCTTAGCTCAATGGGACTGTACTTTGGAGAGTATTTCAGGACTCCATGTCTTTATGACCCTGGTTTCTGCTTTAAAGCTGAAGAGTTGAGACCCATTATCAGCTTCATCTCAGTTTATCAGCAAGCTCTGTAGAAACTTTACCCAAAAAGGAAAACCAAGTTCCCACTCATGCTGTTTTGCAAGGGATGGAACAAATTCTGGGAGTTTGACCTCAAAGATGTGTCATTGAGTAAATTGAAATAAGCTTGTTATTTCTGGAATCCATGGTTCTTGTGTAGTTTCTACATCAGGTAGAAAATGGATCAATCTGCTATTATTTCTTTTAAAATAATTTCTTTTTCTGATTACATGCTCTTTGTGAAACATTGGAAAATAAAGATGGAAAAACATAAGTAAACAATAAACATCCTTAATTCTACCACAAGGAGAAAAACACTGCTAAATGGTGATTTTTTTCTTGTAGATGTAATTATCAGAGATATCTTCAAAAATAATAATTACTTTAAAAATAATGGCTGTTAAGACCATAAGGAATAATCGTAAGAGCTGAATTTAAGCAGTTCAGTTAAAACAAGCAAGCACAAAAACAAATAAAAACCTATCAGTATACTGGCAAGTTCGCTGAAACTATCATTTTTAGAAAGGATGTTTTAAGTACAAATACTACAAAGACATTACTGTTACAACTCAGGCAAACTTAACAGCATTAAAGTAAAAACTGGACTTTTTAATATTTGACTCCCACCTTCATTAAAAAATTCTAAGAAAGCTTATATCAAGCAGTACATCTTAGCTAACCATACTACCAAATATCAACCACTATTACTTTGGCTTAGTTGTTTTTGTACAAAGTTTTACCAGTTGATTCCATGTGAGTGCATATGAGTATATAGCACAGAAAACATATGGAAAGATACTCATCAAAGTTTTTATTTAACTGTATTGCCTTATCCATATATTTTAAATTTTCTAATATGTATATGCATTTCTTTTGTAATGAAGGGAAAAGTTTTAAAACATACTAACCAGTTTTGTACCTTCAATGGTAGAAAAAATTTCATATACGTGTTATTAAATTTATAGATATCAAATAATATTAAGACTTTCTCAGCATTAGGGAAGTAGCTCTAGGAAAACATGTTCAGAAATTATCAGAATAAATTATTCAGATGAAGAAGAATAGTTAACATTTTTTCAGGCAAAGGTTATCCACATCAGGAACAGTGTTTGCTTCTAAAAATATATCATTTGGGCACATTCTAATAAATGAAGCAATTATTTTCATCATTTTAAGTCAAAAGCAAACTTTTTTTTATCAGAAATGCTAATTTGCATTAACTTGCCTTGGTGCAATTGTAGATATTTCTCTAATTTCCCTTCATTGTTCCTCTAATATAAAAATTTTCCACTGTCTAGAAACATTTTGGAGGTTTCAGAATATCCTCACGATAATACTTTCAGAAACATCTGTACACTTAAGACAACTTGAAAATTTAAAACATTTGCAAAACTGTCACAGAAATCAATCTAAATAAATAAAACTAACTGAGCTCCATGAATGTACGTGATGCTGTGGTAGCTGCCATTGTACTGCATTATGACAAATCCCTTGGAAAGTATTTTTATATGTTCTTAAGGCTTTACATTCCACATATATGTCTTATTTTATGATTGTTAAACTCTCTTAAAAGTGCACTCAAGGTGGGCTTCCCTGGTGGCGCAGTGGTTGAGAGTCTGCCTGTCGATGCAGGGGACGCGGGTTCGTGCCCCAGTCCGGGAAGATCCCACATGCTGCGGGGCGGCTGGGCCCGTGAGCCATGGCCGCTGAGCCTGCGCATCCGGAGTCTGTGCCCCGCAACGGGAGAGGCCACAACAGTGAGAGGCCCGCGTACCGCAAAAAAAAAAAAAAAAAAAAAAAAAAGTACACTCAAGGGACTTCCTGGGCAGTCAAGTGGTTAAGACCCCACGTTCCCAATGCAGGGGTCACGGGTTCGATCCTTGGTCAGTGAACTAAGATCCCACATGTGGCACGGTGCGGCCAAACAAACAAACCAGAAATACATTCAAGAATCCCAAAGGCTTTTTTTGCTTTTATTCCTTAAAAATCATTCTTAAAGAATTAAATTCTGCCATTTGCAACAACATGGATGGACCTGGAGAGTATTATGCTTAAAGAAATAATTCAGACAGAGAAAGACAAATACTATATGTTTTCACTTATATATGGAATCTAAAAAATTTAAAAATGAATGAATATAACGAAACAGAAACAGACTCATAGATAAAGAGAACAAACTAGTTACCAGAGGGGATAAAGGGAGGAGGAGCAAGATGGGGAAGGGAATTACGAGGTAGAAACTATTACGTATAAAATAAATAAGATACAAGCATGTAATGTACAGTGCATGGAATACAGCCAGTATTTTATAATAACTTTAAATGTAATATAATCTATAAAAACATCTAATCACTATATTGTACACTGAAAATAATATAACGTAAATCAACTAAACGTCAATTTAAAAAAATCATTCTTGGGACTTCCCTGGTAGCGCAGTGGTTAAAAATCTGCCTGCCAATGCAGGGGACATGGGTTCAAGCCCTGGTCCAGGAGGATTCCCCATGCCGCGGAGCAACTAAGCCCATGCGCCACAACTACTGAGCCGCGCTCCAGAGCCCGCGAGCCACAACTACTGAAGCCCACGAGCCACAACTACTGAAGCCCGCATGCCTAGAGCCCATGCTCCACAACAAGAGAAGCCACTGCAATGAGAAGCCCGTGCACAGCAACGAAGAGTAGCCCCCACTCACCACAGCTAGAGAAAGCCCACGCTCAGCAATGAAGACCCAACGCATCCAAAAATAAATAAAAAAATAAATCTTAAAAAAAAATCATTCTTAAAGAGTAAAAGGAATGAATTGCTTTCCATTATGAACTGCATTGTCCTGATACTTATGAGAGAACCTTCCAACATGCATAAACTCCTAAATTTTTAATACAAATCTATCAACAACCCATTATACTCATCAGCACATTTTTTCCCAGTAATAATATTTGAAAGACAAACTATTTCAGACATAACAGAAAAGCATACAAAGTAATGACAAGCACCCATATACGTGAAACATAATTTAATATTGCATTGGGGCCCAGGATCATCCTTATGATATCCCTTTACTGACATTTGCCAAAAAAACAGCTGGAAATGCAGAGGTCTGGAGCCTGGGACACAGAACTATTCAGATATAACCTCAGGGGTAGCACTGAAGCTTGATGTCAAATTGTTGTATTTTTCTCATAAAGGTAGAACAGTTGCAAATTGGGCATTTTTAGTGTAGTCTTTTCTGCCAAAGGATTCAGCAAACCACAGGCTAAAGAGCCTTCTCCAAAGTCATTTTTAAAAACTATTCAGATAACAATTTACACTGTTGCTTATCAATATATTTAAACCTCTCAGAATCATGCAAAGCCTTATTTAGGATTTTGGGGCCATTGACCCAATGAACAATGGACACTTCCTTGTCAGTTCCCACTTCCTGTTTTTTGTCTTTGCCACTGTTCACAAGTGTGAGCCCCACCTGTCATCATTTTTAGTTTTTGTGCGCAGTATCTGGGGAAGCCCTCACTCTAAAACCTAAAATTTATTCATCAGAACAAGAACACAGTTCTGCTGATGTGATACGTGGGCCACAATTTTCTCTAAGCTCTCAATGTTTGACTTGTCTCAGAATGGTAGGTATGTGATATAAAAAGTCAAGTTCAATGGATATCTACATGTATACACAGTAACCCAAATAGTTTGTATCCTTACAATATCTCATCTCCTGAATCTTACTGCAACAACAGGGGTCAGAAGACGATAGAAACGAACAAACTTAACATCAACTGCTCCTCAGAATGAGAGTTATAGTTTTCATTATAGTTGTTCTGATAGGAAGAGAATTTCACTGATAGTACAGGAAGATAATAGTCCAATCAGAGAAAATACATCTTTTCCACTCATTCACGTATTGGCTAACGACTGTATGTGGGACACATACAAAGCTGTAGTGTCTCTCTCCTGTATGACTGGACTGGACAAAATGGGTTCCTAGAAAATGCTGGGTTCATGGCAGGGACATGGGATTAGCTAGATTATTTGAGATCCGGGAAGGAAGCAGTGCGTCAATAATGGGCAATGACAAATAAAGACATACGAAATCATGGCAGAGAGAAACCAGAAGGGGAAATTAAGTTGAAAATCAAAAACTTAACCTGGTTATCCACAGTCAGCATAAGAGAATAGACTGGATGGTTGAGAAGAATCTCATCTTGTACTTTGTCATTGTTTCAACTTATTTTATGGACACAGCTGAAAAGACATCAACTTTCCCTCTCTTCGGGTAGGTACTATCTGGCTTCTGACAGTGATACATTTTATAATCACCTATAATTTTACTTTATGAGATTCTGAACAGTAGATCTCACTGTGCTTTTACTTAAACGCACAGGGACTTCACTAACAATTTCTAAAGTTGGAGAGAATTGCCAAAACCATTCAAATTTACCAGCTTTATAAAATCTAATACAATATACTGTGATCAGAAATTAGTCCTCTGAGATAGAAAAAAAATCTGAACTGCTGTTAAGTTTTTAAAAATTGAAGTACAGTTGATTTACAATGTTGTGTTGGTTCCTGGTGTACAGCAGTGATTCAGTTATACATATATTGATGTATTATTTTTCATTTCTTGTCCATTGTTATTACAAGATATTGAATATAGTTCCCTGTGCTATAGAGCAAGAACTTGTTGTTTACCTATTTTATATACAGTAGTTTATATCTGCTGATCCCAAACTCCTAATTTCTCTCTCCCCCTCCCCGAAGTGCTATACATTTTTGTCTACCAACGTTTGAGCATTAACTGCATGCCATTCACCATGTTGACTGGTTTTCCCCAGTTCTGTCCACTTTCTAATGATAAATCTCAGTTTAAACTACCAAAGTCATCACTTGAAGTATCCCTGTGCAGTCAACTGCATTTACGGGGTCATTGTCTTTCTCCTAGATAAGTGGCCCATGGTAGAGGGATGGCCAGATCTTCTCTTCGAGATTCATTTATGCAGAATATTGCTGAGATGACGTAAATCTACAGTTTCCAGTTCAACCTCAGAAGGTGCAAAAAATTTCAAAAACTGCTCTGTAAGTCTTAAGAAATCCCACAGGGCGGATTTGCCATTATTGTACCAAGCTACTGATACAGAGCTCCAATCGTCCTTAATCAGAAGTGAGCTTTCTCTTTTAAGGTTACCACAACCTTTTTCAGCTTCTACTGTCCGCTGTTCTCAAGAGCCCTGCTTCCCACAGTGCATCCGACAGAGCCCCGGCCCTGGTTTGGTGAACAGCTCAAGACAAACAGTGCTTCCTGATCCATGGAGTTTGAAGGAATTCTGCATATGACATCTCCCTTTTGGCAAGTCATGATCCACTCAGAATACTAAAGGAGTTACTAAAGAAGTCCATTTATCTTGTTTACCCTGATGTCTCTAGGTTTCTTTGCCCACAGAACCTTTTATTCACACCTCCCTCCCGTCCCCCCACTGGCTTTCTGTGGAACAGACTCTGGGAAAGGTTGCCAGCAGAAGCCTGTGAAGTGGCTTCAGGAAGTCACAGGGGTCTGCTGGGCTGCTTACCGTGTGTTCATTTGTCCTCTTGCTCTCCAGTTATCCTTGCTCATTACCATGGAAACACTTTCAAGGGCATTTAATGGAGGCAAAGAAGTCTCTTCTCTCTCATTTCCAACACACACACACACACACACACGCAGAGCTGCTGTTTTCAGGAGCTATAATCATCTCTGAGAGGATGGCTGGCACAACCCTCCCCCTTTGCACTGAGGTTCTATCTTCTGTTGGTGCCTCACAGTCAGTCTTTTTTTTGGCCAGCCCTGCCCCCACTCCTAATCACCACTGGCAAGTAGAATCTCCTTCCTCTCCTTTGTCCTTATCTTCTCTGTTTTCTCTTTTTCCTTGCACACATCTAACCTTGTGTTTGGAAAGGCAGACCATTTAGAAACAATGCCACAGTATTCCTTCTGCAGAGCAAACTGATGGCTCATGACATTTATTTGCCTTTAGTCTTCAAGTCTTGAGCTATCTTTTCTCTTTGTGCTGCCCCATGGCCATGGGATGCTTCTTTACTACCCAAGAGGGATTTCTGACTACTTCCAAGTCCAGAAGAGTCCCACAGCTTTTCCTGATGTAAGGCTCCCTTGTACCATAGATCACATGCACTCGAAGTCTGATCAGTGCCAGTAGGCTGCTGTGCTTGGTTTTTCACATTGACCCCAAAGGGAAAGCATGGCTAACAGCATGTGTGAAGCTAGCAAAAAACGTGATGCACATCCAGAATTCCTTTCTGAGGCAGGTGCAGGAAGACCATTCTTTGATCTTTGGCTCAGTTATTAGATATAAAGCCTATAGCGCTTGACTATGTAATAAAATGGAGATGACTGTGTCACCATATCTCTAAAGATATATCTAAAGATTGCTACCTGTTGGTCCACTCGTTTCTTCATTTATTCAACAAATATATACTGAGTGCCATCTATGCGCCAGGGCTGGTCAGAAGAGGTGGAGGAGAGCAGTGAACAATACAGGCAATTCCCAGCAGTGAACAACATGAGGACTCCTATGTCCCCACCCTCTTTTGTCCAAGTAGGGTGGGGAGTGTATTAGTCAGGGTTTTCCATAGAAACAGCACCAACAGGATGTAACTACATATATAGTTTTATAAGGAACTGGCTCATGTGATTATGGGGGCTCACAAGTCCCCAAGATTTGCAGACTGAGTCAGCAAGCTGGAGACCCAGGAAACCTGATAGTTTAAGTTTTCCCATCTGAAAGCCAGCAGGCTTGAGACCCAGAAAACTGATGTTCAGTTTGAGTCCAAACGCAGGAAAAAGCTGATGTCCCAGTTTGAAGGCAGTCAGGCAGGAGGAATTCTCCCTTACTCAGGGGAGGGTCAGCTTTTTTGTTCTATTCAGGCCTTCAACCCATCGGATGGGGCCCACACACATGAGGGTGCTTTATCCAGTCTACTGATTTAAATGTTAATCTCATCCAAAAACATGCTCACAGAAACACCGAGAATAATGTTTGACCAAATATCTGGGCATCCCATGGCCTGGGCAAGTTGACATGTAAGATGAATGATCACAGGAGGAGATAGACAGTAAACATAATGAATAACTAAATTAAGTGGTATGTTAGTTGTTAAAAGCCATAAGGGAAAAAATAAAGTCAAGTGAAGGGAATCAGAAATATGTGTGGGGGATGAGTTTCAATTTAAAATAGGGCCAGACACTATAAAACTCTTAGAGGAAAACATAGGCAGAACATTCTATGACATAAATCACAGCAAGATCCTTTTTGACCCACTTCCTAGAGTAATGGAAATAAAAACAAAAATAAACAAATGGGACCTAATGAAACTTAAAAGTTTTTGCACAGCAAAGGAAAACATAAACAAGATGAAAAGACAACCCTCAGAATGGGAGAAAATATTTGCAAATGAAGCAACTGACAAAGGATTAATCTCCAAAATTTACAAGCAGCTCATGCAGCTCAATATCAAAAAAACAAACAACCCAATCCAAAAATGGGCAGAAGACCTAAATAGGCATTTCTCCAAAGAAGATATACAGATTGCCAACAAACACATGAAAGGATGCTCAACATCACTAATCATTAGAGAAATGCAAATCAAAACTACAATGAGGTATCACCTCACACCAGTCAGAATGGCCATCATCAAAAAATCTACAAACAGGGCCTCCCTGGTGGCGCAGTGGTTGAGAGTCCGCCTGCTGATGCAGGGGATACGGGTTTGTGCCCCGGTCTGGGAGGATCCCATATGCCGCAGAGCGGCTGGGCCCGTGAGCCATGGCCGCTGAGCCTGTGCGTCCGGAGCCTGTGCTCCACAACGGGAGAGGCCACAACAGTGAGAGGCCCGCGTACCGCAAAAAAAAAAAAAAAAAAAAAAAAAAATCTACAAACAATAAATGCTGGAGAGGGTGTGGAGAAAAGGGAACCCTCTTGCACTTTTGGTGGGAATGTAAATTGATACAGCCATTATGGAGAACAGTATGGAGCTTCCTTAAAAAACTAAAAATAGAATTACCATATGATCCAGCAGGCCCACTCCTGGGCATATACCCTGAGAAAACCATAATTCAAAAAGAGTCATGTACCACAATGTTCATCGCAGCTCTATTTACAATAGCCAGGACATGGAGGCAACCTAAGTGTCCACCGACAGATGAATGGATAAAGAAGATGTGGCACATACATACAATGGAATATTACTTAGCCATAAAAAGAAACGAAATTGAGTTATTTGTAGTGAGGTGGATGGACCCAGAGTCTGTCATACAGAGTGAAGTAAGTCAGAAAGAAACAAACAAATACGGTATGCTAACACATATATATGGAATCTAAAAAAGAAACCCAAAAAGTTTCTGAAGAACGTAGGGGCAGGACAGGAATAAAGACACAGATGTAGAGAATGGACTTGAGGACATGGGGAGGTGGAAGGGTGAGCTGGGATGAAGTGAGAGAGCGGCATGGACATATATATACTACCGAATGTAAAACAGATAGCTAGTGGGAAGCAGCCGCATAGCACAGGGAGATCAGCTTGGTGCTTTGTGACCACCTAGAGGGGTGGGATAGGGAGGGTGGGAGGGAGACGCAGGAGGGAAGGGATATGGGGATATATGTATATGTATAGCTGATTCACTTTGTTATACAGCAGAAACTGACACACCATTGTACAGTAATTATATTCCAATAAAGATGTTTTTTTAAAAAAATTAAAATAAAATAAAATAAAATAGGGCCAGAGTCAGTCTCATTGAGAAGGTGATATTTGAATAAATAGTTGGAGGAGGCATTAGCCATGTGGATATCTGGGGGAGGCAGATACAACCACTGCCAAGAGGAAACAACTGTTGCAAAGGTCCTAAGGCTGGAATGTGTCTCCGGTGTTCAAGGACTGGCAAGCAGACCAGTGGAGCTGGATGAGTGAGGGGGAAAGTGGTGGGGTACGAGGTGGGAGAGGAAGCAGCAGGGAGCAGGGGCACAGACCGTGAAGGCTGTTGAGAGGACTCTGGCTTTTGTCCTGAACGAAATGGAAATCACCAGAGGGTTTTGAGCAGAAGAACGACATGATGTGATTTTCTTTTATGAGAATCACTCTGGCTGTAGTATTGAGACTAGACTGTCAGGGAGGTAAGGGGTAAGGTGGAAGCAGGGAGATCATACGTGAGACTTTGCAAGGATTTGGATGAGAGACGAAGGTAGCTGCGACCAGAGTGACTGCAGTGGAGACTGTGAGACGTAGATTGTGGACTGGAGGTGGACTACCGAGCAAAGGAGGAGTCCAGAATGACTCTTTGGTTTTTGACCTGAGAGAATAGAAGGATGGAGTTGACACCACTTGAGAAGGAGACATTGCAGAAGGAACAGGATTTAGCAGGAAGGCTAGGAGCTCAGATTCAGACACACTGTTTAATCTATCCTTAACCAACCTTTCCCAGGGGCCACAATTCACTACTGTATTACCTGCAATGTGGCTGTTGTCCTTAACTTTCTCCCCCCAGCTGAGTCTTTTTCTGGTTTCCACTCTACAGTTTGCCTCTGTTTGGGAGCATCTTCTCACATTCTCAATTCAGTGCAACACAATGGATAAATGTGCTGTTCCTCAGATACGAGGATGGTGCTTTTGGCCCCCAGTCAGCAAGGAGTGAGCTCTCTGCTGTTTCTCTCCTGGTGATGGCGTGTGCTGAGTCATCCACTCTGGCAAGCAGCAAACATTTGTGAAGACAGCTAGCATGGATTATGAGTTTATTCTGTGGTTGGTGGTAATTATTTTTGTTAATTTGCCAGGCTGATTGCTCATTCTATCCTGAAACTAGCTGGCCCACGGAGATATCAAATCTTTGGACCTGGCTTTATCTGTACCATATTTTAACTAATTGAGGTAATGGATGGAGACACACTGTTTAAGACAGTTGATTTGGGGTAGACCCAATCATCTTATATGACTGTATGTTGGTGATCTAGCTTGCATTTTGATGCCAAATACAATGCTTGTCACATAACAGGTGAGTGAATGAATAAACAAATTAATGTTGAAGTGATAAATAAAAATGAACCTTCTGAGAAATCAGATGTGATCTGTGTAGCAGAAATGAACTTATCTACCTAAGATGGCAATATTTTATCCTGTTTTGATGTGTATATTTTTATTTGTAAGTGAACAAAATTATGAGACATTTTCTTTTACATCCTCCTCTTCTGTTTTCCTTCATAAACTTTTTTTTTTGGCTCGGTGTCCACTTACCCCGACCTCATCATGCTTTTTTTTTTGTTCCTATAATCTGTTAAAATGTTTATTGAACACCTATTATATGCCAGGTATAATCCTAGGTATATGGAACATATCAGTGAGAAAAGAAAGACCTCTCCTGTAGGGTTTACAAGCAGGGAACGGAGAGCAAACAAATACACATAATCAATACATCATACTTGGAAAAAAGGAGAACAGGAAAAAGGGATCGGGGTGCTGGGCAGTTTTTAATTAATGTAAAAAGGCTTAAGTAGAATTTTTGGCTGGCTGAAATAGTTGACAGATTATTTGGTTCATTCTGTTTGATCCAGCCCATCTGTCACATGCTAGCAGCTGATGAGAGTGGAATATGGAGCATCCATGAGGGCAAAACAGGAACTAGAAGGGGATAAAAGTTGCTTTTCCCCCCAGCTGTCTCACCTGAATTCAGCCACTCACAGGCTATATAGTTCACTTTCAATTCCAGATACTCTTGACCTTGGCACATGATAGAGGAAAATATGCTTGCTGCTGATTAGAATTACAGAATAAAAGCCACCAGCTGCAGTTTCAAGTCCCCATTTGATCACGTGATGTCTTACCAATCTTAGTTTTTTATTTTAGGCATCTTTTGTCAGCTCTGGGTCCTTCTGTTATCCAGCCCATAGAGTTACTTTATGAAATATCACCAGTTCCTTGTCTTTTTATGGTGACCCCAAAACAAAAAAATTAAAATATGAATACACTGGCCAACATCTTAAGAGAAGTTGGTAAGTTTCAGAGAGGTAAAATATATAAACATTTTCCATAGTTTGGTTTTAGAAGATTTCTCTGAATATCTAAGCTGTACCTTTGAAGCATCACACATTAGCGTTGCAAAGTACAAAATATAATTCTGCAAAGGAGAGGCCAAAAGGCCAAACTCTCTCGTTCCTCCTGGTACACTGAACGTTCCTCCCAGAGGAAACATAGAGACAGGCTGGAGCTAAGCCAATGGGATTTGGTCCTCATCAGCAGGCCATGTTAGGAACCCCACAAAAGTCTGCATGAGCCCTTTGGGGTGAGTATCCTCTGAGAATCAGTTTCAAGGGGAGGGAGGAAATGAATTACTGATTGGCTACTATATTATCAGACACTGTACTTTGTAGTCTATATGTTATTTAAACATCACAAAACCTTGGAAAGATTGGCATCATTGTTCCTGTTTTATGAATGAAGGAACAACGTCAAAAAATACTTAGTGACTTGATTAAGATCATCTGGCCAGAACTGGGATTTCCACCTGTCTTCCACATGTCTGACTCTCAAAGCTGATATTCTTAGGCATAATGAAAAAATAGGCATAATTGACTTTGGAGTAGAACACACCTGGGTTTAAACCACATCTTTCATGTGCGTTGGGGCTAACGCCCCTCTCTGAGCCCCAGAGAGGATGCCTATGAAAGTGTCACCGGCAAAACCCATTAATAATTCCCGGGTAATAAAAATAGAATCTGGGTAATAAAGTCTAACCTTCTTTTTTTCCCTTTGTGCTTAGTCTAGCTTCACTTGCTCACAGGGTGCTGTGTGCAGACCTGAGTTCTTGGTGCCAGACGGTTGTGCAGACACCTCATCTCAGGGCCGCAAGCTGAGATGTTGCGTCCGCATTGGGATCTGGAGCCACGAGCAGGGCGAACTCTATCCCCTTCCCACCAAGAACCCTAACACGTGTGTGCACCTCTCCACTCTTTGATCAAAGAGTAAAGCTTTCCTGGGCTTCCCTGGTGGCGCAGTGGTTGAGAGTCCACCTGCCGATGCAGGGGACACGGGTTTGTGCCCCGGTCCGGGAAGATCCCACATGCCGCGGAGCGGCTGGGCCCGTGAGCCATGGCCGCTGAGCCTGCGCGTCCGGAGCCTGTGCTCCGCAACGGGAGAGGCCACAACAGGGAGAGGCCCGCGTACTGCCAAAAAAAAAAAAAGAGTAAAGCTTTCCTTTGCTTGTGAACCACACTCGGCCTCATTCTATTGGCATCAGTGACACCAGGCAGGAGGACCCTTGTTGGGGACTGGAGAGGGTTGGAGAAAAAAGGAGTAATACTCATCTGTGAGGTTATGATGATGGCCAAATAAGATCACATGTGCATAACATCTGACACAACAGAAGCCTAGAAATGGGAGCTTCTATTATTTTCATAATTATCTGAACATTTTACTGACCACAGATACTGAAGAAACAATATGCCGTTGATAGCCAACAAAATGGAATTACTGCTCGAACATCAAAATGGATAAAAGAACTGAGAGCAGAGTGCCCATGATACACAGTCAAAAGTGCGAGCCTACAATGGAAACTTCGGTCTCCTCTTCTTGAGAATCCCAGGCCATTTACACACATGCTCCTGGTATATACTAGATTAGCTGGAGCACAGAGGGGGAGCTCTGACAATCTCTGGGGCACTGAGGGACAGTCCTTGGGAGAGGCTGCCCCAAATCAACGTCAGGCACACCTGCATCACCTCTGAGGTGTGGACACCATGCTGGACTCCAAGAGCTTTCACACTGTTGATGGATGGCACTGGTACTAAACAGTAGATATTGTGTTGCTCATTTGTTTAAAGGCAGTTTCTCTTGTGGCTCATAGCGGCCATCAGTTTCATAAATTCTGGAATTAATATCAGTTTCTAGACTTTCTCTATGTTTGTACGAGTGGGCCACAAGCAAAAGACGTGTCACCCTGTAGTAACAGAATGTCTTGATGGCGGGGGCACACCTGGGCACAGGGTCATTCCTGGGTTCTAGTCTTGATTCTGCCCCTTATTAACCGAGTGAATAATATCCACCTCACAGGTGTCAAGCAACAGGTGCTCCATATTCACTAATCCCCTTCCTCCTTACACTTCTGGAGGGTATAATGTGAGGTCAACTGTGGTAACTCAAAGTGCACACTTGAGTGACTCACACAAATTACTCTTCAGGGAGATGCCACGATGTGACTGATACTACGGTTTCTACCACGATGGACGCTAATTCTTGCAATGACTTTGAAATGAAGTATTACTGTCTCCATTTTTCAGCAGAGGAAACTGAGGTTTAGGCGGGCCTAACAGTTTCTCTCCGGAATTAATGTTGGCTTGTAACATGAATTTTTTTAAATAACAGGGTGTAAAATTCATTGAACAATCACTATTACTTATCACAGTGACTACATTCCTGGCCCTGTGCTGCTCAAGATGTAGGAGACAGGCATGTGAACACATGGTTAGTGGCCAGCAGTGCTGTGTGACCGAGTCTCGGGAGGGTTGGGGGAGGGGCTGGTCTGAGGGGGCTGGGCATCAGGTGGGACAATCCAGAGGGGCCATGTTTGCTCATCTTTAAGGATGAGAAGAAATGTGAGGGGAAAGGACATTCTAGGCTGACAGAACGGTAGACAAAAATCTCTCCCCTGTCCCAGAAAGCACAGCGGCATAAAAAGTCAGGGTGTGCAGAAAACAACCAATTTTCTTGGATGCCGTGGAATACAGATCCTGTGCTGGTGTTCTGGGTGAGGAGGCTGTCAAGACAGACAGGAAAGGGCTCTTGGGGCCCCACCTGCAATGCTGAGGAATGTGGATTTCAGTAAAGAGCCCTGGCAGGACTGTAAGCAGAGGAGGTAAGACTAACTAGTCTGGGAGGAGAGGAGAGAGTCAGAGTGAGGTGCAGAGGGAAGCACCAAGCAGAGGCAGTAAGGCCAGTTAGGTAGGGGGCACTGATAGGGTCTGACGAGGGGCTGAGGCGGGCAGTGGCAAGGGCTACCGGGAGACGGGGATGCATCTAGAGGAACGTAGGACAAGCACGGACCTGTTTCTTCTCTGCTGTATCTCGAGCACCTGACACTTAGTAGGCACTCATCAACCAAGTGTTGAGCTGATGAAGGAGGGGAGTATGGAAAGTGCTGGCAGAGGGACACACGGAGGATGATTCCAAGGCTCCTTGTTTGGAGGATGCTATTTAAAATGGCAGCTGCCTTCTGCTAATGGAGTCAAGGAAAAGCACGGGATTCCACAAGCAGAACAGAGATGGCCATGCCATCCACAGAAGCTCATCCTGGAAACCAGAGGCGACCATGAGAACACGCTACACAAGGACTTCCAGGTGTCCTGGGATTTATTTCCACAGGACGCAGAATGAGAATTCACTCACATCTTACCTGAACCTTCAGGGGAAGAGTGACTTCAGCTGGCCTTTGGGCTATGGTCACAGTCAGTAAGAGCAAATGTTTTCAAATCCCTAGGCTATAATGATCCCATGTGATGGTATTTGGGGCTCTTTTATAAGAAGCAATCCTATAGTCTTTTTATGATACCCTGGGCATGCTTAAATATTATAAGTTATGTATCTAGGTATTTTTCTCTTGAAAAATTTAAATTATCAACACTCACAAATTCCTGGAGTTTTACTTCCCATCATTTTGTAGGATTTTTCTATGATATTGGTTCTTAGAACATATTTGGCCACAAACATAGGAGTTTGCCGGATATAAGGGATGTTCAGGTTTTCAAGTGTTCACAGCATGCTGGCTCTGTGGATGGTGGGAACATGCACATCCTCCCTCCTCACCCTCAGAAGCCCTGCACTGTGTGGAGGCCTGGCAGAGCCTGCATGGAAGTGTAGTTTCAAGGCAACTTCAAACAGCATTTGAAACAGGGAAAACGTGGTAAGGCTGGGAAGACCTGGCTGCCATTCAGATTTTCCTTTCAAAATGCATATACTTTTTGGAAAACTGTGACCTTATTAATAATTAACAACCCCTTTAGTTATCATTTGACCCTCTTCCAGAGTCAGTGGAAGTCAACCAAGAGCAATAAGGCACTGAACAAGAAAGGAGGAGGAGCGGATGGGAGGTAGGAGCTTGCCCTGCAGGAAAAGGGTGCTGAGAGGGTGAGGGCTAAACCCAGCATTCCCATGGTATCCCAGGGCTAGCCCTAGACCTGATTCTTAGAACCTGCACACTTGCTCTGTTGGGTCAGAGCATCATTGGTCACTGAGTCTGGCTGGGGAAAGCTGGGTGGCACTGGGAACCAGAGGCTTGTGCTCTGGGCTGGAAAGAGCCTAGCTGATCACTGCAGGTCTCTGGCAAGTTCTGTAACTGAACATCTGCGAGCTTTGATCTCTCCATCTGTAGATGGAGTATAACATTATTACCCATGCGCTCTAGCGTGACATTGTGAAAATTAATGGGTGATCAAAGAATTCTGTGATCCTTAAATTAAAAGGTCCCTCATAAATATTCACACAGAATGTCATCAGTAGTTGTGCCATTTATATTAGGATTGGGGGGGAAAACCCAGAACTGGGAAATCTATTTAATTATTTCTATATGCCAGTCTACTTATCTCAAATGATTTCCCCATTGAACTCCCCCAACTTCACAAAACAAGTACTGTCCCTTCTCTATTGGCACTATTATTGTGAGTAGAGAAATCGGAACCAGCATTTGTGCCTTGCATTTTGGATTCATTCAGAAGAATCTTCACAGTAGAAAATCATAAAGAATGATTTTTCAAAGCAGTGAAAGAAAACCACCTTTGGTTAAGAATAGCAACGGGATGTGGATCCCAAGACAATGACACACTCCATCCTTCATCTATAACAGGGACAACTCCAGCTGTCCATAGGCAGCTGCTGAGTGGTCTCAAAACCATACTTCCTATGGGGTTTTCTTACTCTAGACAATTCTATGGTGCTGCCACACCCACACCTCCTGGTCAGATGCATATGTGTTGCTTGCACGGGACCCAGTTCCATATAAAGTTACCCCCACACTTGACAAACACAACACACATGCTCAGTCCCATATGGCTCCAACTTGATTTTTCTATCTGTAAAACACCAGGGAAACATGTTAGATTGAGATGAAAAGCAAGGTGTTTACAAACTGGTAAAGAAATACGATATTTATCCTGTCAGCTGAAATGAACCTGGCAGATGTATTTTTGGTTAAAATTAAAATTGTGAGCCCTATCAGGTTACCCCCGGCGATGCCGCCAGATGCACAGCGTGTGTTTGACAAAGAGGCACCCCTTGGTCATTTGAGCCAGGCTGTGGGTTCCAACAATTCACGACAGGGGAGCTCATTCCAAGGGCTTGCCTGAGGGGAGGAGCATCCAAGTATTGAATACACAGAAGCAGACTCATGAAAGTGGTATAGAAATGATTCATTTCTACCTTTCTCTACCCATAAACATCCTCACTGTCAGGGAAGAGTTCTGGAAAGAAAACGAATGGAATCAATCATCTTTGATTTTGGTCTGCAAAAATGGTTCTCATCTCAGACTAGCAGACGACACACTCCCAAGGACACAGGCAAGGGAATGGATTCGTTTTTCCCACCATGCTTGCTGGGACCCCTCTTCCCATTGGACTTACATAACTCCAAACAGAAGTGACCTGCATGTGTCCAGAAGATATATAGGAGAGACACAACAGAGAACCTATAGGGCTATTTTCTAAGGCACGCTCCTCTGTTTTCTTTTCAGGGTCCTCTTGTACCGAGTTTATGAGGATGGTCTACTTTTCTTATCACTGAACAAGGGGCTGGTGGTTCTTGATGTGAAAATGACACTGCTGGCAATACCAGGGAAAGATCTCTAAACTGCCTTTAAGGCCAGCCTTCCTACGGGCTCTGTGGTCCCGTGGTGGGAGCTGGACATGTGAGAATGCTATTTTGAGGGGTCCTGGGGCTCCATGCAGGTTTGAATGTCCATCCTTTCACCCCTTCCCTTTATGGGCTAGTATTTGGTTCTCTGGCACATGTGCCTAAGCCCATCTCCATCCCACTGTAATAATGAATCCCAGTCAAACTGGATCCTTTGCCAGCACCTTATCCTCTCAGCACCCTGTAGGGCTAGTCAACTGCTGGTTATGTCTCCTTGGAGTGTGGCCACCTGCACACCAACAATGTCCTTCACATTGACATGTGTACACATGACATCTTAGGAAGTCACAAAGATTCTCACAGAACTGTCTATAAGAATTAGAAAAGAAATAATGGAGGGAAAGAAAGAATTAAAGAAAACAGCTGTATGTTATGTACCTTGGACTCCTGAGAAGGAATTTGGGGGATGGTAACCCCCTTGCCAATAAAATGACCTGAAAAAGAGAAACAACGAGATACAACAAACAATATGATAAACTCCATAAACAATAAATAAGTCAAACAAATAAAATCCCCAGTTAACAGCATGAGTCCTATGTAACGGTTTTGCAACTTAAAAGGGAATGAGCAAAGCCATGTGAACCTGGGACTATCCACGCAAACACATCTGAATGAGCTAATAACAACAGCTTCCAAAGAGAGACAGAAGAAATAGTTATGGCTACAGAGGAATATGGAGTGACATGAAGCTGAGCAAAACTTGCAAATATTATAAAGGAAGAAAAACCCAAAGAGGAGACTTGGTGAAGCACAGATGGTTAGTGTTACCATGATATGCTCAAACAACTGGCCCAAATTATGGCTGAATTACACAGATAATAACATTGGAAGAGTACTTGACACACCTAGTATTAACCACTGAATTATGTCTCCCCCAAATCCGTATGTTGAAAGTCCTAAGACCAAGCACCTCAGAATGTAACCTTATATGGAAAGAGGGGTGTTATAGCTGTCATTAGGTAAGATGAGGTCATACTGGAGTAAGGTGGGTCCCTAATCCATTATGACTGGTGTCCTTATGAAAAGGGGAAATTTGGACTCAGAGACACACACCAGAAGAATGCCACGTGAACACAAAGACAGCAGTTAGGGTGATGTGTCGACAAGGGTACAGGAGATTGCGAGCAAATCACCAGAAGCTAGGAGAGAGGCCTGGAAAAGATCCTTCCATGGAGACTTCAGAAGGAGCATGGACCTGCCAACACTTCAATTTTGGATTCCTAGCCTTTAAGACTGTGAGACAATAAATTTCTGTTATTTAAGTCACTCAGTCTATGGTATTTTGTTATGGCAGCCCTAGCAAACAAATACACCTAGGAAATAGGATAAAGAATCTCAGGCTTTGAAGAGTAGGAATCCAATGGAGTCAGGAAAGGATTGTGATGAGCACAAAGTTAGGAACAGAGGTAGCAGAAAATTTACTGAATGGAAATAGAACTTTGGCACAGACATCACGAGAACCCAGATAAATCTACTCAGTGGTGGATGATTTCCCATGTCTGAATTTCCCTTCACATTCTTTTCTACCACTTAAAAAAAAAAGACAAAGGCAAAGATTTAAAGCTATCACAAATAAAGGAAGTTGGAATTTAATGATGTAAGGATAATAATGCAATTAGATTTCCCTTCTCAGACTTTGGAGAAGTGGGCTGGGTTGAGAAACTATGACAAAGCCAAGAGAAAGTACTTGACCAGGGTCACCTTACTCTTTGAAGGCAGAGGAGAATGTTCTAAGACTTAGAGGACTTGGAACTTCCCTGGTGGCGCAGTGGTTAAGAATCTGCCTGCCAATGCAGGGGACATGGGTTCGAGCCCTGGTCCGGGAAGATCCCACATGTAGTGGAGCAACTGAGCCCATGTCCCACAACTACTGAGCCTGCACTCCAGAGCCCGCGAGCCACAACTACCGAGCCCACGTCTCAACTACTGAAGTCCATGAACCTAGAGCCTGTTCTCCGCAGCAAGAGAAGCCACCGCAATGAGAAGCCCACGCACCACAACGAAGAGTAGCCCCTGCTCACTGCAGCTAGAGAAAGGCCGTGCGCAGCACCAAAGACCCAATACAGCCAAAAAACCCAAAATAAATAAATAAATTTATTTTAAAAAATTAAAAAAAGGCTTAGAGGACTTAAAATAATCGGCCAATTAAAAATACAAACAGTGGGTCACAAAATCTCATACCCATTATGTCACTGTAGGAGATTTAAAGACCTCTTTGAGAAACGAATTAGAATATTAAGCAAGGATTAATTAATAATCCTTTCATTAATAATGAAAACAGTTGGCAAATTAGCAAATAAATTCTTATAACTATTGGGTATTAACAGAACCTCAAAAGGATCTCAGATAATAACTACACAGAATGAATAGTAGAAGGGGAACAAAAGACTGCTTTTGTTTCCTGAAAGGGAATTGAACTTTATTTAGTTAATAACAGAAATAAATAGAAGCAATTAACAATTTTTCTGAAATACATTAATGTTAAAATGTTAAGAAATAGGACACTTAAGGTTATCTTTTGGCCTAGTTCGAAAAGAAATAAAGAGTGTAAAATCCACCACAGAAAACACAGAAATGAAAAGAGAAATCAGTAAATGACTACACTAAAGATAAGTTTACTTGGGCTTAAGGACAAATAACGAATCAAAGAGTAAGTGTATACAGCCTAAACTTGCTTATTATTAAAACCAAAAAGTAATTGACTGAATTAAAAAATAAAATTCAATAATCTGTTGTTTAAAAAAATAAATATAGCACCACATCATTTTGATAGATAGGATAGGAGAGAACTGTCCAAGATTTAACCCACTTACATACAACAGCAGAGATACCTGGGCTTTTCCATTTGTTAGATGAAATTTCACACACTTGAATCTTACTTATCTTGCTAGACTTGGTTCAAGGGGTCCCTTCTCTGTGACTCTGTCTCCAACTTCTCCAACCTGCAGGCAGTGTTCAAGACTGCTACCTAGGAGCCCCCATCAGCTCAGCATTTATTACAATGTACCCCATTTAGATTTATCTTTGGCCCTCATTAGACCTTGAGCTCTTGAAGAAAGCAGCTCTTGGTGTTTCCAAGCATAGCTAATCAAATTATGGAATATGATATAACTATTAGAATGACAAAAGTATGGAGTAGGAAGAGAAGGATGGACATTTCAGGCCCATCATTCCTTTGCTCATGCATAGGCATGAAAACATACATGTTCCCAGAACTTTGGTCCTCCAGCGTGACGGGGATACTGGATTTGTTGTCAGGGTGGAATTCTGGGGAGAGGATTCAGATGCAGAAACAATACATTGCAAAGGGCCTTGAATGTAATCCTATGGAGTCTATAGAATTGATTGCACAGGCCATGGGAAACAATGGCAGGATTCCAGATTAATTTTGTTTTCTGTTCGTTCACTTTGTCTTGTAACAGTACCTATGATGAAGGAATGGGGAACAGATCGGAGGAGAGAGAGCTTTGAGGCAGAGAGAGCAGTTGTAAGAGGCTAAACCTATAGTGTCTGTCAGTGAGTGGTGGGATTTTTCCTTCTTCTTATGTCTTTTCTTTATTTGTTTTTTTAAAAAGCATGCTTGTAATACCTTTACTTAAAAAATTTAAAAAGCAGGTGATCTTTGTCCATCTTCTCCCTTTCTTTCTCTCTTCTCTTCTTTCTGTCTCTCTCCTTCCTTCTTTTTCCCACCTTCTTTTATCCCTTCCTTCATTCTCCTCTCCTCCTTCCTCCCCTCTTCCTTCTTTTTTCCTTCCTTCCTTCCTTCTTCCTTTCTTCTCTCTCACCCTTTCCTTTTTCTGCATTAGGGCCCTGGGAATGAAGCAAAGGTTTTAGATCCCGTAGATTCTTGTGGTCAGGGTGCTGTCAGGACTCAGAGATTGGTTAGACATGAGGGGTGAAGGACAAGGAGAAGTCAGAAAGACTTAAGAGTTTCTAGCTTAGGTGACGGGGTGGTTCGGGGTTCCAACAATTGAGAGAAAGAACCAGGAAGGAGAACAGAGTTTGGGTGAGATGTCTGTGTGTCTCCAAATAAAGTCCATTTGAGGCTCACTCAGGGTTAATCCAGACCCAGGGCTAAGGAGTAAGGCCTGGAATCTAGAGATGGACAGTTGGCACCATTAGCATAGGGGTGACTGATACCACCAGGGACACTGATGAAATGGACCAGGGAGAGACTATGTTTGAGAAAGTCCTCTTCGGCTGATAAAGAGTGAAATATTGAAGGAATATATACATTTAAACGGTAGAGGAAGGAAGAGAAGTCAGAGAAAGAAATTAAATGAAACAGAGAACTTAGAAAGAATAAAGTTCATTCCCAAGGGAAGGATAAACTTTGAGGAGAGTGACGGTCATTGATAAAAATTCTTCAAGGAAGCTGAATGGAATGAGGTCAATTAGGAAGATACCATGGCAATGGGAAAGTCTTTTCTGGTAAAACGATAAGGAGTGAAGACAGATGACAGGAGACTGAACAGTGACAGGGAAGTGACAGAGAGAGAGGACAGAGTCTTCTTAAGATGTGTGGCAGTAAAGGGGAGGAAAGAGATGGTGTAGGTGGTCAAGGAAGCCATTCTTGTTTGTTTGTTTTTTTAAAGGAGAGAGAAACTTGATTTGGTTTGCAGATTAAACAGAAGGGGTCAGTAGGGAGAAAGAAGGGAATGATTGATTAGATAAGTTTCCAAAGAAATTAGAAGGAGGTCAAACAAACAAGGATACTTATAATGCTATCAGATTAAAAAAAGGATCCTGAATAAAATGCAGTGAGGGATTGCAACTATCACAATGGCAACAGACACAATCGGATTGCAACAGACACAATCTATCTAAAACAGTAACTGTTTATGTCCCAAGCAACATAAAAAAATACATATGAGAAAAGTGAGGAAATTGCAAGAAGAAATAAAACTAGTAATTGCATAACAAACACTGTTCAAGACATGCCTGAACAAAGCATAGAAATAAAGCTGAACAAAGAATAGAGACAAAAATGGAAATTGCAGTAGTTAAGGAGAAACTAACAGGTATATGAGAGAACCTAAATGGCAGAGTTGAAAATATTTTCTTTTCAATAAAAACAGGTCTTGCACCAAAATCTATCACATAAGGGAGACAGTCACATTTAATAAACATACACATATAATACAATATTCACAAATATTAGAAAAACAGTATTAACTGAATTCTATTTAAGCAATATCATACAGGTAAAAACTTTTTTTCTTATAAATAATATCAATAAAAGAGGCAAGCCATGGCCCAATCCCTGTACCTTAAATTTCTTTTAGAATTTCACCTCTTGAAACTATCCTTCCACCCCAGCTCTTCAGGATTTCTCCCTAAGCTTAGCAGAGGACATTGGAGGGTGGTTTGTTCTTTATAAAGACTGATTATTGTTTGATGCAACTCTCTACTCATTCTGCTTTATTAAGACAAATATTGTTTTACATGTACGGGTTAAAATATTTTGTAGAATAGAAGAATTAAGATATGGATCATAAGAATTTATGATTAACTAAAAGTAACTCAGAAATAGATGAATGCCCAATCAAATCATGTCATACATAATTATGGAATACAGTATGTCTATTAAAATTACAAATATATGGATTTTGTTGATATGAAAAAATGTGAATATTTAATTATGTTCTATGTTAAAAACAGAAAAAAATACTTTGACATAGAACTGAGGAGGGTGTGAAATAATATGTCATTCGAGCATAATGTTCCTTACGTTATTTCCTTTAGAATTTCTTAAACTCATTTTTTTAAAAACAAAACAAAAAAAAAACCAGGGACAAAATGGTACAATGTTCATCCTCTTTGAAGAGTCAAGAAAATGAGCAAGTCATAGAAATTTCAGCAAAAGTACTCTTTTTAAATGAGCTAAATCCATCTTGAAGACCCATCATTAGTAAAGTAAGTGTTCCACACAGAAAAAAACAAAACACTTCAGACCAATAAAAAGCTCAGTGGTGAAATCTGTGGTGACATCCACAAATTGGGAGATCTTATAAGCCAGTTATCTTGATGTTCAGGTAGGAAGAACACAGTTTAATTAGCATTTTAAGAAAATAAAAAGGAGCCAAAAAGCCAAATGAAAGAGAGATTGAGGTGATATATTCATAATCAGATTGGAAAACCTTGGCTTTCAATCTCTTTTGCTCTTATTGAGGGATACCAAATGAGTAATCTTTCTGTGCTTTATTCCTTATCTATGTGGGAATAATAATATATGTTTTTATAACCAACCCATAGGCCAGGAGGTAGTTATGCTAAGGTCTTCCTATGGTCTTGTTGAGTATGAATCTCCTTTCTGCCAGAGAACATTTATCCCATAAGTACGGAGAGAAGACTCTGCTCTTCCAGACTCCCTGAGATTCTCTCACTGTAAAAAGTGATTGGGGTTGACTTTCCATGTACTGTCTGTTTCCACAAACACAAAGGCAAGAGAAGGTTCCCAGATCTTCATTTAATAAGTGATCTGGGGAGAAGGGCTTAACCATCCTGCATGTCTGGGGTTCTGTCGGTTTTAGATGGTTGATTCACTCCGTCTCTTATTGAGCACCTACAATGGGCACTGGACACAGGGCTGGGTGTTCATCGCTCAGAAGTACTGAATAATCACATTCTATTATATTAATCCCTCCCTGGTACTGACTGGCAGTAATTGAAGGGATTACTCACAACCTAAGTCAACAAGCAAATTAATGCAGTGCCAGGGACAACCGAAGAGCTTAAGGAGTCCATCGATCCAGGGAAAACAACGAAGTTTAGGGTAACCTGACTCGAAATAGAGATATTAATAACAAGTCAAAGGAAATGAAAGTGGTTTGATGACGTGTTGTAACAGCACGGGCAGCCCTGTATTTCACAGCTTCACTCCTTTATTGCTGCCTTCTTACGAATTAACACCTACTTTCTAACGCTTTCCGGGCCTTGGGGGCTGCAAATGATGGACAAAGACTCGAAGAAGAAAACAAGAGCAGAGTGGATTTGAGAGGTCATGTGCTAGAAAGCTCCCAGGTGCACAGCCACATGCCTGGCTTAAAACCTCCTCCCTCTCTTCTAACTGATAAAAAAGGGGATATGGTTATCCTTCTTCGCTGTCCTTCCTCCCATTGCTCCTCTCTGACTCAGCAAAGAGGGATACCTCAATCCGTACCAAATATATCTTCAAATATCAACAAAGAAAAGTTGACTGGGACGATCAGAACAAAAAGTCCCATCCCAAACACAGTCCTTGATAAGATCTCTGAATGCTGTGATTCTTTGGTTGCTATTTTTGAAAAGGATGATTCAATCTCAGGTACAGTATTAGAGAATTACAGAATGATTCTGAATGTCTCTGTCTAGACCAGAGAAATCCTGTCAAAAGAGGAAAAGAGGCAAGTGTTCTCATTTTCCCACAAAAAATATTTCAAAGATAATGGATCATCCAGTACATCTCTGCAAAAAGATCCTTCAAATTCTAAAAAAAGTCAAGTAAAATTACTATTGATGAATATTTACTAGAGCCATCGTCAGTTTCAGATTGGTAAGTTATAATATAGATTTTTTATGTGTGGCATATGCAGTTAAAATTCATTAGCGACTCATGATTAAAGTGAAGAGCATATTTATAACCACTTTACAGGACGTGGAGCCACATTTCCCCGTTTTAAATAATTATAATGTTTTAGTTGTATCTTGGTTTTTATGATGTGTAGTTTGCCCTGTCTGTGCTTCATTTGCTGTCGGGTTGGTAAAACATGAAGTTTCAAATTATATCCCTATTCCTGTGGGAAAACAGAATCCAATTTATGACTTTCCAGGAGGAATCCTGAACACATTCAACCACAGGATATCCAGCCAAAGAAAATGATGGTACTCCTGTTGTTTGAATCATTGAAATCTGATTTGGGTGATGTGCTGCCCATTATCCTGTATAGAGAACTCAAGTGGACAAAGGCGAAAGAAAGCCTGAAGTTCTTCTGCACCGCAGTCGCTGTGGCTCTAACTGTGAAATTACCAGCTTCAGAGGGCTGGTGTTGGACACTCACGACAATTTCACCACCCCAAGAAAGTACCATTCTTCACAATTTACATGAAAACTCCATATAGGGAAGAAACCATCTAATTGGAACATTTTCCAACAGCATTTAAATATCAGGCCAGCTGGATCTCCACAGCCCATGTGAATTTAGTCAGCACACTCTTCCCAGAACCTATATTCTAACATCATTGAATGCTTGAGCTACATCTGTCACCCAAATCTGGCTGTGATCATTTCTTGTCATTCGCTCCACACATTCAAAAATGAAACATTCTGTGGTAGCCTCAGAGGCACTCGTTTTGTGAAAGTGTGCATAAGAGAAACGGCATCCTTGAAATGAAATGCCTTACTAACCCCACACCACTTGTTCTTCCTCTGACCTTCCCTTTTCCAAATTTCCCCGTAAGGAATACATTTTCAAGACTAATTCTATGTGGCTGATCCGTGACTTACATTTTAGCAGTTATAACCTCAATTGATATCTCAATCTGTATCAAACATACCTCCAAATATCAAGTTCCTTTTTTTTTTTGTAAAAGATAACAGTATCACTAAATAAAAATGTCATTTCACTCTGTTCCTCTGTCCCCTTCCTGTGCCACTGGAATCTATTAACCCAGCTTTTATCCCTCAAACCAACCAAAAGTGTCAGGAGCCAGAGCTTGTCTTTTTATCAAACTTGACATCAAATAAAATATAGTTAAGACCACAATGAAAAGCAAAGACACACCAACTATAAAGCTCCTGGAAGCTCTTAGAATCTTGTTGAGGGGATGGAAAACATGCACAAAAAATAACAGTGGAATGTTTCTAAAATAACACATAAACAAGTTACTTTTGTTTTGACAGAAACTACCATAAAGGTACTGAGGACGTTCAAAGCTATAAAGAGACCGTCAGAAGGCATACTGCATATGTTCCTTAAGAGAGGAGAGTGGGTGGGAAAGTTCGAATGGTGGTCGTGGTGGTAGCGTGAGGGCAGTAACAACGAAGATAAGTGCAGGAATATATGAATCATGACAAGTAACATCACCCAGACCCTATTTTTCCAAAGTATGTTCTCATACAAATGAGGTAATGATAGATGTAGAAATGCCAAATGCTGTGACTGCTATACAGGAGGGATCCAATAAATGTTTGGTTAAAAAAAAAAAAAGCCCCGAGAAATAAATTAATAGAGTTGAGGAAATTAAAGAAGGCTGGAGTATGTAAGGTGAACAGGGTTTAACAAAGATCTGAAGTCACTACTTAACAGGGAAATTTATCTAATAAGTGATTCCAGATATAGAAACACTAATGCTCACAGCAGTTAATCCACCAAAACCTGACATTCTTTTTTCCTGTTTAGTTTATGAAAAGAAGTAATCGTCCATTCTCTAGGTGTTTGCTGCTAGAAACCTAAATTTTCAGCTGCAGTGGGAAAAGCAATGTGGAAGGCAGAGGGGGGAAAAGGCACGTATGTGTTTTCTTCTCTCAATTAGTTTGGGAAATGTACCTTCATTAAAAGAAACTGCCATCAGTAGTAAGACACTCTCTTGTTCAACTTAGAGGAGGGGCTGGATGATGTAAAGTGGTGAGTATGGGTCTTTATTATTCTGGTGATGTTGACTTGTTCATGTTCAAAATTTACGTTTTAAAATCTCTGGAAGGCATAGTGCATTTCAATTAGTTAGGATATGCAGTAGTTTGTCTTCTCCTAAAAACAGTTATGTAAAATTTATTCTGGATTATTTGTAATTTTAGTACTTAGGGGAGTGTCTGCATTTTCAATTAAGAGCTAAGTATACAAATTAAAAGTGCTGCACAGTGAAGCTTAAATCCAGCCCTCACTAGTTGGTGCACATAAACACTAATATCAAATGATGTTTCTGTCATGTGATCCGACCCACAGCACATACAAATATAGAACATGACCATAAAAAGTAACGGACCATGCCCTCTGCTAAGTAATTTATGACAGCGGATCCAGACTGGAATGTCAGCTGGAATTACCTTCTCCCTGTCTGCTATTTTCACATATACAGCTTTGTACAGATGATAGAAGCTATGTCTTGCAAAGAGAACTCAGATTAAGGCTACTGAAATGATGAACAAGTACCAAATCCAAAGGCCAAAATATGTATGGCTTTTAAAAAGATTTGTTGAACGACGTCAATGACCACTATTAAAATTAATTTTTGAATCAGGCTGCAAGAGAAAAACATGTAACCCTACCAATTTTGAAATATCAGATTTATAGTGTCTAGCAAGCAAATATGAAGCTTCACAGTGGAGAATGAGAAAGAGTTGAAAGTCATTTTATTAAAAATACAAAGTGATCCCAACACTTGACTAAATGGAGTATGAAAAATTCCCTAGACATATACGTAGTTCTAACCTTTATGTAGAATTTGCCATCAAGGCAGTCTGGAATTGTAACAAACTTAGTATGAAATAGTTGATAAAACAAAGGATATTATCCTTCTTTATTAACCTTTACCCCCTCAGATAATCCCCCAAATCCCCTGTGTGTGATAACCACCTCGCTTCCTTTGGGAAGCCATTCATTATCTAATTCATGTCTTACACAAAGAGAAATGAGCTAATGTGCCTTATCAGATTAAAAAAAAAGTCACCATGAGTGATGTCCAACAGGACAGGGTCTTAGCAAATCCATTCTGCCTCCACAGTCCTGGGTTTCTAAATACCTACAAAGCTACTAACCCATGGTCACAGCTCACGGGCTCATTCACAGCTTTATGTTGCTAAAGCAAACAGTCTGGCAGAAGAATGACAGAATTACCCTCTTTTCTGATTATCCTCCTCTCTGCATTCTGATAAACTAATGATTAGCTTTCCTGTTGGGATTCAGCCCTGACTGGGTAGCTTCAGGCTGTCAACTCAAGCAGACCCTGATGATATCATACAAACCTCTTCCTCTCCTTCCTTCCTGGGTGCTTTATTCTTCATTAACCAGCATCTACACCAGCCTTCACAAGGAGCCAGCGTGTAATTACCAAGGTAACGTTCTGGCCCTGGAAAGGCTCATATGAAAAGCAAAGGCTTCTTTTTGCCTCACTTCTCCAACTATAACATGAAATGCTACTCAGGAAGCTGCTGGTTACAAAACATTCAATCCTGTAGGTTATCTGTATGTAGCCAGCTTTTACCTGCTCTTCATAGATTGTATTTGAGCAGATGTTTCAGTTGGGTTTAAGCCTATCTCTTCTCTAGAAATTATTTATTTATTTATTTATTTTTTTGCAGTACGCGGGCCTCTCACTGTTGTGGCCTCTCCCGTTGCGGAGCACAGGCTCCGGAGCACAGGCTCCGGACGCGCAGGCTCAGCGGCCATGGCTCACGGGCCCAGCCGCTCCACGGCATGTGGGATCTTCCCAGACCGGGGCATGAACCCGTGTCCCCTGCATCGGCAGGCGGACTCTCAACCACTGCGCCACCAAGGAAGCCCTTCTCTAGAAATTAAAAGCGTATATTGCCTTTGAGTGCTTTTGGGTTGGTAATGAAGAGAACCACCCATTTAGCAATATTAATGAGTCAAAACTTATACATATTTATGAAGTGAAAATATAGAGTTAATTTGGAAAAGGCCATAAAGTGAGTCACTGGTTAGATTGTAAAGTGCTACTCCTCTTTGAAATTCTGTCCACTGGGAAATACCACTGTTAAATGAAAACATAACTGAGCATGACACAAAAGATGAAAACCTGTTAATTTTTATTTTTCTTGCAGTTTTATTTTCCTGTTTTCCAGATAAATGTAGAATTACATATTTAAAAATCCATTAAAAATACTCGGTCAGCACATATAATTAATAGCAGTTACTCAAAAGAATATTTTCTTGATAGCATATGAAGACAAAAAGCTTTAAGGCCATCTTTTAAAGTAAGTGTTTCATTTTACATTAGGGCCAGAGTTATTTTATTGCATTATGTTACCTGTCATATGTCCCCTAACAAGAGAACTTGGCAGCACTAATCATGGCCAAATCTTTCAAGAAGATTCAGCAATCCTGACTGAGCTACGCTGTGACATTTTCTGGGCACGGACTTAAGGAACACTTAGGAGTTTGGCTTTGTTCAATCGTTTGCTATTCCTTTACAATTTCCAGACCTGCCACTAGCACAACCTAATTTACTCAAGCCATGCTCTGAGATCAAAGTCACATGACTACTTTGCTTGGCATTTTTAAATATGGGACAATAATTTTTCACCTTACGGTAAAACATTACAGAGGCAAAAAAGGATGAACTCATTCTAATTAAAAGAAACTCTGAGATACCTATATACATGTATCTATATCTCTATCTTTCTCTATATATCCCAAAACAATAAAAATAAATTCAACAGCTAGATTTGAAAGTTTTCTTGTCTTTCTCTGGATGGGAATTTGGGGATTAGCCTGGAAAACCCACTTGAGTGTTTAGAAAGGTATTTCCACTGAGAAAGACTTCATTTTAGTCAAGCCAAATTACCCACTCTGGCAGATTGGTGACATGCTCAACAAATCTGTGAATTCCTCCTTCCCAGCGTACAGGTTGATTAAACTTGCCACCTCCCTTGCAGCTAGGAATGTCCAAGAGACTGAATGAAAGTAGAGGTGACACATGCCACTTCCAGGTCTGACCCATAAAGCCTTCCCAGGAATGATCCTGTGTTCTCTTTCCCAATTCAATGGCTGAGGACTTAGAGCCAGGTAGGGGCTGAAAGATAGAGGAAGCCTGGTTCCCTGAATGACCATATGGAAGACTGTCAACCAAAAACACCAGAGAAGACCTTAGGTGAGCAAGAAGATAAATGTCTACGATGTTCAGTCATTAAGAATTAGGGACTTTTTCCTAAAGCAGCTGGACTGCCCTAACACTGAATTCTCCTACTCAGTCACCTGACCCTTGCATGCTTTTTCTCATTCAATCCTCACAATAACTCTGTGAGAGAGGAACTATTATCCCTATTTAAAAATAAGGAGGGGGCTTCCCTGGTGGTGCAGTGGGTGAGAGTCCGCCTGCCGATGCAGGGGACACGGGTTCGTGCCCCGGTCCGGGAAGATCCCACATGCTGAGGGGCAGCTGGGCCCGTGAGCCATGGCCGCTGAGTCTGCGCGTCCGGAGCCTGTGCTCCACAACGGGAGAGGCCACAGCAGTGAGAGGCCCTCATACCACAAAAAAAAAAAAAAAAAAAAAGGAGGGACTTCCCTGGCAGTTCAGTGGTTAAGGCTCTGTGCTTCCACTGCAGGAGGCGTGGGTTCAACCCCTGGTTGGGGAACTAAGATCCTGCATGCTGAAGGAAGGAACGAAGGAAGGAAGGAAGGAAGGAAGGAAGGAAGGAAACATGGGCAAAGAGTGTTCAACTGCCTTCTCCTAAGTGAGTAACTTGACAAGTTGGTTAGGTTAGAGTGGCTCAGTGGGAATGTCTTGTGGACTTTACCAGATTAGTTTGTCAGTGGTCACCCGGAAAAAGAGAAAAGATTCTCAAATGTAGGAGACACCAATGAATTTGTTTTTCTTGCATTTGGATTAGCAGAGCTAATGAGCAGAAGATCTGGGACTCAGATCCAGGTAGGCCCAAGTCCGCAGTCTCTCCTCTTAACCACCCCCACAAATTAATACGTTTTATGAAAATCTCAAACATATGGGCATAAACCCATGAGTAATCTGGATCTACCAGTGTGCCGATGTAATTAGCTCAAGTCCTAAGGTTAACGGTACTAGGCTTTTTTTTTTTTTTTTTTAACTAGGCTTTCTTGTTTAGTTTAAGATCAATAAATTATCAACAAATTGGATGACTGCCCCATGCCTTAGAAAACCCTTACTGAGTGCTCTGAACAGAGCACCGTGTTGGGGCATGTGTATCACTAGATGGAGGAATGGACGGAAGGGGCCTCTCATCTTCCTTTCCCTTCTAATTTCTCCGACTGTTTAGACAATGAAAGGACAAAAACTGTTTTAGATCCTTGCTCCATGCACAGGAAGGCACTATTTCCTTTTAAAATGCAAGCCCAGGGCTTCCCTGGTGGCGCAGTGGTTGAGAGTCCGCCTGCCGATGCAGGGGACATGGGTTCGTGCCCCGGTCTGGGAGGATCCCACATGCCACGGAGCGACTGGGCCCGTGAGCCATGGCCGCTGGGCCTGCGCGTCTGGAGCCTGTGCTCCACAACGGGAGAGGCCACGGCAGTGAGAGGCCCGCGTACCACAAAAAAAAAAAAAAAAAAAATGCAAGCCCAAATAAAGAGAGAAAAGGAGAGGGAGGGGTAATAGAAACTCTTTCTGTCACTTCTGGAGGAATAAAAAACTCAGACTTCCAGTTTTTTTTAATAGAATAAAATCTACAGACCAGTCAATGACCATAAATTATCTTCCCTTTCGTCGGAAACCAAACTTCCCTTTAGTCAGAAACCGGTACACATTAAGTCCATGCAAACACACATACACACACACAATTTCACTGTCCGGTCTTAGCAGCGTAAGGCATGTTGGAGAAAATATGGAAAGTGTGCGTAGGAAGGAACGCAATGCCTTCTGACTTACGGCACAACAGACATGGTTCTCCACCACACCGGTGCTTCCTACCTGTCCAAAATTAACCAGGGCTAGAGGTGGTGGGGCCCAGGTGGAAGACCTCCCAAAACCCCTGGCGATAGCCTTCCTTGGGGGTGATGCCCATCCAGGGCTTCAGAAGCACTGGTCCAGTAGAAGTTACATTTTCAGCTCAGGCTAAACTTTGGGGGCCACTCATGGTAGAGATGATTAAAGATTCTCTTTCACAGCTCTCCCTGGTGATACGAGATGTCTCAATGCCAAGAGAAGTCATTTCCCCACTCCCAATTAACTGAACACTTTCTACAGTTTTATTTGGCCATGTAACTCCTATAAATGACTGTGCAGTGCAGTTCTTTTTATGTGTAGTGTGAAAAGAACTTTGGATGGTGAGTAAAGTAATGGGTCCAGGTCTAGATCCCATGGCCAGGTCATTAATGTGTCACTGAACTTCACTTTACATGCTTGTGAATTAGAAATATCCTGTTTTCCCTAGATCCAACTGGTATAAACGTAAATGAAGAGTTGAGTGCGCCCGGGTCCCTTGAAAAATTCTGCACGTATACAAGAGGGATTTCTTGGCCATTTGCCATGTGAGACTCCTTCTATCAACTGGGAAAAGACAGGCTTTTTAAATTGTTGCTAAAATTCTTAACAACGATACTGTAAGGACTAGAACAATCTTTTGCCCAAAGATCATTTTTATAAATTACAACAAGGGGAGAGAAGAAAAGCATGTTCTGCACATGTTTTATAAGTTGATCTATATCATGAGCGTTGTAATATGTCTGTAGTATGAGAGGGGTGCTTTCAAAGTGCAAGATGTGATGACCCATTAGTACATCATGAAATCAATTCAGCGGGTCATGAACTGTCTTTAAAAAAAGAAGAAAAGAACAGAGCGATAGAATGGACTAGATGAAATATATCATAATGAACTGTACATGATAAGGATAACTGTTGTTTTGAGAAACTGGGTGATGAAATAAAATACATTTTTTCCTATGGGTCAAGGTTGAAAAATTTGAAACCCTTCATAATAGAGAATGTAAGAAACGTGCTTCTTAGTCCAAAATGAGAAAGGAAATTTGAAATTGGATTGTCATCATTGTCAACCAGGGCTGCAGGCGAATCTCTTATCTTACTTCTTCCAGGATAAATGGAGGAGTGAAGGTGGAGGAATGGGGGTGGGGGACAGCGAAGGAGAAGCAAATGGTAGGGTGGCTTCACATTTTGGTCTGTGGCTCACGGCCTTATTTAAAAAACCAATTAACTGTTTTAGAGTCTGGCAAGGAGGAGGGAATCAAGGCAATCTGGATGAGTTCTCTATTGGTGCAAAATGAATTACCACAAACTTAGTGGCTTAAAACAATATACATTTACCATCTCACAGCTTCTGGGCAAGGTGAAGCTATATTCTCTGCTCAGGGTCTCACAGGGCTGAAATCAAGGTGTCGGCAAGGCTACATTTCTATCTGGAGCTTTGGGTCCCCTTCAAAGTGCACACTGTCATTGGCAGAATTTGATTTCGTACACTTGTGGGACTGAAGTCTTTGTTTTACTGCTGGCTGTCAGCAGAGGGTCCCTCTCAGCTTCTAGAGGCTGCCCTCTTACAATGTGGTAGCTCATGTGTTCAAGGCCAGCAGGAGAATCTCTCTACAGCCACCATGACAGTCTTACGTGACATTCCATAATCACTGGAGTGACTATCCCATCACCCCCCTAATCAAGGGATCGATATCCCATAAATTCACAGCTCATTCCTACACTCAAGGGGAGAGGATTATACTGGGCGTGTATGTACGTTAGGCCGTGGGGCTCTTGGAGGTGGTCTTAGAATCCCTGCTCATAGTTAGAATCTACCAAAAGCAACGACCATCAAGCATTTAGAACAACTTAAAAGAAATGTACACCAGCCTCCCACAGGACACGAACAGAGGTCCCTCTACAAAAAGCATCCACGGTCAAATAAGTCTGGGAAAATGTAGGTTTAAATAATATTTTACATGCTTCTTCAGTGAACAGAGTATGGGATTTTCCCAAACATATTTAATCCAGGAAACTATTTTTTTGAGTTTGTGCTAAGTAAATTCACCACTTTACTAATATTAGTGTAATTACATCAGAAGCACTTGCATTACTGCTCTTGGACTGTCATTTTATCTCCTCCATGATGCCTTTCCTGATCACCCTTGTCTGCAAGATCCCTACTTCCCCGAATTTCGGTAGTACTAATGGTTTACCTTGCTTGATTGGCTGTTTGCTTATAATTGGTAAATATAAAATACTTTTACATTTTGATGGTGACCCTCTACAAAATTTAATCTCTTTGAAGGCTGACACTCTGGCTTAAAGCAACAGTGAAGAGCACTGGAGACAGCTGTGTAGTGGTGAAGCATGCTGGTTGAGAGTTCTGGGGGGCAATTCACCAGCTTTGGGACTAGTGAGCAAACCAGTTACCCTCTCTCTGAACCTCTTCTGATTCATCTTCAAATTGAGATTGCTGCAAGAGATGCCTTCTAAGGTCTCTTCCCATCTAATACTCTCTATGTGTTTTTCCAAGCCCTGCCCCGTCTCCTAGGGGGCCTGGCCCACAGTAAGCACTTGATAAATATTTGTTGACTGATTAATTGCATGCTTGCATCACTGTGGATTCCAAGATGTTCTAGGAGGTTGCTAGCTTCCAGCTGGCCAGGTGCTCAGCCCCAGTCTGGGCATCTAACACACACAACCCTCAGACCACAGGTGACTAATGTTGGTTTGGCCTTGCCTTATGCTTCCGCAGCATAAGTGGTCACCTTCATTAGCATGATGGGAGGTACCCCTTGGGAAGTCCTCTTACCCTAAAATATCTTCCCAATGCCTGATATTCCTTTTAAAGATTCATTTTCTACCATTTTCTCTCAGAGTCCTATTATAACTCTAAGTAAATAACTGTATGAATAATTGTTTAATAACATCCTCTAGAAAGTAAGTCACCTTACTTTCATACATACATAGGAATGTAGGGTGAGCAAGAGATAAACCTCTGCTCTTATAAGTCACTAAAATTTTGGAAATGTTTGTTAACGTAGCGTAACACAGTCCGCTTTGATATAGACATGCTAGGAGAAAAGAACATGAGTTTGCTATTTGACTATGAAGGGATTTTGTGCTGGTGGGGATTTCAGGTGGGGACGCCTGTCTCGCTGCTCAAAATGTAGCAACAGACCAGTAGCATTAGCATCACCCAGAGCTTGTTAAAACTGTAGACTCTTGGGCCCCATCCTAGATGTACTGACCCAGACGCTGCACTTTAACAAGATCTCCAGGTGATTCAGATGAAGATCAGAGTTTGAGAAGTAGTCATCTAGAGGCGGCTAGAGGCGTAACTTTGAGAGCCATCCACACACCACAGGCTCTTAGGGTGTAGTCCCTGGCCTAGCAGCATTACCATCACATGGGAACTTTTCAGAAATGTAGATTCTTGGGCCTCACCCAGGACCTACTGAATCAGAGACTCTGTACGTGGGGCCCAGCAATCTGTGTCTTAACAACGCTGCAGGCGATTCTCATACACGCTAAAGTTTGGGGACCACTATCAATGAGAGTTAAAATTACAGGAGTTAGTATTCTCCTGAAAGAAGAGGGGAAGGCATGGACAATTATAACATTGTTCCTATGAGAAGATACAATCTGTTTTATGATAATCTTTCTGATGTATCTTCTAGAATGCACACTGGGAATGTCCAGGCCTGGTGGACTGCTTTTCTATTGAGTGGAAGCAACTAGGACAGTGCTCTGGGTTAAGAGGGAGGGCACAGAAAGGGAGGTGGGCATCAAAAAACTGCCTTCTATTTTGCCTACTGATCTTCTGGGGCTTATTACTCTTGCAGTACTGTGATAAGTGCTATAGGGAACATTTCCAACGAATGCCTTTCCTGGATATGAGTCCCCTGAAACATCCATTCCTCTCCCTTTCATCAAGAATGCAGTAGAGTAAGAAGGGGCAACTCCAGATATTACACCCAAGAATCTGCATAGCCACATGCTAAGTCACACAGTATCCCTGACTATGGCTTATTTGGGGATGCCACAGTCCCAGTATATTCATTCATTTGTTCAGTCACTTACTTTATCATCCAATATTTAATGAGTGACTTTTATGTGCACGGCCAATGGAGAGGCCTCTTGTTCTGTGCTTAGAAAAGGGATTGAGTGGAGCACCGGCCAGGAAAGTAATGGTTCCTTCCTCCATCTGAGACTCAATGATGCAATGAAGCCACCTCTCCTCTCACTTCAATCACAGAAAAGGTAGGCTAAGGCTGTATCACATTGTGATTTCCTAGTTTCACTGTTCTCTTTTGCAAAGAGAAAAAAGTCAGGGATTGAGAAAGCCAAGGAGGAGACTGCATCCACGATGGAACACAGAGTATCTCCATCCCTACAAAGCTGCTTGCCTGGACTGTGTGCTAACTCCTCATTTCCCACGAGGGACATGGTACATCCATCCAGGGTGGGGGTTGGCAGCTCTGGCTGCAAGTTATCTGGTTTTTGTTTTTTTGGCCTCACTGCACGGCATGTGGGATCTTAGTTCCCTAACCAGGGATGGAACCCGTGCCCCCTGCAATGGAAGTGCGGAGTCTTAGCCATTGGACCGCCAGGGAAGTCCCTGGCTGCAAGTTAGAATCACCTGTGGAATTCATAAACCTCTTAAGGCCAAGACCACTCCTCAGACCAATTAAACCAGAACCTCTTGGAGCGAGATCTAGGCACTGGTATTTAGAAAAACTTTTCCAGGTGACTGCATTGCACAGCAGGGCCTGGGACCTACTGCTCCAGGGAGGGTAAGGTCCCAGGTCTTGGTTCTTTATGAAGCCGAGCTTCACCCTCTGAAAGTCAAATCCTAGCTTCCTAGGATTCTCAGCCCAACTTTTTCAACTTTAGGAGTTTGTTTTAGAATTTAAAGTGAGCTATTAAATGTAAGCTATTGTGTTATATTTCAATTATCTTTTATATTTATATGGTTGTTACCAAACTTCAGATGCAGAATATTTAGTCAAAACAACAATTCTTATTTTTTCTTATTTAACAAGGTATGCTGGTAGTAGATCTATTGTTTAATGAATAATTTCATTCATTACACACTGAGCCTAACAATGCTATTTGTTAAATAGGAACTAATCAAATTCATACATAGAATTTACAGGTGAGGATAGATGTGAACAGTTTTTGAAAACAAAGCAGCGCAAAGTATGAACTAAAAATTAGTAGCAAGTACTTCCTTGATTATAAAGTGGCTGTGAGACTAGTAAAAAGAATAGGATACAGATGACATAAATAAATTGACCTTTTAAACTGGTGATGTTGATTGTTGCAGTATGAATTTGGCCATAATAAGGTTATAAAGACATTAGAAATGTTTCATACTACGATCTGGATTAGGGACAGAACTTGCAGTGCTATACATCTCATTTTCGGGATGTCTCTCACAGTAACTGGTTCTGTTGCTTCCCTGTTTTCTACCTTACACTGCCCATTCCCCAGGCAGCCCTGGCTCTCAGGATACGCTCTTACCTCGTGGGGTTGCTGGTACTGAGAGGCCATCAGAAGGAAAGCTCGCTGGGCCTGGAAAGCACTATGCACCATCTCTGCCTGGGAACAAAAAGGAACAGGAAAGCTTAATTGTTTGAGCTCCTAAATGGAGCATTACCACATGATCCAGCAGTTCCCTCTCTAGGTATAGACCCAAGAAAAATGAAAACTCATGTCCACACAAAAACGTGTAAATAAGTGCTCATAGCAGCACTATTCATAATAGCCAGGAAGGAGAAAGAACCAGAATGTCCATCAACTGATGAATGGATAAACAAAATGTGGTATATCCATACAATGGAATATTATTCTGCATTCAAAAGAAATGAAGTGCTGATCCATGCTACAACATGGGGAACTTTAAAAACATTATGCTGAGTGAATGGAGCCAGTCACAAAAGACCACATTTGTATGATTCTGCTTACATGAAATGTCCAGAATAAGCCAATCTACAGAGACAGAAAGTAGAGTAGTGACTGCCAGGGGCTGGTGGGAGGAAGGAATGGGCAGTGACTGCTAGTGAGTATGGAGCTTCTTTTGGGGGTGATGAAAATGTTTTGGAATTAGACAGTGGTGATGGTTTCACAACTTGGTGAATATACTAAAGATCTCTGAATCATATACTTTAAAAGAGTGAATGTTATGATATGTGAATTATATCTCAACAAAGCTGTTAAAAAAAAGTTTGAGCCCCAAAGTGCAATTGTTTTCCAAAGGGTGTCTCTCCTGTCCTCTTTCATGCCTCAATCTGTTCCATACCTTCTAGTGGAAAGAAAATTGTCCCTTAAGCCATCCCCATAAAAGATATGCTCACCAAGGATATATGTATAAGTATAACTGATTCACTTTGCTGTACACCTGAAACTAACACAACATTGTAAATCAAATATACTCCAAAAAAAATTTTAAAAATACAAAATTTTAAAAAGAAGGAAAAAAAAAAAGACATGCTCACTGAGAGCTAGTGATTTCTACCACTGTTCAGTAAGACTGATCTGAAGGAGATTTCAGTGCTACCTGGACTCAACCCTGCCCCAGAAAGGACTTGAGCAGATAGGAATGTCTTTAAACACATGGTACCATATTCCCTCATCCTTACCTTCTACCCATGCTTAACTAATTAATTAATTCTTTAATTTTTTAAATTTAAAAAGTTACAGAAGAGTACCAAGAAGAAAATAATTCCAAATATTCATATCACACAATCAGTCAGTTTTGGCATTTTTTCTAGTTTTTAGGAAAATTCACACAGTTGTTCTCATAAGACAAAGCATAATGATTTAGAATAATTTTTTAGTGCCATAAGGTACAAAGATTAAAGTTTTTTAAAAATGCCTCACAACCTAGAAATAATCATTATTAATGCGAGATGAACATCATGGCAGCACCATTTAAGATCTATATGCAGAGGGACTTTGGTAAAATGGGACCACATCCTAGGTGCCATTTTTTAAAATAAAATGTATAAATTTTAATTATAATTGAATACTAAAAATGAAAGAAAGAATTGATAAGCTTCAAATAAAGTTTCTGCACTGTAATAATTATTATGTCCTAAATGATGATTCTAAGTTAAAAAAATATAAAATATTAAGAAATTGGAATAATTATGTGTTTATACTATAAACTAATACATGATATAATTTTAGACAATACTGATTGACTCCTTATTGGGAAAGATGAGAACATAAGGACTTCCCCACTTCTTTCTATCTCTGGTCCCCATTTTTCATATTTTTTAGTTATTATTTTTACTGTAACATTAATTCCCATAGCTATTGAGAATTAGTTCTACATTTAAACCTACCTAGTGGTTCTCACCAGTTGTTTTACCATGACTTCTCCATTTCTGAGTTATTTTGATTTTTTTAACTGGCTGGACTCCCATTATCAAGTATGTTCTTCAAAAAGGTCTTAAAGTTGCTTAAGTTCTTCAGCCTCAAGCATGTCTCCCTGTCATCTATATATTTTAACAACATCTTGGCTCGATATAACATCCCTGGGTCTCTCTCTCTCTTACCGTATGCAGACAGCATAGCAGTGAATGTGGCAACGCAGAAATCTAAGCCACCTTGATTTTGTTTCTCCCTTGTGGGAAACTGACTTTTCTATTTTGACATCTGAAGAATTATTTCTTTATCCTTGGATATTAATGGCTTTACTGAGTTACGTTTGCATTCTGAGCATTCTGTGTTATATTTCTTGGAATAGATTTGGTCCTTTCTTCATTTATGGGAAATTTTCTTATATTACTATATCTTTCAAAATATCTTTTGTTCCATTTGTTAGATTCTCTACTCAGGGACTCCAATTATTATCCTCATATTGTATAATATTTGAATGTTTTCATATCATTTAGATTCTCTCTCCCTCTCTCTGCCTTTAATCTCCTTGTCTGTCATCTGTATTTACTGTGACTGTATCAATAGTTTTCTCTATTGTTGGTAAACAGATTTTCAATAGGGTCTCATATACATGCACATTTCTGATTTATATTTCATTTCTGTATTAATGTTGTTTTTGGTTTTTATTTGTTAGACTTCAATTTCCCTTTGCATTTCATTCTTATTGTTCTATCACCTTATGCCATTTAAAAAATATGCTTATACTCTTATTAAGTTTTAAGTTACTTATTAGTCTAAGAGTCTAATAAGATTAAGCCATAGTGAGGAATCTGTTTCTGTTCATTGTTTTATTTTCTTTGAGGGCAAGCCCATGTCTTTCCTTTGCATGCTCTGTTCCTCTCTGACACACTATTTCTAGCCACCATGTGGGTGATTCCTTGAGTCTTTTGCCACCATATGAGAGATTGGTTTATTTTCCGTTTCAAGCAAGAGTGTTCTTCCTAACCTTCTAAGGCCTGATGGAACAGGGGACAGGGAAAGGGAGTGCTCAACTTTTCTCATTATTTTTCATCCAAGGGTTTTTTTTCCTACTGACAAGAAAATGCTTGAAAGCAGACCAAGGTTTCTAGATCATTTACATTTAAAATCACAAATTCATCACCATCAACATAACAGATTAAGTCTTATGAATATTTAAATGAGGGTATATTTTCCATTTTGGAGTACACCATCTCCTCTTTGTCCTGGTAGCCTGATTGCTGCGATTATATTGCTCAAAATCTCAAATTCTGAATATTCCTTAGGGAGATAGTGGATTTTCACATTTTACTGTCCTGGAGGCTACAATGACCTTATGAACGTGAAGCTCTGAGCTACATGAATGTTTATCCATACATCAAAATGTGTATTTTCAGTGGATCAGAAGGACTTTTGTCAGTCTCTAATGACCACATTTCCAAAAGAAGATTATGAAATAAAACTCTCCACTGCTTGGATATAAATAAAAGAACTGCACTTCTCCCAACAACGATAATACAGAAGTATGGTCCTCGTCTACAACAAGCCTTGTGGAGTCAGCTGAATTATAGTTGCTGCGGGAACAGTAATTTGGGATTGCCTGACTTCTACAGTTAAAACTGCAGCTCAGAGGTGCATTAACAATAATTTTGTAGTTATCCCAAGATGAACACTATCACTGGCCTTTTTTACTTTCCCTAGAAACAACATTTAGCCTGTTGCTGACAGAACAATTTTCCAGCGGGTCTGATTAGCCAAGATGGCCAATTTCATTAATTAGTCTCTCCCCCTACATGGCCTTTCACTCAACAACAGGGGTGGAGGTTGGAGCACAGAATGGTTGAATATCTAGCTATCTGCTTCAACTCTCCCTACCGCTTTGCTTATGTAGACAAATCTTTCTGAGGATTCAGCTGTGCACCTCTTTCAGCTCCCTGGAACTCTGGGCATGATTAGCAGACACTAAACCATGTTCATTTTTAACTTCATCAGTCCACGTTTCAAAGGATTTTCATTCCACCTTTGACATACTCTGACCTACCTGCTTCTTACTTCTGGAAAGTTCCATGAGTCCCCTCAACCAGACAGCATCCTATTTAGGAGCAATTTCACTGAACCTGCTGAGTTCTGATAACTTGAAAGGGAGAATTTGGCTCACTCAGGCAGTTCAAAACATTGTGAAAGAAAAAGCCAAACGTAGGGATTTTCAGTAACAACAAATAATTGAGGGTTTTTGCTGAGTTTATCACACATGTGCCAGGCTCAGAGAGCCTCAGTGACCTTTGTGTGTATACATGCACATCTATCTGCTTGTGAGCACGTGTGTGCAGAGAGGAAAGGGACAGTTCGGGTAAGAGGCAAGGCTGTGCATTTTGTTTGAACTCTAGCAATTATCACTTAGGCAACTGGGGTTCTTAGATAGATAGATTGGTGGACCATCTTGTTCTGTGGTCCTAGACAGTAGGAGAATGAATTTCAGTAATCAGTTTAAAGCAAGCCTCGGGACAAGCAGACACCAGTTAGTATGACTTATTTCCATCTAATCCCCTTGGGAGAGAGCTGACTCACTGGGGAAGCTCAATTGATCTCTGAATATTCATCAAAGCTTTCCATTGTTTCATTGGGAAGCTACAGGCCACAAAGTACCATGTGGATGACAAAATGAACAGGTGCAACTGGGAGAAAGGGTACAGGAAATACTTAGAGGAAATGCAAAAAGCACCCAGCCAGGGTGCCTGTGCTGAAGGCATTTCCAGATCTTCTGAAACTGCATCAGCCCTCTTCTTGACAGCCAGACAGCCAAGGGAAGGGGATCCTCTTCCTCTGACTGAAGGTCAGGGGAATGGGCATCTGCTCATCAGGTGCAATTTTGGGGCCCTGGGAAGGTCACTGTCAATGCCATCTTCACATTCCTCCCCAGTGAGTCTGCCAATGTCCCACATTTTACAATTAGAGATATTGTATTTTTAGATCTTATTCCTTAGGGCCCTCTAATCCACCCTAAAGGAGAAGTCCCTTGAGTTTCAGCCAATGAAGAGGTAAAAGGGGACCTGATAGATGAAAGCAAGACAGGAAAATGGGCTAAGAAAAAGAGGTGATAGGATGCCAAAGACAAGTTTCACCTACTTCATGATTTTGCTTAAAGCAAGATTGAAGATGCTTAATTTTGTAGACATAAACATAAGCACTGGCCCTACAAAGCTGGATTATGAAGTCATCTGTGTTGACATATAAAGGGCCATGAAGAAGACTTACACCAGCAATTCTCAACCTTGAGTTTTCATTATAGTCACCTGGAGGGTTTGTTAAAAGATTGTCACGTCTCACCCCCAGGGTTTCAAATTCGGCAGGTTTGGGTGGGTCCAAGTATTTACATTTCTAACGAATTATCTAACAAATGCTGCTTGCTATAATCACTTAATTAGTTCCAGGAGTTTCTTCTCAATTCTTTTGAATTTTCTACATAGACAAAGATCATGTCATCTGTGATAAAAGACAGTTTTATATCTTCCTTCCCTATCTATGTGCATTTTAATTCCTTTTCTTGCCTAACTGCATTAGCAAAGATTTCTAGGATTGGTGAGAGGGGACATCCTTGCCTTGTACCTGATCTTAGTGGGAAAGCTTCAAGTTTCTCATCATTAAGTATGATATTAGCTGTCGATTTCTTGCAGATAGTCTTTATAAGTTGAGAAAGTTCCTCTCTAGTACTAGTTTACTGAGTTTTTATCATGAATGGGTGTTGGATTTTTTTTTTAAGTTATACTTTCTTTTTTTTCATTCATTCATTCATTGATTGATTGATTGATTGGCTGTGTTGGGTCCTCGTTGCTGAGCACGGGCTTCCTCTACTTGCTGCGAGCAGGGGCCACTCCTCACCGCAGTGCACGGGCCTCTCACTGCAGCGGCCCCTCCCGCTGCGGAGCTCGGGCTCCAGGGCATGCGTGAGCAGTTGTGGCTCACGGGCTCCAGAGCGCAGGCTCAGCAGCTGCTGCACACAGGCCTAGCTGCTCAATGGCATGTGGGATCTTCCCGGACCAGGGCTCAAACCCGTGTGACCTGCACTGGCAGGAGGATTCTCAACCACTGCGCCACCAGGGAAGCCCCTGGGTGTTGGATTTTGTCAAATACTTTTTCTGCATCTACTGACGCGATCACGATTTTTCTTTTTTAGTCTGCTGATGTGGTAGATTACATTAATTGATTTTTGAATATTGAACTAATCTTGCATACCTGGGATAAACCCAATTTGATCATGGTGTATAATTCTTTTTATACATTTTTGGATTTAATTAACTAATATTTTGTTGAAGATTTTTGCATCTATGTTCATGAGAGATACAGGTCTGTAGTTTTTTTTTAATGTATTTATTTTATTTATTTTTGGCTGCTTTTGGTCCTCGTTGCTGCGTGAGGGCTTTCTCTAGTTGTGACAAATGGGGGCTACTCTTCATTGCAGTGCACTGGCTTCTCACTGCAGTGGCTTCTCTTGTTGCGGAGCATGGGCTTTAGGCATGAGGGCTTCAGTAGTTGTGGCACAGAGGCTCAGTAGTTGTGGCTCGTGGGCTCTAGAGTGCAGGCTCAGTAGTTGTGGCACACAGGCTTAGTTGCTCCTCAGCATGTGGCATCTTCCCAGACCAGGGCTCAAACCCATGTCCCCTGCATTGGCAGGCGGATTCTTAACCACTGCACCATCAGGGAAGTCCCAGGTCTGTAGTTTTCTTATGTCTTTGTTTTATTTTGGCATTAGGGTAATGCTAGCCTCATAGAATGACTTAGAAAGTATTCCCTCTGTTTCTATCCTCTGAAAGAGATTATAGGGAATTGGTATAATTTCTTCCCTAAATGTTTGATAAAAGTCACCAGTGAACAAATCTGGGCCTGGTGTTTTCTATTTTTGAAGGTTATTCATTATTAATCCAATTTTTAAAATAGATACAGGCCTATTCAGATTGTTTCTTCTCGTATGAGTTTTGGCAGATTCGCCTTTCAAGGAATCAGTCTATTTCATCTAGCTTATCAAACTTGTGGGCATAGAATTGTTTATAGTATTCTTTTATTAACCTTTTAGTTTCCATGCTATCTGTATAGATGTCCCCTCTCTCTTTTTTTGTTATTAGCCTGGCTAGAGGCTTATCAATTTTATTGATCTTTTCAAAGAACAAGCTTTTGATTTTGTTGATTTTTCTCTACTGATTTCCTGTTTTCAACTTCATTGATTTTTGCTCTAATTCTTCTTCTTTTCTTCTTTTTCTAGTTTCCTAAGGTGAGAACTTAGATTATTGATTTTAGATCTTTGTTTCTAATATATTCATTCAATACTATAAATTTCCCTTTCAACACCACTTTCACTGCATCCCCTAAATTTTCTGTTTTATTTAGTTCAAAATATATTTTTTAATTGAGGTATAATTGACATGTAACACTGTATTAGTTTCAGATGTATGACATAATAATTCAATATTTGTATATAGTGTGAAATGATCACCACAATAAGTCTAATTAATACCTAAGTTCAAAATATTTTTAAAATTTCTTCTTTGACCTATGAGTCCTTTAGAAGTGTGTTGCTTAATCTCCACATATCTGGGGATTTTCCAGTTACCTTTCTGTTATTGATTTTCAGTTTATTCCACTGTGGTCTGAGGGCAGATATTATATGATTTCTATTCTTTTAAATTTGTTAAGGTGTGTTTTATGTCACAGAATGTGATTTACCTTGGTGAATGTTGCATGTGAGCTTGAGAAAAATGTGATTTACTGTAACTTGAAAGTGATATGCTGAGGTGTAGTTTTTTTGGCATTTATGCTGCTTGGTGTTCTCTAAGCTTCCTGGATCTGTGGTTTGGTGTCTGACAGTTAATTTTGGGGAAAATTCTCAGTTATTATTGTTTCAATATATTCTGTTCCTCTCGCTCTTTCTTTTCCTCTAGTATTCCCATTATACAGATGTCACACCTTTTATAGTTGTCCCAGTCCTTCCCCGGTCTTTGTTCTCTTTGTTTTTTGGTTTATGAAGATCCTATTAATATATCCTCTAATTCAGAGGTTCTTTCCTCAGCTGTGTCCAGTCTACTAGTAAGCCTATCCAAGCCATTCTTCATTTCTGTTACAGTGTTGTTGTTGTTGTTGTTTTCATTTTGGCCAGTGTAATTTTATTTTATTTATTTATTTTTATTTTTAACATCTTCATTGGAGTATAATTGCTTTACAATGGTGTGTTAGTTTCTGCTTTATAACAAAGTGAATCAGCTATACAGTAAAAAAGCATGCATGAACAGATGAGCAATATAAGCAGAGAGATACAAATTCTAAGAAAGTACCAGAGAAATGCTAGCGATAAAAAACACTGTCCAGGGCTTCCCTGGTGGCGCAGTGGTTGAGAGTCCGCCTGCCGATGCAGGGGACGCCGGTTCGTGCCCCGGTCCGGGAAGATCCCACATGCCGCGGAGCAGCTGGGCCCGTGAGCTATGGCCGCTGAGCCTGAGCGTCCGGAGCCTGTGCTCCGCAACGGGAGAGGCCACAGCAGTGAGAGGCCCGCGTACCGCAAAAAAAAAAAACACTGGCCAAAGCTCTTGTTCTGTCCGGGTCACCTTTTAGAGAAGTCCATCTCTGTTCGCCAGAGAACTCTGATTGCCATGTGTGATGTGGCATTCATAATCGTGCAGTCAAACATGCAATCCTGGATGGGTGTCCCTGACTGCACAGTCTAACTCAAAATACATGGATTTCCTTTGCCACAGTGGCACTCAAATGGTGCCCTGAGAAGGTCCCCTCACAGGGACTTGAGTGGGGACAGAAAAGGAGGATGGGCACAGGCCACCTGCTGTCTGCACCCAGCCCCCAGTCCTCTCTCTACCATCCCCCCTTCAATCAGAGCTTGTTACAGTGTTTTTTATCTCTAGCATTTCTCTAGTTCTTTCTTAGAATTTGCATCTCTCTGCTTATATTGTTCATCTGTTCATGCATGCTTTTTACTTTATCCATTATTGCCCTCAGAATATAAATCATAGTTGTTTTAAATTTCCAGTCTGGTAATTCTAACATCCCTGCCAGTTCTGGTTCTGATGTTTGCTTTGTGTCTCCAAATTGTGTCTATTTCCTTTTGGTACTTTTCTTGATAGCTGGACATGATGTACTGGGTAAAAGAAACTGCTGTAAATAGGACTTTAGTAATGTGGTGTTGAGGTATGAGGGGAGGGAAAGCATACTTTAATCCTATGATTGGGTCTCAGTATTTCAGTAAGTCTATGTCTCTGGAGTGTGAACTTTACAAGTGTTACTCACTTTCTTTCTTCCCCCTTTTATGGGACAGGATGGCTAAAGTGGGCCAGACTTGGGTATTTCCCTTCCCCATGTGAAAGACTGGAGCCAGGTGGGACTGAGCATTTCCCTTTTCCAGGTCAGTTAGGCCCTGACAATAACCTATGAGGTTAGGCTCTGGTTAGTCAGTTTCCCCTGGGGTCAGGCCTTACTAAGAGCACAGTACTCTGGCTTATTTCAAAATGCTTCCTTTCACCTTCCCCCTGCCAGAAGCCCAAGGAGATTTTTCTCCAGTATTTACTGTGGGAACCTGGTTGAGTTTCTAGACGTAAATCTCACAGTATGGTGGCGGGGGGGGGTGCCCTGTGACTGGGTCCCCCTGGAGTTCTTAACTCTCAGAGTTGTCTGCACTGAGCTTCCAATAATTTGTCAACTAGAGTTCAGGTTTCCCTACCCCAGCACTGGTTCCCTTGACAGTTTCACTCATGAGTCTCTGCTCCGTTAAGCCACAACTCCCTGTATTCACCTGTTTCTCTGATCTTGGGGGACAGCAGTTGTCCCCGTGTCCTCCCTTATGGACCCAAGAACAGTTGCTTTCTCAGAGTTCAGCTTTTCCCTTGTTGTTAGGATGGAGTGGTGACTTCCAGGATCCGTACATGCAGAACCAGAAACTGGAAGTCCTTTCTCCATTTTTTTTTTTTTTTTAATGAGAAAAAACTTATTCTGTTTCCATTTTCAGACATTTTGGAACTTCCATCCCAGCTTCATCCTTTTGGTAACAGAGCATTTCCCCATTACCTGCCTTTTTTTTTTTTTTTTTTTTTTTTGTCTGTACGCGGGCCTCTCACTGTTGTGGCCTCCCCCATTGCGGAGCACAGGCTCCGGACGCACAGGCCCAGCGGCCATGGCTCACGGGTCTAGCCTCTCCGCGGCATGTGGGATCTTCCCAGACCGGGGCACGAACCCGTATCCCCTGCATCGGCAGGCGGACTCTCAACCACTGCGCCACCAGGGAAGCCCTACCTGCCTTTTGATATGTGTATGTAGGATTGTGGATAAGGTGGTGGCGGGGAGGTGTTATGAACACCTATGTGAGAGGGTCTTAAGGGCTTATCTGGTGGAAAGGATGCTGGGACTGTGATGATAGGGGGTCACTAAGAGACTCTATGAGAAACATTCTATTTTTACTTGGATTGTTTCTGTTTGTTAAAAATAGCAAAGTTCTCTAAAGGTGCTTTTATCCTCAGTGCATGAGACTTTATTCTCTGTTCTTACTATTGTTATTTTTATCATATTTATCTGGAGATGCTTGGAGGGGACTAAAGCAACACCCAAACTGGCCCATCACTGCCAAGAATAAAACATACAAGTACACAATGTCTCTTCACTATGACATCTTTAGTTCCCATGGACTTTTGCCTATTTTGCCTAAGTTTGGGAAATGGCTCTCTCTTCCCTATGTGCCAATAGGAAAAGGCACAAAGAAGCAAGCCAGGATTACCATCAACAAAGAAAATTGTACATCTGCTTGTGCTAAAACTTGTTCTGAGGGCAAAATCTGTTTTGTCAGTAATGTAGTCTAAAGACAGAAGTTAAGAAATGAGAAATCAGATTGACTGCTACTTGTTGTTGACCCTGGAATTGCCACAGTGACACTGGAAAAGGGCCAAGTTTTGCTTGGACTACCACTGTCCCCCTAATTTCAATTAGCATCTTAATATCTCCCCTGGACTACCTGTACCCTTCTTGGCATGTGTCACTTGTCCTTATACATATGACCTGCACAGATCAGTGTTGATTCTATCTTATCAAGGAGGAAACAGGACTTTGAACAATGTCCTGATGAAATAAATATGCCATGATATCAATGGTGGTTAACTCTGAGTAGTGGGATTATGAGTGGTTTCTATTTTCTTCTTCATACATTTATTTGTCAAATATTCTACATCAAACATTTAAATTTTATTATCAGAAAAAAATTATTTAAAAGATATGACTGAATACAATAGAAGATTATTATTTAATTTCATAAACAGAAAGTAATTTCTGAGTACCTACTATGTTGCTAGGTGCTACGAGGTATAAATCAGGGGAAACAAGTCATGAACCCAGAGAACGACTAGTGACTGTGAGTAACAAGCAACAAGGTACCAGTTGTGTGGAACAGACAACAAACATCTGATTTTGAAAGGAATGGATTGCTGATAACCATGATCGAAAAGGTAAGCTTTCCCATTTAGTTAGCTTGACAAAACACAAGAAGTACTCTCATAAAAAAAGGAAAAGTTTTTTTTTTTTTAAAGAAATGATTTCCTTCTCTCTAGAACCCAGGGAGCACAATGCTCGGTACCCAGACATTTCTAACCATCGTTCCTCTTAACACATCTCTCTGGCTCTTCAAGACAACAGCGTTCCCTAAAGCCTACAATTCAACCACAGCTTTTTTTTTTTTTTTTTTTAAGTATCCAGTGTGCACACAATAAAATGGAGTCTAAATTTACAGTCTGACCAGGAGAAGGAAGCAGTCATGTCACACTCCACTTACTTATAAATATGTTGGCAGTACTCCATTAAATCATAAAGACATGTTAATTTAAAGACTCTGGCCTGCTCAGATACCAACCAAGTCCCTGTCAATTTCAGGCTCTACCTTAGCCAAAGCATATATCAAAAGGGCAATAATTTTATATTAGGTAACTGTTATAAATTAGTATTTTTACTGCCCTTACAGTTGACTTATTTTTTTTTCAGTGATTCCACTTTCATTGGCAGAGAAAGGATGCATGCTTTTTGAATAGAGCTAAATAGTTTTGCAGCCTAGAAAGGAAAGATGAGTAGGTAGATTGAAAATGTCAATGTGAGACTACTAGGCACATTTTATAAAAAAAAAAAAAATCATCCAGGCACTGATAATAAAAGAGGTTCATTCTTCATTAATAGGACTGTTGCCTTGACAACTTCCAGCTCACATAAGTATTTACAGCAGCCATGGTGCACAGTTCTGACACTAAGGAACAGCTCCAACGTGTCCTTTCTATATCCATGCCTGAAATCGTCTATTATACAGCTCAGCTGCATTATCAGTTCCCATTAAAGTAACACCCAACCAACCCCATCCAGAACATGTCACATCCAGCCCCAAAGAAGCAATTTAAACAATTTTCCTGGCATGTCAAATAGATAAAAGGTAGAACTGATAAATGGTCTTCTTTTGCAAAAAGAGTGTTTTATAGGAGGACATATAGCTTTGTTTTTATCTTCTTGTTTGTGCAATGGAGGGCAAAGTATTTTTAAAAAGTTGATTCCATGAATAATAATGTGCATTCAAATCATGCACTGTGTCCCTAAAATTCTTATTTTCCTAGTTTGTAATTATCACCAAACAGCCTAAAGCACTTTTAGACACTGAGGGTATGAATCAGTTCAATGTGTGTGGTGGGGAGGAAGGGCAGGGGGGACGATAAATATTAGGGAGCATTTACCATTGACCTATCACTTCCAATGCTTGGAATTTTCCTTGAGAGTAATTGTACAATTATAAAATAGTATTTGTGCAAGGACATGCACTGTAATTTCATTTCTAATGGGGAAAAACTGAAAATAAGCCAAACATCACTAATTTTTTAAATGATTATAAATACCGCTAGATGACCATCCTTGCAGGGAAGGGGCCAGGTGAGGCTGGTGGGGAGCCCAGGTGTGCGCCCTCTCAGAGTCACACCCTAGGACCTCACTCATCTCACCCACGTTTGGGCTCTGCATTCTTGTACGTATAATTTCCCCTACATACAATTTTGGTTGTTTACATCAATTATGGTGTAACCATACAATGAAATACTATGTAGTCACTAAAAAGTGATAGTATAGAACTCAACTTACTGACATGGAAAGAGGCCCAGAGCACATGGTCTAAGTTAAACAAGCAGGCCACAAAAATAGAATGTGTAGAAAGTTGTCAAAATCTGTAATATAAACCAATCACTGTAATTTAAAAAAACCCAACACAGAACTTTTCTAAATAATTAATTGTAAATTATATTTTAAAAATGAAATATTTGAAATAATTAAAACCAGTGAGTATTTCTTGGGACTTCCCTGGTGGACCAGTGGTGAAGAATCCCCCTTCCAATGCAGGGGATGCAGGTTCGATCCCTGGTTGGGGAACTAAGATCCCACATGCTGCAGGGCAACTAAGCCCGCGTGCCACAACTACTGAGCCTGGGTGCCTCAACTAGAGAGGCTGCGTGCCGCAAACTACAGAGCCCACACGCCACACCTAGAGAGAGAAAACCCACATGCCATAATTAGAGAGAAGCCCGCATGCCGCAACGAAGACCAGATGCGGGCAAATAAATAACTAACTAAATAAAACAGTGAGTATTTCTTAAGGCATCGGACTAGGAAAAAAAAAAAAAGAAAACACTATTGTATATTTAAATCTGTTTGCTTTTCTGACAGGTAGAATATTGTTACAAGCCTGTAATCTGAACAAAACTATTCTCTGAAATAAACTTCATCTTCAAATTCAATCACTGGGTAGCTACAAAACACTCAGCAGGTTGGCCCTTCTTCGAATTCTCTAACTTGCTTTTCTAACACTTAAGGAATCTAAAGCATTTTATCAACATGTTTAAACTAAATCTTTTGACTCAGGAAGCCAGAACTGCTTCATGTTTGATGAATTTTGGGTCTATACAAGTAAAGGATACTTGGCTGCTCTAATGAATCAGAAAAATTAGAGGCAACAAGTACTCCTTATTCTAGAATGCACTGTAATGCTAAGCATTGTCCTTTCATTCTGTATTATTTAAGCCATACTCTTATTTAACTTTCATGCATATGTATATGCCTTGGGTCTCCAAGTAGGTAATAGGCTCTTGAAGACTAGGCCACTGGGTGCCCATGTAGAAGGGCCTTTATTACACCAGAAGCTCAGTAACTACCGCTAAATAATGAATGACTGAAATTATTGGAAAGCAGTGTGGTATAGCAGAGAAACTGTGAGCTTAAATCTTCAGATAGGCCTTAGACAGAATCCAATGCTGCTCATTTCTAAGTGCATGGCTATAAGCAAGTTACCCAACCTTACTGAGACTGGGTTTCTTTGTCTCGAATTTACGTACCTTAACACGTTCTCCTAGTGATCAAGTAAAGCAATGTTTGTTGGCAGCTGCACGAAGTGCCTAACATAGCAGGTCCTCAATAAATGCTAGTTCTCTTTCCCCTTCTTTACAACTGCCTCTGTCACTAATATAGAAAATTTAAATAAGGCAGGGAAATGAAGTCGATCTCTAGTGACTATAAAATTTAGCTACAAACCAGACTTTGTTCATTTGTTCATTTGTTCATCAATCCATCTACACTAAGATCTCACTATGAACACTCAACCTAGGAAAGTCCCTGCTGAACGCTGGTTCCCAGAATCCCTATGGATTCCCAGGCATCTTGGACTCCTGACCTCAAGGTCACCCTGCAGCCAAGCTGTGTGGGATCAACACCACTTGGTGCCCACATTTTCTCACTTGTCTTTTGCTGCTCAGTGAAATCCCTTCCAGGCAATACCTCGATTCCAAGATTTTTTCTTAAAATACCAAATATTCCTTTCCCCTTCTTCTGATGACAACAGTTTATACATGCTTGTTATAAAAAGTTCAAAAGACATGGATGTTTAGGAAGTAAAAGCTTTTGGTAAGTTTACCCCCTAAAAATTCAATAAGTATCCTTCCAGACTTTATTTTCAATAAGGCAAATCTTTCTTAAGTGTATATATCACCTCTTTACCCTTTCCTTTCAATTCCTGCTCCATTATCCTTAGAAAATCTCTTTTCCTGCCTTTTTTGGGTCCCATTTGTCAATTCCAAAGTTATTCTTATAATCAAAGGAGAGTAATTATACACTCCTATAAAGAAAAAGAAAAATCCTGTGCTTGGTAGAGAAAGAAAAAAGGAATCAGGCCCAACATCAGCTGAAAGTATGCATAATCTGCATAGAAATCCCTATCTAGTTCTAAGTCCTTCTCTAATTAAATTCACACTCGCCTAGGTATCAGCATTCATAATAAATGACTGTTTTTCATTTAATGTTATTGTTTTCCTGCTTCATTTAACTAAAAGCAAAGTGGAAGAGTTTTTCCTAACATTTTGCATTACATAGTGCTACTCAAAAAACCTTCGGTGAAGATTTTCTTTTTAATTTCTCATCTATCACAGACTGATAGTTTTGTAAAATAAATAAAAGAGCCTTACTAGAAAAATGAATAAAAACCAGACACACAAAGCATAAGTCCAAGTTTTTTAAACTACCAGACTTAGCAGCCTTAAAATTACTCCATTGGATTGTTATAAAAGTTTTCAACGTCTTACTCACAATTTTTGTACTCATCTCATAGCAGACCATTAGCACAATTTGCAGATGGTGGTGGTCTGTGTACTACACATGGAATAATACTCTTCTGCATCTTTGCATAGAAAACGAACCACCCATCCCTTACATTAAGTCTGTGGGCAAGTGTCTTCCAAGTTTCTAAGAACTAACTTGCAGATGAACTTTGGGGTGGGAGTCCCCATTTAAAATTTGGGACTGTCTGAACTGGACATATTGAGACAATCTACTGAATTTTTCACTTTTCACCCAGATATTTAAAATTATATAAATAAAACTAAAGACTCTTGAAACCAGGGAGAGCTGGTTACTGGAAATATGCCATGAAGTCCTGGACAAAAATTCAATTTCCCAACAGGTCCTTTTAGACTCCAATGGCTATCATTTTAATGTTAATGATTGAAGGGGAAAGCAACATGCCAAAACCCAATGCAAACAGAAAAACCAAACAAAATCCTATTTCTTTTCTAAATCTGACCTTCAGTTTAAAATACTTACAGTAAGGTTCACAAAAATATCCTGTCACACACAGCACTCATGAGATTTCTATTGGGCTACAAGTCAATATACTGATGGACTTTCCTATTACTTATGAATTCTTATCTAGCTTTCTTAAGGTGCCTTAGAGCTCTAGTCTTTCAATGGCTCACTTTCTTCAACTATAAAAGAGGAATGAGAATAAAGGGAATGAGGGGGGTACTACATACATTGTCAGGGCTACGACAAAACCAGGACGTGTGTGTGTGTGTGTGTGTGTGTGCATGTGCACATATGATAAACAAAAATCTATAGAATCTATGTTTCTCCAATATTTCACTTGCTAATTCAGGACATAAAACCTGGCCTTGATTGTCTTTTAACTCCTCATCTAGGATATTGCTTGATCCAAATTGTCAGCCACAGTACATTCATCTATTCATTGATTCAATAATTTGTTCAGGATTTGATTCATTTTCAATCATTCATTTAGCAAAAATTTATTAACCACCTACTATGCTAGACGCTGAGAGGGCAAGAGGAAAACAGCATATTTCTGGAACCTTGAAATAGATCCCAACACGCAACAGGTGGGCCCAAAGGGATAAATCAGACCACCTATTCTGTATATTAAGCTGTTTAACCAAAGCAATTGCAAGTCAACTATCAGCATTCCAAGTACCTTGCCATTTAAAACATTTATTTTGCAAAGTGTTTTTTTGAAAGGGAAAGGATTTCTATTGCAAACACATGTAAGTGATAAATTATTAATTCACTGAATACCCTGTTTTTTTTTTTTTACATCACCAAAACATCTTATACTTGATATATTAAAAAGAATTGGCTGGTAATGAGTTATAAAATGTATAAACTGTTATATTTTAAAACTTACCATGTTAAACCATAATCTAAATACAACTGGAAAGGGAAAAACATACTAATGGTAAAAAAGCATATTTTGTACTTGCCTCATGCACACTAAGAAATCTGAAAACACATATCCTACAGTTAGAGTGACTCTTGGGTCAGAACACCCATATATTTGACCAAGACTGTTTTTTCTTATGTGTAGTTAATACAGCATTATAACGAATTCTTAGGTGAACAGTGGATATACATGTGTGTGTGGGCATGTCTGTGTGTGTGTGGTGTGTTCTGTGGGGATGGTTGCTTGAACAGAAATAACAAGATAATCTAAATGAAATCAGGTCATTACTTTTAGACAAAGTATTAATTTTTAGATGCTGAAGCAGCCTCCAGGCAAACAATTCAATTATCCTGAAGTCTAGAAAGAAAACAACAGCAAATGTTCCCATTATTGGCATAGTTTTAGAAAGAAGGAAATATAGGGGAAAAAAAAGAAAAAGGCCAAAAAAAGGAAAAGGGCCTCTATTTTGCAGTACTAGGTAACATGATTAAATTCTGATGTGGGAAACAATCTTCTGAATGGGTATTTCTGAGGGGAAAAATGTTTGGAGAACAATTGCTGGTCACCCTCAGGAACTCCTGACACAGAGTAAGTTGCAGATTCTTGCTATGCTTTTACGTAGAGCAACACCATTCTCGTGAGACTCAATCACCTAATTTTCCCCAGATGTAGGCCCAGAGGGGCCAGCTGGTGGGTGACATAGCTCACCCTCAACCACAGCAGCCTGAGCACGCTCAGAACACATCCCTGCATATTTCGCCTCTTCCGAAGTTTTGCTAATGCCAGTGAACATAGAACAGAAGAGGATAATCAGGACAGGCATTCCATAGGCTTTCTTAGAAGGTTTCCTTTAAGAAGCAGAAAGAAAAGCACAGATCTCATCTTAACCCGAGAGACTCATGGAACCTAATTCATTGTTTCAGCAAAATACTCTGGTAACTTATTTTTGGTGGAGTAAATAGGGAGATCCTGGAGGTTAGTGATGCCTGTGGCCCTTCAAGAGATGCTTAGATTCCAAGTCCAGTTCCTTATTTAGAGCCTCTCCAAGGCTCTGAATGTGCTACGAAACTAGAATTTTCAAGGAAAGAGACAGGGATCAGATGTTCTAAAAGCAAACATCCTTAAGTTAAAAAGCAGTTACAGGGATGTCCGACTAAGGCTGGTGACTTAACAGGAATAGGCTGCGAGTCACCGCCTATGTAGGATAGCAAAATATGTGTTCAATGCTGAGAATAAAAATTCCCCACCTTCTTGGGAAGAAATGATAACAGAGCTGGATCTATCTGTGACCTTTATGAATTCTGCAAATTTGGTGTCAACAGCACAGTGAGTGATGACCAGGCTGAGACAAGGCTAGTGTGATGGGGGAGAAGCGAAGACCCACAAGGGACACAGTTCATCCATCCTGGAGGTCACTGTTCTCCCTGTCACCTCACCCAGTGCTACTCTGAGGAGACACATGAAAGACAGGAGTCACACTGATGTTCCACCCTCTCCTCACCCGTTGTGCCTGAGCCCACCTTCGTCATGACCTTTCCATATATTGTGGAAATTTGGTAGGGCAAACTGCAATAGCTGTAGAGTGCAGAGGGCAGGAAGAGGTGGCAGATAAATGCCACTGCTTCTCACTAGCGATCCAGTTGCCTACAAAGGCAGTGGAAGACAGCAGCCCAGGGGGTCTAAGCCTGGCATCTCCCAAACCATGGATGGAGACTTTGGAGACCAGATTTCTGGCTCTGCCATAGGGTCATGGTGCTGCATTCGACACATCATCTACATCTCCTACCTAAGTTGTAGTTTCCTTCTCTGAAGAAAGAAAGAGAAAAAGAAGAAAGAAAGAGAAAAAGAGAAACGGGGTTTCCCTGGTGGCGCAGTGGTTGAGAGTCCACCTGCCGATGCAGGGGACACGGGTTCGTGCCCCGGTCCAGGAAGATCCCACATGCCACGGAGCGGCTGGGCCTGTGAGCCATGGCCGCTGAAACTGCGCGTCCGGAGCCTGTGCTCCGCAACGGGAGAGGCCACAACAGTGAGAGGCCCGCGTACCGCAAAAAAAAAAAAAAAAAAAAAAGAGAAACGAAGAAAAGAAGGTAGGGAAGGAAGGAAGGAGGATGAGAGGGAGGGAGGGAGAGAGTAAGGAAGGCAGAACGACAAAGAAAGAAAAAGAGGGGCTTCCCTGGTGGCGCAGTGGTTAACTATCCGCCTGCCAATGCAAGGGACACAGGTTCGAGCCCTGGTCCAGGACGATCCCACATGCTGTGGAGCAACTAAGCCCACGTGCTTCTGAGCCCGCATGCCCAGGGCCTGTGCTCCGCAACCAGAGAAGCCACCACAATGAGAAGCCCGCGCACCGCAACAAAGAGTAGCTCCTGCTTGCCACAACTAGAGAAAGCCCACACGCAGGAACGAAGACCGAATGCAGCCAAAAATAATAATAAATTCTAAAAAAAGAAAAAAATGAGGATGTATATTGGAATGGATGATTTATAAGGTATTTCCTTCTCTAATAATTCTAACATAACTGGCCAAGACTATAAAATGCAAGATCCCTGATATAAAGCCTGTTTCATGAAATCTAGATGCAGAATTCTTTGTACAAGTCATTTTTTTTTGTCTCTGCCATCTGGAGAATGTGAAAGATGTACAGATCCTCTGGACTTGAGATTGTCAAAGTACTCATGTCTAATTATAATAAAAATAAATGTTCAGATTAAAGCTATTAGCAAGAAACTCGTTAATGGGAGGACCAACTTGGCCAAAGGCGAGCAGGACAGTGAGGAGGATCTGTATGGAATGGGCTGTTTCATTGAGTCAACTCCAAACTTGTGCTTCTGGTCATTTTTTTGTTTTTTTGGTGGGGACAGGAGGGTTTCTATATAGACCCAGATCATAAAGCACCAAAAATGCAAATGGTCATTTTTTAAGTGAGTACAAATTACCCATAAAAGTTTTCTAAAATCAAGGAAGAATATGGATACAAATAGTAAAATAAATATGTAGACATTTTTGCATTATTTATTCTAGAGATAGGTCCACGTAAAGGAAGAAGTGACAACCTGTAAGACCAAGAAGGACAGACTCATGGAGGCCGCAAGGTCTCTTTAAACGAAGGAGTCTGATTTTTTTCTCTGTCATCATAAAGCAGGATGATATGCTGTCCTTAGTGTTCTGTGTATCCTTTTTCTGACATGTTTCCTTCGGCTTGTTTTGCAAGTTCAGATGATTGAGGTACTTTCCCTGGCATGGCTCAGGATTTTTTTTTTTTAATGGTGATGATGCTGCTCTATCTCAAGCTCTTCATCTGGCAACTGAGTAACTCCCTCATGCTTTTTACATGAGACAACGGTTGAGTCACTCAAAGGGGCTCTGAGAGCCCTTGGAAATGATGTCGTCCAGTCTCATTACTGAGAAGGGTAAGGGACTAGTTTAAGGTCATTCTATAAAAAGTAAGAGCCAGCTCTAAAATCCAAATACAAACAAGAAGAGATCATTCTTACTTTCCCACCCTTTGGACATGTCACCCAACCAGCATGGCATAAAATGAACAAGATATTTTGTAGATGATTTAAGTATATAACAAATCCTAGGAACATCTAGAAGAGTAGTCACGACCCATCAAAAGTACAGCTATAATAATTGTCTAAATAGGTTCATCCTTTATAAAGTCCAGGAACTCAAGGACATAATATTGTGCAGTGCGATTTAACCCTACCATGTGTAGCGTGTTATACTTTTTCGTTGAATTTTATTGCCCTTTTGTTAAAAATGTGATTCTCTCATTTTTATTGAACAATTAATAAAAGAATATTAATTTTTTATCAATTTTAATCATGATAAGAAATACACGTTCCAGACATTTACAAACATTAAAATGTAAATTCTATAAATCTCCAAAAAGGGCTTGAGTTAGGAAGAGCTATATGATTTAGCAGTTGTTTCATGATTGTCAAATCATTTAGAAATAGACCCAAGATTAGTTCCATATACCATGAATAGCAAAAGGACAGCTTTGTAAAAAAAAAAAAAAAAAATCACAGTCATCCATTTAAGGGTAAATGACGGCTGACCAAGGGCTTAGAATTCTGTAGGCCCAGTTTCTAGGGGATCCTTTCCTTTGACATTGAGGACTATATTTACCCTAAACATCTATTATAAAAGTATGCATTGTTTATTATTTCTTAAAAAGGGCGCAAGCTGTGTCAGTGTTCCTGGGTTGGAGGGTAATTTAAATAAGCCCTTCGGTTTATGTTGCATACGAGAAGGCTTTACAAGATCTAATCTTTTCTAAACCTGTTATGTTCTTCGGTTCAGCAGAGCTTCCTAATTGTAGCTATTAGTTCCCCTTTTTTGTGGTCTGTTCTGTCAATAGACTACTGAGTGTTCAGTAAATTAAGCCCAACCAGCAGCCAACACATCAAGACAGACGTTAAATCATAGCTCGGCTACCCTTATTCATTATTAGTATCTGTGAAATAGCTTTTAAGCAGAGGGACAGGATTTAACATGATGCACATTTGTGTCATTCTCAAATTTCCATACTGTACAATCAGGTATGTGGGGTTTTTTTTTCCTAGGCAACAGGTGTGTTCTTGGAACAAAGTTCAACCCTCACTTCTGGCTTATGTGAGAGGCAGCAGCTGCAAGCTTAATGTCAGTGACACATGGTTCTATAAGACAGAAAAAATAAACTACTTGTTTAATGTATTAAAGTAATGGGCAGATGGATGATAGCTGCCTGTACCTTTCTTTGTGTTGTAGAACCAGAGTCTACATTTTCGGATGACAAGTGTTTTTCTCTCTTTCTCTTCTCTTTCTTTCCTTCCTTCCTTCCTTCTTTCCCCACCTTCCTTCCTTCCTTTTTAAAAAAGTAATTAGTGAAAAACATAAATTTCTTTGAGCGTTACATATTCATTATTGAGAATATTCCTTCTTTTGAGTCGTACTGTTCTCAGGCTAATAAGTGGAGAGAAGAAAAAACTTAATATAAAGCAAGCTACATTTATTTATAACTCACTTTGTTCTAAAAGGAATTTAAAGGAACCGTTTACTATGTAACTTGAAGAGACTTACTTAGTATGCAAATCCTATAATTTTTTAAATGCAAAGTTAAATATACATATTTACAGGCTTCATTATTCCCCAGTAAAAAAAATTACATAGAAATATGTGAGCTATTACTAATAAGAATTATAATGTACTGTGTACCTCAGAAGCATAATGTCAATATTAATGGTAATAATAGTGATATAATAATTATTGTAATAGTGTTCAAGAGAGTAAACTGTTCTTTAATCATTCAAGAATCTCATTTAGTGTATTGGGGGTAATACTCCATTTTATATGTTAGCTTTCAGGTACTATCATGACTCAGTATAAGAAGCTCAGCCACTACCTTACGACAGACCAGGTTTCTGTAAACAAAAACATCAAGCTCAAGAACAGACCAGAGCAATTCTAGAGCTTTGTGACACATTAGAAGTGAATGTGTCTTACTACACAGACTTTTCTAGAACTCTTGTACATCAGCGCTTCCTCTCTTTTGCCAATGAGTATGTCAGCAGGTATGTTTAATAAAAATGGAGGCCATGAGAAGAATCTTCATTTTTCTTAGATGTGGTGAACAAACACATTGCAAATGTGATGAGATAAGCACCTATTTAATTACAAATCTGGAACCAATGGTATAACCTAAGTCACCAGATCCCCTGGAAGACTGGTGTTGAGGGTTGCATATAAAGTCTAACTGGGGAAGGAGAATCCCTTTATACGTTTTTGTTGTTGTTTGTTTGTTTGTTTTTAACCAGAAACCACAACTTTATTCAAGAATCAGATTTTCCGTGAGTCTATACTAAAAATGATTTTGCCGGGACTCTCTCATTGCCGAGAAATCTACAAGCAGATGGATGTGGAATTCAATCCTTTGCAAGAAACAAAGGTAAATAAATAATAAAAACCTGGTCATAAATCTCTTTTAGGTTTTTAATTGGTTTGGCTTTTACTTCAGATTTTCATAAAATGCATGCAAATAACAACTAGCCTCAGGGAGGATGCTAAACATTTTAAAATGCATAAAAGGTGTCTAAAACTGGGAGGCTGGCCTAGATATCATTAAAAGTCTCTACCAATCCAGAGATTATTGAATTCTATGACTTTGCTTTTCCTCTGGCTGCATTTTTTTTTAAATTGTGGTAAAATACACACAACATAAAATGTACCATATTAACCGTTTTTAAGTGTACAGTTCAGTGGTGTTAGGTATATTCACATTGTTGTGCATCAGATCCGCAGAATTCTTTCTGGAGTTTAGTTTGCATCGAAAAACTAAAACTCTGTACCTGTTAAACAAGTTCCCATTTTTTCACCCTCTCCCTAGGCCCTGGCAACCACCCTTCTACTTTCTGTTTCTATGAGTTTGACTGCTCTAGATGCCTCAGATAAATGAAATCATACAGCATCTTTTTCTGACTGGCTTATTTTACTTAGCATAATGTCCTCAAGGTTCATCCATGTTTTCGTATGTGTCAGAATTTCCTTTTTTACGGCTGAATAATATTCCTTTGTATGTACAAACCACATTTTGTTTATCCATTCATCTGTCAACAGAAACTTGGGTGGCTTCCACCTTTCAGCTATTGTGAATAATGCTACTATGAACATGGGTATACAAATATCTCTTTGAGATCTTGCTTTCAATTCTTTTGGGTATATATATCCAGAAGTAAAATTGATGGACCATATGATAGTTCCATTTTTAATTTTTTACAGAATCGCCATATTCTCTTCCATGCTGGCTGCACCTTCTACATTCCCACCAGCAGTGCGCAAGGGTCCCAATCTCTCCATTCCCTCACCAACCCTTGTTATGATCATTATTTTAAAAAAATTTTAATAGCAGTCATCTTTTCCACAGAGAACGAGGGAGGAAAGTACTCACGTGAGTCTCAACGTCACCAGCCAGGATCCTACTCTTCTTTAAAAACTCAGCCACCATGCTGTTCATCAGTTTATCAAAGGCCTCCACCGAGGGTGTCATACCTTTGGAAAAAGAACATTCTGTCATTCCCTGGTAGTTTAGTGAAAAGCTGGTACTGCTTTGCCATAAGTAGTATGGAAGTTTAATGCCATTCATATCGTTCTCTTCCTATTCACTAAGTCATTCATTCACCCAATATGTACTTATTAAACACTTCTCAATGGCTCAAGAAAACAGTGTTTTCCTATTTTTCATCCTTCAGAGTAAGCACTTTCACCTACATCATTTCATTTGATTCTCCCCCAAACCTATGAGGTAAGTAGCACTGTCACACTTTGACTGATGAGGAAATGAAGATGCAAACAGAACACATGACTTGTTAAAAGCTCTATACCAAATAAGTGGCAGATCCAAAAACTGAACACGGCTTATGAATCCAAAGCCAGTGTACGTTCTTCTATACCGACCTGTCCAGGTGCTATAATCACCTTGCAAATAGTTACCAAGATTATTCAGGACAATTAAAAGGTAATAACGAAGTCTGGGCAAGTAGGAAAAGCAAGCTGATTTCACACATTTTGTTCCTTCTTCACTTCCCAAGGGGAGGACAGACAGCAAAGGTGGGCATAAAAATGCCTGGTGAGCTAATCCATAGTGAATGTTGATGTGCCAAATTACTATAAAAGCTGAATTGACAATGGCCCAACCTGGTGTGCTCTGCATTTCTTTCCCTGCTTTTTAATTAACAAAAAAATTTTTGTCTAAGTCCCTGATTGCATATCCCTAATATTGAGAAAGATAATATTGAGAAATTCAGCAGTACAGGCTATTAAAATCCGAACCCAAACTTAGGAGTCCCTTTCTTATACTGGACAGGAACATCCATGCTCATAAATGCATAGGATAAAGCTTCCTTCTTCTTCCCTGGTTCCCACTTGCCCATTTCCACAGGTGAGTTTGACTCAACACTTCCAAAAGAGTGACAGAAACAGCTGTTTACAGTTCTCTGCACCTATGGTCTAACTTCTAAGCAGGATATTGAAGCTGACTTATCCAAATGAAGCTGACTTATTCAAAATGCAGTATGTACCAACTCCTATAACATAAAAGGGGTGTAAACCCGAAGATTCCTTATGGATCCATTTGGAAACAGATAAACCTGCTTGTTGCCATGGGAGAGGTCTGAGAGGTCTCTGCTGGGTGTTTAAAGGGGGAGAAAGCTCTTCAAACGCGATGGAGGCCTCTATATAGCAGAATGGACAATGATAAAAGGGAATATCAATTGCCTTTCATCACTCAGCTCTGCTCACACCTCCTCCGGGCAGCCTTTAATGACTTGTCTTTCTCCCCAGCCTGCATCCTTTGGGCAACTCTTAGTCAAAGCACTTGAGGCCCTGAATAGTAATACATCGAGACCAAAGATGCTGGAGGATTAGGACTGTGTATAATTCATCTTAGATTCCCCTGCACCTGTCATAGTGCTTGTCAATTGGCAGGCATGAAAATATTTCTTCAACTGTTGAGTCAAACTCACCTGATTGTCAGGGTGGGGGAAAAACACATTATAAAACACATCATAACAACAGTCTCAGAAGGCAGTTCTTTGATCTGTGCATACTATGGATTTGTAATGGATTGGGTTCCTTCTAAAAGTTTCTTTTTAAATTAAAAAAAAATTAACTTTAGTTACAACATCATTGTAATGGTGATGTTTACATTTAAGGTGAGAGGTTGTCCTTAAGGATTTGTTAAAAATAGAATTTAGGAAATCACCAAAACTGACTAATTAAGAAGAAACGGGAAGTGATGTTGTTTAGGATAAGTAAAAGGTTTTAGGATGAATATCATTCAGACATTTTACTAATTATCCTTCTTCATTTCATATTATCAATAGGATAATAAATTGCTGGCTAAGTTGTTTTAAGATAACTTACTTTAATAACTGGTTTGGAATGATTTGTTATATTAGAAAATATATGTTTAAATACTTAAGTAATTTAATTATATGCCTTCCAATTTTGCTGAGCTTATTAATTTTCTTTTTTTTTTTTTGAAGAAAGTACAAAGTGTCTTTACCTCTTTGTGTAAGTGAGGTTCAAATTATTGGAGTTTTTTTTTTCCTTTTACTCAGCAACACTACACAGTCTCCTGGGAGTTGGATTTTAACTTTATGTATTCACAGGCTTTATATTTGTGGGCAGCAATCTCAGAGAAATGTCTTTTGATCACCTGATGCCAAAGGCATAAGGAAACAAAGTTACTAAAGAGAACATGAAAATATTTTCTTACAAATAAAGTCTACTGAATCTCATATACCAACTCCATAGTTAACAAAAAGAGGCTTAAAATGAAATCATAGATATGTCTCATTTGATGTGGAAAAAATTTACAGGCCCCTGGCAGCTTTCCTTTAAACAACACCCCCTTTCAATTCATTCAAAGCATTATGTTCGGAGTCGGGGGAGAAAAAAAACCAGCCTGTGCATTTGTGCTCACACAGTAATTTTTGTCCCAGGGCACGTAATACAAGGCACAGCTCCAAATACGCCTGAAATTCTAGAAGCACCAATGTGGCTCTTGCCTGGTGAAAGCTTTTTTGAAGCCCCCTCTTCCCCAAGGCTTTTCTCAAGCCCCAAAAGCCTGACAAAATTCAAAATGGGTCAGATAAGGAGGAAATGTGTGTGAGACAAGAATAGAGTTGCCAAATTAAATACAGATCGCCCAGTTAAATTTCAAATAAATAGTGAATAAATTTTTGAATAAGTGTGTATCATGCAGTATATCCCACGCAGTATTCGGAACACACTTCTAATCAAAAAGAAAAAAAAGAATGTAGTTTATCTGAAATGCAAATTTAACTGGATATCCTGTATTTTTATTTGCTAAATCTGCAACCTTAGAGAAGAAGAAGTTGGAAAAATTACTGTAGATAACTTAGAGAGCTGGTCATGCATGGTATTTTTTTTTTTAAAGAAGTAGTTAACTTTTTATATGTTTGATCACATAATTTTTTAAATCTTTTTTAAAAAGTGTGGTATTAGCATATAATCTAAAAAACGTGTTTGGTAAGGAATAGGCAAAAGTAAAACAATGTGCTGTGGTCATGTTACATCGAAGTAATATTTGGCTTCACATCAGACTCTCTTCCTTTAAAACTGCAGTCCTTAAATTTAATGACTTGTTCTCTTTAAAATTAAAATGTGCAGAATGATAATTCCTTCCAGTTTACATTCTAATAAGGAACATTAGTTTCTTTTTGATAATCACTTAGATAATATATTTGGTCACTGAGTGTGGAAGAGCAGCATAAACATTAAAACAAAAGAATAATGATATTTGGCTCATGGATTATGCTCTTAACATGCGCAGATACAGGAAATTTTTGTGGCTTGTGGGTTGAGACTTTTTTCCTTTTCTCTTTCTCTTTTTCAGGGATCGCTTGCATCTGGTTAATGTCACCGTCACATATAAAGGAAGCAGTAGTGGAGTTCAAGTTGATAGAAATATTTCATGAGAACTAAATGATGGGGACAAAATTAAGTGACCCACAGAGAGATCAGTAATGACAACAGTTTGTGGCCCTACCTCCGCTGACACCATTAATTTCCCCACAGTCCCCAGGAGGCCGGTGTAACCCTGCAGACAGCAACTCCAGTCGACCAACAGCCTGCTCCAGTCTTTCCATAAGCCCCTGCATCTCTGCCATCCTAGGAAAACACCGGCACAAATGGAGGCCATGTGAGCATCAGGAAGGATTAGCAAGCTGACACCATTAAACTTAACATCAGCAAGAAGGAAAACAGAAATTATTCAGAATGGCTATGGCTTTAATTACCTAGAGAGTACTTCTACATGTCAGGAAAATAGGTGAAATTCAAAACAAAAACCCATAAAACTTGGGGCAGAAAAAAAATAACAAATTATATTGAGCTTACTTTCTATTCAATTCAGCGATGTTTACAAGCCTCATATTGCAATACACAAATATTCATTCTCTTTACACCATGATCAAGAGTCTCCTTGGATGCTTCTTTGTTCTATGATACAATTTATACATAGTATTTACTTAAAAGCCTCTGAACATATATTACCAACGTTTCTGCTAAATGGTGACAGCATATTTTAACTATTTCCATTAGTTCTTTCTGTTAAAGTATAATTCTCCAGGGGACACTAAACCCACTGATAATCCTTGTTTACTCAATTACCTTACACCAAAGAGCCTAGCACAGAAGTATGAGTTTATCAAACTGCATCATTTAGCAGGCAAGAGAGACCAGCCCCTCCAAGAGTTGTCTTCTTCTTATTATAATTATAATTTGTTCCAGCATTTTTGTTGATGAATTAAATTACAATTATTCTGAATGGTGGAAGTTTTAATTTAAAATAATTTAAATTTTGCTGCTAGTTATTTCTAGAAAAAATTTAGTCTTAGGTGGGGTTGTTTTTGGACACAGGGATCTTCATTTACCCAGCACTCTTGGCTGGGATAAATGGGTTTTGAAGCTAAGGGACTGAGAATAAAAGTGGGGCTGGGTATCTATCCTTCCTGCTTCCAAACAGATTTTATTATAGATAGCTACACTGAGTAGCTTGAGGACAAGTACTTTAAAATTATTGGCTCTCAATTGTAATGTTACTAAGGCCACCTCTGATGAATGGAACCCAATCTAATTTGGCCAGGTTCATGAGATCCAGTGTACAGGTATCATAACTCTGACCATACCAACCTATGACTGGTTTGGGCCAAATCAGGCTGCTGCTCCAGAGAGAGGGAAACATGCCTCATCTTAATCAGTGTCCAGAGTCCTTTTCACTCTTATGAACTTTCCTAGTATCATTCTGAGCCAAAGAGGACTAGCATGCTCCTGCACTAGAGACAACACTGCCCCAGAGTATGGAGAAATTTTATTGCTCTAAGATGTGTAAATATTTTCTATTGCTGCTGGGAACAAGGTAATGCATTTCTCTTTTGTATTTTGTATTCCGCTCGTTTTGAGCTTAAGCATAATAATGACTTGCCATTGCCATTTTTAAAAGCAAGGTTATACATATCAAAACATGTGGATGGCTCTGTAATTCTGTGTCCAAATGTCAGATGGTCACCAGATACGGATGGGGGAGTTCACTGTCTATTTTGGAAAGTCATCTCCTCTCAAACTGCCAGCAGCTATTCTTTCAAAATATGGGGCAGTGTTCTCTGCGCAGCTGAAATCAGCATCTAATCCCAGGGGGATTCAAAATTAGAAGTTTCTCATCTATTCTTTTCCTCTTAACGTCAGAGCTTCTGCTTCCATCGCAATTGAAAAAAAAAAAAAAAAAAAGGAAGAAGAAATTTAATTGAATTCTTTACGTAATCTTACAAGGGAACTGGGTATCCTGTAGGTAGGTGAAGGCCAACTGAGAAATGACAAAAGCCCCTCAAATCTTTTAATAGTTGCCCATCTGTTCACAGTTATCTATGTTCCCTGTTACTCAACGTGCCAAATGTTACCACCACAGACCTAGCCCATGATAGAAAAAAATGTGTTTGCTTTGTTAGCAAGCTCCCTGTCCCCCAACAGAGAAGCACCAGCCACCTCCAGCCACTCCCAGAGCTGTTCAGCAAGGCCTGGTACATTTCACACATAGGACTGCTGTCCCTGACTGTGGCTTAATCAGCCTCCCTGACAAGACTCAAACTCACACTATCTAATAGTGCTCCATATGTTGAAAGACAGCAGGAGTGAGCCCATAAACTGCAGGGCTGGGCAGATTGGGGTGGAATGCAGTCTAAAAGCGAATCAGATGTCACTTCATGTAAAATCACCAGGAGCTAAAGTCTGGCAACAGCCTCTTAAGAGGTCAAAATACAGCTCATGCAAGTTGGAAAGATGCCTCTGGGTTTTAAATTTTAGAACAGTTTCTAAGCGACACGGAAGAACAAATAAAAGAAAGCCTATACCAGGATATCAAAAATACACATTAGCATTCCCAGGGAAAATGACACAGTCCAAGGCAGCTGTGCCCTCTTCTCTCAACACACACACACACACACACTTCCCCCAACATGTGCCCTCAGCTGCCAGCCAGGCTCTCAAGAATGAAGAAAGGACAGAGCTGTGGATTCTCCAAATTCTTCCCAGGCGGTTCCATTCGCCTTGGTTTTCCAAAGTGGATTTAGCCAAGTTTAGATGAGGAGGTGGGAGCCAGGAATGAAGAATTAGGCTGAGGAAATGGATAGGGCAGTCAAAGCAAATGTAGGCAGCAAGGTCAGGCTAAGGAATGAGTCAGGGCCAGGTGGACAGACAGATGAGCTTGGATCAGGAAGCCAACAGAGGAGGGGGATATGGCAGGATGGCTGGATGTAAGAAATTCTAAGAATCTGAGGAGAAGCAAAGAGAAGCCAGATACACAGCTGGAGAATCAAGAGACTGGGTTAGATCATGCAGCTCAAACTTGGCCTCCAGATTTCCTAGTCGTCCTATTCAAGTAGAAGGCAACCCCAAGCTGAGGTTCCCCTATAACCTACAGCTAATCGAGAATAAACACAAACATTTGACCAGAGTGTGAGGATGGGTGGAAAGAAAAAGAGAGAGGAACATAGAATTTCATGACTTTCTCTTTTTAATGTTTTAGGAAATTATATTTGAGATTAATCTTAATTCCTTGTTTTGTATTAATTTTTGAGTATTTTGAGTTTCTTTCTAATGGGAAGTGTAACTCATCCTTGTCATTTTTTTCTTATTTGAATTTCCCCCTTTCATTTTTTAAGTTTTTTTTTTAAATCAAAGAATGCACAGAATTTACAGAGTCAATAGTTCTACAAGGCTTATCACAAAAACACAACAGTCCCCTGACTGCCTCCTTTCATTCTTTGTCTGAGAGTCAACCATGTTCAATTATTTTAGCTGTTTCTTTTAGTAATTACCTCCTTATCTCTGAATAGCATGGTTTTATCTCTGTCTTGTTTATTTTCTTCAGTTTTAGGCATTATCCATTGAGTTCCCACCAAAAACATGAGGGTATACTTTTCTATTGCCCAATCGCCACCAGCACATTAATGCATATTTCCTCTTGTCCCCCCCTCCCAACAGCGTTATATCACAATTTTTGTGGGACCGATCATCAGTGTTAACATAATTATGATTATTCACAGCTGAGTCATGAGGTGTGCTACGATTGTCTTCCATGTTTTGCACAACCTGTTTTCCTAGAGCCATGTCATTCAGCTTCTCAGTTTTCTTTGTACTTAAATAATTACTCATCTCCAAGTTCTTCCCCCAGTTCTATAAGTCTCCTTTCCAAAGGGCCAAACACATTTGGAATTCTCTTAGCTTTTTCTTCTCAGAGGCATCTCTCCTGGAGAATCACTCCAACTGCAAGACTGCTCTGCAGGCCTGCTGCATACCTGTCACCTGGGCTCTGCCTCCACCTGCCCTCCCTCCTGTGTGGGATCACCTGTTTCTTGGATTCTATATCATCCTCTTTCTTGGGGGACTTTAACCAGGAAGAGTATTATCCTCTGAAAAAAGGTACATGAAAGGTCAACTGTTTTGAGACCTTACAAGTCTGAAAATATCTATATTTTGACTGCTGGTTTGGCTGAGTGTAGAATTCTAGGCTGGATATTTTCCTCAGAATTTAAAAGGCTTCACTCCATTTTCTTCTAGCTTCCTAGGCAACTGTTGAGAAGTTCAAAGCCATTCTGATTCTTCAATCTTTAGATGTAACCTGTCTTTTCCTCTCTGGGAGGATCTTCTCTTTATCCCCAGTTTTGGGGATCTTCTCTTTATCCCCAGTGTTTTGAACTTGCAAGGTAATATGTTTTGTTGTTGATCAAATATTTTCTTATAAGTGATTTTCAAGAGTGTAGAAAAGATTGGAGAATGGGCAATTGCATATTGTTTGTCTGTGGGTGAGTTTATAAAACAAGTTTGTTTTTTTCAAATAAAGAAGTTAGCATTCTAAATATTTATAATTCAAACTTCTCTCACATCAACTGCATACATTTACAAAAACTTCATACACTTCAATAAGAATATAGCCAATCAGTATTTTCTCATATACTGTCTTGTAATAATAAGGTGTTCTAGAAACAATTTCCTAGGAAAAAAGGTAGCTGTTATTGTTTAAAAAAAAATTTTTTTTTTTGCTTCACTGGTCATCTTATAAAACCCATTGTTAAATTACAGATATTTTAGTCCCTAACGTTGTCCAATTTTATGTCCAATGTCCAATGACTACACTTAAAGCATGAAGAGAAACAGTATTTCTATCCTTTTTCACAGCAGTTTTCAGAAAGGGAGAGTTCCCCACACTTTCAAACCTTTTTTATAAGGTCTCAATTGCTTTGCTTATATTTAACTGGGGTAGTATAGAGGGGTCCTGGCTTTGGAATTACTAGCTAGGGGACTTTGGGAAAAGAGCTTAATTTTGTTTTGCTTTGTACTACCTATACATAGGATTGCTATAAATATGCATGTAAAAACATAAAAAATCTGGCACGTGGTCAGTGACAAACATGTTAGCCACTGTCATGAAGATATCCCATCTTGCATTGCTCTTATGGGAACAGTTAGGTCTACATACCACTACCTCAAGTTTTCGTGTACTTGAAACATTAAGCAATCATCTAGATCTGGCCAATAGAAATGACTAGCTGAAAACTTCAGGTCAGTACACCCTTATTATTATTTTTTTCAACATTTCACTTTCCTCTTCCATGTACTTATTCCTCCAACATTTCTAAAAGAGTTTTCTCAAGTCCGTGTGTAATGTTTATTATAAAATAAAAATTTTGCTAGGTAATTAGTAATTTTGTAGTCACAAAGTTCCCCCCCTGAACATTTTTATAATGACTCTTTTACTTTTAAATAGTCCTCTGAGAAGGACACAAGCATAATCTCTGTGGAGCCATTTTTGGAAAAAAAACACTCCTTCATCCTTCATACTTTCTCAACCAAACCATCTTATGCTCAGTGATACGGGGTCTGCTAAGGCCCTAACTCCTCAGTCTAACCAGTTATAAAAGCAGCTTTCATAGCTGCTTTTGAACAGTTGGCACACCATGGCACAGAGTAAATGGTGATAAGCCCAGAATAACAGCCTATTTGTATTACACACTTGGTATCTACAAGACAGACTGCCCAGTTAAAATACTGCCTCGTGCCATCTTTTCTGCTAGCACATGCACACCTTGCCTCCCAAGAAGACCAGTCCTAGCTTTTCATGGGCTGAGGCTGTATCTTACTTTCTTTGTATCTCCCATTGAGTCTGCATGCTGCCGCACACATGGAGAATTCTATAAATATTTTTTGATTGACTAATTAATTGGCTACCACTCACTGCCTTTCCCTCACCTGCCCACTCACCGGCATAATCCTAGATTAGGCGGAAAGCCAGATTTTCGCAGGAGAAATTTCCATTTAAAAGGAGATACTAGGGCTTCCGTGATGGCGCAGTGGTTAAGAATCCGCCTGCCAATGCAGGGGACACGGGTTCAAGCCCTGGCCCAGGAAGATCCCACATGCTGTGGAGCAACTAAGCCCGTGCGCCACAACTACTGAGCCTGCGCTCTACAGCCCATGCTCTGCAACAAGAGAAGCCAGGCCAATAAGAAGCCCACACACCGCAACGAAGAGTAGCCCCCGCTCACTGCAACTAGAGAAAGCCCATGCGCAGCAACGAAGACCCAACACAGCCAAAAATAAAAACAAATAAATGAATATATTTATTTAAAAATTTAAAAATAAAAAAACATAAAAGGAGATACTAGATTAGTGTTTCCCACTGAAACCCTCAGTGGCTTCCTCCTGTGATTTGAAAGAGCACCCTTGCTCCCCCTAATGTGAACATTTGGGCTTTCCATAGCTCCTTTTTCTTTAGGATTTCAAAATTTTAAAAACTCCACATTGTCCAAAGAGCTTTGTAAATTTCCCATGGCAAATTCATAAAACTGGTAAATGCTCCTTTGGTAACATTTTCAGGTTAATAAAAGAGCTAAGTCTTCCAGGTTGCTGGTTTCAAGTTCTCACTAGGCCAAAGGTGCAGAAATAATTGTGGTGAGTTTCTCCCCTGGTTCTGTAAGGGAAACCCAGATCCAAGTGATTCCAAAAATCACAAGCCTAAGATTACATAGAAAATAGACCTGAAGGACAGGAAATTGAAGAATGTCTCATGGTAAGGTAGGGCAGCTGGCTTATATGTGAGCTCTCTGCACAATATAATCACAATGGACGACTTTCTCTATAAGTCCACCCACATTCAAAAATATTTGTTAAACTATCATCACACCAGACTTTCCTAGTTTGTTATTTGTCTTTATTGAGACTATATCAATTACCTTCTTTCTTTTCTCTGGAAACTACCAATCACTGGGGAGAGTGATCCTGTGATTCACTATTACTAATGAGGGTAATATTATACAGTATAGAAGAAACAAACCATGGTATTTATTCATTCGTTCATTGACTGGCTCATTGAATATGCCTGTTTTATTCATTAAGTTAGTCCTCACTATCTACTAAGCAAATGCTCATAATCTAGAAAATCAAAAGTGATTAAAATACATATTCTGCTCAGCTGTAGTGGGAGGGGGCTGGAAGCAGGTCCTGCTCAGTCAAGCCAGGGAGTTATTTCACTAAGGGACACATTCACATCGCCAAGGTACCTGCCTTCATATCTTTCCCTTAGTTTCCTATAGGAATTTCTAGTGCCCGCTTCTCACAAACAGCAAAAAAAAGCCACCATTTTCTTTTTTACTGCAAAGAAGTTTCAAGAGTCTCTGAGCTTTGAAACAGTGTAATCAGAATAGGAGAGAGCAGAGAGTTATACAAGTAAAAGAACACTTTCAATTTTTCACAGAACTGGAGAAAATATATATGAGATCCTGATTAGACAACTGATTCCTATAAAGCGTCTATGTTCCACTGCAGAGAAAAAAGCAAACTTCATCTTGATTTTCAAAGGCCCTCACCCCAGCTCTACACCTCACCAGGTTCCTAAGAGCCCGTCACAGAGACAACTCACCCCTTCCCAAATGGAAGGCCCCCAATCCCTCTTCTCTGCCACAGTTCTGCCATTTCCACTTCTTCCAGGGCCCTTCTAGGCACTGCTGCACCCATTCTCCGAATCCCAACCCTCCAAGAGGTCATCCCTTGTCTCACAAATCAGAGATAACCTCCCTTGAGGTATTTACTTCCTGTCATGTCCATCAAATCAAGAGCAGAGTACAGAAGGGTAACATAAACAAACCACATATAGAAATCACCTCCTCATCCCATCTGCCCTCTCCATGCTGCTGGCATCACTCCTCAGAACCATCCCTGGTCAGTCTTGTAGTGTAAATATTTCTCCTCTAAGTTAAAATCTCTGAAGATAAGAGGCTGTGACTCATAGCTTGATGTGGTGGAAAAAGCATTTTTGGCATCAGAGAATCTTAATTTGAGACCCAATCCCTTAACTGACAACCCGTGTGACTCTGGGCAGATCACTTAACCTGTCTGAGTATCAGTTTTCTCACTTCCAATACATGAACTCATTCCTTCTTCTTCATTCACTGCCTTAAGACAACTGTATGCAAATATGTTTTGAGCCATGTTCTGTGCTGGCTGCTGGAGCTACACATGTGGATGAGACACAGACTCTTATTCTCAAGGACCATGATTTCCTTGAGCAGCAGACAGTTTGGCTGTTGGGGACAGCCAGCCCTATAGGATACCAGGACACAGGGGACTGGGCTATTTCAGCAGAAGAGAGTCCAGTGGAATCTGAGACCACAGGGAACATCTAAGTATATCTTGAAGGCTGGTGCTGTGCCCTGACTTGGGGTGGTGAGGCTGGGTAAGGACAAAGACATAAAATTGTAGACTCTGAATGCTGACTGGGACCCGGACAGACCCCTGTCACATTCCCATCATGAAGTGGGAACTCCCTTAGCTAAATATGAGGTAAGATCCCTTTACTGAAAAGGAGCTCCGTCCCTTCCCCCTTCCGACCACCTTTCTACACTCCTATGCTACTGGGGACTCTTTCTGTTCCAGTGCTCCCACACTGCCCTTTTGCTCTTGCTTAGGCCGTGGAGGAGGCAGAGGTCAAAGAGATGCTTCCAGGAGTTCCTCAAGGGCCACATCCTGGCACTGGAAAAAGAAGAACCATGGAGTCCCTGCTGGCCAGGCTACCACAGCCTGAGCAGGGTTTCCATGGACCTTTTGTCCCTCCATAAAGTAAAAGTATTGCTCACCTTGTATCTAGAATACGTCAAGAACACTTAAAACTCAATAAGAAGAAAAGTACTCCAATTTAAAAATGGGTAAAATATTTGAATAGACATTTTTCCAAAGAACATATGCAAATAGCCAACACTGCCAGTAAAGATGCTCAACATCAAGTCATCAGGGAAATGCAAATCAAAACCACGATGAGATGCCCACTAGGCTACCTGTTCTATCTGTAACCACCAGGTCATACATCCACTAGGTGAAGGGAGGATACCCACCAGAATGGCTGCAACCAAAAATACAGATAATAACAAGTGCTGGTAAGGATGTAAAGAAACTGGAACCTTTCTACATTGCTGGTGGGAATGTAAAATGGTGCAACTGCTGTGGAAAAAGGTTGGAAGTTCCTTAAAAAGTTAACCACATATTTACCATGCTGTCCAGCCATTCCACTTGTAGTTACCTACTTAATAGGAATAAAAGCATATTTCCACACACACAAAGACTTGTACACAAATGTTCATGGCAGCATCGTTCACAATAGCCACACCTACACCCACACCCACACCCACACAATGGAAACAACCCAAATGTCCATCAACTGATGAATGAATAAACAAAATGTGGTCTCTATCCATACAGTGGAATATTATTCATCAATAAAAAGAATGAAGCACAGACACATGCTACCACATGGACGAACCTCAAGAACACTATGCTAAGTGAAAGAACCAGACCAGAAGACCATGTATTCTATGATTCCATTTATATGACTATTTAGAAAAAGCATAGAGACAGAAAGTAGATTAGTGGTTGCCTAGGGCTGGGGAGAAGCATGGAGAGTTACTGCAAATGGGCACAAAATTTCTATTTGAAGAGATGGAAATGATCTAAAATATGATTGTGGTGGCAGTTGCAGTATGTACTAATAATTATTGAATTGTGCACTGAAAATGGGCAAATTTTATGGTATGCAAAATTGTACCTTAATAAGTTATGAAAAACAAACAAAAATAAGTACTGTTCCTCTTTATAAAGATATGGTTGAAAATCGGTTAAGTCTGAGGGACTTTGCCAGTCTTATCTCCCAACAAAGTCACAGGTGGTAATTAAACTTAACCAGCGGTTGCTCTGAATGGCCGCACCCCTCACTCCCAGAACCAGCTGTACAGGCCAAGACAGGGGACAGAACAGAGCACAGTTCTCACTGCTCCTCTCTCTTCTGTGCATCAGAATCACTGGGGAGAAATGGAGCCTCCTAAATGCAGATTCCTGGGCTCCACTCCCAGCAATACTAATTCAGTGGTTCTGGGTATTCCCAGGAATACACATTTTTAAGAAGCACACTTCAGAGTACAAGGACCCATGCTTTGGGAAACAGTACAATAGAGTTGCACAGGAACGTTACAGGTGCACGTGGGAATGTGTGCAGGGGGTCAAGAAGGGTGTGTACTCACTGAGCCCTGGGAAGTAGGGAGGCTAAACGAAATCTCAAAGGATGAGGAGGTGGTGTTCAGAAGAAAGGTAAGGAAGGCATTCCTGAGCCCACGCCCAGCACGTGCAAAGATATGGAGGCATTACAGCCAGAAAGTACTTATTGAGGATTCACTATGTGCCAGAAGCTACCTAAGAAAGCACAAGGAACAAGGGATTGATGAGTAGTTAGAACGAGTGGTAGATAAAGCTGGGAAGAGACTTGGGAATTCACCATGAACGTGACAGTGGACTGAAGAAGATCTGAGGTATAGACTAGGCAAGATCTGAGAAAGGATTAAATGGGGTTGAGAGGGAAATGGAGAAGGTAGGATGTCTTAGATGTCTTGCTTCGGGATAGGGTGGTACCAATAAAAATGGAGATAGGGAGTGAAGGCAGCTAATGAAGATGGGAGCTCAGTTCTCGACATCTGAGTTTGAAATGCAGACAGTGATATGAGATGACAGCTGGCAGCTGCAAGTAGGGACCTGAAGCTCTACCTAATAATAATGACACCTTCCTCAGGATGCCTGCAAAGATTAAAGGAGGTGATAAAGTGAACTTTGTGAATTACAAAGTGATGCCCAGGTAGCATTCTTATAATTTATCTCTGAAAGCTCCACAGCATTTATCACTGTGATCTGTACCCAGGGAGTGCTCGACCCGTGAACTGTTACGGCATGTGTTACCACCTCTCCTGTCCCCCAAACACAATGAGGGTAATCTCAAACATTATACTTCTAAGACCATGCCACAGAGCAAATAGACTGCAGAAACACTATTGATTAAAAGCATAAAAGGGGATATCATTTCATATAGTCAGTTGTTTCTCGTAACATGACTAGAAATGTTTTACTTTATTAAACTGTCATTTCTGCATTAAGAATGCCATGTCTCTCTGGAATAATGAAGGCACTAGGTTTGCTGAAATTCCTTCTAAACTCAAAATTCTAGCATTCGTTGTAGGATTTACATACAACTGAATAACAGACCCAGTAACTCTCTGAGAATCAGTTCTTAGGTGCTGGGCCCATTTTATACCTGGATATTTTCAACAGATGCAAGTGGGATCATTTGATTTCAAAGAGTCAGGTGATGAATTTGGCCCAAGAGCTCTCCTTCAACACTTTTTTTTTTTTTTTTTGCTATTTCATGTGTCTCCAGCCTCCTGGGTCTACTTCCATACTTGACTTTGATTTATTACTTGTGACAAAATCAGAGTTTTCAACTAGAGCTGTGGACCACCAAAAGACTAGAAGTTCTTCTTTTTTGCTCTTTGGACCTGGGAGCCCAAAGTAAAGAGGAAAGAGAGAAAAAGGGCAAAGAAGAAAGGAAAGAATGGTGGGGTGCAGGGAAAACAGAGGGGAAAGGGAATAAGGAAGGAGGAGGGGCTACCAGTGACAGTCCAGAAGTAGTAAGCTCACTATCACCTACCTCTAAACTGTGTTCAAAATGCAAGAAGAAACTCCTGGCTCTGAAGAATAAACAACAGCAGGAGGATCGAGGAGGGCAATCAAAACTTGAAAAAGGAACCCATTTGGGAGTGCATTTCTGGGCTTTCTCCTCTTTTCTCTTCAGGGTTGACTTGAGGTTGGAACTGCACAGGGGGTGCAAGCAACAAAACTCCAAGAGAACCCTCTTCTTCTCAGCCAGAAGACTTGGAAAGGGGGTCCCTATAAGTGGAAGAATGTGAAGGGAAGTCCGGGTTGTTTGTTTTCTTGTTTTTTTTTTTTTTTTCCATTTTTCTTTTCCAAGAGTGGCTGCAGTCACAGAACTGCAGGGTAGAAGAGCAAGCAGCAGCACAGACAGCTAAAATTTCTCCAAGAAAAACCTGGTCTTATTGCCAGAGGAGCAGGGAAAAGGGACCTTTGTGATCCAAAGAGTGTAGGCATAATCCCTATCATTTTTCCCTCTTACTTTTCTCTCAGTGCTTTGCTCTGAGAATGGCCCCCATCTTGGGGAAACCATACTGCAGCAGCATGAGCAGCTAAAACCTCAAAAGAAACCCAGTCTTTCTGGTCAGAAGACCAGGAAAAAAAGGCTCACGGGGCAGGAGAGTGTGGGAAGAACCCCAGAGAGGAGAGAGCTAAAGAAGGGGGTCCCTTGATGCTGTGCATGAACCAGTGTAAACCCCAGTCTCGCCCCTGAGCTGTGCATGTGTGGGACAGATTCAAAGGCTTTGAGAACTGAACTACAACGTAAGTTCTGCTCAAGTCCCACTGCTCAAGTCCCATGCTAACCCCTAAATAGTGCTTCCATGGGACCCAAGGCAGCAGAGCAAAGACTTTGAAAAATGAAATGATGTTGGAACCACTGCCCACAGAATGCAAGACAGAACTGGGTTGATTGAGTGGTAAAATAAAAAACTGTGCATTTCGTAAGGACCTGATTCTCACAGCATAATACTCAAAATGTCCAGAATTCAATAAAAAATACCTAACATGCAAGAGACCAGGGAAATGTAATCAATCCTCAAAGGAAAAGACAATTAACACATGCCAACCCCAAGATGACACAGGTGTTGGAACTATCCGATAGATTTATAGGACCTGTTTTAACTATGCTCCAGGAAATAACGGTAACCACTCTTGAAATGAATGGAAAGATAGAAGTTCTCAGCAGAGACAGAAAACCTATAAAAGAGAAACAAGTGAATGTTTTAGAACTGAAAAATACAATAAACAGTAAAAAATGCATGGGATTGGCTCAATAGCAGAACAGAGATGACAAAGGAAAATGTCAATAAAGTTATGTAGATATTATCCAGTCTAAAGAACAGAGAGAAAAAAGGTTGAAGGAAAAAGTGAACAGAGCCTAAAAAGCCTGTGGGACAATGTTAAAAGGTTTAATATTAATGTCACTGGAATTCCAGGAGAGGACAAAGAGACTGAGGTAGGAAACATACTCGAAGAAAAAATGGCCAAAAACTTCCCAAACTTGGTGAAAACTATACATTTACAGATCCAAAGAGTGCTATCTGTCTAGTTATTATACACATAAACACGTAATGTATTACAGTGAGTTGCCTCCAAGGGAAGAACAAGAAAGATGAGTAAAGATATAACTGCCTAAAAAGAAATAAATAAAATGTGATGGGCTATCATTCTCTTTGGAGAGTTGTCACAAGTATTAAGAACTTTAGTTCTTTTCTTTTTTTTTAAATAAATTTACTTCTTTATTTTTGGCTGCATTGGGTCTTCGTTGCTGCACACGGGCTTTCTCTAGTTGTGGCGAGCGGGGGCTACTCTTCCTTGCAGTGCGTGGGTTTACTTCAGTGACTTCTCTTGTTGTGGAGCATGGGCTCTAGGTGCACAGGCTTCAGTAGTTGTGGCACACAGGCTCAGTAGTTGTGGCTCACAGGCTCTAGAGCGTAGGCTCAGTAGTTGTAGCGCATGGGCTTAGCTGGTCCGCAGCATGTGGGATTTTCCTGGACCAGGGCTTGAACCGGTGTCCACTGCATTGGCAGGCGGATTCTTAACCACTCCGGCACTAGGGAAGCCCCGAACTTTAGTTCTTAAATGTCTTTTCTAAATCTAGTAGAACAAGGATTCACTGTATCCATCAATGAACTGGTTCATTTATCAACACTAAACTTGCAGAAATGGTTTGTCACATCAGACTCTTATTTTTGGTCAGAAAATAGAGGCAGGATGAGCCTCAAAGGGATTTTCAAATTCTTACTTGTATATAACCTAAAAGAAATCTGTAAATCCCTCTTGCACATTTTTAGGTTGACATGTAAAAACTTTCACCAAAATGTTTATTATTGTGAAAAATGTAATTTCCAGTACTCTGTAAATATTGACATGTAAAAGTAAAACTATTTTATCACTTGCTGAAATACATCCATTGAAATTCATCATCATTCCTTTTAAAAGAATACATAAACAGGCTGCTCTCTGACAGTCAAAAATTTTTGCATGATTATATTTCTCCTTTAATTTACATTTCCATTCTTTTTGCCTTATAAGAGTTTATCCTAGTTTTACATATTTAATGTCTTTTATTCATTACCCTATCATACTTTTCTGCATCAAAAGCATATATATATTTATTTATTTAAATTCAATGGTAAAAATAGTGCTCTTCTAATTGTTACCACTGCGACTCTTATTAGAATGAACTTATCAAAACAACACAAATATTACAAATGTTGACAAATATTTAGTAGATGTAGATAAAAAGCTTTTTTTTAATTGGAAACCTCTCTCTTTTGAGCTCTTTTATTTTTCAGTTATCTCATGCATATGTGGATGAGTATACTTATTGCTAGAATGAGTCAAGCTTGAACATCGATTCTCAATTTTGGTTTTTATCAATGTAAATTCTGGAACTGTTCACATAATGAGATGCAAATGGATGAAATTTTGTAATAGAAATATCATTCAATTTTCTGAACTCCTTGAGTTATATTCTAAACATCACATGGTGATGAAATATCAAAATCATTTAAATCACCAGTGTAAGAAAAAATTGGGGAAGACTGAAATTACTGAGTATGCGAACTACTCATCCATCTGAGTTATTTCAGCCATTTGTTGTCCATGACCAGGCTGTTTTACAACTCTGTAGAGATAAAAGTTAACTTGTAGGGACTTCCCTGGTGGTCCAGTGGTTGGGAATCTGCCTTCCAATGCAGGGGATGTTGGGTTCGATCCCTAGTGAGGGAACTAAGATCCCATATGCCGTGGGGCAACTAAGCCTGCGTGCCGCAACTACTGAGCCTGCGTGCCACAACTAGTGAGCCCATGTGCCACAACTACAGAGCCCATGTGCTCTGGAGCCCGTGTGCCACAGCTAGAGAGAAGCCCGCATGCCACAATGAAAGATCCTGCATGCTGCAACTAAGACCTGACACAGCCAAAAACAAATAAGTAAATAAATTCTTAAAAAGTTAACTTGTAGAAAACTGACAGTAAAGCAAGTAATAACTGTCTATAGGCATGCAAATAAATTTATCCTGTGGAACTTCATTGGACTTCCCTCTCCCACTGTGGAAGAAGCTTGTTTACATCTATTAAGCAAATTTATTTTAGCATTCCCATCAATGGTCTCCTTTCAACTGATTGTAAGACCTTTCTCGCTCTCTCATTTTTTAAGATTTTTTTTAAATGTTAATTTTTTTATATGTATGAGAATCATGACTTCATTGTCTTTTAAAATTTATCCTTTAACATCAGTTTACAATTTGATTAGATTGAACTTTCAGTTGGTTATTTTTGTTTGTTTGTTTTGTTTTAACAAAGATTTAGAAAACACAGATCTGTAAAAGAAAAGGAGGCGTGAAAGGGAAACTGCATCTCCGTTACAAACCCACTCTCTAGAAGATCAGTCTTAGGTAAAAAGCACTTATGAAAGATGAAGATTTGTGAATTTATTTTCTTTAAACACTCATGTGCATGGACCTTAGGGAAGTCTTTGCATATAGTAAATGCACCCAGTTTGAAGACTCTCAGCCTAAAGTAAGAAGCATAAAAATGAGCCTCACCCCTAATTCTGTATACGTAGAGACTCATTTGCATTAACAAACTTCTTTTTTAAAGTTTCAGTTACTGAAGAACTTTATTTAGATAATCATCCGCCTTCCATTCATAAGAGACACTGAGAAGGAGGAGTCCTAATGAAGAGAGAGGCCGTTGGAAGCAGGGCGGAAGGAGAGGGAATAGAGGGTTGTCAGTGGGAATTCTGAACAGTCAGAGGGCACCATGAGAGTACTAAGAAACAAATAAGAAACGAAAACAGAGGGAGGATCAATACTCAAACTCTAAAAATTGTGCCTAAATATTTGTGAACCTGCACTGTACCCCCGAAAATCTCTCGCTACTGCTTCTCTCATGCTAGAAGATGATGCCAGGGGAAAGACTTCTGCACTGAGTCTACCTAATGCCAAGCAACTAATTAAATGGACATTTCCACCAACCTACCCACTATGCCAGATATCTGAGCTTTCTGCCCCTGGACAGAGGTGAGCAGAAGCACCTAGCTCCTCCGGGACCATCCTCCTCTCCAATACTACCAGTTAGACCACCACACTTCTGCTTTCAGTCTCCCACTCTCCTGCTCTTTAATACCCTTCTTACAAAACAAGAATTATTTTAGATTAGACTTTTATATTGCAGAATGGCCTTTCAATTTTGGGAAGCTGGGAGCCATCAGGAACCTCAAAGGTTACCTAATTCATCCATTCATCACATAGGTGTAAAATTTTTTAAATTAGGGACTATTACACCTTCTCCTTTTGGCTAAGTGGTCAATGAGAAGCGAGGATTATTAGATGTCTAATTAAGTAGACAAGGAAGATGAAGATCACATCCGTAACAACTGAAAGTTCTTCTTCTTGTTTTAGACAGCTTCCTATGTCCCTTCCTATATAGGGCTGTATAATGAAAGGGAAATAATATAAATTATTACATAATTTCTCAGTAAAAGAAAATTTGTTTTCCATAAGTGGGAAAAGGGTGTACTTTAGAAAAACAAAACAAGATGGAATTCCCCTGGATATAAAAGCTCAGGCAAAAGAACAAATACTGCATGATTTCACTTATATGAGACACCTAGAAAAGGCAAATTCATAAAGACAGATAGTAGAATGGAGGTTGCCAGGGGCTGGAGGAAGAGGGGAGCGGGGAGTTATCGTTAATGGGAACAGAGTTTCAGTTTGGGATGATGAAAAAGTTCTGGAGATGAATGGTGCTGATGGTTGTACAACTTTGTGAATGTACCTAATGCCACTGAATTAATTGTATATGTTAAAATGGTTAAAACGGTAACTTTTTATGTTATGTATATTTTACCACAGTAAAAAAAAAAAAAAAAAAACACTTTAAAACTCTTTTACAATGGCCTGTTCTGACCTTAGGGTGCTTGCCCAATTCCAGGTACAAGTAGAAATCTCCTGAATGAACAGCAAAAGCTCATAGCCTGAATCAGGGCAGACCTAGAAAGAGCCCAAGACTAAAACACCGCATTTCCAATTGGCTTATTTTTACCAGGATAACAAAACTAAATCATGTTAGAAACACTAGACCAGGGACTTCCCTGGTGGTCCAGTGGTAAAGAATCCACCTTACAATGCAGGGGATGAGGGTCTGATCCCTGGTCAGGGAACTAAGATCCCACATGCCATGGGGCAACTAAGCCTGTGTGCCACAACGACTGAGCTCGTGCGCCTCAACTAGAGAGCCCGCATGCCGCAAACTACAAAGCCCACATGCTCTGGAACCCGCACGCCATAACTACAGAGCCCAGGCACCCTGGAGCCTGCGCCACAACTAGAGAAGAGAAAACCCGCATGCCACAACTAGAGAAAAGCCCACATGCTGCAACGAAAGATCCTGCATGCCTCAGTGAAGATCCCGCGTGCCCGCAACTAAGACGCAAAGCAGCCAAAAATAAATAAAATAATAAATAAATCTTTTTTTTTTAAAAAGAAAAGGAACACTAGAGCACCCAGTACTATACACATACAAAGAAAAATGTTAGTGAAATTTAGTAACCACTTATGTACCTTGCTTAAAATAATATCCCTTGGATTTAATAAAGGTGTCCTCTGTCCTATCCTAAATCCAGGTGACATAAGAGGATGAAGATGCCTGTAGGTGACTGGGTTAAGTGAGGCTGCTGTGAAATTCAGTTGTAAAATTTTAGAATAGTATTTTTCCACACCTCTGAGGACATGAGAAAATAGATATTACAACTAGAATTTAAATGGGATGAGAAGTCAGGATATCAGTTCTAATCACTTGGTGGTTTGGGGGGAATGAATAAGCTGGGGATATACCATTAATGTATAAGTCAGAAGGAGAATCAACTTTTTTGGGGGTCATTAAAGTACATGGTATATTCACATTCACACAGAAGAACTTGCACATGTGTCAAGACACATGGAAAAAAAGTCTCCAAAGCAGCAAAACATGGGAACCAACCCTAATGCTCAACAATAAGAGAATGGATAAATAAACTGTGGAATACGTGCCAACAAATAACATATAGTTACATACAACAATATGGATAATTCTTTAAAACTTAATTTTGAGTTTTTTAAAAGTGAGGTTATATATACCCTTTTTATAAATCAAAAAAAAAACAAGCAAAGGTAAACAAAATTATGTAGGAATACTTACATAAGTCATAAAACTATTTTACAGTAAAATCGGGTAATGGTTAACACAAAATCCAGGGTTGGGAGGGGCACAAGGAATGGCATAGGAGAAGGGCATAAAGAAAGATACAACAGTATAGGTAACAATCTAGTTCTTTTTTTCTAGCCTTCTGTTTATTTTCCTTAATGGCTTTATTGAGATACAACTCACGTATGATACAATTCACCCATTTGAAGTGTACAATATGATGATGTTCAAAACCATCACCAGTTAATTTTAGTACATTTTGTCAGCTCAAAAAGAAACACTATACCCTTTAACTATCACCACCCACCCCTCACATCAACCCCCATCCCTAAGAAACCACTAATCTACTTTCTGCCTCTATTCATTGCCCTGGTCTGAATATTTCCATATGAACAGAAAATCATACAGTGTGTGATCTTTTGTGACTAACTTCTTTTACTTAGAATAATGTTTTCAAGGTACATACTTGTTGTAGCATGTATCAGTATTTCATTCTTTTTTTTTTTTATTTTTTTTTTTATTTTTTTTTATTTATTTTTTTGTGGTACGCGGGCCTCTCACTGTTGTGGCCTCTCCCGTTGCAGAGCACAGGCTCCAGACGCGCAGGCTCAGCGGCCATGGCTCACGGGCCCAGCTGCTCCGCGGCACGTGGGATCTTCCCAGACCGGGGCACGAACCCGTGTCCCCTGCATCGGCAGGCGGACTCTCAACCACTGCGCCACCAGGGAAGCCCTTCATTCTTTTTATGGCCAAATAATATCCCATTGTATGGATATACCATATTATATTTATCCATTCATCAGCTGATGAATATTTGGGTTGTTTCTACCTTTTGGTTGTTATGAATGTTGTCGGTATAAACATTTGTGTATAGTTTTTGTGTGGACATATGCTTTCATTTCTCTTGGATATATATACTTAGAGTGAAACTGCTGTATCATATGGTAACTCTGTTTAACTTTTGAGGAACTGCCAAATTGTTTTCCAAAGCAGCTGCACCAGATGATATTCCCACCAGCAACGTATAAGGGTTCCAATTCCTTCACATCCTCACCAACACATATTAACTGGCTTTTTGATTCTAGCCATCCTAGTGGGTGTGAAGTGGTATCTCACTGTAGTTTTGATTTGCATTTCTCTGATGAATAATGATATTGAACATCTTTTCATATGCTTATTGGCCATGTGTATATATTCTTGGGAGAAATAGCCATTTAGATATCTTGACCATTTTTAGATTGGGTTAATTATCTTTTTATCGTTGAGTTGTAAGAACTCTTCATATATTTTGGATACAAGTTCCTTACCAGATATAGGATTTTTAAATATTTTCTCCCATTCTGTGGGTTACCTTTTCACAATTATCTAGTTCTTATGCCCTAGGTTTTAAAGCTGTGACAGGGTTACAGGTGGTCACTGAATATAATGCTTATAGCTAACATAAACTTAGCAAATTATTCTTATGTATTTTACATAATTAATGAATTAAAAATAAAACCTCGTGCTGCCAGTGTCCTTGTCTTCACGGTGAGCCTCAACTGCCCCCCACCTCGGCAGGAGACCCTCCAACGCTAGCAGGGTTTCTGAAGAGAATTCTTATCCTGTTCCTTTGTAGGTCGTTACAGAGTACTGAGTAGAGTTCCCTGTGCTACACATCTGAGCCGTGTGTAGGACACACTCTTGGTGCTCCAGCCAGGCGTCAGGGCTGTGCCACTGAGGTGGGAGAGCCAAATTCAGGACACTGGTCCACAAGAGACCTCCCAGCTCCACGTAATATCAAACGGCAAAAATCTCCCAGAGATCTCCATCTCAACACCAACACCCAGCTTCACTCAACGACCAGGAAGCTACAGTGCTGGACACCCTATACCAAACAACTAGCAAGACAGGAACACAACCCCACTCATTAGCAGAGAGGCTGCCTAAAATCATAATAAGGCCACAGACAACCCAAAACACACCACCAGACGTGGACCTGCCCACCAGAAAGACAAGATCCAGCCTGACCCACCAGAACACAGGCACCAGTCGCCTCCACCAGGAAACCTACACAACCCACTGAACCAACCTTAGCCACTGGGGACAGACACCAAAATCAACGGGAACCACAAACCTGCAGCCTGCGAAAAGGAGACCCCAAACACAGTAAGATAAGCAAAATGAAAAGACAGAAAAACACACAGTAGATGAAGGAGCAAGGTAAAAACCCACCAGACCTAACAAATGAAGAGGAAATAGGCAGTCTACCTGAAAAAGAATTCAGAATAATGATAGTAAAGATGATCCAACATCTTGGAAATAGAATAGAGGAAATGCAGGAAACATTTAACAAGGACCTAGAAGAACTAAAGATGAAACAAGCAACAATGAACAACACAATAAATGAAATTAAAAATACTCTAGAAGGGATCAATAGCAGAATAACTGAGGCAGAAGAACAGATAAGTGACCTGGAAGATAAAATAGTGGAAATAACTACCACAGAGCAGAATAAAGAAAAAAGAATGAAAAGAACTGAGGACAGTCTCAGAGACCTCTGGGACAACATTAAACGCACCAACATTCGAATTATAGGGGTTCCAGAAGAAGAAGAGAAAAAGAAAGGGACTGAGAAAATATTTGAAGAGATTATAGTTGAAAACTTCCCTAATATGGGAAAGGAAATAGTTAATCAAGTCCAGGAAGCACAGAGAGTCCCATATAGGATAAATCCAAGGAGAAACACGCCAAGATACATATTAATCAAACTGTCAAAAATTAAATACAAAGAAAACATATTAAAAGCAGCAAGGGAAAAACAACAAATAACACACAAGGGAATCCCCATAAGGTTAACAGCTATCTTTCAGTAGAAACTCTGCAATCCAGAAGGGACTGTCAGGACATATTTAAAGTGATGAAGGAGAAAAACCTACAACCAAGATTATTCTACCCAGCAAGGATCTCATTCAGATTTGATGGAGGAATTAAACACTTCACAGACAAGCAAAAGCTGAGAGAGTTCAGCACCACCAAACCAGCTTTACAACAAATGCTAAAGGATCTTCTCTAGGCAAGAAACACAAGAGAAGGAAAAGACCTACAACAACAAACCCAAAACAATTAAGAAAATGGGAATAGGAATATACATACCGATAATTACCTTAAATGTAAATGGATTAAATGCTCCCACCAAAAGACACAGACTGGCTGAATGGATACAAAAACAAGACCCATGTATATGCTGTCTACAAGAGACCCACTTCAGACCTAGAGACACATACAGACTGAAAGTGAGGGGATGGAAAAAGATATTCCATGCAAATGGAAACCAAAAGAAAGCTGGAGTAGCAATTCTCATATCAGACAAAACAGACTTTAAAATAAAAACTATTAGAAGAGACAAAGAAGGAAACTACATAATGATCAAGGGATCCATCCAAGAAGAAGATATAACAATTGTAAATATTTATGCACCCAACATAGGAGCACCTCAATACATAAGGCAAATACTAACAGCCATAAAAGGGGAAATCGACAGTAACACAATCATAGTAGGGGACGTTAACTTCCCACTTAAACCAATGGACAGATCATCCAAAATGAAAATAAAAAAGGAAACACAAGCTTTAAATGACACATTAAACAAGATGGACTTAATTGATATTTATAGGACATTCCATCCAAAAACAACAGAATACACATTTTTCTCAAGTGCTCATGGAACATTCTCCAGGATAGATCATATCTTGGGTCACAAATCAAGCCTTGGTAAATTTAAGAAAACTGAAATTGTATCAAGTATCTTTTCTGACAACAATGCTATGAGACTAGATATCAATTACAGGAAAAGAGCTGTAAAAAATACAAACACATGGAGGCTAAACAATACACTACTTAATAACGAAGTGATCACTGAAGAAATCAAAGAGGAAGTCAAAAAATACCTAGAAACAAATGACAATGGAGACACGACGACCCAAAACCTATGGGATGCAGCAAAAGCAGTTCTAAGAGGGACGTTTATAGCAATACAATCCCACCTTAAGAAACAGGAAACAGCTGAAATAAACAACCTAACCTTGCACCTAAAGCAATTAGAGAAAGAAGAACAAAAAAAACCCCCAAAGTTAGCAGAAGGAAAGAAATCATAAAGATCAGATCAGAAATAAATGAAAAAGAAATGAAGGCAATGATAGCAAAGATCAATAAAACTAAAAGCTGGTTCTTTGAGAAGATTAAAAAAATTGATAAACCATTAGCCAGACTCATCAAGAAAAAAAGGGAGAAGACTCAAATCAATAGAATTAGAAATGAAAAAGGAGAAGTAACAACTGACACTGCAGAAATACAAAAGATCATGAGAGATTACTACAAGCAACTCTATGCCAATAAAATGGACAACCTGGAAGAAATGGACAAATTCTTAGAAATGCACAACCTGCCAAGACTGAACCAGGAAGAAATAGAAAATATGAACAGACTAATCACAAGCACTGAAATTGAAACTGTGATTAAAAGTCTTCCAACAAACAAAAGCTCAGGACCAGATGGCTTCACAGGCGAATTCTATCAAACATTTAGAGAAGAGCTAACACCTATCCTTCTCAAACTTTTCAGGAATATAGCAGAGGGAGGAACACTCCCAAACTCATTCTACGAGGCCACCATCACCCTGATGCCAAAACCAGACAAGGATGTCACAAAGAAAGAAAACTACAGGCCAATATCACTGATGAACATAAATGCAAAAATCCTCAACAAAATACTAGCAAACAGAATCCAACAGCACATTAAAAGGATCATACACCACGATCAAGTGGGGTTTATTCCAGGAATGCAAGGATTCTTCAGTATATGCAAATCAATCAATGTGATACACCATATTAACAAATTGAAGGAGAAAAACCATATGGTCATCTCAATAGATGCAGAGAAAGCTTTCAACAAAATTCAACACCCATTTATGATAAAAAACCCTCCAGAAAGTAGGCATAGAGGGAACTTTCCTCAATATAATAAAGGCCATATATGACAAACCCACAGCCAACATCGTCCTCAATAGTGGAAAACTGAAACCATTTCCACTAGGATCAGGAACAAGATAAGGTTGCCCACTCTCACCACTCTTATTCAACCTAGTTTTGGAAGTTTTAGCCACAGCAATCAGAGAAGAAAAGGAAATAAAAGGAATCCAAATCGGAAAAGAAAAAGTAAAGCTGTCACTGTTTGCAGATGACATGATACTATACATAGAGAATCCTAAAGATGCTACCAGAAAACTACTAGAGCTAATCAATGAATTTGGTAAAGTAGCAGGATACAAAATTAATGCACAGAAATCTCTGGCATTCCTGTACACTAATGATAAAAAATCTGAAAGTGAAATCAAGAAAACACTCCCATTTACCACTGCAACAAAAAGAATAAAATATCTAGGAATAAACCTACCTAAGGAGACAAAAGACCTCTATGCAGAAAATTGTAAGACACTGATGAAAGAAATTAAAGATGATACAAATAAATGGAGAGATATACCATGTTCTTGGATTGGAAGAATCAACATTGTGAAAATGACTCTACTACCCATAGCAATCTACAGATTCAACGCAATCCCTATCAAACTACCACTGGCATTTTTCACAGAACTAGAACAAAAAATTTCACAATTTGTATGGAAACACAGAAGACCCCGAACAGCCAAAGCAATCTTGAGAACGAAAAATGGAGCTGGAGGAATCAGGCTCCCTGACTTTAGACTATACTACAAAGCTACAGTAATCAAGACAGTATGGTACTGGCACAAAAACAGAAATATAGATCAATGGAACAGGATAGAAAGCCCAGAGATAAACCCACGCACATATGGTCACCTTATCTTTGATAAAGGAGGCAAGAATATAAAGAGAAGAAAAGACAGCCTCTTCAATAAGTGGTGCTGGGAAAACTGGACAGGGACATGTAAAAGTATGAAATTAGAACACTCCCTAACACCATACACAAAAATAAACTCAAAATGGATTAAAGACCTAAATGTAAGGCCAGAAACTATCAAACTCTTAGAGGAAAACATAGGCAGAACACTCTCTGACATAAATCACAGCAAGATCCTTTTTGATCCACCTCCCAGAGAAATGGAAATAAAATAAAAAATAAACAAATGGGACCTAATGAAACTTAAAAGCTTTTGCACAGCAAAGGAAACCATAAAGAAGACCAAAAGACAACCCTCAGAATGGGAGAATATATTTGCAAATGAAGCAACTGACAAAGGATTAACCTCCAAAATTTACAAGCAGCTCATGCAGCTCAATAACAAAAAAACAAACAACCCAATCCAAAAATGGGCAGAAGACCTAAATAGACATTTCTCCAAAGAAGATATACAGATTGCCAACAAACCTATGAAAGAATGCTCAATATCATTAATCATTAGAGAAATGCAAATCAAAACTACAATGAGATACCATCTCACACTGGTCAGAATGGCCATCATCAAGAAATCTAGAAACAATAAATGCTGGAGAGGGTGTGGAGAAAAGGGAACCCTCTTGCACTTTTGGTGGGAATGTAAATTGATACAGCCACTGTGGAGAACAGTATGGAGGTTCCTTAAAAAACTACAAATAGAACTACCATATGACCCAGCAATCCCACTACTGGGCACATACCCTGAGAAAACCATAATTCAGAAAGAGTCATGTACCAAAATGTTCATTGCAGCTCTATTTACAATAGCCAGGACATGGAAGCAACCTAAGTGTCCATCAACAGATGAATGGATAAAGAAGATGTGGCACATATATACAATGGAACATTACTCAGCCATAAAAAGAAACGAAATTGAGTTATTTGTGGTGAGGTGGATGGACCTAGAGTCTGTCATACAGAGTGAAGTAAGTCAGAAAGAGAAAAACAAATACCGTATGCTAACACATATATATGGAAGGGGTAAGACGGGAATAAAGACAAAGACCTACTAGAGCATGGACTTGAGGACAGGGGGAGGGGGAGGAGGAGGCTGTGACAAGGTGAGAGAGCGGCATGGACATATATACAGTACCAAACGTAAAGTGGATAGCTAGTAGGAAGCAGCCGCGTAGCACAGGGAGATCAGCTAGGTGGTTTGTGACCGCCTACAGGGGTAGGATAGGGAGGCTGGGAGGGAGGGAGACGCAGGAGGGAAGAGAAATGGGAACATGTGTATATGTATAACTGATTCACTTTGTTATAAAACAGAAACTAACACACCATTGTAAAGCAATTATACTCCAATAAAGATGTTAATAAATAAATAAATAAATAAATAAAACCTCATGCATAAAGATGTCTGTTAGGAAATATTTAACACAAAACAAAATGCTGTGATGCCCAAAATAAGTTAATGCTACTCTTGAAGGCATTAACTTAATGCCTGGGTATGACTTAGGCACCCGGAGAACCTGGCCCATTAATTCTTTCAAAACGTTGCTCTCCAAATTCCACCACATGGTAGCGGGGAGTAGGAAACTACTAACAACAGGACAAACCTGCCCCCTCTCCCCTCCTGTTTTTGTGTCCCCCCCTGCTCTCCCGAGCTAAAAATGAATTTTACATTTTTAATGCCTGAAAAAAAAGAAGACTACTTCAGTACTGTTGACAATTATACGAACTTCAAATTTCAGTGTCCATGAATAAAGTGAAATACAGCCACACCATTCCTTTAGGTATTGCCTGTGCCTGCTTTTAAGCTACAACAGCACAGATGAGAAGTTACTAAAGAGACCACATAGACAAGAAAACCTACAAGTTTACTATCCAGCCTTTTACTCAAAAAGTTTGCCAAACCTTACTATATCAACAAGTTAAATTACCTCTCACTTCTACAATGAGTAGCAAAAAAACCTATTTCCTACTAGCCATGACCACCTTGACAGTCACCCTCTTGATTTCTCAGTCAATTTTTTCTCTTTAACTTTAATAAATATTTATACAGTACTTCGATTCTAATTTTATTAAGGAGTTTTACATTTGGGGATCATAGAGTAGTCTTTCCTTGTAAAATAAGGTGGTATCTTCAAAAAGTCATGATCCAGCCACACTCAAACTACTGGGTTAATCATTTTAACAAACTTTTATTGCCTGCTCATTACATGCTGTGAGTCAAATACTTCTTGGTGCAGTAAAAACTACCCAAAACCCCATCCTTGCCCTCAAGAGGCTTACAGTCTAATTAGACTCTAGTAACTATAAGAACAATTTCCCCAAAGATCACTCCACAGTTGAATCTTACATTAAGTGGTCTTAGATATTTTACCAAGAATTCTAAGCTATGTTCCTTAAATAAAAAAGAAGTCTTATATAAGCAGTAAATAGTACTCTGCAAAGAATTCAGATAAACTTCGGTGGTTTAAGTCCCGTAACTTCTGCATTCCCATGACCATGTAATCAAAGCTTCTTGATCTTTTTTGCTGTGTTCTTCTCCGCTTTGGCTGTTTGGACCTAATCCTAATTCAATATACTAAATGTAGTCACCCATATTCACTCATTTTAGAGAACGCACCAATTCAAATATCGCTGAAACTTGCAAACCTGTGTTGCCGGATACCACTCTGATGGCAATGAAGGCAAGGCCGTTTGCATATGTGATTATTAGTCCCCAAAGTGATGACAACGAGGCTACTTCCACAAACAACCCTCTACCCAAAGGAGACAGAGACCTAGCTGTGAGGTGACCTCTTCGGAGCTGTCCCTCAATGCCTCAGTGGCCTTCGCATTTTTTTAAAGTGACTCATGGCCTCAAGTCAGTTTCTGCAGAGAAGCCAGGTCCGTCCCTTTCCAGCACTTCCTGGCTAGGGTCAAATTCAGTCCAATGACAGCCCTCCCCCCAACGACCCCGCACCCCTCTGAGGCTCAGAGCCAAACTGGCGAGAAGCCCCAAAGTTAGATCAGCCTGGAGCGTGGCCGCAAGGCCCTGGCCGTCCGTCCAGCCCCAAGCCCGCTCCGCGCCCGCACCGCCTTCCGGGCAGGCCAGCGCGCGCCGGGGCAGGCGGCGGGGGCAGGGAGCGCCGCTGCGCTGACCCAGATGGGGCGCCCGCCCGCGCCCGGGTCCCCGGCACCCAGGCCCCGCGTTCGCCCGCGTCCCCGGCATCCTGGGCCCTCAGGCACCAGCCTGGTCTTTATTCCTCGTGCGCCGCCCGCCCCGGCCCCTCTGCACCCCACCCATTGAGCGCAACTTCCGAGCGCGGCCGCGGAGCGCCCCCCGCACCTGCCCGCCGGCCCCTCCCGGCCCGGCTGCTCCGGATTACCTGCTTGGGGGTCCTGCGGTCTGGTGCTGGGCGATGCCGATCCGTTGCTCGGCCCCTCGCGCCCTCCTCCCGCCTGCCCTCCTCCCCTCCTCCTCCCCCCTGAGTAGGAGTCGGTGTCAGTCACGCCGCTCCTGGGGAGAGTGGCCGGCGGCTTCCGGGAGCTCCAAATACAGACAAGTCGAGGGGGAGAGAGAGGGAGAGGGAGGAAGGGAGGAGAGCCAAGCTCCGCGGGTGGGGAGTGGAAATAAAGGGGAGCGGAGAGGAGAGGGGGATGGAGGAAAGGAGGGGCAGCTGGGCCGTGGGAGAAAGAGAGGGAGATGAGGAAGGCAGAGGGCGGCAGGCTCTGAAAGAAATGAATTCGCTGCATCAGGCAGCATTGCAAAGAAGTCTGGAAAGATCCGGGAGGCTCCTGGCTGAAGGAGCCACAGATTGGATCCTCAAACACTTGTGCAGAGAAATGATGGGTCCTTAAGAAGCAAGACACGGGCCTGTGTGTTCCCCAACCCCAGGATAGGGATAAAGGTCCTGGCTGGAAGGGAGGTGGACAAGCAACACTTTAGCTAGATATCAAGTTGCGATGCACTCATATTTTGTAACGACATTTTTAAAATGTATTTTTAAATGCATTTTACATACATCTTTTTAAAAAATTACCTGTTTAAAAATAAATGTACCCTAAACCAATTAATTTACTTTTATTGTACGTATTTGTGGCCATTCCTATTTATATGTTGATTGTAATTTCAAAGTTGGAGATTTTTACTTTTTTGTTAACACTGTTAGAAGGAAAACACTGATTTTCAACTTTCATTAGTTTATTTCCATCTGAAAAAGTAGACTTGAAGCTCTTCATTGAAAGAATGCTAGGAAGATAATTACAGAGAAGAGAGAAGGGGGGTGTAATCGATACTTCTTAAAGCAATATTTCCAAACAAACACTAGGATGAGTATCTAAAAAGCCAATATTCTCTGTCAGTGTTTAAATTGCATGTAATTTGGTTCTGTGCATTACAAGGCTTATTCTAACCCCACAGGTCACAACTTAAATGAAGGTTTTTCCTATCACACATTGCTCTTGTCCTACAGTGGTGATGAGGAGTGCCTCTTTGCTCCCCTTTGTCTGGAAAAAAGGGAACCAAAATGACATTGCTTATGTCATTGATAACATTGCTAAATGAATGCATACACTGCAAATATCCAGGGGGCCAGTGCTGTCCCTATCATGCACATGCCTTGCATTTGGTAGGTAATTAATACATTTATACTGAAGAATGAATGAATGAAATTATATATATACATTTATGTTCCAGGGATGCAAAAAATAATATATCCTTAAGAACCAATTTTTACAGGTTCAAAGGAAACTTCCAAGCATCCAGTCTAACATGACTTATTTTTCTCTAGCATTAGCTTCAGCAATCATTAATAGAGCATTTCTTTCAGCTAAGTATATTTTGCACTGGAGTATAAAGGTGAATGAGGCACAAATCCTCCCCTTAGGTTTATAAGATAGTAAGAAGATGAAGAGAGTATAAAAATAACTACAGTGTAAGAAAGACTATAAAACATGTCCTAAGAGAAATATGAACAAAGTTTGTGGATGTGCAGAAGAGGGAGGTTGCTTCTAGTGCTGGGGACCAGAGAATGCATCCTGGTGGAAGTAAGAGTTGAGTCTTCAAGCAGAAATGACAATAAGAATGGGCAGTGGGGGAAGGGCACTCAAGATGAAAGGACAGCAGGAATAAAGATGGAGAGGTGATAAAGGATGGGACATGTATGAAGGACAGTGGGTGAGCTTTGCTGGAATGGAGAGCTGTGGGACCCAGATCTGGGAAGAAAGGATAGGTCCCAGCAGATGGAGGCCTTCAATCTTAGCCTAAGTTGTTTGAACCCTAAGGGGCAGGCACTGGGGGATTGTTGACAGTTCTGGAGCAGAATCATGATAACAGTTAATTTGGTGACGTTGTCTAGGATTGGAAAAAGATAGGAGACAGGGAAATTCTCTAAGAAATAATTCACTAGTTTGGAGGGGAAAGTAATGAGTCTTAAGCCGGTGCCTGAATTCTTCCCTTAACTAATTCCATCTCACACAGACAGCATCTGTCTGCTATGTGATGGATGCCCAATGGGGCTACCCCCCAGTGAACTCTTCTTTCTCACAACTCTCTAGCATTTATTGTCCATATTTTCCAACTAGACCTGAAAGTTCCAAGAAAGCAAAGATAATGTCTGTTTAAAGGTTCAAGGCTATTTTCTGGAGGCTGAGCAGAGAAGAGTCATTGAGTACATATTTATTGATACATTTTTCTTTTACAGGATTAGTTCTGAAGGTGGTGGAGTTGGAAAGAAGAGGACAGATGCTGGGCTCTTCTAAATCTTTTCAGACCGTGAGATTCCCACCCAAACTCTTGCTTTTCTCCTTAAGAGACGATCTCATTATCTGCTGTACAAGGAGGCTGATGCCATGTTAACTTCTATACCTTTTCCTTACACTTAATTTAAACTAATGTCCCCTTTGTTGCCAAAGCTAACAATATTCTTGTCTTATTCCACCTTGGTCCTCTACATTGCATCTGAGACTCCTCCTCCCCACTGATTTTGTCCCTCTGGATAACATTCCAGTTGCCACCAGCCAGGCTGTACCAGAAAGCTGGTAACACAGTAGACACATGGGGGGGGGCATCTTTGGAATGGTTGTGCTGTTCTGCCTTTCTTATAGTGTAAAACTATAGTGTAAAACTTTTAAATTGACAATTTTATATGAAGGGGCTTTGCTAGGATCTCAACACAGAGTAGGTGACTCAGGACCTTGAAATTCACAGTCTATAAAGCTTCTACAAGAATCAAGCGAAATCCAGACTTCCGTGATCCTCTCCCAGAATCTGCTCCTGAGCTTTACGCGCACCTGCGGAGCAGTCTGACATGCAGGAGGCCAACCATCTCTGAGCTGGCTTGCTGAAGAATTCTCCCCCAAAGTGATGTACTGGACGGAAACAAACGAACCCAAATATACCCTCTTCCTAAGCAGTGTTCATGCTTCTCAAAGAGGTGCAAGGAGAGAGAATGGGTCCCTGGATTCTCAGTTGTGCCCTAAATGAAGTTATGCTATAGGGGCCCAGGTCTCTGTGAAGCCTATTCCACCCTCATGACTGCTGAGATACTGAGACCAGATTATAGTCCCCTTGCTGTTTTACCTGAATCCCCTTTCACCTTTTCCAGTAAGAGACCATACCAGCAACAGCCAATGAACACAGTGTCCTTTTTTTGGAGCTTTTCCCAGCCAATGAGGAGGAAAGGAGAATGATGACATGCCTCCACAAACATGCCTTCTCAGGAGTTCAAGTTTTGAGGAACACGTTACCAGTGTCCCATGAGAGTTGGCATTTCATTTCAATAATTCCCAAGTGGAAAGTTATCAATGGTAATTTTATCAGCAGCTGATACACACATTGTGGGTGCTGAGAATGCCACACTCTCAGCAAACAGAGCATAATAATCATAGATAAAACTGACTGCGCACTTACCACGTGAATGAGTCCTTTATAGTCTTTCTTCTTAAAGAGGGAACCGGGGTAGCTCAGCTCTTGCATCCTGACCCTCCTCCTCTTCACTGGAAGCTTGTGCTCGAGAAGTCAAAGGCTCTAAAAACAAATTTAAAATATTCCAAACTTTTGCCATGTGAAGGTCCTTAGTAAAGATTTCTATCTGATTTACTTCCGTATGTCCTGACCCAGCATCTGTAAGAGAGAGGATTCTTTGATGGCTACACTATGTGGTCTGATTTTCCCTGACGTGGAGGAATTATACTGAGCGTTCACTGGGTGGGACAGCTACAAAGTACGGCAGAGCTGTGGCCACATCATATAACCTTTGCAACACCACACCCCCATTACCCACTTCTCCTCCACCACCGCACATGGCCCCAGCCTCCTTTGGCTACACCTTGTTCTTGGTCACATAGTTCTGGCACATGGAAACAAATTGGAGGTAGCAGCACACAGCCCTCTTTTTCCCAAGGTGAGGATTCTCAGTCATTATTTTGATAATTCTGTCCACCCACAAATGGGGGTGGGAGTGGGGGAGTGGGAAAGATGAGCACGCAAGGTGAGTGGATGAACTGTAAAGGGAAGAAAGCAAAGGTGAGCAATGCCAGTTTCCCTAGCACTGCAGACACTAAAAATGACACTTTTTATTTGTTCAGTGAATTCTTAACCTGAGATCCCTAGACAGGCTTCAGGAGTCTATGAGCTCCATGAATCGTGTGTTATGTTTTAGGTTTTGTGCATTTATCTGAGGAGATGATCCACAGCTTTTATCATATTTTTTTGGAGTCATCTATGTTGAAATATTGACCGAGATATCAATGATTTTATGGAAGTGCAAAACAGAGAACTGGCTCCTTCCTACTTTTTCTTTCCAAGTCCCTCCGCAAAGACAGAATCTCAGGCTCAGGTGAACAGAGGCTTTGGTTCTTCAGAACAGAGGTGCGATCAGCCTTGCTGAACAGAATTATCCAGGCAGATCATGTTTGGTATGTTCAATCTTTTGGGGATATCTTCTCTTTTTAAAGGGCATCTTGTGATGGTCATACTTTAACTCAAAGGGATAATTCACTAATCCCAGGCACCGAGGGGGGGGAATGGGGTAAGGTTCAGAGGTATTTGAGAAGATGACAAGGGCTAGTGGACACCACTCAGGCCACTGGGCATGTCTCTAATAATCCACTTTGTGGATAAAACTGTCCCTGCATGAAAATTTTATGTCATTAGAAATAGATGAGACTGCTGGTCTTAAACCTAAGGATTCTTTTTATATTCCACTGATTTGTTGGAGCTATACCTAAATACTCCAGTCTACATTTATCTCTTCTGTCACTGAATCCCTTGGAATTTGAATAAATTTACTGTTTATTCATTAAAATATCAATATAAAGAAATTACTCTTAAATTTTTTCCCCCGTTTTCTGTTTTCCAGGTCTCCCCTGTCTATATTTAAATGCCTCATGGCAGGACCATAGTCCAAATTTACTTTATGTCATTATGTAATGCTAAAGAAAGTGCTGCCCATAGTCTTTTTTTTTTAATTCAAACAGAAAGTCACAAAAATTATTATCATCCTCATCAGTTCACTCAGTCCCATGTAATTAATTTTTTTTAATCTTGATTTTTTGTTAGCACTTTTATGAATTCATCAGTTTCCATAGTCTCTTCCTCTTGGCATATGTTGACAAAGAGCCTCCATTCGCCTGTTGGCCAGGTGCCCTTGTGCCGGGGACACCTGCCCAGCTGTACACAGTGGCCCTAACCAAGGAGAACATGACATGCAATCAATGGTCAGTAAGTAGTTTCCATTGGTTTGCTTACTGAAACAAATCCAGATTTAAAGTCAGAGCTCAGAGAAAGAGACAAATGTGTCTGAAATAGTATAGAAAATAAAACCATTGCCCATGGTGTTTAATATATATTTTAAAAATTCTAATTACTGGGAAGAAATAAGATGACTTTGAAAACAAAATTAATATGAGAAGTAATAGGATTAATCATAATTAGTTAAAATTAACCAATAATTGTAATAATCAGCCATATTAATAAAAACAGAATTAATAACAGCCAGATTCAAAGTCTGGAGACAGTCTAAGGGAGAAAGATTATCCAAGAGAATTTAAGAGACCTAGTGGTATCAATATGAATCCAGAAAGAGTACAGAGAAAGGGGCCAACACGGTATTTAATTCTTCTGAGTGTAAAGAAGGCCTGAGAAGGTGAGTTGCCTGAGACCAATGGTTAGACAAGGGTTTATTAGTAATAAGGCAAACTTATTTATCTTTCATTTGAAAGGAGTATCTTAAAACTAATGAAAATAGGGAATTCCCTGGCGGTCCAGTGGTTAAAACTCGGTGCTTTCACTGCCGTGGGCCCAGGCTTGATCCCTGCTTGGGGATCTAAGATCCCACAAGCCGCGCGGTGCAGGCAAAACAAACAAACAAACAAAAAATAATGAAAATACAGAACAAAAATAATCATTTCATCCTAACATGACACACTAGTATTTGTATGTTCTTTCATTTCTTTTCATGTTTTCTATGTGATATACTTTGTCGCTGGAAGTTAAAAGCAAAGTCAAAATGTATAGCTAAAATAGAGAATTAGATTTCAGTTTAAAAACTAAGATTATGTTTATTAAGGGGAACACACTTGCCTCTCTCATTTGATCACAGCAAAAGTAATACTTATATAGTATTGCTGTAAGATGAAACAGCTAACGATGGGGAAGAAAGAAAGACTGAAGGATGTGGAGAAGTCTACCTAGAACTTACCCAGAATTAACAACGCTCTTTTAAGTGATGGAAATGCCACAATATCCGTCCACCACCCACCTGGTGCACAGAAGGCTCTCAACTGATATTGGTTGAACTGAATGTTTGACACATAACATTCAGTTAGAGAACCACCTAGAAAATATGCATTGTCTAGAAGAAACTTTCATTGTTCAAAATAATTTTAAACAGTAAATATAACAATCAATGGTCTATTATGAATTTAATGTTGTACATATGTATTATATACTTAGCATGTATTAAATACAAAGTATGTTTAATACATATGAAATAAAAAGTGGGTTGACCTGCAATTTCATGGAATCACTAAGACAGCAAGTGGAAAATTCCAAAACAATAACTCCGTCTAATCAGCTATATTCCTAGTCAGGGCACCTAAAAACATTTTACAATGGACAACTCTAGTTATCCAAGTTTCTGCCTGTTTTAGGTCAAGAGTCATCAACAAAACAGGAAGGATTAACTTCAAATAATTTTCCCGGCTAGATCTCACACTTGGAAAATAGTATTCTATTGAGTTTTGTGGATTCCTCCGTTTTTTGGAAACAACACAATCCAGATTAAGTATTTTGTAATGATCCAAAATAAGAAAAGAAAAGAAAAGAAAAAGAGGCTGATTTAAAACCTTGATCCTTCTTTATGACACCTCAAGAGTTTTGCTGATGTGATCCGGTTGCTTCTCAGCAAATGTAAGGGATAGACTCAGGAGTTATTTAGGAGTCTGATCTACATGAAAGGAAGATCTATGAGCCTTCTTACCAATTCTGGTCAGACAAGCCAGCATTTGTCTCCTCCTTCTCTCCCCCACACTTCCCACCCTAGATTATCTCCATCATCTTGTGACCAAAGTAGAAAATAACTCCCCAGCTGTCAGTGGCTTTCTCAGCTGCCAACACAAGAACTTGATCACGCAGAGGGAAACTCCTGACTTAAGGAAAGACAGTCAACATGCACACTTTTGTTTATACCATCCGGGCTTCTGGTGGTGGTCATGGGGTGTACCTCTGCCTGCATCCACCAGTGCTCCCTGAAGCTACAGTAAAGACTCAGCTTTTTGTTGTTGTTATTATTCTTTTAGCTTTTGCATAACTGGCCTTGCCTTTTGAATATCTCACATGGACCACTGGCCACCAGGTTTTATATGATATAGAGAGAATATAACTTTGTTCACTTTCTGCCATTTTAGAAATTCTCTGGGTCCTGTTGAACCTGTTAATAGTGAATAGTGGACCAGTGGTGGGAGGAAGGGAGGAGGCTCTGACTGAGAAGCTGCGGCCTTGCTCAGTGTTGGCTCTTTGTCCATGCTTCTACTTTTCAAGAATCAATAGGGTTGGAAGCTGGAGACACTGGAGGTGTGTGACAGAGAGGAGAAAGGCGAAGATACTCGTAGATCCATCTGGCAGTGCATGCATGGAGGATGGAGGGAGGACTGGAAGAGGTAGCAGGAAAGGCATGGGGCTCTGTACAGGGCAGAGAGAATGGACAAAGCCAGAGCTAGGACCAGCCCGTGGTGCCAGGGTTGGCTGGCTGGCTGGCTGGGCTGTGGGTGTCTTGGGGACGTGGAACCAATGCCTGGGATAAAAAGCTCCACGTCCACCACCCATGACCATGTGGCAGGTCTCCCTGAAAGTAGTCCTGAATTTAAAAGGAAAGCGTCTAGAAGGGCTATATTTTTGATTTTTTAAGGATAATAAAAGCATTAATGGGTGAGATTCTGCATTTTTGACTAAGTATCTATAATTTTGTGAATTTCTCCCAGTGGTGATGAAATAATAGTGGATGAAGTAAAATCAATGTAAGCTCTGCAAATACCTGTGGGGAGAGGGTGACAGACAGGAAGGGGGAGGATTCTACAGCACAGAATGGAGTATAGTCTATAGTTCCAGTTTCTGACATGATGAGGAGGAAGGAGAAGATGCAGGGCTTAACTCTAAGTTGACTTCAAAAAAAAAAGTGATGAATTTCTTACTTCTCACAGATGTAGCAATGAAAATTCATTCTTCATTCAACAAAACTTGATCTTCAGACAAGTCTCGAATGATTTACTACAACCTCATAAAAAGTGTCAGAGAGATCTGTAAAATAAGACCAATCTGCTCACATTTTTAAAGAAGTCACTACAGAAAAGTCTGAATAATTGTGTGGTGCCATTCAAACATGTTTGATAAGCCTTCTACAATCATTAGTATGTACTTGAACTTTTCTTGTTTTATGTATTTTCTTGTATTTAGATGTTTCAACTACATGATCAAACTCTTTTATTTTTTTTCTCCTTTTTTTTTTTTTTTTTTTTTTTGCGGTACGCGGGCCTCTCACTGTTGTGGCCTCTCCCTCTGCAGAGCACAGGCTCCAGACGTGCAGGCTCAGCGGCCATGGCCCACGGGCCCAGCCGCTCCGCGGCATGTGGGATCTTCTCGGACTGGGGCACGAACCCGTGTCCCCTGCATCGGCAGGCGGACTCTCAACCACTGCACCACCAGGGAAGCCCGATCAAACTCTTTTAGTGTCATGAAAACTCATTTTAAAATCGAATAACTGTATTTTTCTTTAGTCTAACTACTATAACTCAGAAAAGATTCTAGTGTCTGATTTTTCCTGTATTTGGGAATTCTTCTTGAAGTCTGATGTGGTCATTAAAAAAGACCGCAAAGAAAAGTAACTATAATCATAACTCTCTTGTAATCTAAAAACAACTGATGTCAGGAAGTAGCTGTGCAGCTGAAATGTTTAGTCAACGCCTCCTTGATCATGTCTAACCAGAACCTGAATAAGACTTACTAAAAACACCAGCGTCATAAGCTTTTCATTTATTTTGCTCTGATTTCAGATATCCATTGAGAGATTTTTGCCCTCCCACCCACCCAAAGACAGAGAGCTGGTGGCAAATTGGAGCAAATGCTGACATAGATTTGCATTTTCCAGGGTTCTTTAAAGCACAAGTAAGAGCACCACAGCCTCCCACTGAGTAGCAAAAAATAGCCAATTTTCCATGGTCCACTGGAAAATTGGCATTTACCAGTGAGGGAAGCTTATTCATTATGTAAGAGTACATTCTGTAGATAGTTTTTCAACTATCCACATAAAATCCAGCCCGAGTGCCAAGGTCCCAGATCTCATCTTTCCCTGGTGTCTGGAGCAATGATGACCAGGCTGTGTTTTGACCCTGCTTGAGGATGGCTGATTCATTGTAGCATTTGCTCTGTGTATTTTAAGACAGGCAGCCAGTACAGTTCAATAACTCTTCCAGTTCCTGGCTTTGGAAGTAAGCAGACAGCAGATTTCATTTTGCACGTTAGTTCAAACCTGTCATGTTCAAACAACTTCAGCAACCCTCTAGAGAGCAGTGCCGCCCAGAAGAACTTTCTCTGATGATGGAGGTGTTCATCTAAGTGTGATTTTAAAAGGTCAGGTGTGCTCCCCTCCCCCTCCCCACCCACTTCAACTCCCAGAGCAGAAGTCTCCACTACCACTTCCAGGAATCATCTTTATCAGTCACCCTTCAGTGAGGGCTGAAAAACTAAAATAGCAATAAGACAGGGAAAGAATGAAGATGAAACAGATTTCTAGCAACAAGTGTTCTAGAGTTGTTCTGTCTAATCTGGTAGCCACTAGACACAGGTGGCTATTATAATTTTTACTAATCACTAAAGTGATTAATAGATCCCTTTTAATTATGCACTGTCAAAGGTAAGATGAACAGGGGGTAGAATTCAACCTACAGAAAGTCATGGAAAGTGAATTGTCAGAAAATGGTGACAGGAGGTAAAAAGAACTCAGAAAAGAGAAAAATAGAATGGTAAATTGAGAGGCTAAACATGGCAATATCTTAGCTCAGAATCAGAACTCCTTTCCAGAACAGCTATGCCTTTCCCACTGTGAGTAATTTCAGAGATTTGGCTCATACGTGTCTTATTCAGGGAGCAGACTTTGCAGCAATGGAAGCCACAGAGATGAAGGCTAAAACTCAGACTGCTGAGGTCAACAGAAAGATAGGTATCTATGTCAAGTGAATGGATGCTGTCACTCAGGAATATTTAAATTTTAATGTCCATCTGAGCTTTATCTTACTGTCAATAAACATGGATTGGATCATTGATTGGTGACCCTAAGTTGATAATCAGATTGTTAAATTCAGCTCCAATGTGAAGTTCTATTTTTCTTAAAAAAATAAAAGCAATATAACTAGGATGCAGTGAAATGACTATCACATAAGTGGTGATGATGTTAATATCATCTCATACAGTGTTTTATGGTTTTAAAAGTTTTTTAAAATTTGCTCTCAAATGAAAAGTAACAAAAGTAACACTTTTAGAAAAGAGTCATCACACTTTAAGATTCAAGAAATTTAATCTAGAAAGAAATTTCCATTTGAGAAAACCTCCATGTCTAAGGAATGTACATTTGTCATCTTAGTACTGAGGAGGTTTGGATGATATTTTAGGAATTTGAGGAGTAAATCTAGAACTAAATATGTGAAATGTGGGTTTCTAATTCAAACATTTGACATTGGTTAACTGATTCTGTAGTATAATAAAAAATGAAATGAATGCCAGTGGCAATGGCAGAGTAGGACCTTCAAAAATCCTTTCCTCCATAAAAGCAATGTGAACACTTGAAAATTTTTCAGAATAAAATATTTCAGAACTCTGAAAATTAAGTTTAATTTCTGGTGGTTTCAATGATTAATTTTATCCAATAGTTTAAATACAGATAAATACAAATACAAATAACACAAATTCTTCACAAACTCTTTTAGAAAATAGGGTGGGGAGAGAATATTTCTCAGCTCATTCTCTGAAGTCAGTATTAACCTGACACCAACAGCAGACAAAGAAAGCCCCCAAACAAGAAATCTACAGACCAATATCCCTTGTGAATATAGATGAAAAAATCCCCAACAACAACAAAAAAATAGTAAATTGTATCTAACAGCATACATAACCTTGGATGATTTATCCCAGGAATGCAAGCTTGGTTCAACATAAGAAAATCAGTGTAATACACCATATAAATAGAACAAAGGACAAAAAGCACGTGATCCTTTCCATAGATGCCGGAAAAGCATTAGACTAAATCCAACTCCCCTTATAATAAAAACGTTAAACAAACTAGGAATAGAAGGGAACTTCCTCAACTTGATAAAGTACATCTACAAGAAACCACAGCTCCCATTATACTTAATGGGGAAAGACTGAAAGCTTTCTCTCTAAGATCAGAAAGAGACAAAGATGTCTGTTCTGACCATTTCTGTTCAACATTATTATAATGAAGGTTATAATCAGAGCAATAATGCAATTTTAAAAACCTAGATTGAAAAGGAAGTAGTAAAACTATCTCCATTTGAAGATGACATGATTATGTATATAAAACATCCTGAGAAATACACACACATAAATGATTAGAGCTAATAAATGAGTTCAACAAGGTTGAAGGATACAGTATTAATATGCAAAAATATCTATTTTATTTCTAGCAATGAAATTAAGGAAACAATTCTATTTATAATAGTATCAAAAACAATAAAATATTTAGAAGTAAATTTAGCAAAAGAAGTATAAGATTTGTACACTGAAAACTATAAAACATTATTAAAAGAAATAACAGAGTATCTAAGTAAATGAAAAGATATTCCATATTCATGGATTAAAAAACAATATTGTTAAGATTGCAATTTCCCCAATTAAATCTATGGATTCAACTAATCCCTATCAGAATCCCAACTGTCTAGTTTTTAGAGACTGAAAAGCTGATACTAAAATTCTTACGGAATTGCAACTCAGAATAGCTAAAACAATCTTACAAACCACAGAGGGAGTTTGCACACTTCTTGATTTCAATACTTACTAAAAAGTGGCAGAAATAAAGATAATATGGTACTGGCATAAGGCTAGATATATAGACCAATGATAGAATAGAAAGTCCACAAAAAATTTTACATTTATGATTCATTGATTTGTGACAAGAGTGACAGCACAATTCAACAGAGAAAGAATGGTCTTTTCAACAAACTTGAAACTGGATACTACTAGGAAACTGGATAAACATATGCAAAAGTATGAATTTAGACCTCCACTTCACACAATATACAAGAATCAACTCAAAATAGATCAAAAACCAAAATATAATATATAAAGCTATAAAACTATTAGAAGAAATCATAAGCATAAATCTTTAAGACTTCAGATTAGGCAACGTTTTCTTAGGTATGACGCCAAAAGCACAAGCAACCCAAAAAAAAAAATTAAACTTCATCAAAATCCAAATGTTTTGTGCTTCAAAGAATGCTATTGAGAAATGAAAAGACAACTCAGAGAATAGAATATATTTGCAACTCATATATCTGATAAAGGTCTAGTATCTAGATATATAAAGACGTCTGAAGTCTACAAATAATAAATGCTGAAGAGGGTGTGGAGAAACAGGAACCCACCTACACTGTTGGTGGGAATGTAAATTAGTGCAGCCACTATAGAAAACAGTACGGAGGTTCCTCAAAAACCTAAAAATGGAGTTGCCATATGACCCAGCAATCCCACTCCTGGGCATATATTTGGACAAAACTCTAATTCAAAAAGATACATGCACCCCTATGTTCACAGCAGCACTATTCATAATAGCCAAGACATGGAAACAATCTAAACGTCCATTGACAGATGAATGGTTAAAGAAGATGTGGTACATATATACAATGGAATACTACTCAGCCATAAATAAAGAGTGAAATAATGTCATTTGCAGCAACATGGATGGGCCTAGAAATTATCATACTAAGTGAAGTCACAAAGAGAAAGACAAATACCATATGATATCACTTACATGTGGAATCTAAAATATGCCACAAATGAACCTGTCTACAAAACAGAAACAGACTCACAAACATAGAGAATAGACGTGTGGTTGCACAGGGAGAGGGGGATGGGGGAGGGAGGGATTGGGAGTTAGCAGATGCTAACTGGTATATACAGAATGGATAAACAACAAGTCCTACTGTAGAGCACAGGGGACTATATTCAATATCCTGTAATAAACCATAATGGAATAGAATATAAAAAAAGAATGTATATATATGTATAAATGAATCACTTTGCCGTGCAGCAGAAATTAACACAACATTGTAAATCAACTATACTTCGATAAAAAAATAAGTCTGACAACTCAACAATAAAAAGACAAATAACCCAAATAAAAATAACCAAATTGAGTAGACATTTCTCTAAATAAGATATACAAATGGCCAATTTCTCTAAATAAGATATACAAATGGCCAATAAGTACATGAAAAGATGTTCAGTGACACTACTGTATAGGGAAATGCAAATTAAATCACAAAAAATTACCACTTCACACTCACAAGGATGGCTAAAATAAAAAAGACAGACAATAACAAGTGGTGGTAAAGATGTGTGGAAGTTGGAACTTTCATACATTTCTACTGGGACTGTAAAATGATGCAGTCACTTTGGAAAACATGGTAGTTCCACAGAATGCTAAACATAGATTCTTCATATGATCCAGCCACTCCACTCCTAGAGAAATGAAAACATATAGTTTCATAAAAACTTGTTTGCTAATTTTCTTAGCAACATTATTCATAATATCCAGAAGGTGGAAACAGCCTAAATATCTATCAAAGGATGAATGGATAAACAAAATGTGGTATATCCATACAACATAATATTCAGAGATGAAGTACTGACACAAAATACAGTGTGGATGAACCTTGAAAATATTATGCTAAGTGAAAGAAGCCAGACACAAAAGCCCAGATATTGTATAATTTCACTTATATGAAATGTCCAGAATAGGAATCCACAGAGGCAGAAAGTTGATTGGTGGTTGCCAGGGGGAGAGCAAAATGGGGAATGATTGTTAATGGGTATGGGGTTTCTTTTGGGGGTTGATGAAAATATTCTAGAATTAGCAAGCTTTGAGTTAATCTTTGTATATGGAGTAATGCAAAAGTTTAACAGCGTTTTTTTGTTTTATGTGGCTATACAGTTTCCCAGCACCATTTTTGAAAAAAACTGTCCTTTCCCCATTGAATGGTCTTGGTACTTTTGTTGAAAATCATTTGACCATATGTGTGAGGGTTTATTTCTGGGCTCTCAGCTCTATTCTACTAGTATCTATGTCTGTCTTTATGCCAGTACCACATTGTTTTAATTATTGTATCTTTGCTGTAGTAAGTTTTGAAACCAGGAAGTGTGAAACTTCCAACACTGTGTTTCTCAAGATTTTTTTTTAACTGTTCTAGGTTTCTTGAGATTCCAGATGAAGTTTAGGATGAATTTTTCTATTCCTGGAAAAAGATATCATTGGGAAGTTGATAGGGATTACATTGAATCTGTAGATCGATTCAGGTAGTACTGACATCTCAATATTAATTTTTCCAATTCATGAACATGGGATGTCTTACTATTTATTGTTGTCTTCTCTAATTTCTTTCAGCAATATTTTGTAGTTTTTAGTGTACAAGTCTTTCACCTCCTTGGTTAAGTTTATAACTGAGTATTTTATTATTATCGATGCTATAGCAAATGAAATTATTTTCGTAATTATCTTTCTAGATTGTTCATTGTTGGTGTATAGAAATGCAACTGATTTTTGAGTGTTGATTTTGTATCCTACAACTTTGCTGAAATTATTAATTCTAACAGTTGTGTGTGCGTGTGTGTGTGATCTTTAGGGTTTTCTACATATGAGATCATGTCATCTGTGAACAGAGATCATTTTACTTCTTCCTTTTCAATTTGGATGTCTTTTATTTCTTTTTCTTACCTAACTGCTCTGTCTAGAACTTCCAGTACTTTGTTGAAATGAAGTGGCAAAAGTGGGTATCCTTGCTTGTTCCTGAGCTTAGAGGAAACACTTTCAGTCTTTTATCCTTGACTATGATGTTGGCTGTTAGTTTTCATATACGGCCTTTATGTTGCTTAGGTAGTTTCCTTCTATTCCTAGTTTGTTGAGTGTTTTCATCATGAAAGTGTGCTGAATTTTTTCAAATGCTTTTTCTGCATCAATTGAGATGATCATATAATTTTTCTTTCATTCAGTTAATGTGCTGTATTACACCAATTGATTTTCACATGTTGAACCATCCCACATAAGTTTTGATCTGTAGACTGGCTGATACTGAAGGATGAGCCAGTACAATACTTACCTTAATAAATAATTTTGACTATTGAAGAACTGAGTAATTTCTTTTGTATGTGTTTTTTTCTTGCTTATAGCTTTTTCCTTATAACATTAATTTTAAAGATTATGGAAGTCCATCATTCTCATTTTATGGAAATGAAGGTATTTTAGAGAGGCATAATTAAAAAACGAGAATGAACTATTTGGAGAAACTACTTATTACTTTAAAGAAAATTCTTGAGATGATTTCAATCTTGTGAAACAATGTGATTATATAACACTTCAATGGATCTATTCAATTGTAGTGATAGATATGTAATAGATATTTTGAAATTTAACTTTCTCTTTTAAAGTGATAAAACTGGCATAGGTATGCCAAGTTATATCCTCAGCAGTCCTACAAACTGGAGGAGCAAGCAAAGTGTGCTTTTAGAGCAGCACTATCCTATAGAAATTTAAGTTGAAACACGTGTAATTTTAATTTTTCTAGTAGTCACATTTTAAATGATAGAAAAGGCGAAACTGGTTTTAATATAATTTATTTAACCCAATATATTCTGAATATTATTTCAACATATATTCAAATTAATTTTTTATTAAAAAGTTGAGATTATTTGTACTAAATCTTTGAAATACTGTATGTATTTTATACCTATAGCATACCTCAATTTGTAGTTGCCACATTTCAAGTGCCCACTCGACATACGTGGCTTGGGCTATAGCGCAACCTTAGAGCTCTACACTTCCTGAATTTATAATAGCATGCTTTTGCACACATGAAATCACATTATGCAATACCTAGCTACATCTCAGCAAAATATTTGTAGAGGCCCTCGAAGAGGGGAGAGACTGAGGGTTGATGAGAAATGGTTATCTCACTACTTGCTCAGTGTTTGGGGCTTATTGCCAGCCCTCAGAGTTCTTGGATAGACTGTTATATTCATAATCATTGTCAGTTCCTGATGTTTTTCCTTTTTTATCAGAAAGTTAGGCTTCTGGCAGTATTCAGTGCTCAATGTCATTGCCACTCATTTCTAATTTATAACATTTGGCCTCAATTAAAACGTTTTAATTTTTAATAGGTATATAAATGTCCAAATAATAAAAAGGCATACAGTGGAAATATTCTCTCATACCTGCACCCTATTTTTCTCAGTTCCCAAATCTCCAGTGCCTAATAACTATTATTTTTTTTCTCATTTATCCCTCTATCTAATAAAGCTTAAGCTTCACAACACTCTATTTGCCTAGGTCCCTTCCAAAGCCCTGGGTGGGGTCCCAGCAATGTGTTCACAAAGAAATCTATTTTTGTAAATAAAAATTTATTTTTATTTACAAATTTATTGTTGTAAATGTTGCAAAAATAAGATATTTTCAACTCAGTAAGTTAAGACCATTGTCTCTTTCCACTCAACTTTCCCTCCATTGTATCTTCCCTCATTTGAGTGGTGACAGAATTGACTGCATCCAATTTTGGAATCTAGCCAAAGAGAAGTTGAGTTAGAGCTACATTTAATTTAGGCTTAGAAGGGCATAATTATGTGGTTTATAGTCACTTTCATGTATAGTCCATTTATTGGTAACTGTTCTGATATAAGAAGAGATTCTAGGAATATCCCTACTCTCCACTGTGCTGAATCTCCCACTTCATGATACATAGATGCAGGACCAGAGACTGTATCACTACATGGACATGAATTAGTTCATACAACACTGGAAGAACATGTATGGTGGAAGAGAAACAAAATTTGAAATGTAGAGAGTTGGAAAATAGCCTGTGGAAAATTCTTCCAAACATCAAACATGTAAAATTATAAACTGAAGATGTGATTCTCATTGACATCTGACCGAAACTAATGTTCTCTTCTGTCATGAATATACTCAAAAACACAGTGTATATAATTATAAATGTACCATGCATGTTTTTCTGATGAGAATTGTGTAAAATAACATTTATAGAAAATGTACTCACTTATAGAACACAAACCTACCCCTGTCTACGTCAGGTGTCAAATTTTATGTATTCCAATATATTGGATTGTTTTAGCATATCTCACATAGTTTACCCTGACAAAGTCTGGTGCTTTCTGAGGAAAAAGCACCCCAAATTGTTACTAATTCAGCAAATGATCAACATGTTAAAGGAAAGACTAAATAATATATCTATTGTCTCCATATAAAATAGTAATGTGACTTGTTATTATGCAAAGAAGCAATAAAAGAGTAAGCAGCCCCAAAAGTTTGGGGAAAAAAGCACTATGGCGACGTGTCACAAAGTAATAAAAGTAGTATGCTTTTTTTCTGGATTTTGTGATGTTTGGTATATTTTCTCATATATGCCAATGACCTAGTGAAATTCTCCATCTTTTCACCTTTAAAAAAAAAAAAATTCTTGCCTGAATAAAATTCCTGCCTGGTAACTCCAGTATCTGGAACACATCCAGTTTTGTTATTACCATCTGCATTTTCCCCTAGTTTTTAGTTGTTTATGTCTATTGCTTGGAATGGCTAGTAATTTTTTTTGAATGCCAGATATTATGTATGAAAAATTCTAGAGGCTCTGGGGATGTTATCTTCTTCCAAAGAGGGTAAATCTTTAATTTGCTAGGCAGATATCAGATGTTAATTTGCTGGGTTTGGAAAACTTTTTGTAAGGAACCAAATAGTATTGCAGTCTAAGAGACAAAATCAAAGATATTGTGTACATATGTATATAACAAGAAAAAAGTTCAAACATTTTTATTGATGAAATTCAACATATAATTACAATAATTGAGAACTTTTTTGTAATATGGTCTAGCAATAAGAATGTGGGGATTTTCTTTTGGGGGGGATGCCATTTTGTTTGAGGTTTAAATTTAGTGTTTCCTATCATAACAGTAAATTGCAAATATTTACCTGTTAATAGTGACCTGCAATGAGATTTTCTGTATTTCATCTTTGAAAATGTCCTTTTAAACAGATAGGTACTACCAAATATTGATATCAGACTATAATCATATGATTTTAATAGAATATATTCATCCCTTAGAAGGCATTTATAGAATTCTATTAGATTCTTCTCTTATAGTTTAAGATCAGAAAATATATCCACTGAAAATTGGCTTGTGGGATCCTCTTTCTTGTTTTAACTTTTGCCAGAAGGAGGTCAACAAAACATTTTGACTTTACTTGTAATTTAAACAACATTAGTTGTTATCAAACAACTTCACTCCAGTATAAGTTTTGCATGTAAGTAATTTTAAATTGAATTCCTTAAAGAACACCATCAAATCTACAGCAGTGTTAATTTCAGAAAAGAAGAAATTTCTCAAATCTATAACCTAAACTTCCAATGCAAGAAACTACAAAAAGAAAACTAAACCTACAGCAAGCAAAAGGAAGGGAATAATAAAGATCAGAATGAAAATCACAGAAATAGAAATAAAAAATAAAGAAAATAGATTAAACCAAAAGTTCAATAAAACAAACAAACAAATAGACTGACCAAGAAAATGAGAGAAGACACAAATTACCAAAATCAGGAACAAAAGAGGGGATATCACTACTGACCCTATCAAAGTTTAAAGGATTATAAGGACTATTATAAACAATATTAGAGCTACAAATTAGACAACCTGGATGAAACAGAAAAATATCGTAGAGAGACACAAATTATGAAAACAGACTCAGGAAGAAAAAGAAAATTTGAATATACCTATAACAAGAAGAGAAACTGAATTGGTAATTAGAAATATCTTACAAAGAAAAGCTCAGGTCTAGCTGGTTTCATTGGTGAATTTAAGTATTTAAAAATGATACCAGTTTTTCACCAACTTTTAGAAAACAGAGGAGGAAACACCTCTCAACTCATTCTATGAGACAGTATTACCCTGATAACAAAACAGACAGAAACCTCACAAGAAAAGAAAACTAGCCAATATCATGAACATACATGCAAAAAGCATTAATAAAATATTAGAAAAATTAACTCAGGAATGTATAACAATTTATATACCACCTCCTAGTGTGGTGTGTTCCAGTAATGCAATGTTGGTTTGACAACTGAAGATGGATTAATAGAGACTACTGTATTAGTAGAATAGTAAGGAACCAAAATTACATGATTATCTCAATTGTTTCAGAAAAAGCATATGAAAAAATTCAACATCCATTTATTATTTTAAAAATTTAAACTAGGAATAGAAGGGAATTTCCACAACCTGATGGAGGACATCTATGAAAAACCTATAACTACAACCATACTTAATGGTTAAAGACTGAAAGCTTTCCCCCAAATATCAGGGAAAAAAGCCACAATGTCCACTCTCAACATGCTTATTCAACATCAGATTGAAGGTTCTAGTCACTGTAACAAGTTAAAAAAAAAAAAAAAAGCATCCAGTCCAGGTTTGGAAGAAGGAAATAAAATTGTTTATTTGCATATATCATGAGCCTGTATGTAGAAAATCCTTAAAAAAATCCATAAAACACATGAGAAGCAATAAACTATTTTAGCTAGTTCACAGAATACAAAATCAATATGCAAAAATCAATTGTATATCTATACAATTGTAACAATAGGGACGATTTTAAAATCTGAAAATGAAATTAAGTTTTATTTATAATAGCATCACAAATAATAAAATACTTAGAAATACATTTAACAAAAAGAAATCAAACACATGTACACTGAAAAGTAAAAAGCACTGTTGAGAAAAATTAAAGATCTAATGAATGGAAAGATGTCATCTTCACGGATTGGAAGACTTAATACTGTCAAGATGGTTGTTCTCCCCAGATTGCTCTATAGATTCAACACAATGCTTATCAAAATCTTGCATGCTACTTTTCAGAAACTGATGAGCTGATCCTAAAATTTATATGGAAATGCAAAGTGCCTAGTATAGGCAATACAATTTTGATTAAGAAGAACAAAGTTGGAGGATTCACACTACCTGATATCAAGACTTATTATAAAGCTACAGTGATCAAGAATATCGTACTGACAGAGAGATAAACATATAGATCAGGAGTTAGCAAATAACCTTTATAAAGTGCCATACAGTAAATATTTGAGACTTTTTGGTTTCTGTTGCAAATGACGGCACTCTGCCATCATACTAAAAAAGTAGCTCAAACAAGATGTGAACACGTGGGAATGGCTGTGTTCAATAAAACTTTAAAAACAGAAAAAAGGTAGTGAGCTGGATTTGGCCCACAGACCATATTTTGCCACCCCTGTTACAGATCATTGGTATAGAATTGAGAGTCCAAACAGAAATCCTTACATTTGTAGTAAATTGATTTTCAACAAATGTGCCAAAACAATTAAATAGAGAAAGGATAGTCTTTTCAACAAATAGTGATGAGGCCATTGGATATTCAGATGCAAAAAAGAAATACATGGAGTAAATAAGTGATATAACCAACATAGAATCTTACCTCACACTATACTCAAAAATTAGCTCCAAAGGAACCTGAGTCTTAAAAGAACTAAAATGGTTAAACCTCTATAAAAGCGGATAAGAGTAAATCTTCATGACCCTGGGTTAGCAAAGAATTCAGGGCTTCGCTGATAGCGCAGTGGTTAAGAATCCGCCTGCCAATGCAGGGGACATGGGTTCGAGCCCTGGTCCGAGAAGATCCCATATGCCACGGAACAACTACTTGGCATGTGCTCTGGAGCCCACAAGCCACAACTACTGAGCCCACGTGCCACAACTACTGAAACCCACGCACCTAGAGCCCGTGCTCGGCAACAAGAGAAGCCACCATAATGAGAAGCCCGCGCACCGCAACGAAGAGTGGCCCTCACTTGCTGCAACTAGAGAAAGCCCACGTGCAGCAACGAAGACCCAACGCAACCAATAAATAAATAAATAAACTCTTAAAAAAAAAAGTCAGACATGACACTAAGAGCACAAACTATAAAAGAAAAAATTGATAAATTGGACTTCATTAAAATTAAAAACTTGTTCTTCAAAAGACAAGATTAAGAAAGTGAAAAGATAAGCCACAGACTCAGAGAAATATCTGTAAATTGTATATCTGGTAAAGGACATGTACCTAGAATCTGCAAAGAGATCCTACAATTGTATAATGAGAAGACAAACAACCCAATTAAAAATGGACAGGGGCTTCCCTGGTGGCGCAGTGGTTGAGAGTCTGCCTGCCAATGCAGGGGACACGGGTTCGTGCCCCGGGTCTGGGAAGATCCCACATGCTGCGGAGCGGCTAGGCCTGTGAGCCATGGCCGCTGAGCCTGCGCGTCCGGAGCCTGTGCTCTGCAACGGGAGAGGCCACAACAGTGAGAGGCCCGCGTACCGGGAAAAAAAAAAAAATGGACAGAAGACTTGAATAGACATTTTACCAAAGAAGACATATGAATGGCTAATAAGCACATGAGAAAGTGCTCAACATCATTAGTCATTAGAGGAATGAAAATTAAAGCCACAATAAGATACCACCTTATATACACCTTATATACTTACTAAGAATGTTTATCAAAAAGACAGTATCAAGTACTGGCAAGGATATGGAGAGCCTGGAACGCTCATATACTGGCAGTGGGAATGTAAAACGGCACAGCCGCTTTGGAAAACAATTAGGCAATTTCTTTAACAGTTAGTCATAAACAAACTTGCCATATGACTCCCACATTTTACTCCTAGGCATCTAGACAAGAGAAATGAAAACATAGGTCCACAAAAAGACTTAGACATAAGTTTTCTTACCAGCATTATTTGTAATGTGTCCAAACTGAAAACAACCCAGGTATCAATCAACAGACAAATAGATATACAAATAGAATAGTATTTGGCATTAAAAAGGAAGAAAATACTGGTACATGCATTGATAAACTTCAAAAACATTATTGTAAATGCAAGAAGCCAGATGCAAAAGACTACATATTGCATGATCCTATTTATATGAAATGTCTAGAAAAGGTAAGTTTATAGTCAGAAAGCTGGTCAGTGTTTGCCAAGGACCAATGGGGAATGATTGAAAGTGAGCTTGGGGGGAAAATGGATTGTTATGGTTACACAATTCCACTAATTTACTAAAACTCATTGAACTGTATACTTATGGCAGGTGAATTTTATGGTATGTAAATTATGCTTCAATGAAGCTATAAAAAGATAGGGCTGTTTTCTCATATAACAAGACATCTAGAGGTATATACTCCAGGTCTAGTCAATGGTTTGACCATGTTGTGAAAATTCATCTAATCTCTTTCCATTGCCAATTTGCCATCCTTATGATGATAGCTTTCATCCTCATGCTAGTTGCCTCATAATATAGCCTGCCATTGAGGCATTTAATTCATATTAAACTCAGAAAGAAGTGAGGGGAAGGCAAGAGGATGCTGAAAGTTGTATCCACGCCTTTTTTCCCATAAGCTCTAAGTAGGCTTCAAGTTACATCCTATTAGACAGACCTGTTAAACATGGAATTTTCTAGCTTAGCTACAAGGATATCTGGCTAAGAGTTCATTTAGTTTTCAGGAAGACAAGGAAACGGGATTGGGAATGGGTATTAGGATATCCAGCCAAGAATTTCTGGCACCATTTTCTTTTTCATCAAAGAATATCAACCTTAATAATAGATTTCATTATATTGAATGAGATCAAACTATTTATGTATATATTTTATGCAAGAATGGGTATCCCTGGTATATGAATCACTCTAAAGATATATAATTATGTTTCTTCTTATAACCACATAGTTTTGTTATAACAGTTTCTTCTTTGATATGAAAATACAGATTAAACTTCACAATGATGGGAAGGACCTCAAGATAAATATTAGAATAGCTGCAGTTCTCATTATTAAAATACTTTTTAGTAAGAAAGCAAATTTAAACAGCTGATCAAAATAGTTGGAAAAGGACAGGAAAAAGAAACAAATACGGCTTTAATGTGCCAGTCCTAAACCAACATAAAATACCTCTGTAAAATCTTTTATGAGGAAGGATTCAATATAGGTGTCAAATGTTATAGGCATTTTTTTAATTCCAAATATCCAAATAAATTTCCCCCCCCACTTCCAATTCAAGAGACTTGCTTGACTCAGAGCCTGTTAGCCTATCTCTTCCCAACCCCAAGTTCAGTGAGGTCTATTTTGGTAGACTGAAATCAACCATGATGGGAGTATTTACACCATAGAAACTGGCAAATGCTATATATAAATCAGTGTTTTCTTTGTCTTCGTGGAGAGCAGTTAATCAACTATGAGCATACTTCTGCCCACTTGCATCAATTTTTAGAATGACATTACACACAGAGAAACAAATTCCTCTTCTCTCATATACAACATGAGTCCCCAAAATGGGTCAATTTGTTTTTTCCTTTGAAGGTTTATTTTCTTCCCTAACTTGACATCAGCGTGCCCACTGATGCCAACACAAACACCAAGGCAGCCAATAGCAATTTTATGGCCAACAAAAATAAAGCCATGAAAATATTGAGGTAATTTAATTTTTGGTGGGGGGGGGATGGTTAAAAAATAAATTCATGGCACAGTAGTTTTGTGTAAGGGAAACATGGAAGTCTTCTGGCCAGAAAGCTCACATTATTGCCTAGGAGTGAGGACTTTTATTTCCTAAATATCACCAAAACCCACTGTCAGAGGGTATAAATATGGTAGGGCAATTGCTGCACCACTACTACCAGTATCTCAAATGGTAAGCAGCCATCCTTGACACGAGGTGCCCTTTCATGATTGTAGCCAGGAGAGAGGATGAAGGAATGCAAAGGAGCTCTACTCACCCTCACCCTCACCCTCACTGGGGTGAGACTGAATTTGAGCACAAAGGATTCTATATGCTTCAGGCACACAATTCTATTTCATCTTCAATGAGATTGTTCTAGACTAGATGTTCATCATCTCTTTCAGGTTGAGAATTTACAGAGGTACCCTTACTAAAGAATTGTGCGCCATATTCAGTGAGACAGAAAACCCTTGGAACACCAATTGTACTTACTATGCCTATTATAAGACTATCATTTTTGATAGAATTGATCAAATAAGAATAGTTAAGATATGATACCACATCTTGTTTTTAAACGTTAAAAATCACAAGTCAATTGTTAATTCATGTCATAAAATTATACATTTTTAGAGTTCTATAATTGGTCTTAAAGGTTGTCTATCTGATGATTTTCTACTTCATCTAGAGCAAGAGGTAGCTTGGTCTCTGCCGGAACATCTCCAAGGATGGAGAATACAAGTCTCACAAAACAATCCATTTTACTGTTAGACAGGCTAAAGATTTTCCTTATATTGACCTGAGATTTATCTTGTTGAAAGTTCCCCTCTTTGGTTCTAATTTGGATCTTGAAGAACCTTCTTGCAACTATGTAATCAAATGTCTGTGGCAGCCAAATTATATTCTTAGATCAGTTGGAGGGTCAATCAGCAAAAAGTCCTGTCTTCTTAAATGAGATTTTATTAAACCATGTTTCCTCCATTTTTAACTTGTGTTGTTGGATTTTTAAATTTAAGGGTAGGACATTATGTTTATCCCAAATCAATTTCATTTTCTTAGATTTGATCATTTCCAGATAGTCATTTTTGAATTCCTAGTTTTATCACCAAAAGAATTAGCTATTTTTCTAGCCTCACATCATTTGAAAAATTGATAAAGTGTTTTTTCCTTTTCCTATGAAGGTCATAGGTACATATACTTTTTAAGATTTTTTTTTTTGATGTGGACCATTTTTTTTAAGTCTTTATTGAATTTGTTACAATATTGCTTCTGTTTTATGTTTTGGTTTTTTTGGCTGCGAGGCATGTGGGATCTTATCTCCCCAACCAGAGATCGAACCCCCTGCACTGGAAGGTGAAGTCTTAACCACTGGACCGCCAGGGAAGTCCCTACGTATATTTTTAAAACAGGACCCGAGAGAGAGTTCTGGAACACACCACAAGAGACCTCTCTCGATGGTGATTGGGATCTGGATTTGGTTGTTTCTAACAATTACAAATCTACTTCATAGTCCTTGGATCCCATTCACTGATGACGACATTGTGATGTAATAAAAAAGATATATTTGGTCTTTGTCCCCAGTTCTTGGCACAGAGCTCCTAAAACTCTTGTATTGATAACTTCCTAATAGAGCAGTAGGAGTATCTTTTGTTATAATATTTGGGGTTTGTCTCTAGTTCCTGAAATCAGCTCCAAAGCAATAAAGGGAAGAGTGTCTTTTATTATTCATAACAAGCCCCGGTCAATTTGTGAGGATGGGGGCTGGTTGCAGGGGAACCAACCAGGTGACTAGAGTTGGCAATTTCTGACCTCCAGGGAGGGGAGAGGGGCTGGAGTTGATCGTTAATGGCCAATGATTTAATCAATTATTCCTACGTAATAAAGCCCCCGTAAAAGATCTTAACTGAAGGGGTTCAGAGAGTTTCTGGGTTGGTGAACTCATCAAGGTGCTGGGAGGGTGATGTACCCAGGGTGATCATGGAATCTCTGCACCCCTTCCCCATATCTTGCGCTATGCATCTTTGCATCTGCCTGTTCCTGAGTTGTATCCTTTGTAATAAACCAGTAACAGTAAGTAAACTGCTTTCCTTAGTTCTAGGAGCTGTCCTAGCAAATTACCAAACCTGAGGAGAGGGTCTTGGGCCCCTTGAGTTAAAGTCAGAAGTACTGGAGGCCTGGACTTGCAATTGGCATCTGAAGTGGGGGAAAGTGTCTTGCTGAGCCTGTAACCCGTGGGGTCTGTGCTAGCTCCAGGCAGTTAATGCCTGACTTGCTTGGTGTGGAAAACCCACACATCTGATGTAAGAGGCGGGGTGAGGAGTAGGAGCAGTGGAGGAAAACAGAAGCTTTCTTTCAAGACATCATTCATGAACATATTCCTGATGAGCCTGTGGCAACTTCCACGGGCCACCTCTTGCTTTTCTGTTAAAAACAGTCACACGGTTGTAAATGCTTCTCTTTGTTAAAGTGTATAAAATATAGAAGGGGGCTTCACTGGTGGCGCAGTGGTTGAGAGTCTGACTGCCGATGCAGGGGACACGGGTTCGTGCCCCGGACCGGGAGGATCCCACATGCCACGGAGTGGCTGGGCCCGTGAGCCATGGCTGCTGAGCCTGCGCGTCCGGAGCCTGTGCTCCGCAACGGGAGAGGCCACAACAGTGAGAGACCCATGTACCGAAAAAAAAAAAAAAAAAAAAAAGAAGGAAAAAGACTGAAAACTGAAAGTTTCCTTTGCACTCCCCTATTCTAGTACCATGCCTTTACTCAGAGGAAACCACTGTGAAACTGACATTGATCCTTTCAGATACTTTCTTATATATTTTCATGTATATGTATTGATACACATATTTCTTTCTTAAAAATATGTATAGGATTGTGCTCTATGTTATCTCATTTAATAAACTGAGGATCTCCCATGACAGTACACACTCTCTTTAATGGCTTCAAAATACCCTCAATTTACCACAACTTACTGTACTCCTCTCCTTTTGTTGGACCTTTAGGTTGTTGCCAAATTTTTGCTTTTATACACAATGCTGCTATGAACATCCTTTTATCTTCAAACAAATGAGAAAGAATTCATTAGTACAGAGTCCCAGAAATGGAATTGCTATATTAAAAGACATGCACATTTTTTTAAACATCTTTACTGGAGTATAATTGCTTTACAATGTTGTGTTAGTTTCTGCTGTATAACAAAGTGAATCAGCTATATGTATACATATATCTCCATACCCCTCCCTCTTGCGTCTCCCTCCCACCCTCCCTATCCCACCCCTCTAGGTGGTCACAGAGCACTGAGCAGACCTCCCTGTGCTATGCAACTGCTTCCCACTAGCTATCTATTTTACGTTTGGTAGTGTATTTAAGTCCATGCCACTATCTCACTTCATCCCAGCTTACCCTTCCCCCTCCCCATGTCCTCAAGTCCATTCTCTACGTCTGCGTCTTTATTTAAAAATCCTAATGAATACTACAAACATTTTTTTCCAATTTATATTTCTTTCAGGAGTATGTGATAGTACTCCACAGGCTAGCTATGCCAAGCGTGGTCCTATGACAAGTAGAACTGGCATCTTCTGGGAGCCTGTTAAAAATGTAGACTCTCAGGACTTCCCTGGTGGCACAGAGGTTAAGAATCCGTCTGCCAGTGTAGGGGACATGGGTTCAAGCCCTGGTCCGGGAAGATCCCCCATGCCGCAGAGCAACTAAGCCCGGGCACCACAACTACTGAGCCTGCGTTCTAGAGCCTGCGTGCCACAACTACTGAAGCCCGCGCGCCTAGAGCCCATGCTCCACAACAAGAGAAGCCACTGCAATGAGAAGCCTGCACACGGCAACAAATAGTCGTCCCCGCTTGCCGCAACGAGAGAAACCCCCCACCCAGCAGCAAACACCCAACGCAGCCAAAAACAAATAAATTAATTTTTTGAAAATGTAGACTCTCAGGCCCAATTACAACCACTCAATCAGAATTTGCCAGCAACATTCCCAGGTGATTCACATGGTCATTAAAGTTTGATAAGAACTGCTCTGTATCTTCTTTTCCTCCCTAAAATATCATCAATCTTTAAAATGTTTGCCCTTTCTCCTTTACTCCCAAGTACTTAAAAACTATTTAATAACATTCCCTAGAATTTTGTCTGGGATCTCTACTAAAGGCATAAATTGATAATTCACAGAATCCATCCATTATAAATACAAAGATAATATTTCCCCTTCTCTAATCTTTTGGCATGTCTTTCATGCTCCAAGATTTTTTATGAACAACTGATAATTATTTAACAAATACATCTGCTGGTTGCCTCCGTTTTCTGAGCGCAATTTACCTGGGTTGAGAGACCTGAATTTATTTAGAGCAGTGAGGTTCTCTCTTAAAGTCTTCTCACTTGTGTTTAAATCTAGGAGGACGTTCACAGACCACCTGGAGGATATTGAAGAGCCATCAGAGAAATATGTGAGCCACTTTGAAAACTACTGCCTCAGAGGATCCTTTAACAAGTGCTCTGGGTGCAGGGGTGGTTGCCCCCTCCGTCTTCCACCTCCCACCAAATCTCAAAGCGGAGAGCTCCTTTCTGCAGTCCTGTTAATTGGAGTGGATTGTTCCTGGATTATCGCCTTTGTCGACACGAGTTTATGAGTCAATCTTTGACCTTTATACTGCTAACGTTTACTGAGTGCCTACTGCAGCCCAGATACCATGCTTTACACACATCAATTTTCTTAATCCTTGAAGCAGCCCTCTAATACAGACACGATTATTAGTCATTTTCCAGAATAGGGACTGAAATAAATGATTAAGTAAATGGTGGGATCTGGCTTGACTCTTAAATACCACTCTATACTTCCTACAGGTGGGGAGCAAAACTATTCGGAGGATCAGAAAGGGACTCAGCAGAACTGAGGACTCTTTATGCAAAGCATCACTTTGCTGTTAAGTAAACAGTATTATAGACAGTGCTGTCATTTATAGCATTAGTAAATATAAAACTAAAACAAAATTGCTTTATCTATAAACATAAGTAGCATTCTTGGGTCTATTTATTCCCATGAATACTGTTTCCTGGGGAGCCTAAGGATCAGAGTTGACAACAGTTCCTATTTCCGGATTTTTTGAAAGAGTAAGTTAAAGAAAAAAATAAACATGATTCTCAACCGTTGCAGAGACTGCTGTGGATGCTAGGAGCACCGTGGTTCACTATTAGGGTTAACTAACCCAACCTTCCTAGTCCGCCTTGAGTCTCTCCCTTCTATGACCCTTTAGCTGTAGATTCCATAAGAACAGTTTTAAGTTGTTAATAAAATTCTGTCACTACAAACTGCTGGTTTGTCTGTTCCTGATACAGGAGCAGGAAAAGTTTCCACTTATTTCAAAAATATATTGATTGCAATTTTAAAGGAAGTCTCAAACTGAAATCAAGTTCAATGAAAAATATATATCTCCTTTTCAGTACTTTGGGAATGAGTGCATATGTGTGTGTGGTTATCGTAATATATAAGACCTTCATAATTATTGCTGAAAGAACTGTGATACTCATTTATTAAAAGATTTCCTGGAAGCTACAGATTTTATTTTCTCAAATATTCAATACTCTCGGCATTAATTTACGCACCAGGAGAATCTGAACAAATTATGCAATACCTATATAACTTAAAGACCTCCTTGGGGGCATTTCTTGAATTTGGGTCCCGTCACAAACATACTTTCTACATAAATATTAGTTAGTTGCACTCCATTGGCTCAGTTGGCTTACACATTGTAAAATAAAGAGATAAAGAAGGATAGCACTGATATAAAAAGTATGTATTAAAAAGTACCAAAAACAACAAAAGGGGGGAAAAAAAAAGGAAACCTATTCCACTAACAGAATAGCTATAATGTCTCTTTGATGAGTTTTCCTATATTAAGGCCCGGAGAAAGTTGATGAATGAAACATTTATAAGGGAAACAAAAGATCTTATGAAATTATGGGGGAAAACTGACTTGTAAGATAAGGATGATGAGCAGAGCTGGGGGGAATAGCCATATTTCCATATTCTCTTCTTCGGAAATGGAACCTAGAGGTTCTCTTGCAAAATGAAGTGATGGCTTGACTAATTTTAAAAGTTAATTAAATTGGAATATATAGCAATTTGTTAAATCGTTAAAAATATTTTCATAAAAGAGAAAATCATGACTTTTATATAGTACATCTAAAATGAACAAATACCAAAGAATTTAACTCATTAATTAATAAGGGAACCAATAAGGTGTTACAGCTGGTTTCAAGGAGAATTTAAGAGGTGGAGACATGGGAAAATCATGAAATAAATCTGCAAATAGAGGCCAAAATTGGCTATGTCTGCAGGATAAGGGAGAGAAAGCAATTGTCTCTCCACCAGCCGAAATTTATTTGCAGGACTATTGCCCCAAAATATTTGCATTGGATTCATTATCTACAAATTACAGTTGTAAAATAGCACAAAGGCAATGAAGGACATGAGCCCCATAGAACCAGATAATCCAAAAGAGTGTGCTCTAAACTGAACATAGTTTTCCACTGAAAACCCCCAGTAATCTTTCAGTACATTTCAAAGGCTTTCACAATTTTTCCTACCTAAAGTTCTTAGTATTTCTGACGTAGATATAGCCTTCCCAGGTTTGATTTCATTCCAAATACATACAGCAATGGTTTACATCTATTTTTTGGATGGTGAAGATTCATCTTTTACTTGCATAAGTGTCATTAGCAAAGCCCATTAACAATTCCTGGGAAATAAAAACAGAATTTGGATAATAAAGTCTAACCTTTTTTTTTCTTAGTCGTTTCACTTACAGGGTGCTGCGCACAGAGGCCTTCCACACGGCACTTCAGGCCAAATTTCCTAGTGCGAAATGGCTGTGTTTTCCACAGCTCAGCTGGCCGTGTGTAAACACGACGCCTGGAATCAAGATGGCAGCGGCGGACCGTGCGCACAGACGCTGCATCCCGCACTGCGGTCTGGAGCGTGAGCCGCGCAGCTGCGCCCATCCCCGCGAGAACTCTGCCCCTCTCCCGGCAGACGAGATCCCTATAAAGCAGCCCCGCCCACGGCCTGTGGGGAGAGCATGCGCTCTAGAGCGTGAGCGCGCACCTCTCCGGTTTTTTTTGTTTTTTGTTTTTTTGCCGTACGCGGGCCTCTCACTGCTGTGGCTTCTCCCGCCGCGGCGCACAGGCTTCGGACGCGCAGGCCCAGCAGACATGGCCCGCGGACATGGGACACGGGCCTACCCGCTCCGCGGCATGTGGGATCCCCCCTGACCGGGGCACGAAGCCGTGTCCCCTGCATCGGCAGTGGACTCTCAACCACTGCGCCACCAGGGAAGCCCACCTCTCCGTTTTTTGATAGAGAATAAAGCTTTCCTTTGCTTCTGAACCAAACTCGGTCTCATTCTATTGGCTCCAAGGACATGGGGCAGATGGACCCTTGTTGGGGACTGACTCAGGAGGGTCGGTAACAGAAGCAGAAGATTAAAATGGCCATTGAGGGTTCACGGTTCCCTTTTGTAAGGAGACCACGCCAAATGGGAGATACCAGATATGGGGGCACATCAGAACTGGGAGCTGGAAGTTGGGGGGACAGCAGACTTTGAATCTTCGGTGGGTCTGGCCTCTGGGGTTGTCAAAGGAAATACCAAGAAGCATTGCAAAGATTTTGAGTATTTCTGGAAATTTATTTGTTAATTCTTCTAAATCTTGGAAAATGTTATGTTTTTTCTTCTATCAGAATACCAAATTAATTCATATCTCCCAGATGAGCCATTCATTTTCTGAATTTTTCTCTTTTGATTACCAAGAGTTGCATATACTTTGCATGAACTCCCTCTCTTCATTTATTCTCTATAATTTTTTTCATTCTTAAGTTCAAATTGCATTACAAGCACCATTAACAACAACAAAGAAATTGTTCAGATGTAACTCTTGTGTTCCGATCAAAGCTATTTCTCTCAAGGTGATTCATATTCTCAAACTTTCAAAGATGTGCAAACGTTTATGTCGTTACTAATATACCAGCAAAGCTTCAGCTGTACCAAAGACCAGAAGTAAAATTAGAGCAGTGAACTAATTAACGTTGTATGTGCTAAAAGAAACTGGCAGTTATTTTTTTGTATTTACCACTTGAGAATGGGAGGGTGGAGTTTGTCAAGTTTAAAACCCAAAGCGTTGACAAGGTTCCCCTCAAGACTTATAATCATGACTCAAATAGTATTACTACTGGCAGCATGCAATGTCATCTTTAAGAAACTTAAAAACTGGCACCAGAGAACCAATTGCACTGCATCTGGGAAAAAGAATTGAGTGCATTTTGGCTTTTGAGCTTTTCAGAACAACAGAATTACTTCTCTTCTGACTGAGAAGCTATAATTGTAGCTCTGATAAAAAAAAAAGATCTCTTGAGACAAATTCTTCTTTTAAAAAATCTAAATTAGACTGTTTACCCTTAATTTAAAATTGTGCACTCCAATGAAGGTTTATGCAAGATTGTGTTAGTGTCTGTACTGTTTTTCTACAGGGTTTAAAACCTAATGATCTGGGGCTTCCCTGGTGGCGCAGTGGTTGAGAATCTGTCTGCTAATCCAGGGGACATGGGTTCGAGCCCTGGTCTGGGAGGATCCCACATGTCGCGGAGCAACTAGGCCCGTGAGCCACATCTACTGAGCCTGTGCGTCTGGAGCCTGTGCTCCGCAACAAGGCCGCGATAGTTAGAGGCCCACGCACCGCGATGAAGAGTGGCCCCCGCTTGCCACAACTAGAGAAAGCCCTCGCACAGAAAAGAAGACCCAACACAGCAAAAATAAATAAATTAATTAATAAACTCCTACCCCCAACATCTTCAAAAAAAAAAAAAAACCTAATGATCTTTGGACTGTCACTTCCACTTCTTCAATGTCTGGTTGAAATGACTTCATACTTGTAGGGGAACTTATCACTTGGGAGGGCTTGGTCTGTCTGCCTTTCAAAATGCTTTGCAGAAATTGTTGGGAATAAGCCTGGTAGAGTGGAATGGAAGTGGCTCTTGATGTATTTTGTCATCTATTTTTTCTCTTCTCAGTTTTTTTTTTTTTCACATGCTAATGCTGGCTACTAAAAGCATCTTTCATTCCTTCTGCCTAGCAACCGATCTACTTCAGGAAGAGACAATTGTGTTGCAGCAATGGAGAGGAATCAAAGCCTATCAAAGATTAAGATGGATTCTTAGCCAGAACAGCCTGGGTTTGAATTCCAGCTCTGGCTTTTACAGCTGTGTGACCTGGGGCAAGTCACTTCATTGCTCTATTCTGTTTTTGCATCTGTAAAACAGGGATGATAGTATCAGTGCCTACCTCAATGGATTATTTTAGAGATTAAATGAGCTCACTTTTGTAAAGTGCTTGGAACACAGCTTGGCACTTGGTACATGTTATATATTTTGAATTAATTAAGTTAAAATAATTGCTCTCAACTGTGAAGGCTAGAAACAAGACAAATGTCCATCAACAGGAGGCTGCTTAAATCAGATATAGTACATCTGCAGAACTATACAATGTAAGTATTAAAAAGAATGTGGTGGGCTTCCCTGGTGGCGCAGTGGTTGGGAGTCCGCCTGCCGATGCAGGGGACACGGGTTCGTGCCCCGGTCCAGGAAGATCCCACATGCCGCAGAGCGGCTGGGCCCGTGAGCCATGGCCTCTGAGCCTGCGCGTCCGGAGCCTGTGCTCCGCAACAGGAGAGGCCACAACAGCGAGAGGCCCGTGTACCGCAAAAAAAAAAAAAAAAAAACAAAGAATGTAGCAAGTTCCTCTGTCTTATATGGGAAGAGCTTCAACACAAAAGCGCTATCTATCTATCTATCTATCTATCTATCTATATATACTGTACCATAGCCCCAAGTAATGCCTTGGAAAAGAGGATGAGGGTTGAGGGTGTTCAGTGCTAGCTCTCAGTTCCCGAAGAGAACACTAATGTTGTATTTAATGCAAAAGACACCAGCAACGTAGTTCAGAATCTCTTATATGTGTCTTTATTCTTTTAGGTAACAAATTTAAGTTCATGTCCTTAATCTTTCACAATTATCCTTTTCCCCCCTACTAAAACCATAATGAATCAGACTTTTATTAAAAAAAATAATAACTGAAACTGGATTAATTTTTTAGTAGAAAAAAAGGGTATATAATAAAAAAAAAAAGAAGCCTCCCAAACTCCCAAGTCTCTGTGCCACTCAGAAAAAACTGTTGATTGTAGTTACCTCTGTGTTCTTCCACACCTCATTTTCTATGTGTGTGTGTGTGTATAAATGGTTGGAATTATGTTCACTTTGGGAGTTAGTTTCCTACTCTGCAAAATGAGGATAATACTTGTATGTATGGGAATACAAATGTTTTGCTGTGTAACCCCAGAGCCTAGAACTTCAAATGTTATTCGTATCAATCAGGTCATGCAATTTTCTTTTTTTTTGCTTATCAAATTGGAAACTTGTTTTTATTTTTAAATTTTATTTTATTATTTTTTTCTTTTTTCATCTTTATTGGAGTAGAATTGCTTTACAATGTTGTGTTAGTTTCTGCTGTACAACAAAATGAATCAGTTTTATGTATACATATATCCCGATATCCCCTCCCTCTTGAGCCTCCGTCCCACCCTCCCTATCCCACTGAGGGTAGCTGTACACAAAGACTCTTAAAAAGACAGGGCAAAAATCCCTTGGAAAAAAAAAATTAGGTCATGCAATTTTGAGTTGCCTTACTGGAAGCATGGTATCAACTAAGCATGGCATCAAGTCAAGTTAAGGCATGGTCCCAATTTACTCTGTGACTCCTGGAAGTCTATGTTCTACTCTCAGAGTCCCAGTTTAAAAACAACATATGAAAACTAGTTTGAATTTAGAGATGAGTGATCAAGATCATGAAGGACTTGGCACTATGTGTGTGAGGTTTGATTAAAGAAAAGGAGAATTTAGCCTGGAGGAAAAAGGTACATGAGGATAAAATGTTGCTAGGTTGTCATATGGGATAGAAATTAGATTTGATCTATAAGGCACCAACAGGTAAACTATCTTTTGGGGTTTTATTTTTTTTTGGTACGCGGGCCTCTCACCGTTGTGGCCTCTCCCGTTGTGGAGCACAGGCTCCGGACGCGCAGGCTCAGCGTCCGTGGCTCACGGGCCCAGCCGCTCCACAGCATGTGGGATCTTCCCGGACTGGGGCACGAACCCGTGTCCCCTGCATCGGCAGGCAGACTCTCAACCACTGCGCCACCAGGGAAGCCCAGGTAAACTATCTTTAATGGGGAGAATTAAGAGAGAGATTTTTGTCTCAGTCTATGAACGAATTTTTATGGGTAAAAACTGTCCAAAGATGGTATAAACAATAATGGTTTTCTTCATTGTAAAAAGAATGCATGTCCTTTTAAGAAAATCAGAGAACAAAAAATGTTGAAATATAAACATTGTTATTATTTGGAAATCTCATCATCTGTTTAAACTCAAGCATGTTAATGCATTGTTGAAAAAAGTTTTGAGTTTAATAGTTCACTGAATTTGGCAGATGTGCATGCAGCACTTGGTCCAGAGCTCAGCAGTGAAGTTACAGACAGGATGGCACTTAGATTAAATAACATTTTGGGCCCCTTTCAAATCTGGGAGCCTATTATCTTATAAATGCCAGAAGCATTGATTCTATTGAGTGCATAGCTCAGGCTGGCCTTAGTTCTAGGCCTCCTGTGAATATGTGAGTGTTAGCTCAATCCTTGCACTGTAACAGCTCCATCCACAGCTGGAAATGGAAACAACTAGAATGGAAAGCTGATGCAGTTGCCAAGCAACTCAGATTTGGATAAATATGGCTCTCTTTTCTGGTGTACCAGATAAGTAGATCAACAAACATTCTTTTGAATATGACTCAATCTTATCCTATGAGTACAGTTATAAAATTAAAGAACTAAGGCAGATATTTAGGTAATTCAGGGCAAAAATTTCTATGAATAATCTAAAAATTAAAAAACCCAAATGGCTTGACCCATGTGAAAAATGTCCTCCATCCTACATTTTAATGTGTGAGTAGGACAGAGTCTCAGCAACACACTTCTCCTTGAGTAGGCAGTAGATGGGGTAGCACCAGAGACAGAAAAAGAAGAGAAAGAGAACTGAAATGTGCAACTGTATTTCTTCTATAACTTGGAGTTGATTTGCGAGTTGGGATGTCTTTTTTTAGAATCTTGGACCACAGTCAGTAGCTGCTAGCAAGACAATGAGGTCAGTTTCTGGCAGCAATGAAATGGTTGTTTCCCCAGCTAGACTCTGAGCTCTTTGAGGGCATTTAGTTTTGTATTTCACAATGTCCAGAAAGCATAGAGTATTAGATATTAATTTACTACAATTACAGATCAAAGATTCCTTGATATATGTATATTCACTTATGTTTCCCAAGTTTATGGGCACAAAATATACATATTATACTAAATATACCCAATAATATACATACCAATCAAGATACCTGAAATGATGCAAATGAATTCTCTGAATATATTTATTATTATTGTGACACTTTAAAGCTTAAGCTAAGAAAAGCATTTTTCCTTCAACAGTGGTGAAATATTGAAATTCACACATCAAATCTTTTTTCAACAATCCACTGCCATGCTTGTGTTTAGAAGATGGTCAAGTTTCAAAATATTAAGTGTTTATATTTCAATAGTTTTCTTTTTCTGATGTTTAGAAATGACTTGTATTCTTTTTACAAGAAAGAAAACCATCATTATTTTATAATAATTTTTTTTTTTTTTTTTTTTTTTTGCGGTACGCGGGCCTCTCACCATTGTGGCCTCTCCCATTGCGGAGCACAGGCTCCGGACGCGCAGGCTCAGCGGCCACAGCTCACGGGCCCAGCCGCTCCGCAGCATGTGGGATCTTCCCAGACCAGGGCACGAACCCGCGTCCCCTGCATCGGCAGGAGGACTCTCAACCACTGCGCCACCAGGGAAGCCCTATAATAATTTTTTTAAAAACCTAGGAAGATTCCAACTATTCCCAGTGTAGAGGTTGACATTTGCCTAAATCATGCTAAACTAGCTCCTCCAGGTACCCATATGGCAGGGGGTGAGAAATGAATATGGAGTGGAAATCCTGAACATTGGGGCTGAAGGCTCTATATTCAATCGGCTGCTCTAGAGTTGGCTTGGATTGAAGGTCTGGCAGCCACACTTTAATCATGGCTAAGGAGTCTGCAGTGGCTGGTGCTACAAGTCTCTTCCCATCTCCCCATTCCACACATCCTACTCAGCTGTCCCCACCCCCACCCCAACCCACAGTCACTCTTGTAAATTTCTAGGGGCTTTGCATTGCCAACAGTTTTGGGAGTCACCAGATCCAAGAGGCATAAAAGGAAGGGTACTGAGGAAAGTTTTCTTGTAGCCTCAAAGGGCAAATTGTTTGAAGAAGGAAAAATGGGGCTGGATAAATATAAGAGGAAAATCAGGTTCTCTGAAGGCCACCTGGTGTATAGTAAGTTCTCCCCTTAATGCACACATTAGAGGTTCTGTGTTATTATTGTCACAAGTCTAGGGATTAAGCATTGTCATCATCCTTATTTATAAAGACATTGAGATGCAAAAAGGTAAAAGGCTGAGCCAAGATTTGTTTTCTCATTCTGCTGGACACAAAGCCATTAAATGACCTTTTGAGAAAGATTTTTTAGAGCAGACAGAATCAGTAAGAGAATAGGCTTCATTTAATTTAAATCACTACCACCACTGCTGTTCCCTCTCTTATATGGGCAGAGATGACTCTATTTAAATCAGGGCGTTCCCATTTTTCTCATTCCTCTCAAAGATGTTAAAGATTATGAGCTCTTTAAGGGCAAGATCATGTCTCAATCCCTTTTGCATCCATAGCACCTAGTACAGTGGCTGACACCCAGCATGGAGGTGTGGAATGAAGCTGATGGGGAGAAGACCATTGGCATATTATCTCCATAAAAAGGTGTGAAGGAGTTTCAAGCTTATGAAGGCCTGGGATTTTGTTTTACCTCTGCCACTAGTTTACAGTCCTGGGAAACTGACTTACCTAATCTGTGCTTTGATTCTCTATGAATAACATTAAGTAGGTTGACTCATGTGTTCTTGCCTTTTGCCCCTAAGCTTCCGTGTCTACAGGAAGGCTTATGTTTCCATAGAGAATGGAAACATTCTGCTGGAATATTTAGTTCATATCATCAGTAGCACCTGCCAGCTCTTACATAGCTCAAATTCAAGGCGCATAGTTTACCACTTTAGAGGAACCTTGTGCTCACAAGAAATTAAGAAAAGCAAACAGTCAACAAGCCCAGGCATTGTTGAAAAATAATCATGGCAACTCTGGAATCAACTTTTACATAATAGCAGCTATTTACTATAATTTGGTGGAAGCCAGTCTGGAGACCTACTGAGTATATAATATGACTCCGTTCTGTATAGTAAGTAGCTTTCCTTTAGGAAAAAGATTCTCTGTTATGTTGAAAGGACTCTACTTACTTATGGAGATGTGAAAATGTTAACTTCCAGAATCTAAAGAATATAGTCTCCTCTCAGGAAGATGTTGTGCAAAGGCAAAATGAGAAGCACAATACCAATATGTTTGTGTGTGCATGGAGGGGAGTTTTTAAAAATTCAATTAATTCTTAATTCAAGACGTTGTCTTAGTAACTACTATTTCAAGATGCTCAGTGCCTGCAACGTAATTCATAGCTTCACCAAGGCAGGAGAAAAATAGAAAAAGACAGAACCTCAAAATACCCTTGCCAATTAAATCCTGAATTATTTTTGACTCTGAGAATAGTCAGTCATTTTATTTAAGCTGTTAAGGATGATAAAGAACGCATTGATTCTTCATGTTTCCACTTACATTTTCATTGCTTCACAATCTTCAGTGTGTTTTGGGGGTTTCATCTAATCTCCTCTACCTCCAAATCCAAGGTGTTAAAAATAAAGACCAGCTTAATATTTGAACTTTACCTTGAAGGCTAATGACAGAATAATGGAGTTCATGATGCAAGTCACCAAATCCCCATCATCCCAGGGCAATCTCAAGAAATGCAGAAGGTGTGGCATGGTGGAGCCACAGACCACACACCAAAGCCAGCCAGTACTTTCTTGTTTACTCTTTAGAATGAGAAGTTCATTGTTTTAGGGCACAGAGATCAAGACGACTGCATAGATTCATAGCAAACCTCGAAGGTTCATTTAAAATTTCAATAACTGCCCATTAGTAAGCTTCTCATATGGTAGGTTCCTGTGGAAGGTCTTGTTCCTTGGCTGCTGAAAAGCTATTTCCCTCTCCCTTTCTCCTGACATCCCTTCTGCAGATGCTTAAAAGCCAAGCAGTTGCTTTTGTAGCTTTTTGTCTAACAAGGGATGGTGATATGATAGCATTGAGATAATCAGAATTCTGCTGGGTGTTTCTAGGTGAGCTTGCTGTCCCCATAACAAGGGATAAACGTCCAGCAGGACCTTCCTCCTTTCCCCCTCATTCCTGTCTTGAATGCAGGCATGATGTCAGGATCTTTAACACTTATGTGGCCACCAGGAGGCCACAAACATAAAGAAAAGGCCAAGAAACTTTCAGGGATGCAGCTCCACTGGATTAAGGCCAGCAAATTCCTCCATCTAGACTTTTAATATACATTTAAAATATATATTTAAAAACCTTTTATTTGTTTAAGATGCTGTAGATTGGGTTTTACGTTGCTTGCAAAGCATCCGTAGCTGATCGAGTGTTTCACATACATCATTTATAATTCCCACAACACTCCGGAAGGTAGCCATTATTATCCCTATTTTATAAATGAGGAAATGGAGGCACAGAGTCTAAATTACTTGTCTGAGGCTACACAACGGTCTCATCACTTTACTAGCATTTCCAATTTTTAAAATAGGTGTCATTTACTGGCTAAATATGAAAGTTTCCTGCACTTACAGCATTCTCCCACTCTGTGTGTGTGTGTGTGTGTGTGTGTGTGTGTGTGTGTGTTGTATTCTTCCCACTAGGAAAGTTTGGCTCTAGTCTGATTCTACTACAACCTGCTTTCCAGACTGCTCCTCATTCAGTTTCCTGTCCTGTAAAATGATGGGTTGGATTACAGTGCAAAAATCTCTTCCAGCTCTAAAGTTCTATGAGGCCATCATGTCCTCATAAGATTGTGAGCTTCACAACACTACGGATTCTGTCTTTTGTTTGTTTGTATTCAAGCCCACATTGCTTTGCCTGTGGCAGATATGCAGTAATTATATTATGTATGGTTTAATTAAATTCCAATCTAAGGATGTATAAAAGAAGCCTCAAGTACCTTGGGGAAATATTAATTCAAGCTCATAAAACAGACATTGGAAATGATATTCCTTAGAAGAAATATACCATACAAGTGCAAGATTCATTAATCTATTCAAGGAATGTTTGTTACATATCTCTTATGTGTCTGGTCTCTTTTTTTAAAAAAATAATTTATTAATTTATTTTTGGCTGTGTTGGGTCTTCGTTGCTGTGCACGGGCTTTCTCTAGTTGAGGAGAGCGGGGGCTACTTTTCCTTGTGGTGCGTGGGCTTTTCATTGCGGTGGCTTCTCTTGTTGCAGAGCATGGGCTCTAGGCACGCGGGCTTCAGTAGTTGTGGCATGCAGGCTCAGTAGTTGTGGCACACGGGCTTAGTTGCTCCGCAGCATGTGGGATCTTCCTGGACCAGGGCTCGAACCCATGTCCCCTGAATTAGCAGGAAGACTATTAACCACTGCACCATCAGGGAAATCCTATGTCTGGTCTCTTATGAACATGGGGCTGTTGTGATTTTATGAGAAGTTGGCATTACAGTTGGGGGATGTACATGAGGAGTTACAGTACAGCACAGCAAGTGTGATGATTCAAGGACATATGGGAGAAGATTTCAGGCCCAGGCAATCCAGCCTGGTGAAATGTGGAAAAGCTCCATGGTGGGACCGATTGGCTGAGCTAAGTTTTGGAGGATGATGATAGATATCAACAGCAAACAAGAGGAGGTGGGGCGGGAATGACTCTGGCTGAGGAAACATGTCCAAATCCATTCAGACGCATAAGAACATGTCTTGAGAACTGCAGACTTGGTCTGTATGGCTGGAGTATAGGACATGGATGGAGTTGGGGAAGAGGCTAAAGAACTAAGATGGGGCCTGGTAACACAGGGCAGTATAACCATGCCGAGGGGGATGGATTTATTTTTGCAGGCAATGTGGTGCCAGGGATGTGATCAGATTTGAAACGTTAGAAAGATGGCCGTGTAATGTGAATTTGTAATATGGTCAATGTCATGCACAGTAGCCTCTTTTTTATTCCACATACAAAATATGATTGATATTCATATAGTCTATGAATAAGAGTGATAGAAGGGTGGCGAGAAGACCCAAAAGTAGACTGTTTCAAGGTTCCACGGGTAAGATGATGAGCATTTAAACTAAGGCAAGGAAATGGGGATGGAAAAGGATAGTCATTAGTTATGTCAAGGAGGTAGAAAGATAATACTTTTGATGAATTAAATGATGGTGGGGCTGGGGGCATGGTGACCAAGAGTGTAGCACTCAGGAACCAAGCACAGGGAGGAAGTTTTGTGAAGCCAGATGATGATATTTGCTTTGGACACATCTAGAATGCCATGCAGTGTCTAAGGACAAGATGTTCAGTAGAACACTGGACAAATATGGGTCTGGTGCTTAGACTCTAGGGAATCATGAGCACGTAGCACAGTGATTCTCAACCCTTTGAAAACCAACATCTTCTTTATATAACATATAATCATACCCCTGAAATTCATAGATAATACGCACATATAGTAAATTTTTTAAGAATCCAAGTAACACTAGGTAAAGGAAAAATAAAAGGAAATTAGTTGATTTTTTAAATGGAAATTTAATATTTACATACTTAGGCATGGCTACGTTTACTACTGGAAAGGTTAGACCCTGCAGACCGGTTCATTTGTTCATTTAACTATTCTTCACTAAGTGCTTCTAGGTTATCAGTACAATTTCAGGCACTGGGAGAACAGTAGTGAAACAAAAGAGATACAGTCTCTGCTCTCATGGAATTTACATTCTCTAACAGGGCAAGACAGACAACAAACAAATAAATAAGGAAATAATAATGCGGTTTCTCATGGTGATAAGAGCTATGAGAAAATAACATAAGATTGTTGCGATAAAGAGTGATTTGTAGTGACGGAGGCTACTTCAGATGGTCAAGTCAGGAAAAGTCTCTCTGAGATATTAAAGATATGAAAGAGGTAGCCAGGTGGAGGAATCAGAAATATCCTAAGATGGAGAAAAGTTGTCTGCGTCTGAGGACCAGAAAGAAGGCCAATGTAGCAGGAGTGTAGTGTTTTAAGATGAAATCACAGGAGTAAGCACAGGTCATGTAACCTAGGGCCTTGAAGGTCAACCTAGGAAGTTGAAGTTTTGTTCTAAGTGCCATACAAAACCATTGGAAAATTTTAATCAGAGATGTAATGTGATCCGCTTTACATTTTTTAAAGCACATTCTGGAGACTTCCAATTATGACAGCATGGCAGACTAGATGTCCTAAATGAAATCTGATTAAAATGTGAAATGAATCCCTCCTATTAAAAACAACTAAAAATTCTGGATAATTTTATATGTTTAACACTTTCAAGATCTTGCAAATAAGTAAGGAATTTGCAGATGCCAAAATGAAATGATACCAGGAATCCTACTTGGTACATGCCTGAAACTGGCTTTTATCCTAAGGGTGTTTGCAACTTTGGTGAACTTTAATCTCTGTTTTGATCGATGCTCAGGGCACAGAGAAGGAGATGAAGTCTAGGGTCCACCCAAGCTGGGAGTGTTATAGGGAACCCCTAGATAAAGCTCAGATCCCAGAAGGCTGGATCTTAAAGAGTGAACAAGAAATAAAACCACAGTGCAGAAGGAGAAAGCAGGCACTCCCATACATTGTTACTGGGAGTATAAAGTAGTATAACAATTTTGGAAGATGGTCTGGCTGTTTCTTATAAAACCTAGTTTAATCCTACCCTATAACCCAGCAATTCTACTCCTGAGGTTTTTACCCAACAGAAATGAAAATATACGTCCAAAAATTGACTTGTATGTAAATGTTCATAGAAGCTTTAGCCCCAAACTCGAAATAGCCCAAGTGTTCGTTAACCCAAGAATGGATAAACAAATTGTGGTGTATGTATACAATAGAATACTAACTAGCAATAAAATGGAACAGACTGGGCTTCCCTGGTAGCGCAGTGGTTGAGAGTCCGCCTGCCGATGCAGGGGACACGGGTTCGTGTCCCGGTCTGGGAAGATCCCACAGGCCGCGCAGCGGCTGGGCCCGTGAGCCATGGCTGCTGAGCCTGCGCGTCCGGAGCCTGTGCTCTGCAACGGGAGAGGCCACAACAGTGAGAGGCCTGTGTACCGCAAAAAAAAAAAAAAAAAAAAGGAACAGACTAATGATACATTTAACAACATGAATAAATCTCAAGAACATTATGCTAAGTGAAAGAAGATTCACACAAAAGAACACAGTTGATTCTATTTATATGAAATTCTAGAACAAGCTAAACTTACCTAAGGAGGAAAAAATCTGAACAATTGATACCGCTAGAGTTGGAGATAGGGGACATGGACTGACTTTAAAGAGGCATGAGAAAACATTCCAGCATTATGTTAATGTTCTATATCTTATAGGATTAAAGCTCATAAAACAGAAAATTAAAAATTTGTGCATTTCATTTCATTTAAATTTTATGGATGTATATACACACATACACATATATATACACATATAAATATATATTTCTGTTTGATAATAAAAACAACAACAGATCACTCTTGCTATTTTGTGGTGAATGTGAATGGACCAAAAGGGTCAAGGGAAACCAGCTAGGAGGCTATTGCAGTGAATCAAGTGAAGCATGATGAGAGCTTAGCCTAGAGTAACAGCAATGGAGGTCAGGGAAAGTGGTTGAATTCATGATTTATTTTGGAGCTGGAGCCAATGTGAAATTGGATACAACAGTTGAAGAAAAGATAGGAATAAGAGTGACTGCTAGTATTTTAGTCTGTATTATTAGGTGGATAGAGGTGTCATTAATTGAGAAGAGGAAGATTAGGAAAGGAAAAATTTGATGGGGGAACACAAAAATTCTCTTTTCTGACCATTTCAGTTTTGATAGCTATTTGATATTAAAAGTGAAGATACCAAGTAGATAGATAGTATAATAATCTGGAGGAGAGGTCAGGGCTTGAGATATAAATTAGAGAGTCTGAGCATATAGGTGATATATTTCATCATTTGTAATATTAAAATATATGAAATGTTTAAATGCATATAACAGCTAGCTAGTTATATAAACAGTGGTATTCATAGTAGAATATCATGTAGCCTAACAAGGGTGTAGGTTCACATAGGCTGATACTAAAGATGTTCAGGATATATTGTTAAATCTATTTATTTATTTATTTGTTTGTTTGTTATTGAAGTATAGTTGATTTACAATATTGTGTTAATTTCTGTTGTACATATTCTTAAATTTTAAAAGCAAATGGCATATCATATAATTTGTATTAAAAAATCACATATAAATGTTTGTTCATGAATAGAAAATTTCTGGAAGATACATGAGCAAGTGTCAACAGTGGTTACTTGTCCGGAGATGAAGTAGAGGCATGATATGGGGATGGTGGATTTTGCTTATCCCTTTTTATTATTTCAAATTTTACCTCGAATATGTATTTTATAAATAAATATCAAGTAAATACCTAGGTGGTGATTGTGGTGGTATTGTTTTTTCCAAAGGGGCTTCTGGTTATGATAGAAAGAGAACCAAATTAGGAAAATGAAAGCCTAGTTTCTTCACTGACTCTTATGATGTCATGGGACCAGTCATCTCTTCTATGTAAGCTTTAATTTTCTCATCAGTAAAGCATCATCATTAAGCAAACAGTTCTCTGCATTCAAAGTCCCATCTAAGCTAATTTTGCCTTATGCTACATTCAATTCAGGCTTAATTATTTACACCACACACCAACACATGGACTCAAATACTCTGCTTTATATCAATCTGATCCAATCTATCCAAATCTATTCAATTCATCCAGTCTTAACCAATCCATCTAGTACTATTGATATTTAATTCAACAGGGCATCTACTCTGTCCCAGGCACTGTGTAAGTGACAAGACAGTAACAGACAGTCCTAATCTTGACAAAGAGTCCCTGGTCTAGTCAAGGGACTAGAGCCATGTAAACAGTTATAACACCCTCTGTAATAATAGAAGCATAAAGAAATTCTGGAGGTGAAACAGAAGAAGCAGTGATGAACTCTATCTGGGAAGACTGGGGGAGGTTCCTTTGGTAGATTGTATTACAGTTTACCAACATCTGTTTGCCCTTCCTGAGAGAAGATCCTACTTTCCCAAGCCACTGAAGTCATGCTTGGCCAAGAGACTTGCTCTGCCAATGGAGTATGAGAAGTGATATGTATCTCATTCATTCAAAAGTTTAAGAAGAGTTTGTGCTTTGCTGTAATCTTTTCCCTCTGTCACCAGCCACATTCCAGATAGTCTCTGCTAGGGTATCCTGGGTCCTGGAGTGAAGATGACATGAAACAGCATGGCAGCCAAACACAGTGGACGTGTGGCTTGACTGAGATTCAAACTCTGTTATCATAAGCCACTGAGATTTGGGGATCTGTTTACAACGCGCACCTTTCAGGGCTGATCGATGACTTTGGGCTGAGTCTTCCATACAAAGAAATTCAAGGCAATAATTTACTAAAATATCAGGGGTCAGGAGCACCAAAACCATATCATTCATGAGCAAAGCAACCCAAGATAGGTCCTAGGAAGGAGAGCACATTACCTTGATGTAGTTCACCTTTGTTTCAGAGATGAAACACATTTCTCTCTCAGCGAGTGATGATGAAACAATTTCTGTCATATTATCCTTTTACTTTAGTTGCCACAATTGAAAAACTACACTTATGCATAAATCAGACATATTATAAACAAACACTGTCCCTGACTTCAAGGTGGCTCTATCCTAAAAGGGTTAAGTCAAACACTCAACTTTATACAGAGATCCGATAAGCTATAAGTAAAGGCAGTTTTTTTCCCTATTGTTCAGCCTTTTGTAGTGAGAGCGGAAGAATCTGTTCCTTGGTCCAGAGAGCTCTTCTGAATTTTCTAAAAAGATAGCCCTAGTGTCTAATAGGAGGTAGATGATGTGGAAGTGGAATGGTATTTTGGGAGCAAAGACTTTAGCTAAGATATCAGGTTTTGGGGCTCTTGGAACACTTTGCAGCAGCATCACTTGAATGACAACCAAAACATTTCATTAGGAATCTCATGACTTTTTCTTTTTTTCTTACCTCTCCTTCTTGTTCATGAAGCTGAATATTTTTTTCCAGATAGAAAATGATATATTTTTGAATATTGGCCTATTTTTGAAAAGATACAGTGCTTTAAATTCATGGGCATTAACCTTAGTAGGCCTTGAAAGCTGCTTGTTAGTCCTACTCTGTTTCTCACCATAATCTCACTCTCCTAGACTTTTATCTTAGACCTTCACCTCCCTCCTCAAAACACAGAGTTTTGGTGCTTGTGCTGCTTAAATTCTGGGGGCATGGAAGACCAAAAATAAACAAGCAAGCAAATATACTTATAGGTGATAAAGGTAATAACAAAGAATAAAGAAGGAAAAGGGTTAGAGCAGGATAGATATAGCTAGAAAGTGGGGTGGTAGTTTTTTGTTTTTTTTTTTGGCCTCACCACATGGCACACAGGATCTTAGTTCTCCCACCCGAGATGGAACCTCCACTCCCTGCAGTGGAAGTGCAGAATCTTAACCACTGTACCACCATGGAGGTACCGGGTGGTGTTTTTGATTGGCAAGTCTGGGAAACTTCTCTGATAAGATGACATTTAAACAGAGAACAAGAGTAAGGGAACTAAGCCATGTGGGCATTTGTAGGAAGATCATTCTGGGCACAGGGAACCACATGTGCAAAGGCCCTGGGGCAGGAGTGTGCTTGGTGTGTTCAAGGAAGATAGGGCAGCTAGAGTGGAGAATGTGAGGGGGAGAGTGGCAGGAGAGGAGGTCAGGGAGGTGGCAGGGAGCAACCAGAACACACAGAACCTTTCAGACCATTCTTACCTTCGCTGTCCTCACTCTTAGCAAATGACGTTACCTTTTTTTTTTAATATTTATTTATTTATTTTCTTAATTTTTTTTGGCTGCATTGGGTCTTAGTTGTGACACGCAGGATCTCTCGTTGCGGCACACATGGGCTCTTCATTGTGGTGTGTGGGATTCTCTCAAGTTATGGCGTGCCGGTTTTTCTCTTTCTCGTTGAGGTGCACTGGCCCAGTAGTTGTGACGCACGGACGGGCTTAGTTGCCCCACAACATGTGGGATCTTGGTTCCCCAACGAGGGATCAAACCTGTGTCCCCTGCATTGGAAGGCAGATTCTTTACCTCTGGACCGCCCGGGAAGTCCTGACGTTACTTCTTATTGCATTGAAAAAATCGAACCCATCAAAAGAGAACTTTTACCTCATCATCCCACCTACCTCCCTATCTGCATCTGTACCCTTACAATTTGCCTTCTCTCCTCTGACCGTGGAGGACTGCTCACATTCCAGCCTCATTATTTGAACGCTAGATCACCCCCTCTGCCTGTCAGTGACATTGCCCCTGCAGTGGTCCACTCTCCTGCGTCATTAATATTTTCTCTCTACTGGATAAATTGTTTCATTGCTAAAATCTTCTACCTTAAAACATCCTCCTTTGATCCCTGCTCATTTTGTTTCTCTTAACAGGAAAATGTTCTCCGTCTTTCTTTTTTTTTTTTTTTTTTTTTGCGGTACGCGGGCCTCTCACTGTTGTGGCCTCTCCCGTTGCGGAGCACAGGCTCCGGACGCACAGGCTCAGCGGCCATGGCTCACGGGCCCAGCCGCTCCGCGGCATGTGAGATCTTCCCGGACCGGGGCACGAACCCGTGTCCCCTACATCGGCAGGCGGACTCTCAACCACTGCGCCACCAGGGAAGCCCTCTCTGTCTTTCTTGTCTGTACTTACCATCTCGATTCCTTTTATCTCATTCATTCCTGAACCCAGTACCAACCAACTTTTGCTCCCAACCCTTCTCAAAATCTTTCTTAACAAGCTCATCAGTAACTTCCATGTTGCCAAATCCATTGTTCATCCATTGCTCATTTCCAAATTCTCATCTTTCTTAGCCAATCCACAGCACTTAACACAGTCGATTACTTCCTCCTTAAGGCATTTCCTCCACACGATCTCTTAATTGTCTTTAGCAGCTGCTCCTCTACTGTCCTTTCCTGGAACTTCCTTTTCTTCCTCACCTCTAAGTGTTGGGACAGGACCACGGGGCTCAGCCCTCAGCCCGCTCCTCATCACCATCAAAACGCATGCCATAGGTGATCTTATCCAGGTCCATGATTTAAATACATTTTTATCTTTATGACTGATGCATAATTGTTAGAATAGCTAGATTTTTCTGCAAAATACCCTCAAATCTCAGTGCTGTAGGAAAATAAAGATTTGCTTCTCTTTCACTCTAAGTGTCCATCATGAGTCAGCAGGGATATCTGTTAATTGTGGTCACTCAGAGACCCAGGCTGACACATACGTCCACAATCACGTAGGCAGGAAAAGCAGACATGGTGAACTCTCAAAGCCTCTGCCTGAAGTGACAGAATCATTTCTGTTCTCATTTCATTGGCTGTATCAAGTCACATGGCTATGCCTAACTTTAAGGGGGCAGGAAATACAGTCACATCGTGGACCTAAAAGAAGCAAACCAGAAATATTGGTCAATAGCTCTGATGATTACAACAATTCTCACAGTTTTATCTCAGACCCTGTCATCTCTGCTAAATTCTAGATTAGTGTATCAAACTGCCTGCTTGACATCTTGGCTACTTAATAGACAACTCAAACTTAGTATATCCAAATCAAAATTCTTTTTTTTTTTTTTGCAGTATGTGGGCCTCGCGCTGTTGTGGCCTCTCCCGTTGTGGAGCACAGGCTCTGGACGCGCAGGCTCAACGGCCATGGCTCACGGGCCCAGCCGCTCCGCGGCACATGGGATCTTCCCAGACCGGGGCACGAACCCGTGTCCCCTGCATCGGCAGGCGGGCTCTCAACCACTGCGCCTCCAGGGAAGCCCCAAAATTCTTGATTTGTCTCTTGCCTTCACCTCATATTACCAAATGTGTCCTTGCTTTGACTCTGCCTTCTTGGTAAGTAGTCGTTCCATCCTACCTGCTACTCAGGCCAAAACCTTGGAGTCATCTTTGACTACTTTTTGTTTCCCAAACCTCACCCTGTTTCTATCTGCAAATACTACTGACTCTTAACTGAAATATATACAGCATTTGACCTCTTCTCACCTTATTATGACCATCTAGTGCAAACTGCTATCATCTCTTGTGTGGAACTGTGATAGTCTGCTAACTGGTCTCCCTGGTTCCCTGTTTGCCCCCCGATAGTCTATCCTTCATACAGAAGGTAGAGTAATCCTCCTGAAACTTCACTATATTTGACCTTCCCAGGCTCAGAACCTGTCAGTGGCTCCCTATCTCACCCGCAGTAAAATCCAAAGTCATCATGGTCTATAAAGTTGTACAATGTTCTGGCTGCTCCCCGCCACCTCCCTGACCTCCTCTCCTGCCACTCTCCCCCTTGCTTTCTCCACTCTAGCTGCTCTTTCTTTCTTGCTCAACACACCAAGCACACTCCTGCCCCAGGGCCTTTGCACATGCAGTTCCCTGTACCTTTAATGATCTTCCTACAAATGCCCACATGGCTTACTCCCTTACATCCTCTTTTTCCTGGTTTAAATGTTATCTTATCAGAGAAACTGATAAGATGTCACTACCCCCCTTCCCACCTCTATTGCTCTCAATCCCTTTTCCTTTTTTCTCCTTTGTCATTACTTTTTCACCTACTGGAAGAGCATATTTACTTGTTTGTTTATTTTTGGTCTCCCTTCCTCCCAGAATGTAAGTTCCATGAGTACCAAAGCTGTATGTTTTTCTACTTTCATGTCCCCAGTGCCTAAAACAATGCCTAGCACATATTAAACAATAAATATTTGTCAAATGAATAATTGAGAAAAGCAATTAAAATGTCTAACCTTTATTGAATGCTTACTCCTTGCCTTTCTCAATGCTTTACATTATTGTACTTTATGAGGCGTCATCCCCCTCTTACAGAGGAGGAAATAGAGACTTAGAGAGGGTATGTAACTTGCCTAAGGTCACTCAGCTGGCACATGGTGGAGCCCAGTCTCAGGCCCAGCTCAGTCGGCCTCCAAATCTGAGCTCCTGATGACCTTGTCCTGCCATGATTTTGGCAAACTCCCTAGTGAGCAATCTATTAATGCACTCTTAAATTAGAACCTAAAAGTAAGGAAGGATTAATAATTAAATGTTACCATAAAGAAGAACTAGACATATCTAGAAGATTATGAGCTCTAAATGGAATGAAAAATAGATTTGGAAATTCTGTTGATTTTCAGTCTTCCATATTGGGTCTAAAACCAGGCAGATAACATTTTTATACTTAAACAGTGACCTGATATAAAGCCTAAGGCCCCAAAATAACTCGGTGCCCTTGGCCAGTCTTGAAGGGAGAAACAAGCAAACCTCTGGTCAAGTTTCTCTCCTCCCTCCCTCCCTCCCTCCCTTTCTTCGTTCCTTCCTTTCTCTCTCTTTCTCTCTTTCATTCTTTTTCTCTTTCTATTGCAGTATAATCGACACATTGGTCAACTGTGTTTCTGACCAGCTTTTGACCCTAACAAATTAAGCTGGCAGAAATGACTGTTGTATGCTGAATGCATCTTCTAAAATTGCTTCTGATCTAAGCTATCTGTTGGTGTCACTGGAAAGTTCAGAGAGCGCTGCGTCACTCTGAGCATATTCGGTTTCCCTGGAAGGAGGGCATCATTGGCTCTGTCTTTTACAAACAGCAACATTTCTTATTAATAGGGTTCTTTCTCTGCAGGGCCATGGATTGTTGATGGATCTCACTGTTAGGCGAGGCCCCCGTTGCCCCAGACAAATATGACACAGCTTTTCAGCCTCACTTCAGCAGGCCCAGACGTCCCCTCCAGCAGCCCATGTGTGTACCTGCCGCCAGGCAATGTGAGGGTGGCTCTTGTTCAAGCTACATCTCAGAGGAAGAGCAGCTTTCTCCTGGCTGAGTGAATAGAGAGAGGAGAGGGGAGGGATGCTGGCGTCGTCTCCCTGGACAGACACTACTCCTGGGTGCCTCTCAAGTTGACCAGAAAGCTCTCACTGGACACTGAATCTTTTTTTTTTTTTCAGTTTTAATATACTTAACCTGTCATTTTATTTTATTTTTAAAATTGAAGTAAAGGGACCCATAATCTTAACTGTAACCTATCGGCACCAAATACCTTCTCTTCAAGCTCTTTCTCATGTCTTTCTTCTCTTAGTGTAGGCATTTTAATACATGTAAAAATGCACTGAAACATGCAAAGGGCTAGAAGCTCTATTGTAAGATAAAGTAGTCACCAAAGGAATGCTTTTAAAATTATTTTTCCTATCTCCTTTTCATACATGCTTTAAGAGCTGCCCTGGTAGGAGGGACCTGAACTAAAATCATAGTGTCACCGTAACTGGAAGAAAGGAACTCCTGAAGTTACCTAGCCAAACTCTTTACAGATAAGGAAACAGAAGACAAAGAAGTAAGGGACTTACCCAAGCACATAATGGTGATAACTGGTGGGACATGGATTAAACTTGTAGCCCTTGACCTCCCACTCCATCGTCCTTCTAAGTGTATAGGCTGCTGGCTTCCTCTGGATGTAGGTTCCTGGCATTTAGTGTCATGGTTCACTCTGTGCTCTCTAGATCTGGCTATTTTTCCTCCAGTGCATATCCCAACTCTAGGAATTTGGACTCACATCCTAACATCTGGCTAGTTGGTTATCAGATTTAGAAAAAGTGTCAGTCTCCTAAAAAGTTGGGTGATAAATTATATCTAATAACTATTTAACATACGCTACTGACATCTGAATTTCTATTTTGTTATTAAAACTAGTGACCTCTTATACAGCTATACCCTAGGGCTCTACCACTCGTAACACAGCACACCAATTCCTACATTTCAAACATGAGCAACTATAGCCACAGAAAGAAGAGAACTTATTACTTACAAATTAGGTATTAGGATGAAAAAGGCATTAAAGGCAAATGAATTTACATTGAAAAAAACACGTTATTAATATGGCAGTTTTAAAGATAGCACCAAATACTTTTTATTCCTCCCATCAAGAGGTGGGGTCTAAGTCCCCTGCCACTGAGTCTACGTTGGCCTTAGTGACTCACTTAGAATCCACAGAATGTAGCACAAGCAATGCTATGTAACTTGTTGGGCTGGGACAAGAAAGGTCATGCAGCTTTCACCTTGTTCACTGGAGTTCTGAGCTGTTGTGTAGAAAATCAGACAGCCCTGAGACTGCCATGCTGGAGCTGCCATCTTGGAAGCGATCTTCCAGGGCCCAGCTGTTTGGGCCACTATGCATTCCAGACACCTTGGCCATTCTAATCATGCCTGCTGATGGAGTGCAGACACTGTATAGCAGAGAAGGGCTGTCCCCTCTGTGCCCTTTCTGAACTTCTGACCACAGGACAGCAAACATGAACAAATAGCTGTTTTTGATTTTGCATCCCTAGGTTTTGGGGTGGTCTGTTATACTGCAATAGGCACTGGAACAGTTAAACAGTTCAATGTTTCTCTTTGTTCAGTTACAATTCTTCACCCTATGGTGACATTATTTTTATTTTCCCACCCTTAGAGAATACTTTGCATCATTCTTTGATGCACTTGCATGTTCCCATAGTCTTTTTACAGCTTTTATGCTTGGATTCATGTCTGAGTTAACTGACATCTCCTCTGTGTCTGAAGAATCTATACACACCTACTAGCTATATCTAACTTAACATAACTGAAATCACGAAAATGATTACAATTTTATGGTAACCATTGCAAATAATTCCTCTGGAATAAATATAAGAAAGATAACTGATCTATAAAACAGTAAATATTTTAATTTTAAGAAACCAGTTCCCACCATTTTAGTTACTCCTTCTTTATTCTATCAAAGGTTTTTAAAAAGTCATTTATTCAAAGATCACATAAAAATTAATAATGTCAAGGGAATGTTAGCTGCCATATATTGGCTATACACGAAGAAAAATTCCAGAAAGATGTAGTATATTTAACATGCCTTATACATAGAAAATGCCCAGTGATGTCCAATAAAGATTAAAATTTTAGTGTTGATATCACTGTAACAGAAAAGGAAAATGGACAAAAAAAGAATAAGAATGACTCTGGAAATGAAAAATAATTACAACTTTAGTTTTTAAATTGTAGTTTGTAGAATCCACTGTCTATATCACTTGTCTGCCCCAGGGCTATGAAGTGCTGAGCTGATGAGGTTTGGAACTGCAGGATCTCAAATATGACACCAATTCATTGTTTAGAGTGATAGAGCTTCTACCCTTCTAGCACAAACTATTTCTATCAGGATCCAAACTTTTATCTAATTAGCAATAGCTGGAAAGAGTTTGCTCTTTGCAACTGGGAGATGTGCATGTGTGCGCGTGTGTGTGTGTTCAACTATTCTTTCTGGCAGATTATAATCAATGCAGGTTTTTATAAAACACATTCAGAGATGACAACTGATCTGATTGAGAAGACAGTCGAAATGAGTAAATCCAGTTCGAATGGACCTTGCTTGTTGATTTTCCCCTCATCTCAAGAACCTGTACTTAACTACGTATACAAAAAGTTCCCATTTACTTCAAAGCATAGTGGGTATGTATTTCTGTACAAGCAAGAGATTTATCTTTGATATTGGTTGATATCATTCTTTGGAATAATACTCTTAATAGCATACTAGCAACACAAAGATAGTTTAACAGATTTGTTCAAATTTCCGAGGCTAATATAGAAGAGAGCAATATTGGCCAACCCCACAGAGAACCAGGGGATTACCCGGTACATCTTACTTTTGGAGCATTTCTTGAGTGGGAATAAATGAGTGAGAGCTGCTGAGCCAGAAACTCCCAGCTGTGCCTAGCAGTGTGGCATCCCCAAAGCTTTCAGAGGTCCTCAAGCCCTTCTTACATAATTTATTTTAAAAGACCCTCAAACTAAAATTATATATTTTCTCTTAATCACTCAGAATCCATCATGTTAAGAAAATCTGGTAACCCCACAGAACCACTAAAATTCTCTCAAAAGAATTACCCTGAGGCATGACAATCACACTGATTACAAAAGCTTAGAATCAACTACAGGTATTGGTGATAGTGAAACCAAAGAGTTTCCAATACGAAGTGAAATTTGTCACCAGCTTGTAGCATTTACCTTTCTGTACACAGTGGGGATGCCAGTAAACACTTTATCCAACCGAGAGGGTGTTACATAAGCTTGGTGAGTCTGCTGCTGCAGAAAATGTGCATTTCTAAGGGTAGAAATCTCGTTTTGAACAATTAAGTGCCCTGTGGTTCTCTCTGGCATTTCCTGTGCAAGCCTCTTAAGTGTCTCATCCTTGCAGAAATGCATGAGTTGATTCATGCAGTGCACAGGTTCTAGGAATGCTGAGATGATTTTTTTCTTCATCGATTTCAGGGCTAAGTTTGCAAATGCATTTTTATAATGGTTATGTTTCCTCCCCACATCGGCGTGCTGAAATGTCTCCCTCTGAGAGAACCGAGAGACAACTACTGTGCCAGAAGTGGCAGCTGGGAAAGATTAAAAAAAATATCAGATAAAGAAAGCAAGGGCTGAAAGGTAAGACAGACAGCTGGGAGATTTAAGGGACACGGCTCCTAAGCAGCTGAAAGAGACAGCAGTCCAGAGCGAGAATGTTTGCAAGATAAGAGGTTTTGTGCAATCTGAAGAAATATGCCAAAGATGATAAGAAATGCAGCTGTTATGAAAGTGTGAATTATCAAGATTCCCGGTATGCCCAGGACATAAAGCCATTCCACATGTGTGCTTGAGGGGCAAGCACAGGACTTCTTTCACTGGTCAGCCTCACTCCTCAGACTCCAAGTGAAGACCCTGTGTGTACCTCCCATTCAGCCCTTCCCAAGCTGCTATGGCTCCTGTTTCCGGTGCTATTTCTTCTTCAAGTTCTCCTTTCCTCCTTAATCTTTTCTTAACTGGCATTGAGACAGTCAGGCTCCCTACTCAAGCTCATTCATGGCAGATGACTTGAATCATACACCTTTAATAACTATACCCTACATTTAAATCCCATGTTATTATTATTGATTGGCATTATTAAAAGTTTATAATTATTTGGCACTCTTTGACATATACTCATTCAATTTTATACTTTATTACAATAATAAATCACAGTATAACACTTTTCCCAAAAAAACACAAGTGGATGGAGGTCAAGATGACTAAATAGTCATTATAACCCTTAGTACTGTGACTACATAAATGTTGACAACAGAAATTAAATTCAGAAAATGAGCACAGAGGCATTTGTGCTATGCTATCTTTCTGTATATCTTTATATATTTTTAAGCATTTTATTCATGTAAATAACTTGCCTTGGAGTCCTTAAATTTGGTTTTGAAGGGTCTAGAGAATTGAAGTCATGTTTGTTAAACTTGCCTTAGAATTTCTGAGACAATTCCTAGTGACACAGAAAGAGACTGCTAAAATAATCCAGTGGCAGTTAGTCTTTGGCATCATTCAGACTTGGGTTTCAACTTACAGTTCTACCACCTTCAGTTATGACTTTAGGCAAACTACATTAGCCTCCATGTCAAGTGAAGATAATAATGCCAAGTCTATAGTGAGGCTGTGAGGATTTAAGATAATGTATGCAGTTACTTACAATTGCCAAGATATGGGAAGCAACTTAAGTGGCCATCAACAGGGGACTGGATAAAGAAGATGTATATATATACAATGGAAAGCTACTCAGCCATAAAAAAGAATGAAATAATGCCAACATGGATGGACTTGGAGGGCATTATGCTAAGTGAAATAAATCAGACAGAGAAAGACAAATACTGTGTGATATCACTTATACCTGGGATCTAAAAAAAAATACAACAAACTAGTGAGTAAAACAAAAAAGAAGCAGTTACATAGATAAGAGAACAAACTAGTGGGTACCAGTGGGGAGAGGGAAGAGGGGAAAGGCAAGATAGGGCTAGGAGAATAAGAGGTACAAACTATTCTGTATAAAATCAGCTACAAGGGTTTATTGTACAACATGGGGAATAAAGCCAATATTTTATAATAGCTATAAATGAAGTAAAACCTTTAAAAATTGTGAATCATTATATTGTACATCTGTAACATATAATATTGTATGGCAACTATACTTCAATTAAAAAAAGAAAAGAAAAAAATAATGTATGCAGTGTCTGGCATAAATGGATGCCCAGTAAATGGTAGCCAAAAATCTAGACATTTAAAGTAAAGAGGTGTACAATGGTAATAATTAGAAAAGTGTTCAATTTGATGTTGACTATTATCAGTATTTCTTTTCTGACACAGAATGACTCTTTGAAAGTGACAGCAGGGGCTGCAGGGAAAGCACCAATCAAAGGATCTGTGAGGTAAGATTTTGTGTGTGCGTGTGTGTACGTGTGTGTTAGTTTCTGCTTTATAACAAAGTGAATCAGCTATACATATACATATATCCCCATATCCACTCCCTCTTGCTTCTCCCTCCCACCCTCCCTATCCCACCCCTCTAGGTGGTCACAAAGCACAGAGCTGATCTCCCTGTGCTATGAGGCTGCTTCCCACTAGCTATCTGTTTTACATTTGGTAGTGTATATATGTCCATGCCACTCTCTCACTTCGTCCCAGCTTACCCTATCCCCTCCCTGTGTCCTCATGTCCATTCTCTACATCTGCGTCTTTATTCCTGTCCTGCCCCTAGGTTCATCAGAACCTTTTTTTTTTTTTTAGATTCCATATATATGTGTTAGCATACGGTATTTGTTTTTCTCTTTCTGACTTACTTCACTCTGTATGACAGACTCTAGGTCCATCCACCTCACTACAAATAACTCAATTTCATTTCTTTTTATGGCTGAGTAATATTCCATTGCATATATGTGCCACATCTTCTTTATCCATTCATCTGTTGATGGACACTTAGGTTGCTTCCATGTCCTGGCTATTGTAAATAGTGCTGCAATGAACATTGTGGTACATGACTCTTTTTGAATTATGATTTTCTCAGGGTATATGCCCAGTAGTGGGATTGCTGGGTCGTATGGTAGTTCTAGTTTTAGTTTTTCAAGGAACCTCCATACTGCTCTCCATAGTGGCTTTATCAATTTACATTCCCACCAACAGTGCAAGAGGGTTCCCTTTTCTCCACACCCTCTCCAGCATCTATTGTTTGTAGATTTTTTGATGATGGCCATTCTGGCGGGTGTGAGGTGATACCTCTTTGTGGTTTTGATTTGCATTTCTCTAATGATTAGTGATGTTGAGCATCCTTTCATGTGTTTGTTGACAATCTGTCTATCTTCTTTGGAGAAATGTCTATTTAGGTCTTCTGCCCATTTTTGGATTGGGTTCTTTGTTTTTTTGATATTGAGCTGCACGAGCTGCTTGTAAATTTTGGAGATTAATCCTTTGTCAGTTGCTTCATTTGCAAATATTTTCTCCCATTCTGAGGGTTGTCTTTTCGTCGTTTATGGTTTCCTTTGCTGTGCAAAAGCTTTTAAGTTTCACTAAGTCCCATCTGTTTATTTTTGTTTTTATTTCCATTTCTCTAGGAGGTGGATCAAAAAGGATCTCGCAGTGATTTGTGTCATAGAGTGTCTCCCTATGTCTTCCTCTAAGAGTTTGATAGTGTCTGGCCTTACATTTAGGTCTTTAATCCATTTTGAGTTTATTTTTGTGTATGGTGTTAGGGAGTGTTCTAATTTCATTCTTTTACATGTAGCTGTCCAGTTTTCCCAGCACCACTTGTTGAAGAGCCTGTCTTGAGGTGAGATTTCATACTTAAAATCCCCCTCTGAGTTGTGCTGGGAATTCAGACACTTGCTTCAACTTCCCGCTTGGCCAGTTACACTCTCCCAGTGTATTACCTTTCCATCGGGCATTGGTTTATGCCAAGCACATTGCTGATAACGATCAATGATAAGCATATGGAGTGTTTTTATTTAATTAATTTAATTGAGGTATAGTTGATTGCAATATTATACGTTTTAGGTGTATAACACAGTATTTCACAATTTTAAAAGATTCTATTCCATTTATAGTTACTATAAAATATTGGCTGTATTTCCTGTGCTGGGCAATATATCCTGCAGCTTATTTATTTTTTTAAATATTTATTTATTTATTTATTTATTTGCAGTACGCGGGCCTCTCACTGTTGTGGCCTCTCCCGTTGCGGAGCACAGGCTGCGGAGCACAGGCTCCAGACCCACAGGCTCAGTGGCCATGGCTCACGGGCCCAGCCGCTCCGCGGCATGTGGGATCTGCCCAGACCGGGGCATGAACCCATGTCCCCTGCATTGGCAGGCGGACCCTCAACCACTGCGCCACCAGGGAAGCCCAGCTTATTTATTTTATACATAGTAGTTTATACCTCTTAAACGATTATTCCTATGTTGCCCCTCCCCCTCCCCCTCTCCCCATTGGTAATAACCACTAGTTTGTTCTCTATGTGGAGTGTTTTAAAAATATTATTGACGAAGTATCAATAGTGCAGAAAATCGGCATTAAATTTTTTAATATGGTTCCCTGCTGATAAGCAGGTCCAGAAACTACAGTTAGATGTCAGGCTAAAGGTCCAAAGAGTGGATTCAGTTGTAATTGGGAATGAATCAAAAATGTTCAGAGCAACACTGAAAGCTTCCTCAGCCCCCTGGAATCTTCTACCCCCATTCTTCTCAGAATTCATACCTACGTGCAGGAAATCTGCCTCCACAAATTCAGTGGTCACTTGCTCATATGTCACAGGAGATTGAGGACAGGTGCTAAGGAACCCAGGGGAAGCACATAGGGTTCGCCAGAAAGAACAGGGTCAGGAAGCAGTGTGTTGAGGTGGTGGGTACAGAGGATGTGCTTTCAGGCCACCCCAACTTGAAATCCGGTTCTCCACCATGCTGAATTTGTGGCTTTGGGCAGGCTGCTTCCTGCTCAATGGGGATACCATCGCTTACCTTATGTTTAATGAGGATTACGTACAAGCACCTGGTACACGGTGTGTGGTTAGTGGTGCAGGCCGCTTCCCTCGCATCCCTTTGCAAACTTTCTGTTATTTCTCCAAAGGCCCATCAATAGGAGCGACCAGCATCGCATCGAGGAAGAAGCAGCAAAGCATGTGCAAACACCGACGTGAAGAGCTCACCTTTCTCAGCCACAAATGACCTTTTCATACGTAGAAGGAAACCATACTGGTTAGCAAGGTAAGTACATTTTCTTTAACCTTCCTCCTCTCTTTTCTGACTCGCTTGTCTGCTTAAAATGGAACGTGAGGATAGATCAAAGAATTCCACTGTTCCTTATCCCTGGAGGCCCAAGGGCCCTGATGAAGCTCTATCTGATCCTACCAAAGGCACCATAATTGTCTGTTTCTACCAGCTTTCAGTTACAAAAAAATATACTCCTTTTTCTTAAACATCTAAACCTTGCAAGCATAGTTCAAAAATTCAGCTGTTGTCCTTTTATTTAACTAGAAAACTAGATATCTAATTCGTGTCCTTTAAATGACCCCCCACCCTCTCACCCCCAGATGAAGTCTCCTGCCACCCAGCCAGCCCCTCTCCCGCTCTTGCCCACAGCAGCCCCCTTAGCGGCAAGTCCTCACCTCGTGCGATCCAGCCCACGTGACCCCCACTCTTTCATCTCGTCCCCTTTCACTTGTTTTTCAGGGAAGCTTTTTTCTTTTCTTCATTATTTTCTTCTACTTCCTTTGCACATCACTCTTTTCTCAAATTTCAAAATGTACACAAGCAAATGCAGGATGGAAGGGCGTACTCTAAGACTCTCCAAAGGCATCTTCTCTATCTCCTTCGCCTCACCTGAGGCATCTACGGCACAGGTGGCACAGCTAAGCGTCAGAGTATTCAGAAAGTAAACAAGTTCATACCTGGTTGGGACTGTCAGATGAACATAGTTTAAAAATAGAGCTAAACCACAACTTTCTACTTGGCAAAACTGTTTTTGTATTTCACGCTCATTTTGAAAGTCAGTCTGAGATATTTGTCCTTTTAGGAACACATTATCTGAGCTTTTAAATGAAAAGAAATAATGATTGCTACTCAATCCCTGTAATGATGTAATCAGAATGACCTCTAAGTGTGGAAAAATGGAAAACAATGCACAGCCTCCAACTCACTTAAACTATATTGATAGTTTAGTGGTAGCATCTTGAATTTAAAAAATTATTGCATTCATCTTCTGGGATACAAGTGACTGGAAAGAGGGGTACTTTCTGAATAAGTTGGTCAAGAATGACCAAAATACTGTGCAATTTTGAGACAGAACTAATTTATGATATCAAAGCTAAAAATCCTTTTTCTTGTCTAAAATCTCTAAAGTGCTTATACATACATGTACTGTCTGATTTCCTTCTCATTTTGATTTACGATTGAGATTTCAAAGTCTGGAATGTAAATGACTTAGCTAAAATCATTATTGAACTTCTAAAATTCAACTCAGAACAGATATCCCAAATGAAACCTCTTCTGTATGAAGTGCTTAAGCAAAACAAAGTTAGAATTTCCATGGAAACAGCCTGGAACTCTTGAAGGAAAAGAGAGGACAAAAGTAAGCATGAAAATGCATTTATTTATTTTTTGGTTCCTCTGTACCTCTGCCCCTGCAAACTTCAGGCTGTCATCTTAATGAACGCTTTCAAGCCTCAGAGGGAATTAAGAAGAACAATATTTGACAGGAGTGAGGAAGGAGCTAAATATAGTTCCCGTGAGAGAAATATATTCCCTAACCTTCTCCTCTCCCCTTTCTTCCCCTGAGCCATCTCTCCATCTTTCAATGTGATTTTTGTGGCGCCCTTGCTGTACAGCAAGTTCAGCTGTGACTTGGTTGGGACAAAAGGAAGGTAACATCATGAGATACTTTTGTCCTCTTTTGGGAGGGTCATTTCATACCAGACAACTGCTGAGGTCCATTTCCAAATGAATATTGTATATATTCCCACAGTATAATTTCCATCTGCCTAATAGTTCAGAATTTCTAAAATGCTCTCATATCAGTTAACTCATTTGATCAGTACAATCTGAGAGGTAAACAAATCAACTATGTTGGGTACGATCAGCTTACACGTTACCAGGATAGAAGGGTTCAAGATCACCCTGCTGGTAAGTAAAGAAACCAGAACTTGGCCAGCAATTTGGATCTCAGGCCATTGCTTTCTCCGACTATACAAATACAACTAACCTCCTGACCAAGGTAGATATCGTGTCATGGGTATTCTCCCCTATTAGAAATTAAGAACTTTTATTTATTTTAAAAATACATGCTTTAGTATTATAAAGTAAAAATCTTGCCCTCTCTATAACTGCTAATATTGATCGGTAAATACCTCCAAGAAAGGTATAGTCAGGGATACATGGACTTTTGACTTCCCTGAGTATGGCTATTTTTGACAAGCTTTTCCCAGAACCTATTTTTTTTTTTTTTTTTTTTTGCGGTACGCGGGCCTCTCACTGTTGTGGCCTCTCCCGTTGCGGAGCACAGGCTCCGGACGCGCAGGCTCAGCGGCCATGTCTCACGGGCCCAGTCGCTCCGTGGCATGTGGTATCCTCCCAGACCGGGGCACGAACCCGTGTCCCCTGCATCGGCAGGCGGACTCTCAACCACTGCGCCACCAGGGAAGCCCCAGAACCTATTTTTAATTGATAAATCAAATAATGTTTCATTTTAAAGCTCAGCAATCAATACATGACTTACAGAGGACAAAAGTGACCTTTTGTAAATCTGAAACATTAAATGTTGAACTTGTCTTTTGGAATAATCATTGATGCATTGGCTGAATTAAGTAACTTAGAAAATTATTTTACTGATCCAAGATAATACCTTGGGGTGCAATAAAATCTCTCCCTAGGGATATGGTGGTATCTATTTTCTTTGGAAAATTAATGGCAGTTAAGGTTGGAGATTACGATGGCTCTAAATAGGATGATAGTTATCATCAAGTACAAAGTCTGGCACCTCCCTGGTGGTCCAGCGGTTTTGATTCCGTGCTTCCAATGCAGTGGACACCAGTTCCATCCCTGGTCAGGGAACTAAGATCCCACATGCCATGCGGCCAAAAAAAAAAAAAAAAATAGAAAGCATGATGGAATCTGTTATAACTTTCTGCTGCTTATAATTTTTGAAAACTAATGGAATTCAATAAAAGATATCATATCATGCATTTGGGAAATATTAAGACCAAGGAACCAACAGACAATCCATTCCATAATTAACATAACATGTATACTTTAAGACAATATGACAGTCATTCATTTGATATTCTAAGACACACATTATTAGATATGGCCACATCATTGTGGACAAAAATTTAAAAATAGAAACATTCCAAGAGGTGACTTCCTCTTTGGTTAGCTTTCACTATAGGACATTACAACAAGTGCTACCAGTAATCATTTATCTAGATAAACAGTAATATATTTGACTGTGCCAAGTAGTTGATATACTTTAATACTTAAATAACCATGTAAGATAGGTAGTACCGTCCAACATTATAGGCAAGAAATTAATAAAAACCTCACCCCAAAAGTGAACTACAAAAAGCAATGTGTTCCATTCACATTGCTAGTACCTGGTACAGGCTAGCACCAAACGTCAGTTTACCTGATCCCAGCATCACTGTGCTACTCCAGCTTCGAGTTGACTGTTCCCCTCTACAGCCCACTCCTTCCAAGCAACCTTCAGGTAACCAAGTATCACTGCCATGAATCGTCCTTTAGGGTTCACTATAGGGGGAGGACCTATATCATTTGCTAAATGTAAGGCAGATACTGAGTTAATGAAATTTACTTAAAAGGTATAAAAGCAGGGCATCTGGGAAGCTTTCTGCTCACTGAAAATGTTACCTGTAAATCACAGCCATTACTTCTAGTTAAAGGGAGAAATCATTCCACTTTTACAACAAAATTAGAAACAACCAATGCAACAAAAGTTTTTAAAAATTATATTTAATACAAGTGAATAGAAGATCTGAAATGTTATAAAGCAATATACACAATGAATAAATAATTTGCACAGGAGAGTCATGTCTACATTACATAACACTGTCTAGTATGGGAATACTTAAAGTAAATCCAGTGATAATGGAGAAAGTCCATAAAAATGCTAACCTGTCTTCCCTTGTATGAAATTGTTCAAGTATAAAAATCCAATACAGTGTAAAATAGTATTCAATTTACTTTAAGAATAAAAATTGCAAGTATTGCAGTTTCAGAAGAAAAATGTAAAGCAGCATTTAAAAACTACATAAACTACATAAGAAGAGTGTTAAACTAATGAAGTACCAATAAATGAGAGCTACACGAGCAAAAATCAGAGAAGGAAGCATGAAACTAGCAATAGGTCCTGTTAAAAAAAAAAAACCCTAAAAACTAAAATAAACTAAAATGTGTTAATGTAAGAGTACTCTCTTATACAGTGCACATATGAACTTAAATAAATCCAAGTCAACATCTTTAGTTGAATAGGTTAATATTTAATATGCTACATCTAGACCTACTAAATAATTTATGCCATGAGATGAATACATAATTTTACAGTGTCACATCTAAAGTTCCTTTCTTTAGAGTGCAGCATAGTAAAACTTAAAAATAAATATCTTAAATAGCATTACTATTAAGGCACAGTATAAACCACATTATCATTAATTGTTGAAGAATTGTAATCTCAGTAACCTTGTTGCCTCATGTACTGTATTCACTAATAAATAGTTTTAAATATGACTCTGAAATAGATACTAAAAAGTGTAAAATTATTTAAAAAGGGAAAAAAATAAATGTCCTTAAGACAGTTCTTAAGGGTTTAGAGTCTGCAAACTTTGCCCGCCTTTAATCATAAGCCACGAGTCAACACAATAAATAGAAAGAGAAGGCTGTTGTAGTAAAAGCCTGATCCTATTTCAGAATCAGAATTGCTGACACCAGCAGATACAAGTTTCCCAAAATTGAAACAGGATGGGGAGAGGGATTAGAATGTGACAAGCTCATCAAACAAGCACAAGTGATGTGTTCTTTCCAGAACTGTGTGTGTTATTGATTGTCTGTACAGCTGTTGCACCCATTCATTCCACATCACTTGTTTCACAGTCCCACTCATCCACTGGGTAGATGAGAAAATAGCTTTGGTGCCTGTCCACCATTTCACCCACTGCCATGCTCCTAGATTGATTGTTCGATGCCCATTTTTGAGAGTAAGAACATTACCTTCTTGAAAAAGTTCTCTAGGCCATAGTGACTGCTAAAACTGACAATCAGTGCTTTCACCATTTTTTTTTAAATCTGCTTTTAAATGTAATTCAAGCTACATATTGCTCACTCTGTACTCCCTGGTTCAACTAGATTCACATAGCATTTTCTAACTGGTAAAAGGCAGTTTGCTTCCCTGATACTATAAAAAGAGCAAAAGTAAAAATCCCGTTATAAAAGTGAAGTTCCATTGTACCTCCTGCCACCGTTTCGTCGCGGCCTTTTACTTACTCAGGCTCTTTGGGATTGATTTCCAAAACTGTGCCCACTCCCCCCCTCATTCTCATCTCTTTCACGTCTAGAACTACTACTGGAGTATTAAAAATAATAATCATCATAATTCTGCTTCACAATAGCATAGTTTTTTTTTTTTTAAAGCTGTTAAGTCAATGTTAACTCTTATTAGCTACTGAAAATTGGGAAATCGGGAGGGAAAGAGGAAACAACTCGACTTTGATCAGGTTCTGGCCTATTGCATCCGGTCTGTTTGCAGCTGCTGAGGCTGATACTGGCCAAAGGCAGCGGCGGCGGCAGCTGCGGCGGCGGCCGCGGCCGCGGTCCCAGGTGCGGCGGCGGTGATTGGCTGCTGCACCGCGTAGCCGTAGCCCCCGGCCGTGACGTAGCCCGCGGCAGCCGGGGAGGCTGCGTACGGGTACTGGTCGTAGGCGGCGGCGGCGGCGGCGGCGGCGGCGGCCGCCGAGTACTGTGCGTACGCGGCTCCCGTGTAGTCAATGTAAGGTGCGGTGGAGGCGGCCGCTGCGGTCGGCTGGACGTGCGGGATGACCACTCCAGGCTGCACAAAAGCCTGGGGATAGACATAGTGGGCAGGTATCCTGTCGAGAAACGGAAAACAGAGTCAGGCAGGAGTTGCCTCCTGTCTGGAGCATGGCTTCTTCCGAGATCAGACCAAACTCAAATTTAGTGGTTATTATGAGCATAGGGTTGCCACAATATCGACTTGCCAGTCACCTGTGAAAGTACTCTGGCGGGAGCCCAAATCATGGAGTGCCCCAGAAGGAATTCAACAACGAAAATAGGATACCCTCCCTGCCAGAATTTTGATTCGGGATCATTTTGGAACCAAGAAATGGCATGGAGCCAAAGTTTGGAAAAATAAATCAGGTTTCAGGAGGGCCTCGCACAGAGGAGGTATTTAATAAATGCTGAATTGAGTTAAGACTTGAGAAAATTTTGTGGTGAGTTCGTTCAACAAAAACGGTTTAGACAATAGAAAGATTCTTAACCGTGAAACCAGGAATCCAGAGGGAATCTGTGATCGTTCAATTCCATAAGGGTGATGGCCGGTTTCTCAAAAACTACAGTAAATTTCAACAAAAGCCGTATGTTTATTATCATGGCAACCCTACTGGAAATTGCTATGCAGACTCAGCACACATTAATCTCTCTGCAACCTCAGTCACCCTTATTAAAGATAATAATAATGAAAAGAGAAGCAGGCGCCAAAATAAAAAAGGAGTTTAAAAGATCACAAGTGTGGTAAACACAGCAGAATCACACTTCTCAAACGAACTGTAGTGCAGCTCACTCTATCACAAGAGGCTGTTGTGGGAAGCTACAGAAATGCTATTAACATTCATGGCAGTGATTCCCAAAGAGATGTGCAGCACGCTTTTGGTCTTTCTTTCTTTCTTTTTCTCCATTAAATTCATAAAGACACAAGGGTCAATCAAACCTGTTTGACTATCAGGCAACTGAAGGTCAGCCAGCTTGTTTATCTCTATGCAAGACAGACAGAAGGGGTTTTGGGGAAATGATGAGGTTGAGGGAAAAGGTAGGGTCAGGGAAACACAACTAAATATTTCTAAAATTAATATCAACTTAAAAGGATTACATAATAAGAGTAAGGAAACTTTTTTTTTGAGAATCTACTAAGTCTTGTTTTATCCTCTAACGCAACAGAAATAGATTTATTAGCATATCTGTTTTAAATCTTCCTTACTGGTAGATATTTTATACAAATCAATTCTATTATGGTGTATTATCCTGCAAAAGTTCTAGAAAGTGAAACAAAATTGCGTACCTTTTAAAATGATACATTCAGAGGTCACATACCAGACACACTCCAATGGCCTTACTTAAAAGTTAATTTTGTTAAAAAAAAAAAAGAAATCACAAGAGGTATTTTAAAAAACCATGCATCTCAGTTCTCACTCTTGCGATTCATAACTGCCCAGTTAAAACGCTACCTTGAATATCTGATTTATTTTCATCCTTCTTTAGAATAATCTCCATCAAAACCCCCTATGTTTCTAAAAATATGACACCATAATGCCATCTGGTTGTTGCCAAAAGCAGCTTACAAGAAGTACAAGCACAAGTAACAATCTTCGAATTTTAAAGAACTCAAAACAGAAAACTTCATATTTAGATTATGAAAACATAAATTTTGCTTTGCCTTTTCAGAGTTTTACTGAAAGCACTCATTAACCAACATCCATGGAAAAGATGAATTTATCACAGAGGGTAGTGAACTTTGACCCCAATGATAAAAATACACTCAATTTTACTAGACTTGTAGATCTTTCCCAGTGCCAGGAGAAACGACGTCATCAAGTGTTTCTGAGGACACTTAGAGATGTTCTTAATTGCTTGTCAGAAACCAGACGCGTGGTCATGCACACACTCAGAACTTCTCTGCAGGTCAGGTGACTGGCTCGTTCAGAGCGACAGGTGTGGCTTTATGAAACACCGTCCCTGGAGGCCGCCGTGTCCACGATGTGCAGACACGGATAAGAAAGCCTTACTCATGCCAGTTTACATGTGGTGATGGACAGCAGGGGCTGCAGCCGGGCTATTTTTGATCCTGTCATGCGACAAGGGTTTCCAGCGGGTAAAATGTCTTTATAAGGCCAAAGTAAAACATCTATCAGCTCCAAAGGCCAGCCAGTATGAATCTCACTGATACTGAAACATTAACCCCTGTGCTCCCAAAGTTCCAAGGACAACACGATAGTTGCTAGGCTTGTATCTCTAAATAAAGGTGGTAACTGAAAATAAGTTTAGCCTACAAAAAGGCAGGATAAAAGTGTGTGTGTGTGTGAAGAATGCTTTAAATGATACACAGGCAGCGTTGCTTACAGGACTCTTGTCTCTGCGTTTATTTTACATTAATAATTTTCACTTGAAAGTGCCAACCAATGAGTACAAAGTTTCTTAGAATATCAGAAAACTACATGAAGTCTGGCAAGGGTTAGGAAGCTATCTAGCAGGCAAATGAAACCCTAGAGTTTTTAAGGCTTAGGGAAAGGAGAATCCAGAAGAGCACGGAGAGACTAAAATAGTTCAGAAGGCAGGCAGAATCGGACTAAAGGGTGAGGTGGCACTTCTGAAGCAATTCCTGTATTAGGAGCTCTTTTAATAGCCTGCAGAACCCATTAAGGCAATTTGGGAATCTCCCTCCTGATAGAGAGCTACCAACATCCTTTCCCTCAGTGAATCATAGAATGTAAATGCCTAGCAGAAATAAAAGCACAAGAGCAAAGCTGACACTTCGGACAACTTTCAAAGAAAATTTACTATGTTTTCCTTTTCTTCCTATCTCTTCAGGTCCCTCTGGCATCTCTCTGTGACTTTTGACATCCTAAAGGGTTTCCTCTTTCAACCTATCACATAAACTGCTGACACAGGCTGCATCTCATTCACTTGTTTAAAGTAACCTAGGTCCCTAACATCCTACCAAACTAAGTGCAAACTTCTTAAACTTCGGCATGCCAGGCCTTTTATACTTCTGGCTCCAAAATACTTTTTCCAGTATTTCTTCTCACCTTTCCTTGAACCCAGGTCAGCTGGGCTCCTCAGTGTTTCCTGGACACACCACACACAACCAGAGCTTCACCTTCGCTCGCCACATCCCTCTGTCAGGGATACCAATCCTCACTCCATCTCTACCTGTTGAAATCGCAAGCCTATCTACCCTAGCTCTACCACTCGCCACGTGTAAAGCCTTCAGGAATTGGCTTCACCTTTTTAGTCTCATATATTTCTCATAAGTGAAAGGAACCTAATATTTCCAATCCTAGTATTTCCAACCCTGAATTGCTGTGCATTAAATAAAATTATCTATGTGAAGAGCCAACAGTGAGGAATGTATTCATTGCAAGAGTTCCCTATCCTCCATCATAGCTTAAAATCTAGGTCAACTTCTACCTCTTTCATGAAGACTTCCTGGATCCCACCAACTTCATGTCTCTCTGCCTTATCTGAAGCCATATAGACAGCCCTTCTGGGCGCTTCTCAGTTTTCTTACTAGATTATAAGAGAGAGCCGAGTTGTGTCTTTCAGACTACAGCTTGACACAGAGGAAAGAACATGGCTTTGGAGGCCATGATTCGGAACCTAGAACCAAACTCTATCACTTAGTAGTCCCTGAGGGAAGTTAGTTAACCTCTCTGCATCTCAATTTTTCACCCATGGAAAGGACATTAACAGTGCCTTCATCAAATAATTACTGTGATAATTAAATTATATAATTTATGTAAATCCCTTATCAGTACCAGGCAAGTAGCAGGTGTTCAGTTAATGTTAATTACTGTCCCTTCTGCTCCACTTAGTGGACAGTATAATACTTATTATGCGTTAACACAACTAGAGTAAAACTGAGCACTTAAAGGAGTACTAAGTGCTAAGTTTAGCACTTAAAGGAGTACTCCTTTAAACTTAGCACTTAAAGGAGTACTAAGTGCTAAGTACTAAGTGCTAAGTGCTAAATATTTACTAAGTAAATATTTAAGTGTATTTCAACATGATCGAAACTAGCCCAGAATTTTCTACCCACAGATCCATAGGCTCTCCTCTCCAACGTTTCAATAAGAAAATGATTCTTTCAAATATAAAATATTTATAAGATATTGTTTAGCAAATCCACAAATTTCTGTACATCTGCCCACTGTGTTACATCAGAAATTCCTTCAGGCCAAGGTTTTTCTCTTTAAAGGCCCAGAGTAATCTGGGGGCCATCTAAAGACCATATAAAAAAATAGTTCCTAGAATTTCAAACAAGTCAAGTAAGATTAAAAATTCTCAAGCTTCTTTCCAGGCCTAAAAATAAGAACATGTGGCATTCAAATAGAATTTAGGATGACCAGGTGTGATTTGTTAGGTACAGACTCCGGGAATTAGAGCAGTGTTAAGAATCCCTTAAAAAAGAAAGAGAAGCCTTGCTTGGTCTCTTTGGAATGCTATCTATTTCTAATAAGAATCTCAAGTTCAAACAATTTATGCAAACAGTAATAATCACCATCCTTTATAAAGACAGCTAATATTAGAAGGGATGAAAAACCAAAGGTTACTATCAAAATATGCTTCATTTAAAATTTCCATATGACATATCTTATTCTGGTTGTTATTGCCCTTGTTACTTTCTTTCTCAAGGATCTGTAAGGACTACCACAGCTAGTCCAAATTTCTATTCTAGCTCTCAAGACCCTCCATAAGAGTCTGGTTTCTCCATGCACTGAGTCTTTCCTCCTCTTTGCCTTTGCTGATGCTCCCCTCATCTTACACCCTTTAGACATGTCCCGTCTTCCTTTTACCTGTCCAGGACCTACCCACTGGTCCAAGTCTAGTTCCAGTCCTCACAAAGCTTTGTCCAACTCCTCCAACTCACCTATTTTCTTGCTCTTCTGAATTCCTTTTGTACTTAAAATAATACCAAGTAATTTAGCAATTAATAGTTCCTGATTCGTTTGTGTTAGTTTGGCTTCCCAAACTAAAGTGCAATCTCCTTATTTTGTACCATCCACTAGCACAGAGAAAAATACTCATATGCTAATACCGGTTGATCAATTTAGCTGTATTAACAACTGTCTCAAGATTATTAATATGAGATCATGACTAAGTTCACCATCACTTCTTAAGATGTATGTTCTCATCCCCAATTCTACCTTAAACATAGTCTAGACCAATGAGAGGGGGATCCACAGAAGTAGTTGAACCCATCAACCCACAGTTTATCATCAGTATCCCTAATGGTTTGGATGGGGCATTGATAGATTGTTATGGGTAAACGAAGGCCCTTTCTAATCATATTGGACAGAAGACTCTTCTACGGTTTAAAAAAAAGTAAGGGTTGTCAGTAAGTGAGATCTCGATATGGTAAAGGGAAGGTTATAAAGAAGGTGTTCGTGGAAAATATAACTCGACTCTTCCAAGTCAAATTATTATTACTTTTTTGGATCTATTCTTGGAGACACATAAGGTAGACATCTATCTTTGTAGGTAGAATCCAACCTTCCAGGTTACACATGTAGATGTACAGGTGCTAAGCTAGAGAGGAAACTATTGTTGAGGATGAAACACTTCTAAACAGTTAGAATATTTAAAAAGAGAGTGTAAATCTTTGGCATTAGAGTTACAACCATGTTGATCAGGTAGAAAACAGCCAAAACAGACCCTAGGTATTCGGAATAAATTGAGGTAGGTGGGGATCTCCCACCCATATCGTGTCTGAGTGGAAGGGAAATGGGGGAGCTTGGATGAGGAAAGCTGGTAATCACAGAACCCACAGAACACAAATATAAGCAGGCTGTTCACCTGAGTCAGGTCTGAAAGGTGAAAGTTAGTGCTACTCTACTCAAAAAACTGGCCAGTGTTAATGAAATCTGATGAGAGTTGTTGAACCTTTACATTAGAAGGCCTAGAAGTGGATATACATTGCCAAAGAAAGAACCCCATTCCCAGAAAAACACCCCAGTAAAACAGAAACTTAGGACATGCAAGCGATGAATCTGTATTCTTACAGAGGGAAATCACACCATTTAGCACTCACTACAAAAATATGGTTAAATGGAAGTCACAGGCTACAGCTTAAAAGCAAGGAATAAAAGGGCCCTTTGCTTCCCATGGCAAAGTCAAAAGTCAACACCCGTCAACACCACCACCAAAACCAAAAACACAAAGAGCCCCTTCCCCGAGGAAAAGAAAACACTTTCACTACAGCTCTTTTCAATTAAGTAAAAAAGCACACAGTTTAGCTATCAACACCACTTCATTACTGTAATAAATAAAATAAAGCACACGGAGGTCTATTGACTATTGTGAAAAATAAAACAACAACAGCAACATCCATGCATCGTTAATCACCATCTGAGCTTGTGTGTCTGAGTCTACTGGTTACAGAGTTTAATTCCAAACAGAACTATTCCACCTCTTATCATCGTATCCTTCTGATCAGTTAGCTTAACTGTATACGAGCCCTGTCAGGTTAGAAAGAGATAAATACAATTGAGTCAAGTTGAACAGTAGTAATGGTGTTGGGACACAATCGTCTGGTACACAAGTCATACCTGGTATTTTTGTTTTGTTTTGTTTTGTTAATCATGAGCTCAAATGTGTCTGTTTTGGAGGCTGCATACTTGGTCAGATAACTTGACTCATCTAAAAATATTTATTTTATCAGCATTCAAAATACACAAACATATATAAATATGTATAACCGGGAACAATCTGTGACATGGTGGTCTTATCTGGATATAAAAAAGAGGCAGGTTAACAAATGATATCCATATTGAAACTTAGGAGGGCCTGATTAATTGACTTACCCAAAAGGTCTTTGTATAAGGGCTGGATGAAGCTGTTGAACACCAAAGGCAAAACCTAACAATAAAACATACCACATTCTCTATTTGTGCATGGTTAGGCATTTATTACTTCTACATATAAAATGCAATCACACCTTTCACTTAGAAGAGGTAATCATTCTTTTAATACTTTAGAGAAAATATAATACATATTTTTGAAAGTCATTTTACTAATGTTATTGTTGATCTAAATAAAAATTTTAGTAGGCTACAAGTGGAAACTAAAAATGATCTGCAAAGTTTAGTTGACAGACACAGAATAAGACCTTAGAAAATCAGACATAGAGAAAGTTCTTGTGGAATGAAACCAAGAACAATAGGACTTGATAATGAAGTTACATGTCACAAATCTTCCTACAATTCTGAATCATGATCTATAAAAAAGCCTTTTTAATTTGGAACATTCTGGAATGCCTTGGACAATGCTTTGTAAGATTCTGGATTTTACAGATTATAGTATTAAAAATTCACAAAACAAACTCTTCTTTCTTTTCTGGATAGCGTACACACACACACACACACACACACACACTATTAGACAAATACATGTTTTTTAATGCTCACAAATATTTGCACATGCACTCCCTTTCTTGACAACCTAGTTTCCTAGTAAATCTGTTTGGATTGAAGTGTCCACCTGTTTCCAAAATTTCAGATGCACAGACTTAAGAATGAAGAGCACACGACTTAATCAAAGTTGCATGCCCAAGAAAAAGATTACATTTATTCAAGAGTCGATTCACAATTATTTGTGCTCGTGCAAAGGGCAGTGTTGTAAACCATTCAAGAGGTCATGTTTTCACATAAACAAAATTCTCTCCCTTTTGGTAACAAATAGCTATGTGACTTTGGAGTAAACCCTTTCTCATCTCTGCATCAGTTTCTTCATCTGTGACAAAAGGGTCCTGGAGTGCATGAAATCTCTTCATCCTCTTTCATTTCTAATATATTCTGGGACTTTATTTTGAACATTTACCAGCCAGGCACCACCACCCCTATGCTTCTCTTGGCTCAGTGTTCCAGTTGAATTGCCCGCTCTGAACACAGGGCAACGGGTGGCAAAAGGCGAGACAACACTAAGAAGTATAACCAGCTGGAGTTGACACATTTGGCCCATAGCATCCACATGTGAATGATCTACAAGTGGCTAAAAACCAGAAAGTGGAGAGTGAACTATGATTGTATATAGGAAACAGATGAGTCAAGCTCAAGCCTGGGTGTGTGCAAACTGAACTGACCCCCAAGATCTATTTTTTGCCCATAGGAACATTTCAATTCAGGAAAGGAGTGTTTACAACTCTCATCTACCTTTACTGCCTTGGTAGAATAACCAGCCACAGCTCACCTTTACTAAACATCTACAGATTCTCAGGGAACTAGTGTCTTCCCAATCAGGGATTCATTCTATTCAGAAGTAGCGGGGGTCTCTAGTTGGGGGTGGGGCGTCGAGGGACATTGCTCACCTGGTTGCATGATCCTTGGTTTTGCTCCCAAGTATGCCAGATTCACATTGGCCTTCCTGCCATCAATGATGGGGTTGGGATCCTTGCAGGCTCTTTCGGCAGCAGCCCGGTCAGCCATGGTGACCTTAGCAACATACACACACAGACATACACACAAAGCTCTAAATCAACCCCTGAAGAAACCAACAATCGCACTGGAGAAGTCATTCGTGTTAATAAAACTGAGGGGCGGGGGGGTCTTAAACTTTTTCTTTCTTTTTTGGGGGGAGGGGGCTGGAACTTATCCCTTGATCCTCCACCCAAAACAAAACAAAACAAAAGAAGAAAACAGAAAGGAGGAAAGAAAGAAACACGGCCCTCTCACCCCCCAAAGTTCTAAGGGTGCTAGTAGGGCCTAGCAGAGATTTGGAAGCCTGAATTCTGTCTTAGAACTCCTCCAGATTCCCCCTCCGCCGACCATTCCCCAGGTCCCTACCCGGCCTGAGAGGCACTGTTTGCTTTAAAGAAAGACTAGCCTCACATCCGGCCGGTGTTCCCAACCCCGCAAACACTCCCCAGCGACAATAGCTATTGTCCTACGCTGGGGCTCCCGGCTTCTCAGCAGCTGAATTTGCTCGCTGAAATCTCCAGGAAGGTTACTATGCTCTCTTTCATTTCAGCAAAGAAAGAGCCAGAGGTTCATCTTTTAAAAGAACTCATCTTTGCAATTAAAAAAGGGGTGGGGAGGGGTGGCATAAGAAGAAAAGCCCTAGACCTCCTGGGGTGTCCCCTCCCTGCCCCAGCCGGAATGCCAGGAAGACACACGCATTTTTACAAAGCAACAGCGCGCTTAACGACCGGCCTCCAACCCGGGAGTGCAATTCGAAGGGGCTACGGCCCCTCCCTCCCAGACCTCCGCACCCCCAAATCCGGCAGTCATCACAGTTCTCTCTCTCCACCCCTGCTCCGCCTGTCCCCCGACACCGCAGCGCTCTCGGTCCCCTCGGAACCCCGCGAGGCAGGCGCCGGCCCTCCCTCCCCAGCTCCACCGCGCGCAAACTTTCAGTTCAGCCGGGAGCGAAGAGGCAGCGCCGGTCACGTCCGCTGGGGTCCTCGCGCGGCCACGCCGAGCCCCTCACTCCCAACTCCGACCCCTCGGGCCAAGCGCCACTCTGTCCCTCCCCGACCCCGTGGTCCTCTGTTTCCCCGCTGAGCTCTTTATCGCCCCCTCCACCACCATCCCCATCCGCGCAACTTACAAATCCATAGCCCCGGGACTTGCCCGTCTGCCGGTCGGTGATGACCACCGCCTCCTCGATCTCGCCGAAGACCTCGAAGTACTTGCGCAGGCTGGCGTCCGTGGTGTGGTAGGGCAGCCCCCCGACGAAGATCTTGGTGTACGTCGTGTCCTTCTGGGTCGTGTGCATCTTCGCGCCCGCCCCGCGGCTCGGGCTCCGGCTGCGGCTGCGGCTGCGGCTGGGGCAGCGGCTGCGCCTCCTCCTCCGGCTCCGCGTCTCCCGCACTCTTGCGCGGCCGCCGGGGGCTGCGGGCGAGCCCGGGGGCGAGGGTGGCGGCGAGGCGGGGGCGAGCGGCCGGGGTCGGCCGAGGGCGCGAGGCGCGCGGCTGCCGAAGTCGCCAGCAGCCCCGGAGACCTGACTTCGCTCTCTCCTCCCGCCCCCCCTGCCGGTCACGGTACAAATTCTCCGGATCGTCTGGGTTAGGCTCCGGTTCTGTAGGATGTGCAAACGGTTTCCACTCACCCGGCGGGGAGGCCAAAGCTGAAAAGGGAGGGTGGTCCTCAAGCGAAGAACTGGGTGCGTTTAGAGGTAGATTTTTCTTCCCTAGAAATTAGGTAGGTGTCTCGGGTGCGGCGCGGGGAGGGTCGGCGGTGAGAGCGTCCGGGCGCGGAGGTGGGCGGGCGGGGGGCGCGGCGGCGGGCCCAGGGCGGGGGACTCCGCGCGCTTCGGCTCGGGTTCTGTCCCTCCCGCCGCGGAAGCTGGAAGACAAGTGGCGAGGACGGCTCTCCCCCTCTCTGCTCCCTTCCCCCGCTGGCCGGGGGTCGGCGCCTGGCTGGGGAGGGGGCGGGCCGGACGCCTGCGATTGGCCGCGGCCGCACCTGGGGCGCCCTGCCTCGCCGCCCCCCAGCTGTTGGGAACAGCTGCTTCTCTCCCAGCGCGGCGCGGCGCTGGGCCGCCGGGCTCGGGCACTGGAGCCGGCGCTGGGGTAGGGCTGGGGAGGGCTGGAGGCGGCTTGGCTCTCGGCGTCGCCTGCCCTAACCCGTCAAAGTCCTAGGGACTCGGCGCGGCCCTAGCCGGGACCCGGGTTGCGGGGACTGCGCCCAAACTGGGAGCTGTGTCGCTTTCCAAAACGGCGACGCGAGGTCTTTGCGCTCGGCCTCGGCGACAGGGCCGGCGACCCGAACGGACGAGCTGGGGGGTGGCCCGGATGCCTGGGGCGGTTCGCTGGGAGGCCAGTTCCCTCCCGGGTGCGGGGGCCCAAGAGCTCCGCCAACGATACCGGAATTGGATGCTCCCGGGTCTGGAGAGTGAGAAGGAGGGCCCCCAACCTTCCTTGACCCCAAAGAGCCGGTGCTGGGGAGAACCAGCGAGGCAGAGCCAGGAGGGAAAAAAAGCTGTGGCCCTCGGGTGCGCTGCGGAGAACCACTAGCTTTCGTTGCTCACCGCCCAGCCAAGCTAAGTAAGCGTAGACACCTGTCTATCAGACACCGCTTTCTATTTCAAAGGACCATAAATTAGTACTTCACCTCACGGTCACCAAATTTGTGTTACCTCCTTAACTTATTCCTCCCTAACTATTCGGGAAGACTGGTACAGATTTCTCATCATAAATCTTTTTCTTTTTTCCCCTAAGCAGAGAGTTAATCCATTTCCTTCTATTTGAATTGTAAGGATGTTTAGTGACTTGATCTCAACTATCTTATCAGGATGTACAGTAATTGTAAGAGGTGTAATTTTTGAAATCGACTTGTTACATAATCACTGGTTTCTACCATCAAATCTTTAAAGCATTTGTAGAAATACAGACTGCAGTGCAGCCCATATATATTTATTTTTTATATCAGCTTTTGGCAACTTCTTTTTATCAAGAGTACCTTCAACTAAGCTGTAAGATCATGGTCGTAGTTGAGGTTTGGATGAAGATATTTAATGTGAGCAGAATGTCCGCCCCCCGCCACCACTGTTGGCACACAATTTGCTTTTAAGTCTTTTCCACCAGGAGCTTCCGCTGAAGTCCACCCAGTAATTGCCCCTGGGCTGCAACATTTATTCTCTTTAAAGCAGTTCAGTATGTTAACCTATTAGAGAGGCACATACTTCTGTTCTTCTTTCCAGGGCACCTCTGCAGTCAGCCCAAGAGGATGAGATATATTGCCTTTGCAAAAGCTAATGGGAATGCAAATATTCTTGTGCAAAAGTTTGAATTCTGTTCTTCATCTTGCTGACATCTGCATGAGGTTGACCTTTTGAGGTCATCAGTTTCTTTAAGTTTGAACCCCCAGCGGGAGATAGAAAGAAAGAAATCTAAAGTTTCTTGTGAAAATGTTTTTAAAATCCAGTTGAAGAAAAATATTTTACAGACATATGAGAGCCAGAAAGTGAAATTGTAAACACCCTCTCCTCATTGCTTAAGTAAAATACAGGTTTAAAAGGAACTCTGTGTACTGGTACAATGAAAGATGATTTTTTTTAAATTAGAAAAAGCAGGCCATGAAACAGAAGAGGCGTGTTTTTTTTAATATTCAACATCCATCTTGCGGTGTCACTTAAGAATTACTGTACTTAGATGAGGCTCAGGCAAAACATCTTTGTGAGGGGAAACTAGTTACAGAGAAGAGTGACTTTGGCTGTCTCACTTCTCTTCCTACAGGGACAGGAGCCCACCCCAGAGGGACTGTGATAAAGGGAAGGAGAGTGTCTAGGAGGGTAGCCAGAAGCTCCAATGTTCACTAGGTAAAGTGGTGGGATCTACAAGGAAATTCTGATCCTATGCTGGGATACCTGTGTTGTAGAACTCGGCTTCTGGAAATAAGATGCTTCCCTGCCATAGTCCTAGAGAAAATAATGCAGCCACCCTACCCCTACCCCGTGTAACTCCTGCCTGGTGTGCTTTTATACCGTCAATCCAACAGTAAATTTATAGCTTCACTTGAAACTTCTCTCATTTTGTATGAAATGATACCTGGATATCCCTGATTTTGAATTCCAGAGATAATTAAAGCATTATCAATAATCGGGTGTTATGTGATTCACTGAAAACAAAGGTTAAGAGGAATGGAGCTTCCTTATTTTCCAAACCAATTTAAACAGAAGCCATAATTCATACCCGGTTCTGCTTGACAAACCATTGAGTGCCCCCCCAAAGGCAGGCACTGGGCTAGGGCCAGGCGTTACTGACGCTGGGTTTGTGTGACATCTGCACAAAGGTGGGTACAGTTATTATAGCCAGATACATTCTCAGTGGATTTATGAACCTGAGCCATCAGACCATGTAGCCTTGGGGGCATAAAATCTTTCTGAATTCAAAGTTTCAAGGTTATTAAGTACCAAATATTTCTGTGTAATTACCCATTACAAATTCAGGTTTGAAAAACAATACTGGGGTAATCCTTTTGCTTGCTCAGCTGCTTTTGGCAGAGAAGAACGCTTGTATATTCACAGACCTCATGCAATATGATGTGTGCCTCTTTGGAAAGAAAGAGCCATAAAGTACTTTAAAAGTTATAAATAGGTTCCACGTTTGTCATATCCAAATGACTACATATGGATAGCCCTGAATCCTTGGTTCCTACTCCATGGCAAGATCCATATGACTTTATTACTTACAGTAAACTATTGTCCACTTGGTTCAAAATCTTTATCTGACTATTAAAAGCCAAAACCAAAGTTACAAGTTTCACATTCATTTATATATTTTCTTCCCCCCACACTCCCTTCCTCTTAAATTAATCATGGAAATGAACTCCAGGCCCAAGGCTTATAAAGAAAGTTGAGAAAAGAGGGTAATAGCGTTTCATGAATGGAGAGAAGTACTATCCCCACTTAAGGAGGTGCCTGTTCCAGAGGTAGTACATTGCTCTGGGCAGCAAGTCTCCTCCAGGCAGGGTTGGCCTCTTAGATGTTATTGGATCTCCCGTAGGTCAGTTAAGTCCTCCACAGGGTTCTATACACATGAACACTGAAGAAATATCTACTGAAGAGAATTGCTGTCTTAAAGATATCTACTTGCATGCTTGATGAGAGAAAATACATTCTTAGCTAGAACTAACCACTTGTAAAGTATTTAGGCCAGGCACTTTTTTTTTTTTTTTTTTAATTTGGGACACAAAAAAATGGCTTCCACGGAGTCTTTTGTTTTGGTTGTTTGGAAACGTTTACTTATTTTGAGAGTCTGTGTGAGCACTCTGGTGTAAAACTAACAGGTTTTCTGCCCTTTGGAGAGGTCCCATGATCAGATGTATTTCTGTTTCTCTGGGTGGGTGGGTAATTTTCTCTTAGTAACAGATAACAAATGTGTGTAATAGGTTATGCTGCTATTTTAGTGTGCAGAAGAGTTGGCAGTCAGAAACCTAGTCAGTTCAGCTCAGATCCACCTCTGGGAGAATTCTAGTCATGCTGCATTAAACCACATCTAAGCTGGTAAGTAAAGTGAAATGGAAATTTGTAACTGTAATTCAATCATGAAAATCATAATGCCTCTTTCACATCAAGCATCCAGAAAATAGAAAGCGGAATAGGGTCACTTTGGAGAACAAGGGAAGGGCAAAGATGAAAGCGGGGGCACAGGGGGCTAGTAGTGGAGGGGGACAAAAATGTCCCCTGCCAACCTCGCCCTTGGGACAGTTTCACTCTGCCCATGTAGAAGTGGCTTTAAGCGTATGCACACTTTACATTCTAGTATATAAATCTGAAAGGGAAGGAGGAGAATGCAAGCATTTTAAATCCACCGTGTGTTTCTTCACATTTTTAATTCAGGGTGTACTTTGGTTCTAAATCTTTAAACAGTGAGCCTTGGAGCTGCCAAGTTATTTTAAGGAGCTGATGATCTCTCCAAATGTACTGAATGACTGTCTCTTGATGACAGATTCATTCTAATGCTGTTGCTGGGAGGCAGAGGACACTGTGTGGTGGAAATAGCCATGGATCCCAAAACAGGAGACCTAGGGCCTAGTCCAAACAGTCATTAACCAGCTCCAAGACCTTGTTTGGTTTACTCCATTAAAAAGTACAAATGTGGTTAGAAAAACCTGTGACAGTCCTCCCTGAGCAAATACGCCCTAGAATGGAGGATGCTAGTCTGACCCTTTATTTACAGATGTTTAGAGGGTCACCTTGGAATCATGAGACAGCCCAATGTTGGCACTCAAGTGTTATTTATTTACTTTTAAAATATAAACTACGGGCTTCCCTGGTGGCGCAGTGGTTGAGAGTCCACCTGCCGATGCAGGGGACACAGGTTCGTGCCCCGGTCCAGGAGGATCCCACATGCCGCAGAGTGGCTGGGCCCGTGAGCCATGGCCACTGAGCCTGCGCATCTGGAGCCTGTGCTCCGCAACGGGAGAGGCCACAGCAGTGAGAGGACCACGTACCACAAAAAAAAAAAAAAAATATATATATATATATATATATAAACTACTTGAGGTTATGTTGTAAGCTGGATATTTTCCCTGCTAACAAAGGAAAGGCATATTTATGACAGAAAATTATGAAAAAGCATAAGATGTACAAAGAAGATCAAAATCACCCACAGTTCTACTCAGAATAACAATATTTTACAGTGTCTAATATCAGGTGTTTCTTGTACATAAATATATGCTTACACGTGTCTGTTATGAGTTACGCTACATTCTGTTTTACTATCAGCTTTTTTCACCTAATAGTATATGGTGAATAGTTTTGTCTATTATTAAATAGTTGCTACAGTTCATTAAAATGCCTAAATAGCAATTTATCATGTCAATGCCCCCAAATTTATTTAAGCAATCCCCTTTTGCTGGGCATTTTTATTGTTTCCAATTGTTCCCTATTATAAAGAGCTCTGAAATTAACATCCTTGTCGATAAATCTTTTTACACATCCTTGGTTATTTCCTAAGGCTGGTTCCATAAGGCACTTTTTGTCTGTGGCTGAACCCCCAACTCCTAGTTTAGTGTTTGGCACATAAGAACTGCTTAAATACTTGTTGAATGAATGAATGAGTTCTTACAAGTTTATATATTAGGTTGCAGGGTATGCCCATATTTAGATCTTTTGCTATGTATTGCCAAATCGCCCTTCAAAAGGTAATGCAGATTTTACTTCTACCAGGAGCATATTAAGGTCAGTTTTCTAGAATCCTCATTGACGTTGCTATAAAAAATAGAATAATTTTGTTTGCAAGTGAGAAAAATCCTAACTCACACTGGTTCAAGTAATAAAAAGGAATTTTTTGTCTCCTATAATTGAAAAGTCCAGAGGCAGGGCAGGCTTTAGGTGTGGTTTGACCCCAAGGGGCATGTTGTCACCAAGATGATGACAGCATTTGCTGCAATCCAATCCGCCTGTCTTCACCCTCCTCTGCTGGTTGGCTTTGTTCCTCAGCTGACTCCTTCAAAGTAGCAAGTTGGCTGCTGGCAGCTCTCAGAGCCATGAGCCTCCTTGGTCACATGCAGGGAAAAACTGAATTTCTTTTGCCCAATTATCAAACCAAAGTCCCATCTTCCTTTCGATTGTATCATCTTAGGTCACAAGCTTGCCTTTGAACCAAACTTAGAAGCCAAGGAATGTAACTGTTGATTTTCTTAGGCCTGGGTTCCAGTCTGTTTTCCCATCATGGGACACATCCCTAAGACACAGGGATGACATAACATTGATTTGCTCAGACCCATGATGGCCCGGAACTGAGGAACACAACTGAACCCCATGGTTGTGAGATTCTGGGTTCTTTTGGGAAGAAGACACAATAGAGTGAACACTTTAGAAGAATAAAAAACCACACTAAATATTAGCATTTAATTATTAAAACACATGTATTTTCTGGGGTAAAAAGGTGTTCTCGTTGCTTAATTGTTTTTCCATACGTCTGTGGGCCATTTGTTTTTGAGAACTTTTTTTTAAAATAGTGTTTTTGTCTTTTCCTTCAATTTTTAAGAACACTTTATTTATTTATTTATGGATGGATGGATGGATGGATGGATGGATGGATGGATGGATGGCAGCATTGCGTGGCATGAGGGATCTTACTTCCCCTACCAGGGATCGAACCCAGGCCCCCTGCAGTGGAAGCGCAGAGTCCTAACCACTGGACTGCCAGGGAATTCCCCGATTTTTAAGAACACTTTAAAGAGCTGTTTTGATGGCCTCATTTGATGTAATTCGGATCATCGAGTCCAATCCTTATTTTGGAGTTGAGAAAGCTGAGGCCTGGAGAGAAATGGCTTCTAATAGGTCACATATCTAGCAAAGGATGCAACTGGGATTCAAATAAACCCTATTTTACATTTGAAAAAAAATTTTTGTTAAATTTACATGTAGCTTAGACATACTCAATTGCACAAATCTAAATGTACATGTGCATATACCCATGTAACCAGTACCCAGATCAAGATGTAAGCTGTTGGCATCTGAAGTGGAGGCAATGCTGTAGGACTGAGCCCTTGACCTGTGGGGTCTGTGCTGACTCTGGGTAGTTAGTGTCAGAATTGAATTGAGTTGTTGGACACTTAGCTGGTGTTGGAAAAGACACCACTCTTTTGCTATCAGAGAAAAGCAGACGGAGACAAATCACCTCACAAGGGTCACTGATTTAAAGTATACACTATGTCCTGGAGGATGATGCCTCAATCTTGCAAGGTCTCACCTCTGAGAGAGCACTCCGTGTTTTGAACAGAACATTCCATCCTTCTATTGGGCCATCAGCTTTTGTGTAGTGAGGCATGTGTTACAACCAATGGATTCCATGATCATGTGCCCAGTCTTATGCCCCTTTATTGTAAAGAGGATATTTCAGCCTATTGCAATATTATGTGGAAGCCTATGCGAGTGGATCAAACACTGATCCTTGTGAACAGAAAGGGCAAACTCATACCCAGAATATATACTCATACATATCAAAATCTCTGCTCCTTCCCGGGTAGGAGGAGTCCAATGTGGTCAACTTGCTGCCAAGGGGCTGGTTGGTCTCATAGAAAGATAGGGAAGTATCATGGAACAAGCGCTGATCTCTGCTGCTGGCAGGTTAGACATCCAATGAGCCTCGGGAAGAGCTGTAGGGTTTGTGCACAGCCTCCATCCCTGCCACCTTGGCCACTCTGTTCCTGTATCCATTGTGCCTGCCCTGGGTGGCTGATGACAGAAGCTAGCTGATATCTACTGGTCAAGCCACTTTGTCTACTTGATGTGGTGATACATTTTGTGGTGGTTACATTCTGACGGGCATTAACGTACGCTACAGAGGTCTTCACACTTGGTGCCCACTGCCCTGTAGCGATCCACATGCCTCTTTCTCCTAAGACTTCTGGGTCCCCGATCTTCCAACATTTCTCCTTCCAGGAGTCTGAGCAGATGGCCAGATAACTTGCTGCCCCCCATCTGTATTGATTCTAACCTCCGACCACTTCTTTTCCGACATAAAGGTGGATGAACTGGTATTGTGCCTAAATTGTATCCAAAGGGAGGATTTCCTTTCACCACTGTCTTTCAAGGCCACCTTTGAATGGGGCTGTACCACAGTTACCATTCAGTTTTGGCTCGTATCCCACATAACAGACGGATTATTACCAGCTACTTTATCATGGCCTGAACCAGAATTCCTTTAAATCAATTATACGGATATTTTTGGTGAAAACTCCTTTACACTAAAAATATTAACGTATCTCTTTATTTTTAAAACTCATCAAACAAACATGTCTTGAGGCTTGTTTTGTAGCAATGAGTGTACTTATGTTGGATTTCCAGCAAACTTTTACCAAAAATGCAGGAGATTTCTCTTTGTCTGTTTTTATGGTACATATTCATACAGAAAAATCTACCAGAGTAAATAAATATCTTTGGTACGTGGGCCTCTCACTGCTGTGGCCTCTCCCGTTGAGGAGCACAGGCTCCGGACGCGCAGGCTCAGCGGCCATGGCTCACGGGCCCAGCCGCTCTGCAGCTTGTGGGATCTTCCCGGACCGGGGCACGAACCCGTGTCCCCTGCATCGGCAGGCAGACTCTCAACCACTGCGCCACCAGGGAAGCCCCATAAATTTCTTCACACTAATTTTTTGCCTTAACCAAAAGACGAAGAAATGATCAGTTTTAATGATCAGATTTTGAAATACAGAAGCAAAAAAAAAAATTATGGGTCCATCAAAGTCAGCTTCCCAGATTGGCATCCTTATCCCTCAATTTCTGGGTAAACTGTATAAAATTAATTATAATATCTCAAAGTTTAGCCTAGAACATAATTGTGTTAATGACAATGCTCAGAAGCAGTGTAAATGAACTAAAACCAACATAAAGAGTCAAAATTACAATGCAAATATGTCTTTTAAGAGAGCCATAAGCTTGAAGTGTGAATCTTCACTGCCTTAGAATTCTTTCTCCTTTCTTCATACATATATAGGTTTGTTTTCTGCAAATGTAGTTCTTGAGCACAGAAATTTTATGCTCATTGATATAAGCATTTGCAACCGTTGCCTCAGCATACATGGGTGAGTTTTTTAAAAGAACATGGTCAAGGAGGAACCAGAAGTGTTTGGAAAGGCTGTGTACAGCCCCCTGTTCTGGATGGAGAAGGGACATATCTGTTCCTAGTGTGTGGTTTTTTCAGCAGATCATAGTGCTTTACAATGGCTTGTCTTTCTCTTTCTCTTGGAAACTTTCTGGGCCTGAAAACATCATTCCAGATGTTTTCTCTGACATCTGAATATTGATCTTTCCCTACCCGGCAATATTCCTATATAACCACAGGTCTATGTCCTTGTTGTGAGAGGCAACTCCAGAAATTTGGAGCCTAGACGGGAGAAATAGAAGAAACAGCAGAATGACCACTTGATGGAGTATAGGAGTGTCAACTAAGGAAAGCACGAAGTCTATCTATACTTATATCAGGCTCTGCCAAAGAGACAAGTAACAATAAATTAGCCAAAAAACATACTGAAGAGTCAAACACAATCAGGGTTTCTGTCAGATTCTGGCAGTGATTCTGAGGGGATCTTGTGCAAATAAAGAAACCTTTCTGTACTGTGTTTTAAATCACATAAACAGTGAAAATAAAGATATAAAGATTAATATGCATGTGTATACGTATAACTGTGGTTGCGATATCTCTTTCTGTTTACAAAGCAAAGCAATTCAGCTAATTATATCCACCAAAACACAGTGAAACAACCCAAACATTTTATGAAAATAATTTATTTTGGCTTATCTATTCTGTTTCTATTTATATTACACTGCATGACAGTACTTGGCCCTTCTTTGTATATGGAAAAATGTTATTTTCAACTTGTACTGAGAATCCCTGTCAATATAGGCTATCACAATTAAAGCAGTTTTCTTTTAATTTAAAAGGACAACTCAAGAGATGAATTGCTGATATAAAAGTTATTTAACTTAAGTAACTAACTGCACAGTTGGTTATTTTTCTAATCCTAGGACGATGTTTATAAAATATTTTCCCTCACAGCTTTAAAAACAGATTTTTTTTCTAATTGTATTTTTCTTCCAATTTCCATTTACCTTTTCTTTTTCTTGCACACTTACGGGTGTAAAACTGTCATTGTTTTTTTCTTAGGAAAAGAAGACCAACAAGCAATTTTACATGAAAAAAGCAAACAAACATTTTCTCAGGATGTCCTGTACTTTATAAGAAATATCATAGTACTATGTATCAAAATAAATTAGCTTAGGTCCAAATATTGTATATATATATGCCCATTAAATATTTACCTTTTCTTGAAAATATGTTTCTTAGTGAATATATATATATATATATTTTTTTCCCTCCTGTTCATGTTGAGATGTCATCATCTCAGTCATATTGGTAAGTTTAGGAAGAATAAAATATTTATGACTGGTAAATAGTGCAGGTTTGGAGATTTTTTTAAATGTTAGAAAACCCAAATCTACCTCTATTTTCCTGGAACCATCCTGGACACGTCTATCACAAAACTCTCTAAATGCCAAAATGCATTGGTTAAGGATTTCCAGAATTCTCCTCAGATCATTCAGATCCATAGACAAGATGGGTTAAAAAGATGAATTGTTCTATTTTATTTCTATTGGTGTAAGGCAGAGAAAAACTTTTCTGAAAAGTGTTTGGTGTGTATCATGTTTGTCAGTATCCTGATTTCTCTGCCACTCTTTTATTAATTTAATTAGGCTATACTTGTGTTATTTTATATCTTAGCTCAGCAAAACATTGTTAAACTATTATAACCAGGAGGAAGAGGCTAGAATATGAAGATTTCAGAAGAAATAAAATTTTAATCAATTCTAAATAGCAGGTAAAAAGTAGGAAAAAAAGACTGCTTTTTCCTCACTTGGAAATCCATGAGCTGCTCAGTATTATCCAAAGCCAAAGGATGGGTCCCACATAAAAAGATTCCATTTGGAGAAGTTGCCTATGATAGTAAAAAACTCTAAAAAGTTGCAATATATTAAAAAAGAGTAGACAGAACTTTCAAAATTTGATCTATTTTTCTTGGTCAAGAGGAATCAAAGGGTCTAAACAAGTAGTTTAAGAATATATTGAAAGAGGAGAAACTCTTCAGGAATGGTGGAATAAGGACCTCTGGAAATTTGTTCTCACATAAAAGCAATGAGAGCATCAGCCCCCAAAATTGTCAAAATCAGTGTTTTCAGAATTCTGGAAAGTAATCAAACACTTGCAAAAATTTGAGTCACATTTATTGAAGAAAAACAGGTGACTCTTGATAAGAACAGTGAGCTTTGTGGCATTTTATCTTCCCCAATTTCCATCTCCTTCTCTCTAGTTTCAAAACCAATACCCTTGCGATCACAGTGGGTGTGAAAACAGGAGTCTAGCAGCCACTGGAGGGAGTAAAGTGGTGCTGGAGCATCCCCCCCAAATGCACCATTCCCAGAGAACTGTCGTTATTTGACCTGTCTGACAGCTTCCTGAAAATCTCCACTCACAGAGCTTGTCTTTATTTGACCTCATGAAGAACTCAGTGCAAATGGCCTTTTTCCTGGGGCACTTGTCAAAAAATTTTCAGTGGTAGTTGTTTAACATTGTAGCTGCCTGAAGTCATGATAACCAGTGATGAATAAGAAACTTAAAAGATAAAGCCGGGGAATGAGATGTCCATAGGGAGCTTTGAAAAACTCTGCCATATTCTTGAGAATCTAGGAGGCCACATGCATTTGCAAGACTGTGCACATTCACGGGAAAGACCTGAGAAGACCCTAATCTCTCACCTTTGGCTGACCTTGAGGTCCTGTGCAAGCAGGAAGTAAAGGCTAAACAGTTTTAAACTGCCAGAGCATTGAATGTGTATCCCAACATGGACACAAAGCTTCTTGAGAAACGCTGGGAGACTTATTTGTTCGAGGCATTTGGGAAATTGATGTCCAACTGTTAGATGATAACTAAGCTAACCAGGCAGAGACTTTAGTGGTTAGACCCAACAAAGAATACACACTTTAAAGAATTACTTCATCAAGTTACTAAGCAAAGAAGCAACAACAACAATAATAAACAGCTATAAGCACCAAGGAGAGGGGGAATTTGAATTCCAGAGTTGCCACATTATAATATTTTAAAAGTCCAGTTTTAACAAATTTCTTACAAAAAATAAGAGTCATACAAAGAAACAGAAAAGCCCATGCACAGGGCAGTCAGAAGAAACTCTCCCTGAGAAAGCCCACAAGTTGGACTTACTAGACAAAGACTTCAAATCAGGAATTATAAATACTTTCAAAGAAATAAAAGAAGCCATATCTAAATAAATAATGAAGGAAAGTATGAGAATGATGCCTGACCAAATAGAGATTACCAATAAAAAGATAGAAATTATACAAAAAAGCATCAATTAGAAATTCTGGAGTTGAAAAGTACAACTGAATGAAAAATTTGCTAAGGGGCTCAACAGCAGATCTGAGCTGGCAAAAGAAAGGATAACCCTGAACTTGGGGATATCATTATCCAGTTTGGGAAACTGAGCAGGAATAGTGAAAGAAGGAAAATGAACAGAGACTCAGAGACCTATGGACAACACAGGTGTACAAATATATTTATAATGGGAGTCAAAGAAGGAAGAGAGAAAGAAAAAAATAGGAAGATATTTCAAGAAATTATGGCTGAAGCTTCCCAAATTTGATGAAAAACATTAATCTACACATCACGGCAGCTCACTAAACTCCAAGTAGGAAAACTCAATTATGCATACACCTACAAACATTTCATGTCAAACTGTCAAAAGCAAAAGCTGAATGAATACATTACAAATACAATACAAAATCATTTGTGTTTCTATACACTTGCAATGAACAATCCAAAAATAAAATTAAAAAATAATTCCATTTATAACAGTATCAAGATAAAATAGTTATGAGTAAATTTAACAAAACAAAAGCAAGAGTTGAACATTGAAAACTGCAAAGCATCACTGAAGGAAATTAAAGGAGACCTACACAAATGGGAAGACATCCTATGTTCATAAAATGGAAGACTTAACATTAAGATGGCAACTTTCCAAACTGATCTAAAGATTCAGTGCAATCTCTTTCAAAATTGCAGCTGCTTTTTTTTTTTTTTACAGAAATTGGCAAGCTGATCCTAAAATTCATATGGAATTATGAAAGACCCAGAATAGCCAAAACAATCTTGAAAAAGAAAATAAAGTAGGAGGGCTCATACTTCCTGATTTCAAAAATTATGACAAAGCTATAGTAATCAAGACAGTGAGGTACCGGCATAAAGCTACACATATAGATCAGCAGAATAAGAAAATTCAACATCCAGAAGTAAGCCCATACATTTATAGTCAACTAATTTTTGACAAGTGTGCCAAGAAAATTAAATGGGAAAGAATGATCTTTTCAACAAATGTACTGAGACAGTTAAATATCCACATACAAACAAAGTTGGATTTTTATCCTACACCATATGTGAAGATTAACTCAAAATGGATCAGTCTTAAGTACAGAGGTAAAAATATGAAACTCTTAGAAGAAAATGTAAATCTTTATAACCTTGTATTAGTCTGTAGTAGATCAATCTCGGTCCACAAACTGTGGCGTGCAAGAAGTGTAACTTTAATTAAAGTATAGCATAGATGTTAAGGTCTCAGATGGTGCTGCCAGACTGCCTGGGTTCAAGTCCTAGCTCTGTGTCTCGCTGAGATTAAAACATTTGTTAATAATTCTTAAATATTACCCTGCTAAAAGGAAAATCCAAAATACAAATGCCAAGAATATTTTGATTGTTGGTAGCATTATTGGGATAAGTGAATAGCTTATTAGGTGATTACATTGATTATTTGTTATCATATATAACTTCTAGTATGTTTGTAAAAATAGTCTCTTCACTTTCTGGTCGTATTTTTCTATAGAATCACAGATTTTAGAGATAGAATGGATCTTACAAATCTTTGTATAAAGGTGAGACATCTAACGCTGTCATCCCTTGACTCTCCCAAAGTCACATAAGTAGTTAGTGACAACAGTTAATTGAAAAAGACAACTAGAGGTCCACTATGTGGGTAATCTGGGTCGTGTTCTCGTCCTTTAAAGACCTTCTTCAACAATAGACTACACTTGACCTCAAGCTCTAGCTCTCCACTTAATATGATTTCCCCAACATATTTTTCAGCTTTGGGTTTTGGGACTTTCCATTTTCCTTTTTGCCCAATACTACAAAGCCTAATGCTTAAAGCTGATTTACTGTATCTCTGCTCTATTGAACTGTGATTGGTATACTTAGGTTGTTTCAGCTGAGTGTTTTTGTTTTTGACAATACGCTTTTCCTAAAAGTATTTATAATGATGACATAAAACCCTTCAGGTGATAGTCCAGGGTATCTTCGGTTAGCTCAAAACACCATTAAATTTTCAAATTAATTTTCATTAAAAAATAGACCATATGTAATCTTTCTGTGATGACGATGTCAGGCATTGTTCTAGCTTAGGTTTGCCACATTTAGTAAATAAAAATATAGCATATCCAGGTAAATTTGAATTTCAGATAAACAACAAGTAAACCAACTGTTGCCCAGGACATACCTATATTAAAACAAATTATTCACTCTTTGTCTGAAATTAAAATAGTACTAGATAGCTTTTATTTTACCTGGTAATACTAACTTAGGTGCGTAAGGTACATCATGAAGAGAAGATTCATGCTGTCATAGAACTTATATTTTTAGAGGGGAGAGATGGACAATACAATGAACATAATTAATAAGTAAACTATATAGGATGTTAGAAGATAAATGCTTTAGAATAAAAGAAGAGAGCAGGATCCCTTAACCTAGGTGTGAGGGCAGGTTCTCATTTTCAATAGGGTTGTTGGTGAGATAAGCCTCATTGAGAGGCAAGATTTGAACAAGGACTTGGAGCATTTTTCCAGAATTTAGGGCAAGAGTATTCCAGGCTGAGGGACAGTGTTTAAAATACTGAGGAACAGCAAGGAACCAGCTGGCTAGAATAAAGTGAGTGGTAGGAGAGAAAATGGGGGCCCAGACCACAGGGTCTGGGAAGTCATTGTAACGACTTTGGAGCCATTGCAGGATTTTGTGCAAAGGTGTGATATGACCTGACTTATCTTTTTAAAGATCACTCTAGATGATAGAGTGATAAGGCTAAAAGCAGGGAGACTATTAAGAGGTGATCATAATCATCAAGGTAAGAGGTGAAGGGGCGCAGACTATGGTGGTGGCAGTAGAAGTGGGGGGAAATGGTGAGATTCCAGAGATATACTGAAGGTTGAACCAACGGGATTTCCTAAAGATTGAGTATGAGATGTGACAGAAAGAAGAACTTACGGGTGATAGCAAAGATTTTACCCTAAGCATATGCCATGAAAAGCCCTAACCTTCAGACTGGGGATATTTTTAAGGAGCTATGCATTGAAAGCTCTAAGGACTAATTGTGATTACCTCGAAGTGTCATTTAAATAATATATTAACATACATCTATAGACACAAATTAGAGCATGACCTACTGCTTCTTTGGGGAAGCTGAAGGCAACTGGACTGTCGTATACTATAAATAGATTTTTGTGGAGATATTTTATTTTATTCCACCTGTCAGGTTAAACAGCGGGTCAGACAGCTTTCCAGCTTACCAAATGTTACCAAGCCCTGAATGCTTCAGCCTCAACGTAATTATATCCTTTTTATTTATTGATAAACACCATATGCCCGTCATGTCAGAGATCAGAGAATGTCAAGGAGTCATTCATTAGACTTTGCTACAAAGCCTCCCTCATTATTCTCCACTTCGTTCATTCTTGCTAAGCCTTCATGTCTGAGGACCTCTGTCCCTAGGGGATTCACAACAGGGTATTCAACTCAAAGCATGTTTTGATAGTTGAGCCATTGGTTTTATCACTAATCTGCAACTCCCTTCTTTCAATTATTTGCCCTGATGTAGAGGAGCCATGATTCAGATGATTCAAAGAAAGAGAGAGAGAAGATAATAAAAATTATTTATAATTAGTTTAGAAATATATAAATTGCCCTTGAAACACTTCACTCTTCCTAATTCTGGTTGACACAGACTAAATTTAAAGTTGATTTGCATCCTCTGAGCCTATGTGAGCTAGAGAGGAGGGAGTTTTGTTTAGTATGACAGATGGCAGGGTGATACTGTTTTGGGATTTAAAAGAAAATATATTGTAGCATTTCCATTTAAAAAGGGCTCTGCTTTTGTTAAAAACACATGGGAATGCATGAGATGATAATGGTGGTGATGATCATAAGAAAAATAGCAAGAATAATAGCTAATAACTTATTTAACTTTTTTTTTTTTTTAAGATGTTGGGGGTAGGAGTTTATTAATTTATTTATTTATTTTTGCTGTGTTGGGTCTTCGTTTCTGTGTAAGGGCTTTCTCTAGTTGTGGCAAGTGGGGGCCACTCTTCATCACGGTGCGCGGGCCTCTCACTATTGCGGCTTCTCTTGTCGTGGAGCACAGGCTCCAGACGCGCAGGCTCAGTAGTTGTGGCTTACGGGCCTAGTTGCTCCGTGGCATGTGGGATCCTCCCAGACCAGGGCTCGAACCTGTATCCCCTGCATTAGCAGGCAGATTCTCAACCACTGCGCCACCAGGGAAGCCCATATTTAACTTTTAATATGTGCCACATACTGCTCTAGGCACTCCACTTATGTTAATCCTCTTAATCCTCATATGAGGTCTGTATTATTATTCCTCATATTTTACAAATGAGGGAACTGATGTTCAAAGAACATAGGTAACTTGCCCAAGGTCACATAGTCAATATGTGGCAGAGCTGGGATTCGAATCCAGATGGTCTGATTTCACACTTTTAACTTCTATATGATGTCAAATCATATGAAAATATCAACAATAAAATATAATACATTATTTCGCTTGATAGAATGGGAAATGCCTAGGTGTCATAACAGAGAAGAAACTCAAAGTTGGAGTCATAACAAAAAATGAAGCAGTAAAGCCTCAGGGACTACCAGACCCAAATACAGACACTAAGAACTAGGTAGGATTTTACTGTCCGCATGGGGAACAGGACACATAAACTTGAACCTATGCAGGGAGGGGAGCTTGGAATGAAGCTCTTTATTACATCTGGGAATATTTGAGTCTTGCCTTGTATGTTGGGCAGAAAAATTTTGCCCAGCAACCCAGAAAGCTGAAAAGAATTTTGTTGTCTTCTTAGAGCAATGATGGGCAAAGATATTTGTAAATTTGGGAGCAAACCTAAATAAGGGAAAAAACAAAATTCCAAACTTGTGTTCCATGTGGATATGAAGTCCACATTTTTATTACCCACAGTGTAAAGAAACATGAAGCTTAGAAATAGACATAAAAATTAGTCCACATTCAGTAGTATGTCCGGGGCTTTGACAGAAGGAAATGCAAAAGGATTTATTTGTAGGGACAGTTCCACCTCTCAGGATTAAGTGATGCCCTTGGGGGTGGGAGGGAAACAATGTGAATTACCAGTAAAAAAATTATGGATGACACAAAGAAATGAGTCCCTGTGAGGATGAGACGATTAAAAAAAAAGGTAGTATGCCAGGTATCAGACATAAGAGATAACTGGGAAAATGCTATAAGTATATTTTAAATTGTTAAAGAGACAAAAGAAAGAACAAAGAATGCATTGCAAGATAGGATACTGTGACTTAAAAAGAACCAAAGAGAACTTCAGGAAATGAAAAAATTAAAATAAAAACTCAATCAATAAGTAAACAAGAGATTTGATACAGATGAATGGCGAAGTAATGTGCCCGTGGTAGAGCTGAGGAATTCATCCAAAGAGAACAAGATATGGGAGGAGGGGGGAATTATTATAAAGAGACAGAAAATGAGAGATTAAGAAACATAGAAGACTGAATCAGAAGGCGTAACATATGCCTAATAGGAGATCCACACTGAAGAAACAGTATTTGAAGAGAGGCAATATTTAAAGAGATAATAGATGGCTGTTTCTCAAATCAAAGAAAAACATGCAGATGCAAACCAAACTATGAACAGAATAAATAAAAATAAATCCCCACCTAAATACATTGGAGTAAAACTACAGCACACCAAAGAAAAACAGAAAAATTTGGAAAGAGACGAATAGAAAATATATGTAATAAAGTGCTATATTGGGACTCTTTCTGTCTCAATTTCTGCAGAGGCCACTTAAGATCAACAACAAAATAAGGAGCAAATACTCCCTGATTACAAAGAGAGGTACTAAACTCCCTATGCAGGATGTGGAAAGGGAGTAATGAGTAAAAACTAAGTGACTTTCCCCCTTCATCTTGATGTAGACTATTTAGAAACACTTCCTTTGTAGCCTGGAATATTGATTTTGTCTTTTTGCAAATCTCAATGTGTGTTTGCAATGAATATGTATTGTCTTTTACATTAATTTTTATTGGAGTATAGTTGCTTTACAATGTTGTGTTAGTTTCTACTGTACAGAAAAGTAAATCAGCTATACATATACACATATCCCCTCTTTTTTGGATTTCCTTCCTATTTATTTATTTATTTATTTATTCATTTATCATCTTTATTGGAGTATAAGTGCTTTACAATGTTGCTGGTTTCTGCTGTATAAAAAAGTGAATCAGCTGTATGTCTACATATATCCCCATATGCCCTCCCTCTTGCGTCTCCCTCCAACCTCCCTATCCAACCCCTCTAGGTGGTCACAAAGCACAGAGCTGATCTCCCTGTGCTATGCAGCTGCTTCCCACTAGCTATCTATTTTACATTTAGTAGTGTATATATATATCAATGCTACTTTCTCACTTCATCCCAGCTTACCCTTCCCCCTCCCTGTGTCCTCAAGTCCATTCTCTATGTCTGGGTCTTTATTCCTGTCCTGCCTCTAGGTTCATCAGAACCATTTTTTTTTAGATTCCATATATATGTGTTAGCATACAGTATTTGTTTTTCTCTTTCTGACTTACTTCACTCTGTATGACAGACTCTGGGTCCATCCACCTCACTACAAATAACTCAATTTTGTTTCTTTTTATGGCTGAGTAATATTCCATTGCATGTATGTGCCACATCTTCTTTATCCATTCATCTGTCGATGGACACTTAGGTTGCTTCCATGTCCTGGCTATTATAAATAGTGCTTCAATGAATACTGTAGTACATGTCTCTTTTTGAATTATGGCTTTCTCAGGGTATATGCCCAGTAGTGGGATTGCTGGATCATATGGTAGTTCTAGTTTTAGTTTTTCAAGGAACCTCCATACTGTTCTCCATAGTGGCTGTATCAATTTACATTCCCAACAACAGTGCAAGAGGCTTCCCTTTTGTCCACACCCTCGCCGGCATTTATTGTTTGTAGGTTTTTTGATGATGGCCATTCTGACTGGTGTGAGGTGATACCTCATTGTGGTTTTGATTTGCATCTCTCTAATAATTAGTGATGTTGAGCATCCTTTCATGTGTTTGTTGGCAATCTGTATATCTTCTTTGGAGAAATGTCTATTTAGGTCTTCTGCCCATTTTTGGATTGGGTTGTTTGTTTCTTTGATATTGAGCTGCATGAGCTGCTTGTATATTTTGGAGATTAATCCTTTGTCAGCTGCTTCATTTGCAAACATTTTCTCCCATTCTGAGGGTTGTCTTTTCATCTTGTTTATGGTTTCCTTTGCTGGGCAAAAGCTTTTAAGTTTCATTAGGTCCCATTTGTTTTTGTTTTTATTTCCATTTCTCTAGGAGGTAGGTCAAAAAGGATCTTGCTGTGATCTATGTCAGAGAGTGTTTCTTCTGAGTTGTATAGTGTCTGGCTTTACATTTAGGTCTTTAATCCACTCTGAGTTTAAAAATATGGAACACTTCATGAATTTGTGTGTCATCCTTGTGCAGTGGCCATGCCAATCTTCTCTGTATCGTTCCAATTTTAGTATATGTGCTGCCGAAGCGAGCACTTCCTTCCCATTTAGGTCACCACAGAGCACTGAGTAGAGTTCCCTGAGCTATACAGTAGGTTCTCATTAGTTATTTATTTTATACATAGTGTCAATAGTGTATAGATGTCAACCCCAATCTCCCAACTCATCCCCCCCTTCCCCCTCTTGCTGTCCATAGTCCATACGTTTGTTCTCTATGTCTGTGTCTCTATTTCTGCTTTGCCAATAAGATCATCTATACCATTTTTCTAGATTCCACATATATGCGTTAATATATGATATTTGTTTTTCCTTTCTGACTTACTTCACTCTGTATGACAGTCTCTAGGTCCATCCATATCTCTACAAATGACCCAATTTCATTCCTTTCTATGGTGGAGTAATATTCCATTTTATATATATATACCACATCTTCTTTATCCATTCCTCTGTTGATAGACATTTAGATGGCTTCCATGTCCTGGCTATTGTAAATAGTGCTGCAGTGAAAAGCAGTGTGTGTTACACCAGCCCATGATGTGCCCTGAGCAGTGACAACACATTCCTTCTGAGAGTCTATGCTTGGCTGCCCCAAGCATAAACTTCCTTTGAGATTTGGGTTCTCCCTCTTTTCTACAAAATAAATACATGCTTGTTTTTTGTAATAAAAAGTTGTTTTAACTTACTTATCTTAAAGTAATATTTAAGATTTAAAAGAAGTAACATAGTTATGCTACAGCTTTGGGTATTTCCTGGCATGTGAAGTTGTGTCCCCAAGATTTGGTCCTTCTGTTTAAGAATCTGAGGTTATAGTGTTGGCTTGGGGGTCAGGAGGACTAGATTTTACTCTTGTCTTTACTCCCAGTTCATGCTAGTGTCGTAGAAGTTATTTGAACTGCCTAGACCTCAGTTTTCATGCCTGTAGGGGACTGGACTAGACCACCTCTACAATTCTTTCTGGTTCTGAGCCTCGATGGATCTCTTCCAGGTCCTTAGCTTACTAAGTTCAACTTTGGCATTTGCCTATGAGCAGACATTCTCTTGAGCTCCTCTACCATCACTCAGGCATGTCGGGGGCTCCTTTTCATGATCCTTCCTAGAGGAGGAGAGCCAATTTTCCTTTACAAGCTGATCACACAGATTGGTAGAGTCCAATTTATATACAGCCAGGCATGGTTTCTCCTTGTAAGACAGCACTGATGCAGCAAACAAAGACAGGATAGGAAGGTATGTGCCCTAAACAATCAAACTAGAGACAATGCCAATAGAATTTTTTTCTTTCGTATTCCAAAGTAACATACTTTTCATGGGGAGATTGATGGACTTTGGCCTACTAACAGATGCAGGGGTTTGGTTTGGGTTTTTGTTTTTCTTCCGACTCCATCAGCTTTGAAACTGAGAATGGAAATGAGACACCTGCATTAATAAAACAACAAGGTGGCGTTTGGACACTTAAACTAAACAAAAGAAATTGAACCTGGGAGTGAATTACTTATTTATGACCTCTCCTGTCAAGTTAACTATCCTCTTGTGAGGCCTGGGATACTCTCTTTATTGGTCCTTAAGGCAAGTGGGAAGGGTTCTGTGATGGTCTGTGGTTTAGGTCAATAGTGAGCTGGTTATGGGGGGTCATTTGGTCCAAAGCTTCCTTATAAGGAAATGTACACCCTCCCCTCTTTTCTTGAAGACATTCTGAAGGGACTTGTGATAAGCAGGATATATGGCTCAGGAATTTCACTGTATATCCAGGAGGCAATGACAAGATTAAACCAGAGTGGAACAAGGCCAGAGGTCTTAATCAACTCTGCAAAGGAGAAACTCCTGAGGAGCTGGTGACAGCCTGATTTCTTGCATCGGTTATAACCGACCTGGGAGAAGCATAAGTGAACACAGAGCATTGGGCAAAGCTTCTCTGCCAAGGATCTTGAGGTGCTGAATCACCTAAATGGTCTCAACTATCTCTGGTTTCTACTACTGTCCCCTAAAAAGACTACAGCAGTTCTCATGTAACCTTGTTTAATGTCATTTAAATAAAGATCACCTTGACTCATAGAACAGACATATTTCACCATCTCTAGTGAATCCTTAATAGGATTTTTACATACATGCATATACACATATGAAACGTTAAGTCTTGTTATTGTCCCAAGTTTACTTAAACATAGCTCATTGCGGTTGCACATGGGTACATCCCATGTGGAAAGCGTTTATATGTATATACATGCATTTTGTCTTGGTATAAAATCAATTCTGCCATAGAGCATTTTCTCCTTTTCTTGTCAGTAGGAAGAAAAGGTCAGGTTTTAAGAGGGATAGAAGATAATCCCACAGAGGAAAGACTAATCTTCCCAGCCGCACTTTACCAAGAAGTCATGCATTCCCACTCCGATCTACAAAGGTATGATAGGTCACCTTTTCACGGTGCTGACCACAGAGAATATTGGAACCCAAGATGAAGAAGAGATCGAAGGATCTGAGAATTAGAGGGTATCAGGTCAGACACAAGACCTGACAGGTAAGGTGGCTGCTGGCTTCTTAGGCAGGAGGGCCAGCAAGACCAGAAAGATTTGAACCCTAAGATCATTGCTTATTGATAAGGTCCAAGATAAAATTACTGATAGGAGAAAAGGTGGGGCCCTTCACCTCACCTCAGCAGCCCCTGATACCGCTGTTACACCAAAGCTTTTCACTTCCATGAACCTCTTCTTATCCTGGTTCCTTCTAGTTATGCTGGTTGACCAGCCCCACGCCTGGCTGCACGTCCTCCTTAGCTGCCCTAGCCTTCAAGATCAATTACTTTAAGAAACCTCTCACTGAGTAACAAGCACTCTAAAAATGTACTAGCTTTAAACAACAACCGATTATTACTTCTTGCCTGTCCTTGGTTTGTGTGGACATTTCTGCTGATCTGGACTGGGCTCCATTGAGCTCAGCTGGGCTTGCTCACGTGTCTACACTCAAACCGAAAGTTGGTCGGCGGCTGGCTGATCTAGGATGGCCCCAGCTGGGATGATACAGGACCCAGGACCTCTCCATGTGCTCTCTCCTCCTCCAGCGGGCAGTTAGCCTGAGCCTGTTCTCATGGCATGGCAGGGCTCCAAGACTAAGCAGGACTAATCCTGCAGGAGAGCAAGCCCCATTGCATAGCACTTTGCAAGCCTCTGATTGCATCCCATTGCTCAAAGCCCAGAGTCAGATGGAAGAGGATTATAAATTCTAGACCAAAGGGCTTGGATACTGGAAGGCCATTAATTGGGGCCATTCATGCAAGCACTCCACCACACCACCCTAGGCCAAGTCATAGTATGTCTTGACTCTATGGCTCCATAGCCACCATTATATACCTGTTTCCCCTCTTCTACCCTTGATCCGTACAATCCATTCCCCATCTATTAGTCAAGATCATCTCTTAAAAACATTCATCAGATTCTGTCACCCCCCTGCTCAGAAGCCTTCAGTGACTCCCCAGTGCATTTGGACTAAACTGCAGATGCCTTACCATGGCTGCCGGTCGTAAGGGACCTGCCAGCCCCTGCCTATCTCTGTGCCCTCATGCTGTAGCCGCTCTCCCCCTTACCCACTCTACTTGGCTACTCTGTCCTTGTCGGTGGTGCTCCCTCTGTCAGGGATGCTTTGCCACAGGTGTCTGGATGACTGATGGCTTCTCATCTGTCAGCTCCAGCATCCTATCCTCACAGAGGCCTTTCCTGGTCACCTAAGGGAAAAGAGCTGAGCCCCTTCCCCATATGCCACAAACTCTATCTTAATATCTTTTTTTTTTTTTTTTTTTTTTTGCGGTACGCGGGCCTCTCACTGCCGCGGCCCCTCCTGCCGCGGAGCACAGGCTCCGGACGCGCAGGCTCAGCGGCCACGGCCCACTGGCCAAGCCGCCCCGCGGCACGCAGGATCCTCCCGGACCGGGGCACGAACCCGCGCCCCCCCGCATCGGCAGGCGGACTCCCAACCACTGCACCACCAGGGAAGCCCTATCTTTTTTTTTTTTTTTTAAGCAAAGTAGCATCTGAAACTATTCTGCTTTTTCATCTTTTCATTTCCCTTCTCCTTCTGTCTACAGTGTGAGTTCCATGGGAATCGGAACCTTGTCTGTCTTGAACATTACTTTCTTCCCTCCAGCAGTAATGCTTATAGACACAGGCAGACATTCAGTCAAGAGTCACTGAACAAATAAGTAATTGAAAATCCAGGCATATTGGCCTATCATACAAATACATATATTCCACTGTACTGATTTAGGGTACACAATATGGCCTTTTTTTTTTGGTCTTGTCATTATATTTTATTTTAGCCATTCTAATAGGTAGGTAGTGGTATCTCCATGTGTTTTGTTTTGTTTTTTTTAAACATCTTTATTGGAGTATAATTGCTTTACAATGGTATGTTAGTTTCTGCTTTATAACAAAGTGAATCAGCTATACATATACATACATCCCCATATCCCCTCCCTCTTGTGTCTCCCTCCCTCTCACACTCCCTATCCCACCCCTCTACGTGGTCACAAAGCACCGAGCTGATCTCCCTGTGCTATGCGGCTGCTTCCCACTAGTTATCTATTTTACATTTGGAAGTGTATATATGTCCATGCCACTGTCTCACTTTGTCCCAGCTTACCCTTACCCTTCCCCGTGTCCTCAAGTCCATTCTCTAGTAGGTCTGCATCTTTATTCCCGTCCTGCCCCTAGGTTCCTCATGACCTTTTTTTTTTTTTTTTTTTTTAGATTCCATATATATGTGTTAGCATACGGTATTTGCTTTTCTCTTTCTGACTTACTTCACTCTGTATGACAGATTCTGGGTCCATCCACCCCACTACAAATAATTCAATTTCGTTTCTTTTTATGGCTGAGTAATATTCCATTGTATATATATGCCACATCTTCTTTTCATCTGTCGATGGACACTTAGGTTGCTTCCATGTCCTGGCTATTGTAAATAGAGCTGCAATGAACATTGTGGTACATGACTCTTTTTGAATTATGGTTTTCTCAGGGTACATGCCCAGTAGTGGGATTGCTGGGTCATATGGTAGCCATATTTATTTTGATATTCAAAGTCATATGATTCTAGGCCCTTGTTTCCCTCTCTTACTCATTACAAGGCCTTTTCAGCCAGATATTCTGGTTCATTCTTTCCTCTTTTTAATGGGTCCATCTCTTATTTCTTACCACTTTTCCCCGTGTAACTGAGTGATCCATAGCTAGCCTCGTTTCTCTTCTGTTCATTGTCCCGTAGTCCTCAGGAGACAATGCAATGGTCCACCAGACAAGCTGGGATATGCTGGGTGACAGCTGGGAGACCTCAGGGGGTGCAGAACGGCCTGGCCGCTGGAGTGGAATTTCTCTCTGGTATCTGTCATTTGCATCTTGACTTCTGAGGACAAGACAGCTTGTTGATTTAAAATTCCAGTTGGAGTAAGTGTCCCGAAAGAACTGTCAGCAACAGTTTTTGTACACTCCCCCTGTGGCTGAGGCCAGGTAGATTCAACATAAGAGCATTTTAACCCAACGGTCTATAGTTTAGACCCACAGACTGCCTTAAACAGCATATTTTTGGAAGATGCAACTTCTCTCGTCTCCTCTCTGGGCTCTTGAAACGGTCAGTTCTGCCTCTGGCTGAGGTCCATGTGCTTCTCTTTGGGCCTCTGCAAATAACTAAGGGTACTCATTCAAACTAGTCTTTTATTTATTTTCTATTTAAAACATTTTTTTAAAACACGAACAATTTTTTTTTAATCCTTATTCTTTTTTAAAAGATATTTATTTATTTATTTATTTATGGCTGCGTTGGGTCTTTGTTGCTGCGTGCAGGCTTTCTCTAGTTGCGGTAAGTGGGGGGCTACTCTTCGCTGCAGTGCGCGGGCTTCTCATTGCGGTGGCTTCTCTTGTTGTGGAGCATGGGCTCTAGGCACTCGGGCTTCAGTAGCTGTGGCACGTGGGCTTCAGCAGTTGTGGCTCACAGGCTCAGTAGCTGTGGCTTGCGGGCTCTACAGCACAGGCTCAGAGGTTGTGGCACACAGGTTTAGTTGCTCCGCGGCATGTGGGATCTTCCCTGACCAGGGCTTGAACCCGTGTCCCCTGCATTGGCAGGCAGATTCTTAACCATTGCACCACCAGGAAAGTACCATAAACAATTTCTTTACTTAAGAATTGAATGAAATAATTCTCTGGAAAACATTGAAATAGTAGATATTATAATTGCTCAATTTTTCAAAGAGAATCAAATGCAGATTTGTTCTTAGTAATATGAAGAATGGAAGTTCAAAGTTTTCTAAACTGTCTATATATATTTATTTTAACCATTCAAAATTAACTTTTAAAGGTTATACTCCATTTATAATTATAAAATATTGGCTATATTCCCCATGTTGTACAATATATCCTTGTAGCTTATTTTATACATAATAGTTTGTACCTCTTACCCTCCTACCCCTGTATTGCCCCCTCTTCCCTCTCCCTGCTGGTAACCACTAGTTTGTTCTCTATATCTGTGAGTCTGCTTCTTTTTTTGCCATATTCACTAGTTTGTTGTATTTTTTAGATTCCGCATATAAGTGATATCATACAGTATTTGTCTTTCTCTGTCTGACTTATTTCACTTAGCATAATGCCTTCCAAGTCCATCCATGTTGCTGCAAATGGCAACATTCCATTTTTTTATGGCTGACTAGTAGTCCATAGCGTGTGTATATATATACATGGATATATACCACATCTTCTTTATCCCTTCATCTGTTGATGGACACTTAAGTTGCCTCTGTATCTTGGCAATTGTAAGTAACACTGCTATGAAATTTGGGGTGCATGTGTCTTTTCAAATTAGCCAAACTAATCTTTTAAAATGCTTTCATTTAGTCTCTCTCCTGCCCAAAGCCTTTCACTCTTAGCTCTTCCTCTGCCTGCCCTTCCAGGTCCTCCAGAGATGGATTTCATAAGCTTATTGACTAGGACTCGGTTCATATCTGAGGAGTTGTCCCAGGATCCCATCAAGGGCTGCACCTCTTCCAAGACCTTGCTCATGTTCTTTTTCACTTTGCCGTAAAGCAGAAAGAACTGAAAGCATTTCCATGGAGGTAATGAAATTTAGCTTCAGGGCGCCTCACTTGCACGGTCCTAAGGCCTTGGGAGGAACCCCAGCAATGTATTCACATGGTCATTACAAAATTAGCAGAAATAAGATATTCTAATTTCAGCTGACAACTCTCTCTTTCCCCTAGTGTTGGGTGGTGATGGGTGGCCATGGGCATTTTGGGGATCCAGCTTAGAGGAAGTTAACTTGGAAAAACATTCAGTTTAGATTTAGTAGAATATACTTATGTGGTAGGCAGTTACTCGCATATATTGTTAGGTTCTTGCTGGCCATTCTGGTTTAGGAATGGCTCCTAGAAATCCTCCTATTGACCATTCTGTCAACTCCCTGGGCAAGGCTGGCAGATCAATTAGGGCATGTATGTCTCCTCGGGTACCTGGCACCAGAAATACACAAATAGTGGAAGAAAAGCTAGGTTTAAACTGCATGGAGCTGGAAGGTGATCTGTGAAAAATTCTTCCAATCACCAACTGTAGAAAAATGTACGCCAAGTATTCCATTCTCATGGATGCCTAGTCAAAACAGAAGCTCTCTGGAATATACCTTATGATGCTGCGCATACAATTATACACACACTATATTTTTATCCTATTTTCCTTTTATTTTCTTCCTATTTTATGGCAATCACATGAAATAAAATTGATCAGAATTCCTGTGTTTGTAAGACATAAGCCTGTAGCAGTAAACAGCAAGTATATCCAATGTGAAGTCACATGTTTTATGTATCCCAAGTATCAGTAACAAAAAGCAAATTTCAATGAACCCTGTTGGAAGAATGACTGAGTTATCTTTGTATTTGCTTTGTAGAATGTGTTACAAAAACAATGTCATATGAAGAGGCAATCAAGGAGTATATAGTCAGAAAGTGTAGGAAGAAATATTACAGACATGTGTCAGGCAACTAAATAATAAAATATATTATTTGGGGGGTTTTTGTCTGCTTATTTTGCATTTGTAGTTCTTCCTTATACTTGATTTTATATTCATAAGTTTTTATTATGTTTTCAAAACAGGACCTAAACATTGTATAAACTCCCCTCCCCCATAAAACCTGGATCTTCTCATGGCAAAAACAAAACACAATTTATTACCTCAATAAATTAGCCCAACACAAAAGTAATAACTCTTATTACTTGGGGGCTTGCTATGGGTCTGACATTATTTTACGCATTTATATAATTCTGTTATTTAATCCTTAAGACAACCCTGTGGCTGATATGCTTCTCATTTCAGAGGGTTACAGAAAAATGAAGTAATTTACTCAAGGCCATACTAGGGTCAAACCAGTTCTGTCTCATTCTGCAGCCTGTGCTCCAGCCAGCATGCTTTGCTTCTGTTACCCTCTTTGTTACCTGGTATCACACTTAACTACATTTTTCTTGTGTTGTCTGTCTGCTGCTTTATATCTGTGGTCCTTGATACAGCTGTAAGTTCCTTGAAGATAAAAAATAGAACCCAAATTTCTTCCATATCACTCTCAACATATGGCAGAGAGTCGAGGTGGAATCTTTTTAATTCTTGACAATCAAAATTGATTAGAAGTCACATATGTCTGGAAAATGCCCCAAGAGAAGTACAGAATAAATTATTATTCTCAGGAATAAATTTAAAAATTTTTGACTTCAATACAGTATGCTATCACATGGCACTGGTGGAGGAAATAACTGAATTTCAATTAAAAATGTAAAAGGAGCAAATATGCAGTCTGAAGCTACAGGTAGGCTTTGGGTTTTGTTCTGAGCCATCACTGCTGGCTGGTGAGTACACGTGTGAAATGCTAGTTACCATAGCAACCAGCACAGCAAGATTCCCCCCCTCTTTGGTTTATGAATCCAAATCAATAAATGTTTATAAATAACTCTCCAGTTGGCCAAAAGAAGTAAAAGCACAAACCAGAACAATCCTTCTGTCGTGTGAATGTGAGTCATAGATATGTTCGCCACATTATGGGGACAGAAAAAGGCTGTCCATAAAATAAACAATTGGCCACATCATTTGCTTTACAAGAGTGCTTAGGAAAAACCCGCTGAGTGAAAATCGATTTCACATGCTAACTGACAACAAGAATACAAAGGGTGCACATCCAAGGGGCATGAAGGTGAAATTACAGAATCACAGATGCTGGGTCTGAAAGGGAACATTGGTGTAATTGGACCTCAATGATTATACTGAAGTTCAAATGGAATAGGTAGAGACATTATCCTGCCTTCGTGGATGATGTGTTCTCTGCGAAATGCAAGTGGAATCATACAAAAGTGGAATTTGCTATCAAGAGTCCCAGAAAAATCAAATCAGGCCACCAACTATTGTAAGGTTTCTTTCTATAGCATTCCAAGCAGATGGTCAAACAGCCTCTCCCAGGATATTTTTAGTGAAAGGGAAAGTCATTTTCATGTAATCTCTATCTAGTAGCTGCTAAATTTTCTTCCCTGAGCCAAAATCACTTCCCACTCTCATCCTTAACATGGATCCACTGGTCTTGGTTTGCTCTTTGGCATAACAAGAACCTAACCCATCTGGTTCCCTGTCGGTGACAGCCCTTCAAACCTTTGAAGGCAGCCATTGAGTCTTTCTTTAACCTTCTTTTGTTACTGGTGTGGTTCCAACCTCTCCACTCTCCCGGTTTCTTTCCTCAGAATGCTCTTAACTTGCCAGCATTCTTCTCAAAATGTGGTCTCTCCGAATGAACTGTACAAATCCCCAGATGTGGGTTACAATTTCAGTGAAACTACTTCTTATGTTTTATCTATGGACGACGTGGCTAAGTTTGCGTTCAAGTGTGTGTCTGTGTGAGTGCGCACGCGTGTGTGTCTGTCTATAGCCACACTGCACTGTTGGCACATAGTAAGCTTCTGGTAGGCTAAAACACACAGGGCACCCCATCTCAGAATAGGAGTGAATTATATAAATATTTCTTCCAGGAAGAACCAACTAGGGCAGGGATTCCTTGGCAAACCACTAGCCTGAGAAACAGAAAGGAACAGCCCTTCATGGTTTTGGCAAATATTTTAGCAGGCTGACGTAAAGTAGAGAAGGAGTAATCGTTCACAAAGTGTGGTTTGGAGGGTCTTAGAGAAGAGTCTCCTGCCCCCAAATGCCTCATTCATCCAAGTGTCCAACTGGCTGGAATTTCACCATGTGGAAGTGCTAAGCATTTTCCGGCTATTTTTTTTCCCCAAAAGGCACATTAAATCACTAACAATTTAGTGTGAATGAGATGATCCCATTTCTTTCAGAAAAGAGGAGAACCTGAAGCAACAGGAAAGCACTAACTTGTGGATTTGGAGGTTGGGAAGAGGCATTTAATAGGGGGAAATAGTTTAGAAAGAAGTGATACGATGCTCTGGAGCTTTGCAGATTCGCCTGGGGCCCAGCCCTGCCCCATGGGTAATGCTCTCTATGGGGGGTGAGGGGTGGGGAGGAGTCACACACTCAAATGTACACCTGGGAAAGAAACAGGAGGGTAGAAGAAAGACTACAGCGCTGGCGTAATAACGAGTGAACCCGAGACAAGGGAATGGTTGGAACATGGCACCTGTGGGTCTCACTAAAGGGACGACCACAGCTTAGCTCCAGCCAAATCTTGCAAAGGAGGAACGCAGGCCCTTTATTGGCAGATCTTTCAAATTTTCAGAATCTGGAGGTTTATGTAAAATCTTCTGGTTTGGGAATGCTGAGCATGATGCCAAGACTCAAACAAAATATTTCTTGTGAAATCGCAAAAAGACAAATTCAGAGAAACAGAGAGTAGAGTGGTGGTCACCAGGAGGTGAAGAGGTGGGGGAAATGGGGAGACAATTGCTCAAAGGGTGTAAACCTTAGGTTAGAAGATTAACAAGTTTGGGGATCTAATGGACAGCATGGTGATTATAGGTAATAATTCTGTATCATATACTTGCAGTGTTGCTGAGAGTACATCTTAAATATTCTCAGCACAAAAAAGAAATGTAACTCTATGATGGGATGGAGGTGGTAGGTAACATTATTGTGGCCATAATCTTGCAATTTATAAATGTATCAAATCAACATGTTGTACATCCTAAACTTACACAATATTATGTGTCTATTTCTCTCAATAAAGCTGGGAAAAATTTTTTGAACAAAACAAAATAAGAACAAAAATATCCAAATATCTCTGCTGCCAGACATGGCCAAGGCTACCAATTTGTGGTCTCTAACATTACAGTCTATGCAATAAGATCTATAGCTACATCTATTTCAATGAAGCAAGCGGCAGAGGCTCCAGAAGTAGCAGCTTAAGTAAGATACAAGATTCTGCCTTACCACTCCTTAAACCTGAGAGGGGCTTCAAGGAGTCTACTTGGAGAGCTTGAAGTGCGTCTCCTGGAGTTGGAGGGGAAAGAAAGCATGATGCCCGATGATTCATATTTGAACAATCTAAGGGGCAGGAAGCTGTGACCGTCTGCCCACAATGATGGGTCAGAGAGAAAGGGAATTCCATGGGAAGCAAATAGCACTTTGCAGTTCTGTGTGTGCTTGTGTGTTACCAAGCGAGTTTGAAAAAGCTATAGAAACTGTCTGAGGCAGAACTAGATGACAGAGTGTGTTTGTACAGGTAGTGAAGATGGAAAAAATACTCAGGTATGTCTTCAGCCCATTCAATAAAACACACACACGCACAGAGACACAAATCTATGTGGTTTTTCTTTTCTGAAACTTCTTATCAAGTTAAAGTATATTGGAGATTTCTCTGCATCAGTATCAGCCTTATTCTTTTCCTCATTTGTATATTCAATGTACAGATTTTGTCTGGATTGTATGGATTTCTCCCGTCTGCAAATTCAATTGTATCCATTGCTCCTATTGTAGGATTACTAAAGTGGACTTGCTGAAAGCCTGTGCACTTATTATTTTGAAGGGTGTTACCAAATTGCCCTCCAGACAGGTAATGTAAATGCACATGCCCACCAGCAATGCATGCTACACAGGGTGTGGTCAGTGGGCCCAGTGCAGGCATCAGCAGGGAGCTTGTTAGGAATGCAAATTCTCAGGCCCCACTCCAGACTTTATCCATGAGATCCTGCAAGTTAGTCACATCTCCAGGTGGTGTCTATGTATGTAAGATTCAAGAAGTCCTGTTGCCTCTTTATTGACAGCTGTCATTCTGTGTCTTTTTACGGTTTTATTTTGTATTTCATCTCGTATGAGTAAGGTTGAGAATATTTTTAGGTACTTTAAGAGCCATTTGTAAGGCTTTATATAGTAAGGAAATTATCTCCATGTCTGTGATATGGGTTGCTGTTACTTTTCTAGGTGATGGTTGTCTTGAATTTTTGTTTTTTATTTGTTGTGCAGAATTTTAAATTTTCACATGGTTAAATTTATCTTTTTTATAGTTTCTGTGTTCTGAGTCATAGAAAGTTCTCGCCACTCCATAATTATTTAAAATTTTTTTGTTTTCTTTAATACTCTATGGTTTTATTTATATTTAACTATGTTTTCTACCTGGCATTTATTTTGGCTCAAGGAATGAGATGTGGATTTATTTAATTTTTTCCAGGTGGCTACTTCCTTGTCCTAGTACCATTTATTGAATAATTGAAATTTCCCCATTTATTTGAAATATCACCTTTAATACACACTAAATTTCCCTATGTGAACTCTCCATCAATTACTTATTGTATCATGCTGGCTTTTGATTAACCAAGATTCTCCACTGAAATGCTGAATATGTCCTCCCAGGGCTGTGCTTCTAGCCTCCAGATAATAATTAAAAGGATCAAAAGTTATTGCCTTGTACCCCATCCCATCAGAATTCCTAGAGGTGACAATTCATCTGATAAAGAAATGCAGGATAAAGGCTTCCCAGCATTTACAGGTGAGTTTTTTTTCTTTCATTTTGTTTTGTTTTGTTTTAAATAATGCCTCTAAACAAAGAAGTAACTGAAAGGGATAAGAAATTCTAGAATAGGTCAGGTTTTTAGAACTGATTATTTTATATCACAGAAGCAGTGGCTTATTGTGCTTTCCCAGTCCTAGTTCTAAATTAGGAAACTAGACTTAAATTCTCCCCCCTCAATTTTCCTAAGTTTTCAGAGCTGTTCGTTGACCATCTAGCACTCTTTCTATTGCTGTCATCATCTTTATCACCTTCTTGCCTCCGATCCATTCCTTTTTCTTTTCTTTGACTCAAAACTTTAAAGTACTTAAGTTTCTTGACATTCTTTTTAGCATCTCTCTCTTTAAAGAAATTTGTGCAGCAACGCTGATAAGGGAAAACAAGAACTGGACCTCAGCTATTATCACTTAAAAATAGGAATATCGGTTTTTGCTGTATGTTTTTGTCATATTCCTTCTAAATATGATGGAGTTATTTTCTCTGATGACGTAAAATGAGGACATTATGACCAGAACAAGGCTGGTTCCTTGTGGGTCTCAAGATATTCCTCAAACACACTTGTGCGAATGTTAGCAGATGACTTTATGTGAAATGCAGGCAGTTTTCCACTAAGAAATGAAATTCTGGGAATTCAACTGAAGATTCCTTCTTAGGGGCACCACACATTTTAACCACAGTTTAGTTTGGAAGAAGAAACTCCATTAAACTCAATAATAAGAGGGATATGTTAAATTTCCTCGTCTCTTATCATGATAATTTTCCTCTCACCCATTTTGGAACAATTTTAAGTGCCCTCCTTTTGTCAGACTCGCTTGAATTTTGCAAGCCTGCAATCTGGGGACACTTGGTTGTTACCGATACCATTAGCAACAAGCACATGGTAGCATAATGTACAGTGGATTGAAATTCATTTTCCTCTTTAAGAGCTCTGTGTGATAACATTGTCACAGAGCCTTGGCTAAAATCCATGGAAGGCTTATGCCATCCTGCTCTTGTGGTCACCCCCGCTGTCTTAGCCTGGAAACACATAGTCAGAGACTAGGGTTGGTGCGTAGTCTCAGACTAGAGCAGCCAGTATACTTAGGGACTTGAGCCCAAGAAACAGAAGGAGGGGGCACTGGGGAGAGTGAAACGGAGAAAGAAGGAAAGCCAATTCAAGGAGGCATGATTGAACTTGTTACGCCTGTAATCAACGGGGATCTAGCCCACTGTGGCCCCTCTGAGAAACTTTCTAGAATGTACTTTGGGACTATCCAAAGAGAGGGAGCATGGGGGTATTTACTCCTTGTCTCGACTTCTCTTGCTCAAGGATTATTCTGAAAGTGTTGACTCCCTTCTCTCCCAGAACTGTATAGAATGTGGGAGTAGCTGTGGCTGAGTGGTCTCTGCAGACATCCCAGGTGGAGAGCTCCCGGCAGCCAGCAAGAGAGAAGCCACTCCACCTGAGGGCGCCTGGCGACCTCGGCAATGGGCAAAACAAAAAGAGGTGCTGAGAGGGTACAAAACAGGCATTAAAGATGTCCCCCAGCCCATACACCAGGAAACCTATTCCTAAATGTAACCGGGCTTCTGACTACACGTCATCACCTGCTCCTGGCACCGGGGTAGATGTGGACATGACATTTTAACACCAGCAGGATGGTGAGTGACAGAGCACTGCTCCTTGTGGCTTCCATCCACAGTTCTCAGGGCCTGGGGCAGCATTTGCAGAGTCCCACAGAGGGCAGGGCACCCAACCAGCACCTACCGCCTTGTCCACTTGGGAAGCGTCCTTGGGCTTCTGTAATACCACAGACCATTTCTACCTACTGACACCGGCCAGGCCTCAGTGCTAATAAAAGAAATCACATCACAGGGAAATAAGTTCTGAGGTTTTGTGGTTACCTGCTAGTGCCAGGAACACGGCTAATGCTGCAGGGGGCGCTGCACAACTCACCCAGATTCAGCCAACTGGGGCTAAAGCCACACACATGTCATAAAGCTATTTTTATGGGCATCAGGTACGTACTAGCCCAGCCTTTGGCAAATGATGGGTACCAGTTCACAAAACTTTCTCCGGTGGCCTCAGATCATTTCTGGAATAAAATAGAAACTCCATCCTTATGTCTATATAGGTAAGCATAGCTATAAACATATACATGCCAAGACCAGTCCTAGTGTGAAGACAGACAACTGTCTATAAAAATCCTCTCGGGTTGTCTCTGAAGATCCAAGTCAAAGAGATGTCTGATGAGGGAACAAAAGGATATGTGGCCTTTCAGGAAGAGAGAAATTTTATTTTTCTGGGAGAACCAAGAGCAGGACCCAGCCTGATCCTGATACTCCAAGAGACGGCAGATTCAGGGAGCAGTCAGGTGTGGATGTGCATGCCTGCTCAGCAACATGGGATGCGGGGCGGAATTCTGACCTGGCTGGACAGCTCACTTTACACCCAGGCTCCCTGCCCCTCTTTGTTGTGTGTTAGCTGACCATCTCAGCCCCTGCATCTTCACAACTTGTTTGAAAGCACTTAAGAACACACATTATATGTCAAGCATTAATCTAAGAACCTCACAAGCACGGACTCACTTAGCTCTCATAAAAATAGTATGAAGTGCGTAGTATTACCACCCCCATTTTACAGATGAGGAAGCAGAGGCAGGAGAGGCTACGGAATTCAATGCAACGGTGAGGGAGGGGAGAACTGGGACATAGGGTGCTTTCTGTGCCCTTATTTTGTCTGCCACTGAAGATGGATTCACCACTTCCCCCCTTTTCCACAGTGTTTATAGTTGTGGTATTTGATTCTAGTCTGACCTATATGATTCTCAACTGTTTTGCATGTTTGTCTTGTTTCCACAACTAGATTGTGAGACACCCACAGGTAACATGCAGAAGCTTACCAAGTCACTGAAATTGTCAAACAGAGTCTGAAGGGTATGACCTTTCAGAGTCCCCAAATTGTCATTGGGGGCTTATTAACTCCACTGATAATCTTAGCCAGCTTAGGTGTCTTATTTCATGTAAAGAACAGACCATCAGCAGAAAATCAGAAGTGGGGAGGTTGGAAGAGGCAAACACACCAATGGCAGGGGGCACAGTGGAGAGTGACCGAGAGTGTGGCAGCAAAAGAGAAGCAGACACTGCCTTGTGGCTGCGTCAGACATGTCAACCTTGTCCCTCAAGGAAAACTTAAATGATGTTCTATCTTTTTTTTAAGAGATGAGAGGAGATCCACTCTATCACGAGGCAGTCAACATGCAGTAATAGACTAGGGAAATTAACTGCCTTTTACAGAAAGAGGGGAAAGCAGTGTTTAATAACTAAGCATACGAGTGCAATTTCTCAGCTCTGTTGAGAAGCCAGGTTAAAGCACTTACTATAAGCCAGGCATTGAGTGTTATTCCCAATCCTCCCTACAGCCATTGGAGGTGGGTATTATTATCCCTAATTTTATGATAAGAAAAGAAAATACAGGGACATTAAGTCACTCGCTCTAGGTCCCAACCCTAACAAGTTGCTAACACAGGAGTCTAGCCTTGAACATCTGATCAAGTTCAAACCCTCTCTCACGGCCGCACTGTATAATAGAATGTGGATAAGTGAAAGGCAGGCAGAGAGATGGAAGGATGAAATGATCCAGGGCAAGGCTGTGAGGTGGCATTTGGCTAGAGAAAATGCCAAGAGTAACCAAGAGCTGTTCTCTTGGAGGGAGAGCTGAGATTCCCTGATGGATAGTAACACTGGACTTTACTTGTCCTGCCTCTGTATTTTGGGGGGGGAAATTGGGAAGGCGCAAGACGCAGGTCTCAAAAATTCAGCAGGAGTAAGTGTGTTGTGAAAGGTTGTTGTGTGGTAGGAGGTCTCCCTGCTGCTCCAGTGGAAACCTAATTGAGGCTGTGCTTCGAAATGCAGCCAGGGAGTATCCTGGTAGCAGAGGGGAAGGGGGAGGTTTAAAGGAGAATAGACATTTCTCCAAAGAAGATATACAGACTGCCAACAAACACATGAAAGAATGCTCAACATCATTAATCATTAGAGAAATGCAAATCAAAACTACAATGAGATATCATCTCACACCAGTCAGAATGGCCATCATCAAAAAATCTAGAAACAATAAATGCTGGAGAGGGCGTGGAGAAAAGGGAACCCTCTTGCACTGTTGGTGGGAATGTAAATTGATACAGCCACTATGGAGAACAGTATGGAGGTTCCTTAAAAAACTATAAATAGAACTACCATATGACCCAGCAATCCCACTACTGTGCATATACCCTGAGAAAACCATAATTCAAAAAGAGTCATGTACCAAAATGTTCACTGCAGCTCTATTTACAATAGCCAGGACATGGAAGCAACCTAAGTGTCCATCGACAGATGAATGGATAAAGAAGATGTGGCACATATATACAATGGAATATTACTCAGCCATAAAAGGAAACGAAATTGAGCTATTTGTAGTGAGGTGGATGGACCAAGAGTCTGTCATACAGAGTGAAGTAAGTCAGAAAGAGAAAGACAAATACCATATGTTAACACATATATATGGAATTTAAGAAAAAAAAATGTCATGAAGAACCTAGGGGTAAGACAGGAATAAAGACACAGACCTACTTGAGAATGGACTTGAGGATATGGGGAGGGGGAAGGGTAAGCTGTGACAAAGCGAGAGAGTGGCATGGACATATATACACTACCAAACGTAAAATAGATAGCTAGTGGGAAGCAGCCACATAGCACAGGGAGATCAGCTCGGTGGTTTGTGACCACCTAGAGGGGTGGGATAGGGAGGGTGGGAGGGAGGAAGACGCAAGAGGGAAGAGATATGGGAACATATGTATATGTATAACTGATTCACTCTGTTATAAAGCAGAAACTAACACACCATTGTAAAGCAATTATACTCCAATAAAGATGTAAAAAAAAAAAAAAAAGGAGAGGAGCCCAGAGAAGAGAGAAGGGATATTGCATTTGGCCTTGGCTGAGAAATCAAACAAGTATTTGGATGCAAACATGTATGACAGTTTATTCGCTCAGCTGCTTGGTCTTTCTGGTCCATTTCAGCTGAGCCACCAAGCAAATCACTAAGAGGCGAGCTCTCTAGGTGCTGGAAAACGGGGACTAGAAGAGCTTCAGCTCCTTAAAAACAAACATACCAATCCCTGACTCCAAGTCTTTTGAAAAGAAAATCTAGACCTTAGAAAATAAGCAGCCATTGATAAACTCGGGGTAAATCTTGTCTAACTGGCAAGGAACAGTGGCCTCCTGGCTGGGGTGGGGGAAGGCAGCGGCTGAGTGTGTTTGGACCATGTTCCTCCTTTTAAAGGCCCCTTGGCCAGCTGGAGGCTTTACAAGGGCCCCTACTCAGGCCAGCCAGCAGGGAGTTAAAGTAATCTAATTTTAATTATGTGACAAAAGCATGAAGAATCATTTAAAGGTCTGTCGAAGGGAAAAATGGCTCCAGTCTGCCAGGACTCCTTAGATGGTAATAAAGAAACCTATGGGCTAAAAGCTGGGTTTTGGTGCTTAAAAAATAAAACTCACATAATAACCAGATTGTACACTATTGAAACAGAGACAGGCAGTGAGGAGACAGCCACAGCTCTATCAGATAAAGACAAAGGCGGCTATGAGGCAGCCGGCTGCATGACAGTAATTCTAAATTGTTATTGGGGTTAAACAGTCATAAAAATAAGGTTAGTATTCTCCATTTCTCTAAAGCCAAGGAAGAGAGCATTTCTCTGGATAGTAGCAAAAAAAAAAAAGTTCAAAAAGCACTTTCAAGTACCTTATCCAATTGGGGCTTCAAAAATATTAGCTCATCAGTCCTTTAAGGAAAGTTCTTAGCTTTAAGTAAAAAGGGTTGATTTTGAGATCTCATCTGTTTTAATTTACCACTGGCTATTATTTATGTAACAACGAAATGTCCTTTTGACTAAATGCTATATTCTGTAGCACTACTTTGAAATTTTGAGAGCCTAGAGCCAAGAGGTCAGTTTTTCTTTGGAGCACCTGGCCTTGACAAAAAGATTCTGGAGGGGCTTCCCTGGTGGCGCAGTGGTTGAGAGTCTGCCTGCCATGCAGGGGACACAGGTTCGTGTCCCGGTCCGGGAAGATCCCACATGCCGCGGAGCGGCTAGGCCCATGAGCCATGGCCACTGAGCCTGCGCGTCCAGAGCCTGTGCTCCGCAACGGGAGAAGCCACAACAGTGAGAGGCCCGCGTACCGCAAAAAAAAAAAAAAAAAGATTCTGGAAAATTGGAGGCAGCCTAGTGCTATAGAAAGTCTTCAACATCGGTTGAATAAATGAGAAGGAAGTGTTGAAATCATTAAGCACATTAAGACCAGTGGCTTCTTCAAAGGTGTTGCCACATCTTTTTCCAAGTCAGCACAGAATTCTTTCCAGGCTCGACTCCAGGTAAATGCAGTAAGGTTTACTGAAAAGTTGGTCACAAAAGGCATTAGTCAGGAGATCAGTGGGGACCTCAGAGAACTAGGCAAATAGATACAAAATTATCTTGCCTCACAATGTTCGTATCTCATCTGTCTTTGTGGCTCCCATCAAGTGGGAAGGTAGCCTTCCTGAGTTGATTTCTAAAGTAGTGGCCATAGTCTTTCCTCCCTTACATAGTTTTCCAGTAAGAAGAAGAGCAGAATCTTTTCCCCATTTTCCTCAGAGACCACGTGAGTCAGAGTAAAGCTAGGTTATGCTTCAATAACAAATAAAGCTCAAGTAATTCTCAGGGGCTTAATGTAACAAAACTGTATTCGTGCTTGTAACAGGCTAATGCAGGCTTCCCTTGGTAGCTCTCATCCAAGCAGAGATTTTGGAGTCTGGGCTTCCATCTTACTGCTGTGCCATCTGTATCATACAACTTCCGGTCACTGTGCAGAGGGGAAGGGAGAGGAAGCACTTTAGCTTTGAAGTGTCCAGGCTTGGAAGTGACAAACGTCACTTCTACTTGAAGTTCATTGTCCAGATCTAGTCATTAGGCCCCTAACCCAGCTGTAAGGAGTTGTGGGCAATGCAGGGAAGCCCACCCATATTTGGGGGATATTAACCATCTCTGTCCCTGAGGACTCTGTTCAGCACCATTTCCCACTACACCCTTGTCCAGTTATTGTGAACCAAAAAGGAAGTTCTTTCACATGAGAGATCAGGTTTATACAAGAAAATGGTGGTCTGTGTTACTACTGACCAGAACAAATTTTTTCCTTGCTTCTCTCATATGACTATCTACAAACTATTTTAAATTTTAGATTCCATCTGCCATAGAGTACAGGCATACCTTGGAGATATAGTGGGTTCAGTTCCAGACCACCCCAATAAAGATAATACTGCAATAAAGTGAGTCACATGAATTTTTTGGTTTCCCAGTGCATATAAAAGTAATGTTTGCACTACACCATAGTCTATAAAGTGTGCAATAGCATTACGTCTAAAAAATCCAGTTTACATATATTAATTTAAAATTACTTTATGGCTAAAAATGTTAGCCATCACCTGAGCCTTCAGCTAGTTGTAGTAGTAACATCAAAGATCACTAATGAAAAAGTTTGAATATTTCAAGAATTACCAAAATGTGACACAAAGACACGAAGTGAGCAAATGCTGTTGGAAAAAATGGCGATGATAGACTTGTTTGATGCAGGGTTGCCATAAACCTTCAATTTGTAAAAAATGCAGTAAAACGTGTAAAAAACACAATGAGAACATGTTTTGTTTTGCTTTTCTCTCGTGATGCTGAAAAATCAACTAGTCATGGTAACTGCTTGTTAATAAAAGTAGATATAAATGCTGAAAAGGTGGAGTGCTGTCCCAAGGACCTTGCATTTAATGTACAAGGGGAGCAGAAAGTCTCTGGGGCAGCACTGCAGCTCCCAAAACTATGTTCCTATTTACCTGATATTTGCATATCTGGAACCAGCCTCAGAGTGGGGGGGTGCATCCATGGAGCAAGGGAAAGTACTTAAAAAAGCAGCTCCACCCCCTTATTTGTGTTTCTCAGAGAATGTCAAAAGGATCCCTTTCATAATCCACAGTAACACTTTTTCTCTCCCACCTAATTCTCTCACACCCCAAAGCTGGTCCAGAACAAAATTCTCTCAACAAACAGCCAATGCAGTTTTCTGGTATTTCTCCATCTTCCAACTTCTGCCATCTAGATTCCCTTCCATCTGGGGGGCGGCGGGGGAGGAAGAGAGTTGAAGTTAAGTGGACAATCCAAAATTCTCTTCAGCAGTGGGGAAAGGGCAATGCCATGAACACTTAGGTGCTCATAACTCGTGCCCCATCACGGTGGCCTGCACTGCGATCCACAAAACATCTTGCACAGTCCTGGTTCTTATCACCTCTCCCCACAGTCTCCCTTAGCATTCACGTTACCACTCAAAATCAGAGGCCCAAATATGGATCGTGCTCATGAACGCCTTTGAAATAGCAAAAGAAAAACAAAAACTTTTAACGTGGGGCTAGAAAAAGACATTTGAAAGGGAAATTAAAATCAGAATCCCTCTCAGCAGAAAAATATCTATTTTCTACTCAACTGTGAAGAAAAACTTTAGTTGGTGCTAGGGTACCTTCATTTTCCATTAGTCCAAAGTTATAGAAATAGAGTTTTCCTTTCACATTCTTCCAGGTTCCACCCTGTATTGTCACGTAGTCTTACAAAGAGTGCCTCCTGCTCTCTTCCTAGTGAGACATCCTCACAGACGGACTTCACGGTGGACTCTGCCAGCTTCCAGTCTCTGTAGCCCTCTTCCTCACGTATCTGGTGCCAGTGACTCCTTTGTAGCTCACGTTGCAGACTCTCAGATCCTAACTCTCCTGTTCCGGAGTTCTTAATCCTGGGTGCATGTTGGAATCATCTGGAAAGCTTTGACAAATCCCAGTGCCCAGGTGCACCTCAAACTGCTTAAATCAGCAGCTCTGGGGGTGAGACCCAGGCACCAGTATTTTGTAGAGTTCCCTAGCTGATTACAGTGTGGAGCCAAGGTTGAGAACGACTGCTCTAACCCAATGCCTCTCTCTTTTCTTTTAAAATTAATTTATTTTATTTTTGGCTGCATTGGGTCTTCATTGTTGCTTGGGCTTTTTCTAGTTGCGGTGTGCGGGGGCTACTCTTCATTGAGGTGCACGGGCTTCTCATTGTTGTGTCTTTTGTTGTGGAGCACGGGCTCTAGGCTCGCAGGCTTCAGTGGTTGCAGCACGTGGGCTCAGTAGCTGTGGTGCACGGGCTTAGTTGCTACACGGCATGTGGGATCTTCCCGGACCAGGATTCGAACCCATGTCCCCTGCATTGACAGGCATATTCTTAACCACTGTGCCACCAGGGAAGTCCCTTGACTTTTAAAATAATGATTTAAAATGGTTTTACACTCTGTCATCATCCTGTCACAAAGCCCAGTATCTTCACTCTACTTGAGCCCTGTGTTATCTCCTCCAAGGTCTCAACCCCTTGAGCAGTGTGGTGTACACAGTGGGTACTCCATAAATGCTAATGATTTCTTATGATTACAGATGTGTATATACAACACACACATATCCTCCATCACTCTTGAGATTGTCACAATTTATTAATTACAATCCATGAATTGAGTGACTATTACATGTGTAGGACTGCATTAGATAACCCCTGAAGATAAAGTCACATATACATGCTACTGCCGCTCAAGGGTTCCAATAAAAAAAATCTATAGTCATTTTAAAATATATTAAGTGGAATGATTGGTACCTTTTAAAATGTACTGTTGCAAATTCAGAAAGAGATTATATCATTCTGTAAGAGTTTTTATCAGTAATCCCTTTTTTCTTAAACATTTTCTTCTTTATTTCAGGCTTTCACTTTAGGGAGTCAAAATAATTTCCCCTAAAACAGCCTCTTCTGTCATGCCCCATGCCGGCCCCTTTGTTATTTTTATAGTATAGACTCAAAGAAACATAGCCTTGTAGAGCTGGAAGGAAGGCTGGATACATATCCCTTTCCAATTTTCTCTTTGAAATGTGTGTCATGTTACTTTCCACTCCGTTATATATATTGTGCAGCTGTTCAAGTTTTGAACATGGGGAAGGTCACTGGTATAAATAGGACACCTCACCAAGTGGGGGATGTGCTCCCAGGACCTTTGGAAGTGAGGGAGCTCAACACCGTCACCATCACTAAGATGGAGATTTACTGTTCCCCTTGCTCCTTAGTCACTGCAGATGGGAGAGGTAAAAGGGATTATGGAAGCTGAGCAGAAGCTGGGAGAGGACTGTGAGAAGTGATTTCCTCTGCCAAGTTGTGGCCTCAAACTAGTTTGGTGTTTCCAAGGTTCAGGTCCTTGGAAATGGCTTGGGAAAAAGTCCTCAATAAGTAAATTTGTGTAATGCCCTTGGTGGTATTCAGGCCCATCTCCCAGTATCATTAACTGACTTTAGGAGGGAAGAAAAACATAATCCAAGGTGTTAAATCACCCAGAATGAGGTCTTTAACCACAGAGTGTCTTAAGAGGCCTGGCATGTCGTCAGGTTGGCTAAATAAAGTTAAGGTCTGTATTAATTTCACCTGTATTTATAACTACCATATATTTTAGAAATACTGATTAATTTTTCTTCAGAATGTATCTTACATTTAACATATGAATGATAGGAATAACTTTCTTAACTTTGGAGCCTGCCAACAGGAGAATTCACAGTGGAAAAGAGGAGCGTATTTGACCACATAATTATAAAGAACATTCATTTATTTATTTATTCAACAAATATTTAATGAACTCTCATTTTGTGACCAACTCTGTGCTCAGGGCTCGGGGCCCTGCTAAACTTGATCATTCCATCTCTGTATGTTGAAAAATAAAAACTAAACACAAATATAGTAGGAAAATATTTCCATGAAACTGGCGAATTGCTCTTCTATTTACTATATAAAGTTCAGTAGAATATAATTTGTGATACTGATACTATGCCAGGCTAGGTTATTAAAACATGAAAAAGCTGACAAGATAATAAGAAATTAACAGGTTAAAATCTAAATGGAAATGGGAACCAAGAGGACTAAATGGGAACCCAAGTTCTTAAAACTCTTGTGCCCTGAGGGCATTTGTTCAGCCAGGTAAATGTAGGCTTACATTTTGACAAGGTCCCTGATGCGAAGGGGACAGATGCCAAAGGCAGCTTCCCCCTAAGGTAGGGAGCCTCCTAGGAGCTTCTCACTGTTATGGCTAAATATTGCACCCCCTTCCCAAACTCTTGCATTGAAGCCCTAAACCCCAGGATCTCAGAATGTAACCCTTTTGGAGACAGGGCTTTTAAAGAGATAATTAAGTTAAAATGAGGCCCTTAGGGTGGATACTGATGCAATCTGACTGGTGTCCTTTTAAGAGAAGATTGAACTAAAGGTTCAAACTAAAGACAATACATTTTAGGCAGTATAACTTATTCATTTAATGCCCAAATTTTGTAGACAGATAGATAGACAGACAGAAATGTAAGTAAAAAGACAAATCCACAGTCATAACAGATTTCAACATACACCTTTCAGTAACTGATAAATTGAGCACATAAGAATTAGATAGGGTACAGAAGATTTTAATAGCATTATTAACAAACTTGATCTAATGAACATAGATGTAAAACTGAACCCACTAACTGCAGGATTCAGTTTTCCCTGGCACACATAGAGTATTTATAGCAAAGGACCAAATACAAGGTCATGAGGCACGTCATAATAAATTTCAAAAAACTGAAATTTTACACAGCTTGGTTCCAATTGCAATGTAATTAAGCTGAAAATCAATAATTAAAATGAGTAGAAAAGCTTACATTTTTATAAATTAAATATGTAACTCCATGTAACATACAAGTCAAAGAAGGCACCATAATAGATATTACATAATATTCTGAACTGATTATAAAACTAGTATATGTTTAGCTGCTTATGGAATGCCGCTAACATGCCTTATAAAGGAAAATATATATTAGATAAGAAGAGTGGCTGAAAATTAATGAACTAAGCAGCAGAAAATACCCACTGTGCCCCCCCCAGAGTAGAAGAAAGGAAATAAAGTACAGAAATAAATTAAATGAACATTAAATGAAGAAATCATATGCAGAATCAATCATGGGAAAGGCAGTTCTTTGAAAAATATATATACTGAAAAATGTCCAGGGCTTCCCTGGTGGCACAGTGGTTGAGAGTCCGCCTGCCGATGCAGGGGACACGGGTTCGTGCCCCAGTCCGGGAAGATCCCACATGCTGTGGAGTGGCTGGGCCTGTGAGCCATGGCCGCTGAGCCTGCGCGTCCAGAGCCTGTGCTCCGCAACGGGAGAGGCCACAACAGTGAGAGGCCTGCGTACCGCAAAAAAAAAAAAAAAAAAAAAAAAAAAAAAAAAAAAAAAAAAAAAATGTCCAGTGAGATTGTTTAAGAACAAAAAAAAGAAGGCACAAATAACCAATAACAAGAATGAAACCAAGTTTCCACTACCAATGTTCTGGTAATTTTACAAATAAGAGGATAATATGAACAACTTTATTCTAAAATTAACATCTAACAACTAAGATGATGACCTCATTTCTAACTACCATGAGAAACTGGAAATAGAAGAGAACTTCCACAGACCTCGACCACCCAACACAAGCACCCACATATTTCTTATTAACATAATGAACTTACCCATGCTCCTAACCCTTCCTTTGTGCCCTAGATCCCATCCCTCTCTCCTACTTAAGGATATTGCTTTATCAATTCTCCCCTCTTCTTGTTCCCTATTCAATTTTTTACTCGTTACTGGGTTATTTCCACCAGTGCGCAAACATGCTTATTTCTCCATCCTAGGGAGAAAAACTCCTCTCTTGGCCCCAAATCTCCCTCCATCTACCCATTTTTCTGCTTCTGTTTCTGCTTACCTTTCCTGTCCTCCCATTCTTTCTCCACTCACTCATGTCTTTTCTCCTACCACTTTACCAAAACAGCTCTTGTCAAGGACAACAAATGACCCTGCTAAATATAATGGCCAAACTCTGCTCTCAACTTAAGTTACCAATCAACAGCATTTGACAGAGTAGGAGTGCCCTTATTCTTTCTTCTTGAAGTACCTTTTCCTTTGGCTTCCATGACAGCACAGTCACCTGGTTCTTCACCTCCCTCACTCTCTATTCATCCCCTCTCTCTTTTGTGGATTCCTCCTCTTCTCCTCAAAGTCTTAATGTTAGGGTTCATCAGGGTGAACCCCTGAATCCCCTCTTCTTATTTTTATGTACATACACTTCCTTGGTAACCTCATCCAGACTATTAACTTCAAGTATCATCCATATGCTGAGAACTCCTAAATTTATATTACCAGCCTGAACTTCTCTCCCAATTTCAAGATCCAACTACCTAGTTGACAAAACCACTTGGCTGTCTAACAGAAACCTCAAACCCAACACGTACCAAAGTGACCTTGAGATTTTATCTGCCAAACACTCATAACCATTCTTCCAGCCACACATGTGAAAAAAATTTGGAGCTTGTTTTAATTCCTCTTTTTTCCCCCTCACTCTCCACATCTAATCGGTCAGGAAGTCCTGTGGTCTCAGCCTTCAGAGCATATCCAGAATCTAACCACCGTTCACCAGCTCCACTGTTATCACCCTTCCTTGAACCACCACCACCTCACGCTTGGATTATTTTAATAGTCTTCCCTGTTTCCAAGCTTGCCGTCTTATAGTCTATTCCCAACACAGCTGCCAGAGTGGTCCCTTTAAGGTGCAAGTCAGATCATGTCATGCCTCTGCTCAAAACCCTCAGTGCCTCTCCATTTCACCCAGAGAATCCCAAATCTATCAATAGTCTACAGAACCCTACATGATCTAGCCCTTTAACTTTCTGACTACCTCACCTACTGGTCTTCCCATTGTGACTCCAGTTCAGCCACACAGACCTCTTTGCACTTACTCTTGCTCTTCCCTACTCCTAGAACACTATTCATCAGATATCCACATGGCTAGTGCCCCTTATCTAGTTTAACTCTTTTCTTAGCTGTTATCTTTTCAACAAGCCATATTCTTATCATCTTATTCCACTGCACCCTCCCATCCTATCCCTGAATCTCTGTATCCTCCAGCCCCTGCTCCATTTTTCTTTATTCCATAGAACTTTTCATCTTCTAATACACTGAATAGTACTTATCAATTATGCTTAGTTATTCTTTTCTGTCTCTCCCTGCTAAAATTTATGTTCCATGAAGGTAAACATCCTGGTTTGTTTTGTGGATGTGGAACTGTGCCTGGCACATTGTATGTGCTCAATAAATATTTGCTAAGAGAATGAATGAATGAAATATATAAATTTCCACAAAAATCAAATCCATCAATATTCTAAAAGGGCAATATATTATGACCAAGTTATGTTTGTCCTAGGAATACAAGGTGATTTAGCATTAGAAAAGTCAACTGCAGTAATCCACCACATGAAATTCTTACAGAAGATTCATCCTATTATTTCCTTTATAGATTAAAAAAAATACGTTTGTTAAAATTCTGCATCCATTCATAATAATTTAAAAGATACTTTTAGAAAACTAAGAATAGAAGAAGAATTTCTTATGTTCATCTGAGTATCTAAATAAATCTTAAAAAAAAAAAGGAAGCTTTCTCTTTGGTTAGGATCAGACAAAGATATCCACTATCACCACTTATATTTACCAGAGATTCAAGTCGGAATGATAAGACAAAAATAAATAAAGATAGTAAGATTGAAAAATAAGAAATAAAGTTGTCATTATTTGTAAATGATATGGCAATGTATGTACAAAATACACAAGACTATACAGATAAATTATTAGAGTTAATAAATGAGTTTATCAAGGTTGCTGGATACAAAACCAACATGCAACATTTACTTGTATTTTTAGTGCTAGCTACAAACAACCAGAAAGTGAGGTAAGAAAAAGAATGCTTTTAACATGAACAACTAAGCATACCTAGGAATAAATCTAACAACAGATGTGCAAAAGACCTGTATGGAGAAAATAATAAAACCTCATTGAACATTAAGGAAGGCCTAAATAAATGGAGAGTTAAACCATGTTCATGAATTGGGAGATTTAGTGTTACTTAAACATGCTAATTGTCCCTAAATTGAACTATAGTCCTTTTAAGCATAACAAAAATTAAAGCAGATTATTTATTGAAATTGACTCATTGCTTCCAAAGTGTATGGAAATGTAAATAATTTTTTAAAAAGGCCAAAACACTCTTGAAGAAAATATAAGGGGTGAATTTGTCCTCCCATATGGTATAAAGCTACAGTAATTAGTGTGGTATTGATGCAGAAATGGTAAACAGAGTGATGGAATAAAGACCCCAGCAACAGAGATATACTCATATAGAAAGTTGATATGTGACCACTATGTCCTTGTATATCAGTGGGGGAAAGTGGACTTTTCAAATGGTACTGTGGAGACAAGTATTATTCCGTAACATCCAATGGGGAAACCGAACGAACTTTTTGGCCAACCCAATAGGTATCCATATGGAAAAAAGCAAAAGTGGATCCTTGCCTCACATTGTACATAAAAATCAATTCCAGGTGGAGAAGAGACCTAAATATGAAAGGCAAAATTATAAAGCATGAAGAAGATAGGAATATATCAATGACTCAAGAGTAATGAAAGATTTCTTAATCACGAAGGAAAAGTTGATATATTTAATTTTAATAAAATTAAGAATTCTGTTAATCAGAAGACATCATAAAGTGAAAATGGGGGGGGAAAAAAGCCCGAATAGAAAAAAATAGTTGGCAACATGTGTTTCCAAAAAGTCTAGTATCTTGCATATATTAAAAATTCCTACAAATCAATAAGGAAAGAACTGAGAACTCATAGAAAAAAATGAGAAAAACTCCCACATAAACAGGCACTTCACAAGAAAAGGAAATAAAATAGCCAACAGACAAATGAGAAGCTGCCCAGTCTAACTGGTGGTCAGGTAAAGTACTTTAAAGTCACATATAGAATCTACATTTTAAACACTTTCTAGGAAATTTTTAATTCTTTTTAAAGTTTCAGAACTATCTTGTAGCCCATGAATTATTAAAATCAATGTTGCATATATGTTTTTCTCCTTCTTTGGGTGATTTACTTATCAGAAATTAAATGACTACATCAAAGGAATAAAGAAGAACTAAATAAATGGAAAGATATTCCATGCTCATGAATAGGAAGACTCAATATTATCAAGATATCAGTTGTTGCCAACTTGATCTATTGATTCAATGCAATCCTAGTTAAAATTCCAGTAAGTTATTTTGTGGATATTGACAAACTGATTCTAAAGTTTCTATGAACAGGCAATAGACTCATAATAGAAAGCACAAAATTGAAGGGCAAGAATAAAGTCTGAGGACTGACACTACCTGACTTTGAGACTTACTATTAAGCTACAGTAATCAAGACAGTGCAGCATTGGAGAAAGAATCGACCAATCGATCAATGGGATAGAATAGAGAGCCCAGAAATACATACCCATACCTATAGTCAACTGATCTCTGACAAAGTAGCAAAAGGTAATACAATGGAGTAGAGATAATCTTTTTAACAAATGGTGCTGGAACTACTGGACATCCACATGCAAAAAAAAAAAAAAAATAGAATCTAGACACAGGACTTATACCCTTCACAAAAATTAACTCAAAATGGATCACAGACCTAAATGCAAACACAGAACTATAAAACTCCTAGAGGATAACATAGGAGAAAATCTTGATGGACCTTGGGTTTGGCAATGACTTTTAAGATACAACATAAAAGGCATGATCCACGAAAGAAAGAATTGATGAGCTGGACTTCATTAAGCTTAAAAATTTCTTCTATGCAAAAGACACTGTCAAGAAAATGAAAAGACAAACCACAGACTGGGAGAAATTATTTGTAAAAGACATATTTGATAAAGAACTGTTATCCAAAATATACAAAGAACACTTAAAACTCAACAATTAAAAAAAACCTGATTTAAAAATAAGCCAAAGACCTTAACAAACATCTCACCAAAGAGGATATACAGATGGCAAATAAGTGTATGAAAAGATGCTCCACATCATGTGTCACTTGAGAAATGAAAATTAAAACAAAGACCTACCACTAGCACCTATTAGAATGGCCCAAATCCAGAACACTGACAACACCAAGTGCTGACAAGTTTGTAGAGCAACAGTAGCTCTCAATTATTGCTGCTGGAAGTGCAAAATGGCACAGCCACTTGGGAAGACAGTTTGACAGTTTCTTTCAAAACTAAACGTCCTCTTACCATACAGTCCAGCAATCACATTCCTTGCTATTTATCCTAAAGACGTTAAATTTATGTTCATATAAAAACCTATACATAGATGTTTATAGCAGCTTTTTTTCACAATTGCAAAAAGTTGGAAGCAAACAAGGTGTACTTCAGTAGGTGAATGAATAAATTGTGGTATGTCAAAACAATGGAATTTAATTCAGCACTTAGAAGAAATGAGCTATTAAGCCATGAAAAGACACAGAGGAAAATTAAATGCATATTGCTAAGTGAAAGAAGCCAATCTGAAAAGGCTACGTACTGTATGGTTCCAACTACATGACATTCTGAAAAACGCAAAACTAAGAAGACAGTAAAAGCATCAGTGGTTGCCAGGGGTTAGTGGGGAGGAAGGGATGCCTAGGTAGGGCACAGAGGATTTTTAGAGCGGAAAAATGACACTGTCTGAAACTAGAATGGCGGATACATATCATTACAGATTTGTCCAAACACACAGAACGCACAACACCAAGTGTGAACTCCAATGTAAACTGTGGACTTTGGGTGATAATGATGTGCCAGTGTATGTTCATCTATGGTAATAAATGTACCGCTCTGGTGGGGGATGTTGATATGGGGGAGGCAGTGCAAGAACAGGAGCAGGAGATACATGTGAAATCTCTGTATCTTCTGCTCAATGTTGCTGTGAACCTATATCCCCATATACTGGGTAAAGATAACTATACCACAGAGACCTGACATTGGAATGTTAGCAGGGAGTGCTGGAGTAGTGGAGCATGGAGTGAAGTAACAGGGGAACTTGGAGTTAGGGGGACTGGATGATGGACCCAGGAGGATAAAGTTAAGCTGGATGTGAGAGCACTTGGTGCTCTTGGGAAGAGTAATGGTCCTTCTCCCAGCTGGTCCTTTACCTCTCCTCTGCCTTGTTCCTCCTCGGACCTCTCGGATCTACATTCTGAAAGATGACCAGACAAAAGAGAACTACTGTATTCCAGGACTTCCCTGGAAGTCCAGTGGTTAAGACTCCGTGCTTTCAGTGCAGGGGGCACAGGTTTGATCCCTGGTCAGGGAACTAAGATCCCACATGCCATGCAGCCAAAAAAAAAAAAAAAAAAAAAGAACTATTCCAAGAGATTTTAAACACAATAATTTAACTGTACACCCCCAGTGGGTTATACCTTTAGGATAAACATAATGGGGAAAAATCTAAACACAAGTTACAGTATTCATATTGTCAGTGAGTAGTGGCATTATTTCTCTAAGACCGTTGTGAATATATTGTGGGATAAAACAAATGAAAAATGGTATGATATTCTACTTGTATCATTTCCAGTGTCACTGACAACCAGTTTTATTGATGCAGGAAAAAGGACATATCTAAGATAGAAAAGGTTAAATAAACCCTTTACTCCTGAATTTGAATTGGAAGTATCAATATGTTCTCATGATGTATTTTGTCTTTTAAAAATTAAAAATAAAATCTTTTTCTAAAAAAAATTCCTAGTTCTGTCTACAGAAATAGCCAAAAAAATAATGATCAACTTCATAGCAATGTATATCCTGAGTGGTCCGATTGTGATCTTACAATACCATTTCCCACTATAAGGAAAGATTTCTCTGGAGAGATGACTTCTTCTAGGTCTGGGTCAGGAAACATACAAGAAAAACCTGGAATATGTGTTCGGATCAGAAATCAAGGAGGAAAGGATGACAGCAGGCATCTTACTAAGGCAGGTCAAAAGGACTTGGGGCTGACCTCAGAGGCTCTCCCTAGCTAAAGATTGAGCAATTTTAACATTATTAAGGGCAATAATTGCAATGGATCAAAACACATAAAATATGTTGAAATCCACAAGTTCACAATGGTACAAAAAAACAAACCAAAAAAACCAACTCAGATTAATTACCAATTGGTCCCCTTTGGAGAATGCTGGTGAACCAACACATTAATCTGAAGCCAATAAACAAAGGGAAATCACCAGGATTTATCCTGATGTTGCTATCTAAACTGTACTGGATAACTAAATAGTAGATGAGGGAAAGTTTCTCTTTATAGAATTATTCCAGCTAATAAATAAATAAGGATCAACAGAATATTATCATTTTCATCCCTTAATGAATTAATGGATCTATGTATTAATCATCAGTACCTGCCAACATCACAGAAACAACTAAATATTATTTTCATTCACATGGAAGATCACAGCACCCTTATAAAGCAGTCTTAAGAAAATTCGCCCTGAATCTTGTCAAGCCTATAGATCCAACTAGCCATTTATAGGAGATCACAAAAGAGAGAGGAACATTTTAAAATACCATGAAGATAAAACAAGCAAATCCAAACAGGGGAACCCTATAGGATAAATCGTCTGGCTTTCCCCACAATGACAATAACAAACAACAACAACAAATTCAAGGCAATAAAATAATGAATGTGGACCCAATAGATTATAAGAGACTTAAATGACATAGAATTAACTGCCATTGATGGCCCTTTTTTGGACATTGACGCAAATAAATTATTTGTAAAAATAAAAATGCACACATTTATGAAACAATTGGAAATGTGAATATTGGGTACTAGACAGTTGACGGTATTGAGGAATTCCTGGTAATTTATCGGGATGTGATCATTATGGTTATTTCTGAAAACTCCTTATCTTTTGGAGATAATGCAAAACATTTTATGGATGGAATTTAAAAAAGAAAGAAATCACCCCAGAAATAATAGAGAACTCACCACAGATGTGAAAGAAACAGAACTAGTGTCAGGAAAGTTTCATTGCCTCCTCACCACACCCCTGAGAAGCCAGAGTTTACTGTATTGATTCATGGATGAACAAGCAGAGCCTCCTTGGGAGGTGGATCTTCAGCTACAGACAGAGAGGAAGGCAGATGAAGAAATGGTTCCATGTTGTCATAATCTTGGCTCTGACACTATGCCCCCTGTATCAGTCACCTCAGGTTGCCATAACAAAATACTGTAGCCTGATGGCTTAAACAACAAAAATTAATTTTGTCACATTTCCATAGGCTGGGAAGTCTAAGATCAAGGTACTGGCTGGTTCAACTTGTGGACAGCCACCTTCTTGATGTGTCCTCATGTGGTACAGGAGGTGGGGAGAGAAATGGAGAGACAGAGAGAGAGAGAGAAATAGAGAGAGAGGAGAGAGGTCTCTTCCTCTTCCTACAAGGCCTCAGGTCTACGGTATTAAGGCCCAACCCTTATGAATGCATTTAACATTCATTACTTCCTAAAAGCCCCATCTCAAAATACCCTCACATTTGGGGTTTAGGGCTTCAACATATGAATTTTGGGAGACACAATTCAGTCCATACCACCCCCATGCAGGACTCTTCTGCTCAGTGCTGGGTCCAAGCCAGGTCTCTGTGTCAGTAGCCAAGTACCTGGAAGGATCCAGCTACATGAATATTTGCTGGGCTTCACCACAGCCCATATGGCTTTGCACTGTCCGCCAGGGCTGAATGAACTAGATCAGATCAAAGAAGAGAGCCCAACAGGATACTGCTTTTCGCTCGTTCTTTCCCTCATATGAACAAATACTAAATATAATTAATCATGTGACAGAAATGGGGAAGGTTGGTTTTTTGTTTTGTGTTCATTTGGTTTCATTTTGTGAGGGATTTCTGCAAGAACCCTGCCCACACGTTTAACTCACCTGCTTTTTAACATTAAGGATAATGAACATGAAACAAATCTAAGGAAACAACAGATTCTACCGGGAAGACGTCAATATTAAGAGCAGTTGAAAGGCAGGGAGGAGCAAGAAAGACAAAAGAAATAGAGAGAAAAAGAACAATAACAAGAGAGAAGGCCCCGCCCCCCCCCCAAAAAAAAAGAGAGAGAGAGAAGGCCCAGGGCAAGTCTGGAAGGAGGGGGAAGAAGCACAAGGAGGACAGGGGGGAAGGGGGAGGGTGAGGGAGGGGAGGAGGAGGGAGGGGAGGGGGCGGAGAGCTCCCTGGAGAAAGGGCAGACACCAGCCGTATTCCAGAGCACAACTAACAATACAGCCACTATGGAGAACAGTATGGAGGTTCCTTAAAAAACTACAAATAGAACTACCATATGACCCAGCACTCCCACTACTGGGCATATACCCTGAGAAAACCATAATTCAAAAAGAGACATGTACCAAAATGTTCATCGCAGCTCTATTCACAATAGCCCGGAGATGGAAACCACCTAAGTGTCCATCATCGGATGAATGGATAAAGAAGATGTGGCACATATATACAATGGAATATTACTCAGCCATAAAAAGAAATAAAATTGAGTTATTTGTAATGAGGTGGATGGACCTAGAGTCTGTCATACAGAGTGAAGTAAGTCAGAAAGAGAAAGACAAATACCATATGCTAACACATATATATGGAATTAAAAAAAAATTGTCATGAAGAACCTAGGGGTAAAATGGGAATAAAGACACAGACCTACTTGAGAATGGACTTGAGGATATGGGGAGGGGGAAGGGTAAGCTGTGACAAAGCGAAAGAGAGGCATGGACATATATACACTACCAAACGTAAGGTAGATAGATAGTGGGAAGCAGCCACATAGCACAGGGAGATCAGCTCGGTGCTTTGTGACCGCCTGGAGGGGTGGGATGGGGAGGGTGGGAGGGAGGGAGATGCATGAGGGAAGGGATGTGGGAACAGATGTATATGTATGACTGATTCACTTTGTTATAAAGCAGAAACTAATAAAAAAAAATTAAAAAAAAAAAAGAAAGACAGGGGATGGCTCAGGAGCCCCTGAGGTTGGTATTTCTTTTTTTTTTTTTTTAACATCTTTATTGGAGTATAATTGCTTTACAATGGTGTGTTAGTTTCAGCTTTATAACAAAGTGAATCAGCTATACATACACATATATTCCCATACCTCCTCCCTCTTGGGTCTCCCTCCCACCCTCCCTATCCCACCCCTCTAGGTGGTCACAAAGCACCGAGCTGATCTCCCTGTGCTATGCGGCTGCTTCCCACTAGCTATCTATTTTATATTGGGTAGTGTATATAGGTCCATGCCGCTCTCTCACTTCATCTCAGCTTACCCTTCCCCCTCCCCGGGTCCTCAAGCCTATTCTCTACATCTGTGTCTTTATTCCTGTCCTGCCCCTAGGTTCTTCAGAACCATTTTTTTTTTTTAGATTCCATATATATGTCTTAGCATATGGTATTTTTTTCTTTCTGACTTACTTTGCTCTGTAGGACAGCCTCTAGGTCCATCCACCTCACTACAAATAACTCAATTTCATTTATTTTTACAGCTGAGTAATAGTCCATTGTATATATGTGCCACATCTTCTTTATCCATTCATTGGTCAGTGGACACTTAGGTTGCTTCCATGTCCTGGCTATTGTAAATAGAGCTGCAGTGAACATTGTGGTACATGACTCTTTTTGAATTATGGTTTTCTCAGGGTATATGCCCAGTAGTGGGATTGCTGGGTAGTATGGTAGTTCTATTTTTAGGTTTTTAAGAAACCTCCATACTGTTCTCCATGGGATTTCTTAAAATAAACAGCTCCCATTTCTTGCTGAGGTTGATTTGGGCTGAAAGCATAAAAGATGAAATCATAATCTTTTCTAATTGTAAGGTTAGTTAAATATTGTTCATGCACAGTTCTTTAGCCTTAAGTCATGGGACAGTCTGTTCTAAAATCTCAAAGCCCCAAGTGAATAGAGTTTGTTTTGGCATTTCAGAATGATGTCAACACGACTGTAGAAAGGAATCAAACCGAGGACCAAAACGTTTTTATCCCTCAATGTGCGCTTTTTAATTAGTCGGGGAGACATCATTGGTGGCCTCCCCAATAGCCATTCTCCATTCTTCGTTGCTAACAGAAGAGCAATTTTGTTTGAATGGCAATGTCCCCCACCCCATGGAACAATCCCATGTGCCCTTGGTAGTGGCAGGACTAGGGGTGAGCAGAGAGGGATAAGGGAATGTCCGCTTGTGGGTTTATGGGAAAGATTTTCTACCTAATAAAGGAGAGAGTTCCTTCTTGCTCTGGGTGCTATCGTGTGAAAATAAGCTGCTGCAGCCAGATTGTGACCAGGTGTAGCAGGCCACGAGCTGCTGCCCTAAAATCCTGGTGTTCTTGAACCACTGAGCAAACTCTGAAGCTCCCTCCCTCAAGGCTTCTTGTAACGGGGGACAATTCAGTGCCTTCTCGCTCAAATTCTAGCTATTTTGTCACTTTCAACTAAGCACCCCTAACTGAGAACATTAAGTACAAATAAAGCTAAAGGATGTGAGTAGGATTTGGCTCAGTTATGAGGTACAAACCCCCAAATAGCAGTGGTTCAAAGGAGATAGAAATGTATTTCTCTTTCATATAAGAATCTGGGGCCTCCCTGGTGGCGCAGTGGTTGAGAGTCCGCCTGCCGATGCAGGGGATACGGGTTCGTGCCCCGGTCTGGGAGGATCCCATATGCCGCGGAGCGGCTGGGCCCGTGAGCCATGGCTGCTGAGCCTGCGCATCCGGAGCCTGTGCTCCGCAACGGGAGAGGCCACAACAGTGAGAGGCCCGCATACCACAAAAAAAAAAAAAAAAAAGAATCTGGAAGCCATCCGTCCATGATGCTGTATAGTGCCCTACAGCCTCGGGAACTCAGGGTCCTTCCAGCTTAATGATCAGCAATCCATGACCTCATTTTCCAAGGTCACCTTCTGGTCTATGTTGGCTGTTATAGTTCAGCCACCAAGTGCATTTTTCAACCAACGGGAAGGAGTAAAGGGGGGAAAAGGGGCACAGACATATAGCTTATGTCCAAGTCCTCAAGAAATAAAGGTATAATAATAACCCCAAGTAACCATCCACGTAACGGCCTCTGCTTAATGCCTGGGAGGAGAGCCTCCGTTTCAGAAGCAGCCACGGAGCGGGGCTTTGGAGGGTGCTGACCAGAGAACACGCCTGGCTGGTGGGGCTGGTGGTGCAATCCCCTCACTTCTCACTCCACCTGGATGGAGGCTCAAGGTGGGAGAGGGGAGCAGGAGCCCCTGGGGAGGAGGGGACTGCAGAGCCAGAGAAATATTTTGCATTATTGTCAGCAGACCTCGTTTTCCCTCTGCGTCAGTGTGAACCGGGAAACGTAGGCTCCACAACCGCGCATGCGAGTTACGCACCGGAGAGGCCGCGCCGGGCAGGCAGGACCGTGGGTAGATGATGTGGGAGACGTCAGGCAACTCTCCAGTCCCCAGAGCTCACCCCACTTCCAAAATTAACCCCTACCCTTAGGTGAGCATGAGTGCAGCTGTGGCTTCCCCAGCTGACAGGAGACAGCGAAGGGAGGAGAAGCCTGGGGCCAAGCTCTCGGGAAAGCTACAGTTCAGCTCCCAGGAGAACAAACGAGGCAGCGCAGATAAAGACAGATCTGGGTTTGAAGCTGGCTGTTGGACTTCCCAGTTCTTGCTCAAGAGACCACCTGAGTTCTGAACCAAGAGAATCCCAGGGGTGAACATGTCTTCTTCTTTAAAAGAGAAGTGTTTCTAATTCTTTTTTTTTTTTTTTTTTTTGTGGTACGCGGGCCTCTCACTGTTGTGGCCTCTCCCGTTGTGGAGCACAGGCTCCGGACGCGCAGGCTCAGCGGCCATGGCTCACGGGCCCAGCCGCTCCGCGGCATGTGGGATCCTCCCAGACCGGGGCACGAACCCATGTCCCCTGCATCGGCAGGCGGATTCTCAACCACTGCGCCACCAGGGAAGCCCATGTTTCTAATTCTTAAATATTCATTCCCCCCAAATAGTAAATTCTACCAATTAAAGATTTGTAAGAATCCTCTCTAAAAACGGAAATGTTTTGAGCAAATGATGGCATTATCTATTCTGATGAGAACTGATTCAACCAAATAGATTTTCTTTGAATCTTTAACTGACATGAGCCACATTTCAGAAGCAGGAGCTTTGCTCCAAAGAAGACATACAGGCACATGAAAAGATGCTCAACGTCGCTAATTATTAATGAAATGCAAATCAAAATTACAGTGAGGTATCACCTCAAACCAGTCAGGATGGCCATCCTCAAAAAGTCTGTAATAATAAATGCTGGAGAGGGTGTGGGAAAAGGGAACCCTTCGACACTGTTGGTGGGAATGTAAATTGGTGCAGCCACCATGGAGAACAGTATGGAGGTTCCTTAAAAAACTAAAAATCGAGTTACCATATGATCCAGGAATCCCACTCCTGAGCACATATCCAGAAAAGATGAAAACTCTAATTCAAAAAGATACAGTCACCCCAATTTTCATAGCAGCACTATTTACAATAGCCAAGACATGGAAGCAACCTAAGTGTCCATCCACAGATGCATGGAAAAAGAAGATGTGGTATATATACACAGTGGAATACTACTCAGCTATAAAAAAGAATGAAATAATGCTATTTGCAGCAACTTGGATGGACCTAGAGATTAAGTCAGACAAAGACAAATATCAAAGGATATCGCTTCTATGTGGAATCTAAAAAAAAATGATACAAATGAACTGATTTACAAAACAGAAACAGACTCACAGACATAGAAAACAAATTTATGGTTACCAAAGGGGGAAGGGGAGTGGGTAGGGACAAATTCGGAGTTTGGGATGAACAGATACATGAGAAAAAAAAAAGACGCGGGGCCTTTGATAGTGGGATGGGGAAGTGGAAGGTAGAGATGAGACGTAGTAGGGGGTGAGAAGATGATGTGTAGAAGGGAGGTCTGTGTGGCATGGGGATGGATGCCAAAGGGCTTTGAGACTGTATGAGTGTCCTGTGGCTGCTGTGACAAACTGTCACAAATTTGGTGTCTTAAAATAATAGACATTTATTCTTTGACAGTTCTGGAGGCTAGAAGTCCAAAATCAAGGTATCAGCAGGGCCATGCTCCCTCTGAAGGCCCTAGGCAAGACTCCTTCCTTACCTCTTCCTAGTTTCTGACAGCTCTTAGCATTCCTTGGCTTGTGGCAGCATCACTTAATCTCTGCCTCTCTGCCTGCCTCTTTACACAGCCTCTTCTCTATCTGTATCTCTCTGTGTCCTCTCTTCTTATAAGGACAGCAGTCATTGGATTTAGGGCGCCCCCTAGAGGCTGGATGATTTCATCTCAAGCTTTTCAACTAATTACATCTGCAAAGATCCTATTTCCAAATGAGGTCACATTCTGAGGTTCTGGCTGGACATGAATTTGGGGTGGGACACTCTTCAACCACTATATAGGCATTGCAAGAGTGGGAGAGATGGGAGAGGGCCTCATAGGTGGTGCTGGGTAGGACATGTACAAGCTGCAAAATTTAAATGTGTACTCTAGAACTGGTCCTTTTTCCTCTTCTCTTTGCCAGGTGAGACGTGGCTTCTCCTTTTGGAAAATCAGGCCCAAGGGAGCAGGAGATGGTACCTGCAGATGCCCACTTAGAGGGTCGAGCTCTCTTCCATTCCTTAGACCTGCTGTGTATCTGGAGAACCTTCTCTCCTGCCTTTCTCCTCTGCCTGCTTACTCCTCCCTACAGAGGACCTGATTCTAAGGTGCCTGGGAAGGCTTCACAGGGACAGGGCTATAGTGTTCTGAACATGATAGGCTGGTGTTTGAGGTTTCTGCCCAGGAAAGAAATGACTAGTGGCATTCATTCATATAAATGGCATTCTCCAGTTGCCTAAGTGTAATTGTTAATTACTGACAAGACGTGAATGTGATTGGATTCCCTCAACCTCTCTATAGAGCATCATTTTGAAAATTTCGTCTCTACGTTCAAAGGCTTGCGTTTCACGGATTCCTCAGCTCAGCTTCTTTCAGGACAGAGCACAAGCCCCGGGTGGAGTGTTAGATTCCTATTAACATTTTCCACCAGCCAGGCTGTGTGCTCTTATGCAGATGTGCTGAATGCTTTCCTTTTATGTAAATATTTGTCTGATCCGCAACACGACTAGCCTGTGCCTGCTCTCATCTTGCTCAGTCCTTTTAAGGTAGGGACCATTTGGCAACTCCATTAAAGAAGCTGGCTTCCTTATATCAAGAAGTTAAAATTCTGACATAGTCCTGAAATTTCTTGAGACAAATAGTTCATACAGTTTCAGTTTGATGGCATGTTAGTCGTGAGTTGTTTTTTTTCTTTGAATGTGATAAAAGATCAACTCAAATGAGCTTATGTACAAAGAGGGATTTGATAGGATATGGGAGTTTCTTATATCATCAAAGGAAACTGACACCCAAAGAGCAAGAGGGGTGAGGACGAGGATGCAGCCCCGCTTGAGAAACTATGATGAGAGACTGAAATATCACAAGGATCTGCGCTTTGTCTATGCTTTTCTCTACCTGTCGACTTCATTATCACTACACACGGGTCCACATTTTACATCTTGCTACTCCCACAACTAGAACAGGACCAACCCACTTTCTTCTTGGTCCCAAGGTTAAATAAAATGCCAGGGAAGGGCAGTGATTGGTTCAACTTGGGCAAGCACGTCACTCCTGGATGCAAGAGCCCTCAGATATCTGGAAAAGTTGTTTCCTTTGGACAGTTTATCAAATTATATTGAGTGCTTGAGCCTAAATCATCTCTTTTGTGTAATGCAAATCTTGATGATTTTGCTGTGTACATGTCACTTTTTGAAAAATGGATGCTTTGAATATGGTGTTTGTTTCCTTCAACAGAACCTTTCTGGAATGAGTGGAAACATCGATCCATCTCAGCAAAAAGTCTGCCGTTTATTAAAATGGGTCGGACGTTCTGTTTAAAATCCTGTATTAAATGCTATTGTGTAAAAGATATTTAGTGTTGTGAATAATCTATAGATTTAATAAGCACTATAGCACTGTTTCTAGCAAGAAAAAACTGTTTTAAATATACATTTCATTTGTTGAGGAGTTAAAGCTGAGGTTTTGGGGGGAAAGTTGATAAAAGCAGCTCTGGGCTATGTGCCCATATTTTAAAATAGGAATGAGCACTGGTAGTATGTATCACCATCCTTTAAAAAGCCAAGTATCGATTGCAGCAGAATAGCAGCCCGGGTCCCACCATTAGGTTCAGCCTTGTTGCATTCAATCATCACTTCACAGAGCAGAATTCTTCCTTTATCCCGCCTACTCCCCATTCCCGGTTCCTAGGGGTAGCTAGTACTTCACTGGGGATATTTGTTTGCCCCCTTTGAAGGATGTGGACAAAGTCTGGAAGACCAAGCAGAAAACCTTGCTCTCACAAAGGGTGAGACTTGGAGGCAGACTGGTCTGGATTCAGGTTGAGACCTGGTCACGTCCTGTGTGGCACTGACTAGCATACCCAACATTTTAAAGTTTTTATGTTCTCATTTGTAAAACCGGGATGATATTGGGTTGTCCAAAAAGTGCCCTCAGTTTTTAAGTAAAACTAAAAGACACATTTTTCATTTTCACCAAGAACTTCATTGAACAAACATATTCACCCTTTTGTTCCACTACCTTCTGCCATTTTTCAGGCAACTTCATAATTCCATCTTCCCAAAACTTATTTATCTTTTTGAGCAAAGAACTGTTCCAGGTGCCTTGTACAGTCTTCCAGGAAATTGAAATTTTTTCCATTAAGAGAATTTTGTAAAGACCGAAATAAATGGAAATCTGAAGGAGCAATGTCTGGTGAATACGATGCATGAATCAGAACTTCCCAGCCAAGCCGTAACAGTTTTCACCTGGTCATCAAAGAAACATGCGGTCTTGCGTTATCCTGATGGAAGATTACGCGTTTTCTGTTGAGTAATTCTCAACGCTTTTCTTCGAGTGCTGCTTTCAGTTGATCTAATTGGGAGCAGTACTTATTGGAATTAATCGTTTAGTTTTCCAGAAGGAGCTCATAATAGAGGACTCCCTTCCAATCCCACCATATACACAACATCACCTTCTTTGGATGAAGACCGGCCTTTGGTGTGGCTGGTGGTGTTTCATTTCGCTTGCCCCACGATCTCTTCTATTCCACCTTGTTGTACAGTATCCACTTCTCATCTCCAGGCACAATTTGTTTTAAAAATGGAACGTTTTCATTAAGTAGAGAATTGCATGAGGAAATACGGTCAAGAGGGTTTTTTTTGCTTAACTTATGTGGAACCCAAACATCAAAGCAATTAACATAACCAAGCTGGTGCAAATGATTTTCAGTGCTTGATCTGGATATTCTGAGTATGTTGGCTATCTCCCTCATGGTATAACGTTGATCTCAATTAATGTCTCGATTTGATCGCTATCAACTTCAACTGGTCTACCCAACCATGGAGCATCGTCCAGTGAGAAATCTCTAGCATGAAACTTCACAAACCACTTTTGACATGTTCAATCAGTTACAGCACCTTCTCCATACACTTCTCCAAAAAGAGAGCACAAATCTCTGTTTGCACTTTGGTTGAGTTTTTACCTTTCTTGAAATAATAAAGCATAATATGCTGAAAATGTTGCTTTTTTTCTTCCATCTTCAATATTAAAATGGCTACATAAAAATTCACCAATTTTGATAAGTCTTTTTTTAAATGCATGCTGATATGACAGCCATCACATACAATCTAACAAAATTGTTTTGAATGAAGTTAAAGACAACTAAGAGCTACTAGAGCCATCTTACGGGAAAAAACAAATGAAACTTTTGGCCAGCACAATACTATCACCCAGGGTTGTTTCGGGTATTAAAGGAGATTGTTGATGTAAAGTGCTTGGCACATGATGACTTGGTGAGAGTTGTATTTGGTCACAACCAAACTCTGACCTCCATCCCCCTTTGCTGGGTCATCCGAGTCTCTCTCGGTCCCCTCTGCTCCCCCCAGCACAGAGGGGCATGTTGAGGATGAGCCTGACCATACCCACGTTAGCCTGACTTCCAGTGGCACTGCTTAACTCACACTGTCCCTTCCCTCTCTGTTGTTTTCACATGAACTGCAGGTCATGGCTGGTTGGCTGGCCTCATGTAGGACAAGCACCCATTTGACGTGGATGGTCTGCCTGTCCTGTGTGTCCAGCTTCCCACTGAGGTGAGAAGTCGGCCTTGAGCAGAAGGTTGCTCTTTTAAAAGCTATGACTTAGGTGTTCCAGTCCTGCATCCTCTCACCTTCCATGTTTACTTTTGTGTTCATTCCAAGTACCCCAGGTTCTTGGAGAACATTTCTTAGAAGGAGGAAGCAGCGTTCGTGTAAAAGCACCAGCACAGATGGTGGGGCTCTGCTTTGTGCTGTGAGAGGCTGGCTAACCCTATCCACAGCTGACATGGGCCCTGGGAATGACGGGAAAGAGAATTAACTAGCAATCAGAAAGAGCACCATGTAAACACTCAGGCACCAATATCCTCATCCAAGAAGCTGCTACGAATGTCAAGTGCATCATATTTGCTGAGGCAGGCTCAGAGACCAGCCAAACTCTAGGCCATACCAGTGGAAGGATGAAATACTACTGTCGTTTTCCCTGCTGTTAATATCCAGTGTTCTGAGGTTTCCTCACACTGAGGAAACCTAGTGCGAGAAGGAAGCAAACATGTCTCTGTCCTTCTCTGGCTCTTGATATCAAGCTTAGTTTTATGAAGAAGCACCCAGGCTCATTCCAGTGGTCTATCCATATCAACAAAAATGTCAGAAAGAATCTATGGGGTAGGACCTGAACTTAAATGTGGATGAACGCAGGATACACTGTGGCATTTGGGCTTCCTGGACGGTCAAGAATCCTGCCCTTTCCAGAGTAGCTGAAGGAATGGCAGTGACCAGCTGCCTTTGGAAATTCTGGTCGAGCTTCGTGAGAATTTGCACAAGCACCATGAGTGGCAACTCCACCCTGACCTGCCTTCTGCTGAATACTGTATATTAGTCTAGCCAAGGGCTCAACCACCCAGGCCTAGGGCCAAGGACAGTCCTATTTCTGTTGAGAAGAGTCAGGAATGCTTTTCTTTTAATCCTGTCTCAAATAACATTCAGATGCTTTAACACATAAAAATAAATTCAATTCTCTGAGGTCTAATGTGTGTTTGGATCTTTATATATAGATGATGGGGGCTGTATTTCATTATTGGCTTTAACAGAAAAAGAAGGGACTGAGTGTCTGTACGATGAAGCCTGTGGAGCCATTTTAAAGCCTATAATTATCTTGATAATTGGGTGGAGATGCAGTAGAATTCAATAACATAATAAGGTAGATTTTAAAAATTCTAAAGACAATATTTGGATTGATCGTTATAAATACTGTTCAAGCAGGCCTAACTTCATTTCTCAATTAGAGAAAGGTAAGAAAACTATTTCTGATTGCTGTAGATCCAGACCATGAATGAATAGCCATTTCTGCCACAGAAAGATTGAATTTCTCTAACCGGACCCCCAACTGTGGCAAAGGCAACAGCTTATGAATTTGTCCAGAGCACCACCTAGTGGAGAGAAGTATTGCTGCAGAAACCTCAGGGGGCGATAGTGTAATGAGATTAAATTTCTTGTTAAGAGAAATAACGTGAAAACCCTCTTTAATCTCTAGTTTGTAAAAGATTTTTCTAATATGTACATATATATTTTTTACCTCAGTAAATGTAGCATAGTGAACGTAGCCAACCATTTCTTAGGCAAGTTGGAATCTGATCATGCTTTAAGGTCAGCCTTTTGAAATGATGCCACTGGTTGATCAAATTATAGGTTATAGTTAATTAAGTGGCACACATGGGTATATATACGTGTGTGTGTGCAAATACATGTATACAGGTGTGTGTGTATATATATACATACATATACATATATATAAAATCACTCCCTGGGCTTCCCTGGTGGCTCAGTGGTTGAGAGTCCGCCTGCCAATGCAGGGGATGTGGGTTCGTGCCCCGGTCCGGGAGGATCCCACATGCCGCGGAGCGGCTGGGCCTGTGAACCATGGCCGCTGAGCCTGCGCGTCCGGAGCCTGTGCTCTGCAACGGGAGAGGCCACAACAGTGAGGGGCCCGTGTACCGCAAAAAAAAAAAAAAAAAAATCACTCCCTTATGAAAACATTCAGAATGTGCTTTGCCCCCCAAACCGCCCAGCTGTGAGCTCCCTGAGAGCAGGGGTCACTGCATATGGGCCTTTGCAGCCTGAGTGCCTGGTGTAGTGCTCCTGTGGCTGCAGATTCAAAACAGTGGTTCTCAACCTCGGCTGTACTTTGGAATCCTCAGGGGAGCTTTCCAAAAACAGTGATGCCAGGTCCCACCCCCAGAGACTCTGATTTAATTGGTGTGTAGAATGTGCTGAGAGCTGGGAATTTTAAATGCTCCCCAGATGATTCTAATGTGCCGTCAATGTTGGCAACCAGTGCTTTCAGGAATAAATTCTCCCAAGTTCAGAAATGGCATTCTCACTCCTCTGAGGGAGCAGAGGCCAGCAAGAAGGAAGAGCGTCACACAGAGGCGGCTGGGGATTTGCCTGGAACCACATGGCAATTAACTGGGTACCTAGTGTCACCCACCGAGTTACCTAGTGTGAAAATAGAGCATTACGGGCATCTTTCTGTCCTGCCAGTCACAGGTAGTTGAAATGAGCAAAAGAAAGAGCTTGAGGACATTAGAAAGTTCCAGAAATAAACCTGCCATTGGTTTACAAACTATCACAAAAACAATTCACAAAAGCAAAATAAATTAATAAAGAATATATGGAAAGTGTTTAATTTCAGTAGTAATTATATGGGTGCAAATGGACATTTCTTCCCCCTTAATTACAACGAAAATTATTTTAATGATATTCAGTGTTAACAGGGAGAGAGTGAAACTTATCTTCAATTGACTAAATCCATTTTGGAAAACAATTGAGCAGCATGGATCAAGGCTGATAAAAATGTTTACCGCTTGACCACATAATTCCCCTGAGAATCTAAGGAAACAGTTCATAATACGGGAAAATCTAGATGGACAAAAATGTTCATCATGGTTATCCCTAACAGTGCAATTTCAGAAATATCCAAAGTATTAAACAACAAAAGAAAGTTTAAAAAAGATAAATTTTATATACCCACAGGGAGGAATATTATGCAGCCATTATAAACATTGATAGAAATAAAAATGTTTCACATCCAAATCTTTATGCTCTACTGCTAAGTAAATCATGATATAAGGCTGTTTGTAAACTATGATTTCAATTGGGTTTTTTTTTTAAAAAGTCACCTGGGACATCTTTAATTCCAAAAAATTCTTCTCCAGGAAGGACTGCTATTCTGACACACCAAACATTTGCTGTCTCTATTGATTGGCCTATGATGGCACAATTTTGGCTTCAGGTCTTTGATCTAAACTATCATTTGAAATAGCTGTTGGTTCTTTTCATGAGAGCTTACTATGGGTACAGACTCTTTTAAAACTCTCTCTCTTGCACTTTCTTAGATGAGCCAGAGATCAATAAAAGGGGAGCTAATCAAATCCCATGGAAATGTTCTTTTTGTCCTGGAGAGAGGAGGAACAAGAAGCCCATTCCGTTCATCTTTTAGATGAACTATTCCTGGGGCCCCTCCCCTTCAGATTGAGATTTCTGGGTGTTCTTAAAGGGACTTGCCAACCACCTTGAAAAGCAGTTTAGGGGCACGGTGCATTACCAGCAGACCAGGGTCTCCAACTTGGGCAGTGACAAAAATAACCAAGCAGGAAAGAGGATGAACAAGAAGGGGAACCGCTACAAAATGAATGAGAATCATCTCGCAAATCCATGTGAGGTTTTCAGAACTTATGTGGATTTTGGCGCTTTGGAGCAGAATCAGTTATGTACAAGAAAGCAAAGCAGCTGCTTGACACATAGGCCACAGTTCATTTTTTCTGCTAATGAAACCAGTCAGCACTTTTAGATTGTACGGCAAAATGTGCCACAGCCAGTCCACACCAATTAGTGAACACACTGAGCTAAATGAAGATTCAGTTGTGGTAGAGTACATGTACTCCATTATTAACCTATTATTTAAGAAAGGATTTACAACATTGTAGTCTGAAGGATAAAAGTCAGGCTGGATCCTATAGTATGCCTTTTCCCCTGTTTTTTAAAAAAATTTTATTGGAATATAGTTGATTTACAGTGCTGTGTTAGTTTCATCTTTTTTTTTTTCTTGAAGGAAAAAAAAAAGGAGTTTGATTGTCTCTCCCAACTGAAAATGCCAAAGGGTTACTGTTTCAGGTATTACATGACCCAGGGGCTCAAATGATGTCACTAAATCTCAGTCTTTGTTCATCTTTTGACTTTTTATCTCCTCTTTGTTAAATCATGATTCCTTTCCAGCAAAGAGGATGGAAATCCTTCTAACCAGATAAGCAGCAACCCTACGAGTGAGGTGATAAGTGGGGGTTATTTGGACCTTACGACTCTATCTATCTATCTATCTATCTATCTACCTACCTACATATCTATCTATCTATCTATTATTGTGGTTAAAGAAACATAAACTTTGCCATCATAGTTTTTTTTTTTTTTTTTTGCGGTACGCGGGCCTCTCAATGTTGTGGCCTCTCCCGTTGCGGCCTCTCCCGTTGCGGAGCACAGGCTCCGGATGCGCAGGCTCAGCGGCCATGGCTCACGGGCCCAGCCGCTCCGCGGCATATGGGATCCTCCCGGACCGGGGCACAAACCCGTATCCCCTGCATCGGCAGGCGGACTCTCAACCACTGCGCCACCAGGGAGGCCCCATAGTTATTTTTAAGTGTACAGCAGTGTTAAGTATATTCCCATTGTTGACCTCTAGAATTTTATCATCTTGCAAAACTGAAATTCTATACCCATTGAACAAGCACTCTTCATTTCCCCTCCCCTCAGCCCCTGGCAATCACCATTCTCCTTTCCTATTCTATGAGTTTGACTACTTTGGATACCTCATCTAAGTGGAATCATACAGTATTTGTCTTTTTGTGGCTGCCTTATTTCACTTAGATAAAATGTCCTCAAGGTAAATACATCCATGTTTCATCGTGTGTCAGAATTTCCTTCTTTTTTAAGACTGATAGGCCTCTATTTTTTTATTGTTTGTTTCCTTTAACCTACAAATATGCTCAGTGATTCCATCTAAAAATAAACATACAAACATAATCATAATTCCCTGTCTTTTCTCAGATAAACCCTCAAACTTCTGTTTTTCCTTTTTTTCCTCATTATTATAATAAAGGTCTACTTACCCTGTACTCAGTCCTTTACTCTTTGGGATCCAATTTCTACCTCACCACTTTTCTAAAACCATTTCCTTGAAGAGTATTAGAATCTTCTTCAATTAATTTTAAAAATAAAGTCTTCTTTAGCATGATGTACTCATGGGAAATCTACTTCTACTTCTTGGTTTATGTTTTCTTCCAGACTGGGTTCTTTGCCCATTTTCTGCATGCTCTTTTTTTTCACTTTTAATTTTCTTTTAGTTTAGTTTTGTTTTCAGCCACAGAACACCTGTAGAGCAGACAGAAGTTATTCATGCTTTAAATAGCTCTGTTTAGTTGTCTAATTGCTCTCATTTGGTGGAATGGATTCTACTTGATGTGTTCCCCACCTTATTTTGAGGCCAGGTTATTGTGCCTTTCCAGTTTGAAGGAAAGGTGTTGCTCTTAGATCACTTTCCTGTAGCCTGCTGGTAGGAAGACTGTGGAGGTGGAGCCAAGCTAGGGCTGAAGTCTGAGCCTAGGAGACATGAGCTCTGAAAGTGCTTGGAGATTCTGTCAAGTGTAACAGAGCTCAGTCAACCCAGCAAGGGATACACCCAACTTCTGTGAGGTTTGGCTCATCACTCCAACTCAACCCAATGTCTTGGAGGATGGGAAGACCTTGTAGTCTTTCCAGCATCTTTCAAGGGCCCCAAGGGAGAAAAGGGCTTCTAATCTTGAAGACTTTCCTATAGTTTCTCCCCGGGATGCCAATCCATGCCCTTGGTCCTCTTCTCTGCAAATAGGAAGGTGTTAGTGAGAAGATTCAAGATTTTGTTGGCTTGATATAGTGCTTCTGGGGAGGAAAAAGCAGAAGCCACAACAGACTGTACCACTCCAGGATCACCTGGTTCTTCTGTTGATGCCTCTTTTTCAAAGTGTATGATGTGAAGTTTCGCCTTTTTTCTTATTTAGTTGAGGCTGGTAAGTTTTCATTGTTTCCTTGGCTTTTGTGTGTTTTCAGTATTTTTTTTGTTGCTTTAACTCTTGGGGAGAGAAGAGAGCCCATGAGTTGGCTTTGTTCTGCCATCTGTCTGGAAGTCCAACAGTATCATCCTCATTACGAATCATAATGATCTTTTTTGGTACTCAACCTCCTTCACCTTTTAAGCATTTTAATACAGTTGATTATACCTTATCTGACCCAGGTTACATGGTCTGCTCCTCCTTGACCCTAGGATCTTTTTTTTCCTCTTTTTTCCTAAAATGAAGCTGTTGGACTACATTATAGTTCTTATTGCTGGTTGCACATTAGAATCACCTAGGGAGCATTTTAGAAATACATCACTCCCAGGAACTCTAATTTATTTAGCTTGAAATTGAGCCTGAGCACCAGCATTTTAAAATAAACTGGCCAGGGGACTTAATGAGTGGCAGGAATTGAGATTCCTGGGTCTCTTCGTGGTGACAGCGCTTCCCAGCTCTGATGCTGTAAGGCCATCTTTCTCCCTAAAGGAAGCAGGTGGTACTTACAGATACTCCCCCAAAGTGCAAGTAGTTGAACAACTTTAGCAAGAAGGAAGATTCCATGAACAAACACCACAAAATGCAAAGAAGACATAGGAGCAGCAGAAGAGGATCCCCAAACAGGATGCCAATTCTGTTTCATGAGTCAAGAGTGGGACTCAGGACTTCTCTGGTGGCTCAGTGGTTAAGAATCTGCCTGTCAGTGCAGGTGACAAGGGTTTGACCCCTGGGCCGGGAAGATCCCACATGCCGCAGAGCAACTAAGCCGGTGAGCCACAACTACTGAGCCTGCATTCTAGAGCCCGTGCATCACAACTACTGAGCCCACACGCCGCAACTACTGAGCTCACATGCTGCAACTACTGAAGCCCACGCGCCTAGAGCCCATGCTCCACAACAAGAGAAGCCACCGCAATGAGAAGCCCGCACATCGCAACAAAGAGTAGGCCCCTCTCACCACAACTAGAGAAAGCCCACGCGCAGCAATGAAGACCCAACACAGCCAAAGATAATAAAATTTAAAAAGTAAAATTTAAAAAAAGATAAAAGAGTGGGACCCAGAAGGTAAAATTTTTAAAAGCCACCCAGAAAATGTTGGTGAGATTTGACAACTGGTGCTCCAGATATCCTTTGCTTATCTCCTGCCAAGTGTAAGGTTTCAGAAAGTTCTCTCTAATGCATCCTGTCCTGCCCACACTCATGCCTCTGGCTTCTTTTCAGGACTGAGCTATGTGGAACAGCCTATCAAGCTTCAATTTGTATTTACCCCACTGCATCTTCCCTGTTGTTACCGGAACAGTGGTTCTTAAACTTAAGTGTGCATCGGAATCAGCTGGGCACCTTGATACAGCACAGAATTCCCAAGCCCCATAACCAGAATTTCTGATTCTGAAGTCTGGGATTGGAGCTGAGAATCTGGAGTTCCATCAAGTTCCCAGGAGAGGCCACTGCTGCTGGTCCAGGGCCAAACTTCGAGGAGCGCTGTACTGGAATGAGCGTCCTAAAACAGACTGATGGGTTTGTCCATTGCCTAAAAGCCTTGCATGTTCACAGCAGAAAGCCCAACCACTGAGCAGGGTCCACAGACACTTCAGCTCTCCCAGTGACCTCTCCCTCCTGTCCACATCTCTGGCTCAGGTACACCAAACACTTCCCTGTGCTACCACCATGCCGTGTTCCTTCGTACTCGCAGTCTTTGCAGATACCAGTCTCTCCCTGGAGAGATTCTCCTCTTTCTATATTGGGTCAACTCCCACTCATCAGTCAAGATTCTGCTTAAATGTCACTTTCTCCATGAAACCATCACAGGATCCTTCAGAAATATCATTCCTCTCTCTGCTCCTCTGTGCTCTGATGTGGAATACAGTGCCTTGCATTTTGATTCTGTTTGAATATCTAGATTATCTGTTTGCATATCTTGCTAATGTTTCGTGAGCCTCTTAAATAAAGCTAAATTTTATTCTCTTTATTGCTTGTTCTCTATATCCCTAAGACCTAGCACAAAAGACATGCTAGATTAACACTTGTTGCACGAAAGACTGGATAGTCAAGGGCACTATAGGCAAAGAGTTGGTTGGCTTTTTCCTTAAAGCATAAAAGTACTTAAAGTAAAAAAACAGAATCACTGTTTAGATGGGGGTTAAGCTATCAGTTAGCTAGATCTGGAAACTGTTTAAGGCTGGACAGTGTGGAAAATAAACAGATTTCATAAAGAATGTCCTTAGAACACTATCCTTTCTACACAGGAATTAATGCTACATTCTCCATTCCTTACCCTACCATCCCCAAAAGGTCTTAGCATTTAAAATTTGGTCCAACAAAAGAGTTTGGGTGTGGTCTCTCTCTTCTGAGCAAATAAACTGCAAATAAAATTACTTCACCTGACAAAAAAGAGAAATGGTTTAATAACACCCATCACATTTGAAATATAGGACACGTAATTTGGAGGATAGAGACCCAAAGTCCTTCCTTTTTATTCAGATTAATGCAAGTATCTTAGAGCTTAAAGACACATAAGTGGCTACTGGAGAAACTTATCATGGTTTACAAAAATAAACTACAGTCATCCATTCTCAGGGTTCTAAAATGTTGGCTAGGCTGACAAAATCCTAAATTTATAGATGATTCTAAGGGTGAGGATGTTTTTCTCTCACTGGCTGGTATTTTACAACACATGTCATTGTGTTCAGCCTTGTAGAATTTATGCCATTAGGAGTCATACATTCAGATAAAAGCTGGATCAAGGAAAGAGGATTGTTGGCAGAGTATTTGTCGGTAAATGATTTACAAAAGCATGTGAGTTCCTTTGTTCTGAGTTTCAATCTTCCTTTTCAATAAAACCTTGACCAAGGGCTTGGAGATCTGCCCATGCTTGTACCTCGGAAGGGCAAAGTACTCTATGTCATGAGGGCTAGGTGACATTGGTGTGCTGAGAAATACTGGGATTCAACCACTAATTCAATGTAGAGTCATCATTTATTTATTCACTCATTCAACACGTTTTTATTGAGGGCCAGTCATGTGCCAGGCACCCTTGTTGGCCCTGAAGATACAGCAGTAACAGAACAGATACAAGTCTCTTCCCGCATGGATCCTACACTCTAGCTGGGGAAGAGATGGGTTAAAAAAAAAAAAACACCGAATGTGTGCATGCGCGTGTGCGTGTGTGGGCATGCCTGTGCGTGCATGCGCGTGTGTGAACCACCCCAGAAGAATAAAGCGGGGAGCAGGCTAGAGAATTATGGAAGTTGTAGGACTGGTTTTCATCCAGGGAAGAGCTCACTCACTGGCTGTCCCACCTGGAGAGGTGGAAGAGTGACGCATTAGCTGTCTGGGGGAGGAACCTTCCAGGCAGAGGGAACAAGAGGCACAAAGGCTCTGGGTGGTGTCACGCCTGACACGCCTGAGGAATATGGAGGGACTAGTGTGATTGGAGCAGGGTGAGTGAGGGAGAGTGTTAGGAGATGAGATCCAAGAGAACAGGACGGCGGGAGTTGGGGGGTGGGGTCTGGTCTTACATGGCTCTGTAGACCACTATTATTTTGGCTTTTACTTGGGGTGAGGTCAGCAGTCTTTGTATCGTTGAGTAGAAAAGCGATAGGATCTCTCCTATGTTTTAACAGAGTCAATCTGGCTGCCGTCTCTGGAACTGACTGAAGGGAGACTGGGCAGAAGCAGGGAGATGAATCAGAGGGCTGTGACGACAATCTCGCTGAGAGAGGGCTGTTGACTAGACAAGGATTTAGTGCATAGGTGGTGAGAAGCGGCCAGACTCTGGATCTATTTTTAGAGAAGAGCTGACAGGATCTGCTGAAGGACTAGACAGAAAACGTGAGAGAAGGAGAGAAGTAAAAAATGATGCCAGGAGGGCTTCCCTGGTGGCGCAGTGGTTGAGAGTCCGCCTGCCGATGCAGGGGACACGGGTTCGTGTCCCGGTCTGGGAAGATCCCACATGCCGCGGAGTGGCTGGGTCCGTGAGCCATGGCCGCTGAGCCTTGCGCATCCGGAGCCTGTGCTCCGCAACGGGAGAGGCCACAACAGTGAGAGGCCCGCGTACCACAAAAAAAAAAAAAAAAAAAAAAAAATGATGCCAGGGTTTGTTTGGGGGGTGCAGGTGGGAAAGGCTTTGAGAGAAGCAGAGAGCTCTATCTGGAACATGTTGAGATGCCGATGAGACATCCAAGTGGAGCCTGGACTTAAGGAAGATGTCCATGTTGAAGATATAAATTCGGCGGTCATGTGCATGTAGATGGTATTTAAAGCCATCAGACAGGATGAGACCACCAAAGACGAGTATTGTAAAAGTAATTAATGAGCAGAAATCGCAATTAGAGCTGGGAAACCAGAAGGGGGAGCTCTCACACCCTGAGCCATGCTTAACGCAGCAGGAAGAAGAAAGACTCCTTTCCTGGCAAGGACTCAACCAGTGAAAAGCTATGGACTCTCTGTTTACTACAGCCCTCCCAACTTGCTTTTCCTTTTATAAAAGTGTTCCTCTCTTCCTCTGCAGGGACTCGCATGTGGCTCCCCATGGTTGCAGACCCCGAATTTCAATTCTCTGCTGATCCCAAGTTAACCCATCCTTGCTGGAGAAATATGTCAGTCTGTTTGTTTCAGGTCAACAGTATGTATATAGATAGAAACGAGAAAAAGTCCAAAGCAAAATGTTCTGAGCTCTCCAATGGGAAGAGATCAGGGATATAAGAAAGTCAAGGAACCGAACCAAGAAGTGAAGGATGTGGGAAGGATCTTCCACGAGGATATTGAAATCACCAAGAATTAAGACAAGAGGAGTGTTGGAGAGTGTAACAGTGACCCAGAAGCTAAAATATTCAAGGGATAGACCATCCAAAGTTTTGATTATTATGCAGTCAAGTAGAAGGACTCAAAATGCTGTATACTCCAACAGATTTTTAGTCTACGGTGGAGATGCCTATTTTCTATTAACTATCCTTTAGTGCCACCTGCTGGACATAGATCAAAGCAAATATCAATAACTACAGAAGGATGAACCCTTTAAGGAAAGTCCTTGTGATTAAGAGAATTTCACAGCAGGTGGGAAAAAAAAGTTCTTAGTGTACTGTGATTAATTAGATAATCACTTTGCAATTTCACCAGAGGTAATCAATTTCACAAAGCTTGGTTTCTGAACTATCTAGGGGAAAAAACAGAGAACAAAGGAGGATGTATAAAGAGGGAAGTAGAATTTGGAGAAGACTAAAAACATAGGCACACAAAGGGATAAAAAAGAAGTGGAAATGAGACAGAAGAATTGTCTAATTATTCTATGATTTGTCTTTTGGGAAATATACTATCCATTTTTCAAATTTTCTCATGTGTACATGTGCTATCCCCTCCCCCAAAGGTTAAAGTTTTCTGTAATCAGGTCTCCCGTCTTACACATTACTAGTGACATGCCTATCCTACCACTGTATCTATGACAGAGCCAGGCAGAGTAGATGCTTACTATTCACCAAGGACTGGAGTAAGAAGAAACAATCAAGAGTAAAGATAGTTTAAACAGACTCACAGACATAGAGAACAGACTCTTGGTTACCAGTGGGGAGAAGGAATGGGGGAGGGGCAAAATAGGGGTCTGGGATTAAGAGATACAAACTACTATGTATAAAATAGATAAGCAACAAGCATATCTATTTTACATATGTGTGTGTACAGCACAGGGAAATACAGCCATTATTTTGTAATAACTTTGAATGGAGCACAATCTATAAAAATATGGAATCACTGTGTTGTACACCTGAAACTAATATAGTATTGTAAATCAACTATACTTTAGTTAAGAGAAGAGTAGTTAGTTGTACAATATGAATATACTTATTACCAAACTGTACACTTAAAAATGTTAAGATGATTCATGTTATGTGGTTTTTAAACCCACAATTTAAAAAATTTAAAATAATTTTAAAAGCGCACCATGAAGCATCCTTGTGGTGATGGAAATATCCCAGATCTTGATTGAATTGATGTTAATTAATATCCTAGTTGTGATATTGTACTACAGTTTTGCAAGATGTTACCCCTAGGTAAAGGGCGCATGGATCTCTCTATGTTATTTCTTACAACTGAAAAATAAAAGTTTAATTAAAAAAAAGAATATCTAATAAAATGATTTGGTATTGAAAATAAACTGCTCAAAGACCAGAGCCTGAATAAATTAGATATTGGTGAATTGAAAGGATGGTCTAAAGTTCACTAATGTAGCTTTCTCAAATTCAGCCAAGATGAAAGCAAATTATTCAAATCCCTTAGTGATAAATAGCTGGCAGGAGCAACAGCAGGAGACAATCAGACAGCAGCTTGGGAGGAAGATGCGCTGAATAATTTTAGGGTTTTGGTAGGGAATCTTAAAATAGCTTTCTTATGTGAAATAACCATGACGAAGAAAACCACACAACAGTATGAAAAATTCAACCTATGATATTAGCAAAATGAGTCCAGCATCATATTAAAATAATAACACCTCCCAACTGTGGTTTACACTGTACAGCACCCATTTGCCCTCCTCTTTTCTGAATGGAACCCAATTTTATTCAGGTATCCACCCCTTTCCAACTTGCTTCCAAGAAAACAATTCTGTCCCCGACTCCAAGGGGGGGATTTGATTGTTCCAAAGGTAACTCCCGTTCCCTTGACAGCGGCTGGCTCAGGAATTGGCATAGACATGATCCAGGCATATGGAATGCAAAGGGATGCTTTCAGGGTTCTTTAGGAAACCTCCCCCTTGCTTTTATGGGAGCGCTTCCTGAAATGACTCTCTTCTGCCGAAGGTAAGTGAGCATGTAGCCCCAGCTGCTACTTAAAACCATCCCATGACCACAAGGAATACCTGCCTTAGAAGGAAGCTAATGATGTGGGTAGAAGAACGAGAGCCGGAAAACCTGGATCCAGGATGACTGCTGAGCACTGGATCCACATACCATGGACTCGCCTTGCCTTTTATTTCTGATTATATACATCAGTACATTTCTTTATTGTTTAAATTGGTGCAAGTTGAGTTCTTAATTATTTTTACGTGAAAGAATCCTAACTGATAAAATGACTTGGTTGAGGGTTTAATTCTGGGAGTGACAGTGTTGTTCAGTATTGGCAAAGATGCTGTATATTCACCCCATCAATAGGTCAGAGGAGAAAAACACCGTAACCATTTTGAGACCGTGTGTGTGTGTGTGTGTGTGTGTGTGTATGTTTGTGTATGTACGTAGTGTGTGTGTGTGTGTGTATGTTTGTATATGTATGTACATGTAATCTCAGAAAAACTGGGAATTGGAGTGACGGGGTAGTGACTAAAATCATTCCGAAACTTTCAATTTAAGACCATGGGAAGGATTTGGGATTAGCAGATGCAAACTATTATATATAGCATGGATAAACAACAAGGTCCTACTGCATAGCACAGGGAACTATATTCAATATCCTGTGATAAACCATTATGGGAAAGTCTAAAAATCAATGCATATATATGTATAACTGAATCACTTTGCTGTACAGCAGAAATTAACACAACATTGTAAATCAACTATACTTCAATAAAACAAATTTTAAAAAAGACCAAAGGAAGGAGAAAAAAAATGGAAGCATATTCACTGATCTTGTTGAAGCAACGTGGGAGATGGGGAGAAACACTTCATGAAGTGGGCACCCCTTGGAGGGCTCAAGCTGCCTGGTGGTTGGGAAGTTGGGGGGTGTGGTCACGGTGAGGGTCCTGAGTCCCCCACTGAGGCTGTCCTCACACTGGCCTGGGGAAGTGCTGTCTAGGCAGGCCCTGAAATGCTCCTTGATCATATGAAAGAGCAGGCTTTTATTAGACTGAGTGACATAAAATTGCCAGTGACTGGACCACATTTAACCTACAACTTCCATATTACAGCGAGTTCTAGCACCTGACTGGCAGTCCAGCAGCTGTTCACCTTGGGCTGAGGACTAAGGTCCAGATGAATTTCTCCACCTCAGCTACAGCTGGTAATTACTTGTTTTTTTCTGGTGTGGGTTTCCCACATTCAAGCTGCACAGATTTCAACAAGTCTGGAAGGACAAAGGGATAAACAGTCCCTCCTTGAAGAATTAAATAAATGGTTCCAAGTATTCTGGGCTAATCTGGCAATCGCTCATTATCACCATATTCCTGTGGAAATAGCAATTCTCTGCATCATCAACTTCTCTGCAATGCTAGACACAAGATCCAAAATGAAAATGTCCATTTTATAGAATTTATGAGATGAAATTTAAGACTAATAAGCTGGCATTTTGGTGATGACTGTAGAATATTGTTTATAATAACTTACTGATAAATTGAAAATAACCAAAACCTCCAACAAACAGGCATTGGTTAAATAAATAGTAGCATCTTCCAACTTTTTAAAAACTGTAAACCCCTTAAGCGGTTTAAAAAAATATTTTCTGCAATTTTGAATGGCATGTGAGAAAAAAACTCATTTTAAATTTAAAATGTTAAACATTTTGGGGTCAATATACTAAAGACTGTGTTACAAAATTTCTTAAAAATACAATAGATGAATCGTGTGGAAGATTATTCGTTAATAAAAATAGTCAGTTAGACAGGAAGTCTTAAAAAACAGTGCATATATACCCTAAATATTTTGTTTTAACTTAAAACATTTATATATACTTTCACCTGAATATACTGTGATGTAACATCAAGGCATGGTCAGGAGTCTTACAAAAACCACATTTGTAATGCATTATCTACAACTGCAGGTTTAGTTTCCTTGAACTGGAGGGTGAAATTTGTACATTTTATGAAACCATGTGAGTCTAGAAGCTTCAAAGATTTTTTTTTTACAATCTTGTCTATTCCTTTATAGAGCACATTTTTTCAAAAAGCATTTCAAAATTAAATGTAATAGCCAGTTGTTGGGCTGCACCCCACAGGCTTGCAAGCCTTGTAGTTGCCCAGCCTCTAGACCAAAGAAAGAAAGAGCCCAGAGACAGTGACAGAGACATCAACGGCTATCGGATAGGGGATCTTACGCATCTGAAGCAAAAGGTCCTGGACTGACATCCTGCCATGTACAGCAGACAGCAGGCAGGACACAGCTGCAATCTTCAGTACTCGCAAGAGAAGGAGGCTACCATTTATATGGGGAATTGACATCAGGTTGACTCATCAGTTACCAGGGAAACCAGCGAGTAGGGCAGGGGGCAAGCAGGTAGGCAGCTGATTAAGCCTTATAATTAAGAGAATTGGATAGTCATGAGTGAAGCAGGGACTGGTCAAGCAGGGGATGTACAGAGAGCAAGAGTACAGCCATCTTGAATGGCCTGACCATACATCAGTACAAATGGTGTTAATAGGTTTTAGAAGAGACATAACTGACTCTTGGTAAGTATTCAACTTGACCCTTGGGTGCATGGGTACTTGAACTTGCTGGAAAGTGGCCTACTAGTCATAAATGGGCAGCTTACTCTGGGCATGGCTGGATAGGCTTATGGAGTGAACGAACACACAGGGCAAACCTGAGTGTGCATCACCTGGAGGGCTTGTTAAATTCAGATTGCTCAGCCCCGTGATTTGATACAGAAGGTCTGGGGTGGGGCTGAGAACTTGCATTTATTACATGTTCCCAAATGATGCTGATGCTGCCAGTGTGGGGCCACACGCTGAGAACCACTGGCACAGGCCAATCCCACAGGGTTGGTTAAGGGCTAATCCTCTGTACAGTCTTTCTCCCCTTTAACAAGTGAACACTGCTAGTTCCTCCTTAAGAGGAAAAAGCATGAAGTGTCATATACCTTTTTTTTCTTTGTCATATACTTTTTTAAGCGATATGGTTGGTTCAGGAATTGAACTGTTATTACACAGAGAGGAAATGTATGTTTCAATTACTAGAAATGACTAGGAATTGAATTACTGCTTTCATGATCCTGATGTTTAGAATGACTGCATTTGGTGCTTAAAATAGCTGATCGCTCAATTTTTCTGACAGTAGTTTCTTGTTTCTAAATGACAAGAGAAAAGGTTACGGATCCTTAACTGCAAGCACTTTTCTGTCAATAACACTTTGCAAATGTAGGTAGCCTTTATTCCTGATCAGTGAAAAACTAACTCAGATATAACTGATTCACTTTGTTATAAAGCAGAAACTAACACACCATTTGTAAAGCTTTTGAAGCATACTTGAGATCTCAGTGTGCTGAATACAAACTGTGATGAGGTGAACACAGTTTCCTGAAGAGGAGAAGAGTCTGGAGGTGAATTTGCAAGACTGGTCATTTGCAGGGACAGGGACCAAGAATAAGGTCAACGGAAAGCGGGGTCCTGGACAAGCAAGCATGGCAGCTGTCTGCCTTCCCGGGGGTTCCAGACTGTTGTTAAGCGGGGAGTGTTCAAATTATTTTACTCACCAACTTATAAAAAAACAGAAACAGAAATGTGTTATGACTGGCTTTAAGGATGAGAATCCCTAAACACATAACAGGGAAACTAAACAATGTTACAACAAGAATGATACTGTGGGAGCAGATTTATTTACACGAAAAGATATTGTACTTTTGAGTGAAAAAAGCAAGTTACAAAACAGTTTATGTTGTATTAGTCCATTTATGCGAGGAAAAAAGTTACAGTACCTGCAAAATGTTCCCATTAGTTTTCTTGGTAGGAGGGGAAAATGTTGGATTCTTGGTGTTTTTTGATGCTTATGTTTTTCAGCGCATATTTCCTATAACATATTACTTACGGGCTTCATAAAAATTAAAACAAAGAGGTGGCTATTATTTTTAAGAAGCAAATACAAGTGACACAGAGAGGCCGTAAGGGTCATCTCCCATTGTTTATTTTAAAATAATGCCCTTTATCAATCTCCTGAGACAAAAATTCCACCATCCTACAGGAAGGCGCTGTATACACAGGTTATATGGGTGCAAAAGTGATCTATCTGCTGACACACCGTAGCATTATATATCTTTAGAATGCAGCATTTACTGTATAATTACTCCTTCAAATACGAGCTATTTACTGATAATGAAATAACAAAGACAGAAATAGGCACAGTCATAAATTACTGGTAGTCACTATACCAACACCCTATAATAAATTCTATTTTTGTCCTTGTGATTGCAAATTTTCTTTTGTTAACATAAGAATCTTACATTGTGTATCTTTTAAATATATGTGATATATTTTTAAATACTTCTTTTAAATATTGTTTTAAATAAATATGTTATCCGTAAGTTTTTTTCCCCCAGAAAAACCGGAGGATTTTTACTAGATATCAAAGTACCTTTTATTAGACACAGCAAGGCCATCTTTCACAAGGAGATCAATACAAGGCATGTTTTCAGCCGCCCTCAATTAAAATGCTTACAAAGATGTTTATCTAATCCCATCTCTGACTCATAACTTTCCTGAAGGTTGTGGTTTGGTTTTAATTGAAGTATGCTGGTGATGTTCAAAACTTTGTTTTAAGAATGAGAAAACCAATTATGTTATTTCAATAGATAAAATTAACATTATTCCCAGAGGCAATATTTTAGAAATCTCAATCCTTTAACGTTCAGCGTGAATCATCTTTAAAAAACAAAGAAAGTTGATCATGGAAAAAAGTCACATTTACATTTGAAGTTGTTGGTTTTGTTTTGTTTTGTTTGTTCGTTTTTTAAATTTTGCAGAGATGGGGTTAATGGCTCATTAGAGGCAGAGTGGATTCAAAAACAAGCCTCCTGCCCAGTTGATGCTAGTGGCTCTGGGAAGGTGGGAAGTGCCTACAGTCTCTGAGCCTCCTCTTCACCCCTAAACCCTGAGAAGGTTTTACAAGTAGTAACACGCCTAAGGTTTTAGGGCAGTTCCCAGAATCCAGGTGACTCATCGTCCCTCCATCCTGTTAAAATGGATGGTCTTGCTAAGAAAATATATGGCTGATCGTTTAGGGTGTGTTACGGCATGTTTCACTCTATATATAGAGAGAGAAGTTTTCAAGCCAGGGTATCAGTGATAATGCTCACATCTATACTGTATATATTTTAACTCAATAAACATGTCTTCCAAGCCACTATAAATAGCATAAGCAAGAGCATAAGATTTCAAGAGAAAGTGTTATTTGGGTATTTAGCAAGTTTGAGGATTGATTTAACTTACAAGAATTACTAAAATTTGAACTGAATGTACTTTTGGTCATTTAAATTTTATTATTTGCAGAGACCTGAATGATAGTCCAACTTTTCCTAAGTGTCCCAGTACAATCATTTTGTACTAGTAAATCATCAGCTGATCTAATATTTCATAAGACTGGCACATGCCACCATGAGATCATCTCCATAGCAAAAGCAACGGACAGATGAAAAACATCATGTTGCCCACGTAGCATTTTATATAAATAATATGTTATAAATATTGCAGCATATTCTAGTTCGCACAGTACTTTTAAACATTATTTCATTTAGTATAATTCCGGGAAAATGGCGATCCCAAATTAACATATACAGTAAGTCCCCTACATATGAACGAGTTCTGTTCCGAGAGCGCATTGGTTAAGTCCAATTTGTTCGTAAGTCCAACAAAGTTAGCCTAGGTACCCAACTAACACAATCGGCTAAATAGTACTGTATTGTAATAGGTTTATAATACTTTTCACACAAGTAATCCATAAAAAACAAAAAGTAAAGAAAACATTTTTAATCTTACAGTACAGTACCTTGAGAAGTACAGTCCAACAGCTGGCATACAGGGGCTGGCATTGAGTCAATAGGCAAGAAGAGGTACCAACTGGAGGAGGGAGAGGAGGTGGGAGGTGGTAGAGCTGAAGGATCGTCAGCAACAGGAGACGGAGGGCAAGCTGCAATTTCACTCACTCCTGACACTGATGGAACGCATGTTCACATCTTTGAAAGCTCTCAACTAGACGGTTCGTATGCAGCGGACTTACTGTAAGGTAAAAGAGGTCCAGGGAGCCTAAAGGATTTTCCAAGGTACCAATGTAAGAAGTAGACTGGTTCTTAAAGGTTTTGGTTCTGGAATGAGTTTGGAAAGAAGCCCCCTCCACCACCACCATCATACCTCACTGCTGCAGGAGTCCTCAGTCCTACAAGCTATAGGAAGATGAGGTGTCCATTTGCAACATCCCAAAGGGAATGTACAAACAGGAGGTGCCCAGTGGTCTTCTGCTCAAATCAGCACTGCCATGGGTTCCCAGGGAAACAAGCCATCTCCTGGGGCTGTCCTCCAGCTTCTGGAGGATATATGGGTATACTGATTTATCCACAGAAGAAACACTTACACACCATGTATAACGTGCCATTCACTTTCCAAGGTACAAAACGGAAACCATGATCAAGACGGACCCATCCTCCGTCCTGTTAGAACTGACACATCTACCGGTAAAGATGGACACGCACCCGGTAATTCCAAAAGAGGGTGGCAAGTGTGACACTGAGTAATCTGGGCTGTCAAAAGGCAACTATGAGAGAGAGCCACCAACCCAGACCAGGGGCTTCAGAGGAAGTGCTGTCTGAGTGGAGACGTGAGAAACAAGAAGGCATCAGGCAAGTAAAGCAGTGAGATGGGGAGAGAGGAAGGAGGGAACAGCATGTACAAAGATGCAGAGGCTAGGGAATGTGCTGAGTGTGATGAGCTAGAAGGTCAGCGGGAGTGAGTCATGAAAGCTGAGGGTCTTACCAGTCAGAAGAAGAAGGCTGGACTTTACCTTGACCATAAAAGAGAGCCAGCAAAGGGTTTCAGCAGAAGACCATTGAATAGGGACTTCCCTGGTGGTCCAGCAGTTAAGACTCTGCGTTCCCAATGCAGGGGGCCTGGGGTTCGATCCCTGGTCAGGGAACTAAATTTCACATGCCACAGTGAAGATCCCGCATGCCACAACTAAGACCCGGAGCAGCCAAATAAATAAATAAGTATCAAAAAATAAAAAAGAAGACGGTTGGATAAATACTAAGAAGACTGTTGTAGTAATATAACTGAATAATGGTCGGGTGGTCTGAACAGGTAATGACAGGGAAAAGTATGAAAAGGGATGCAAGAGATCTTCATAGAATGTGGATTCATAAGACCTGATAACTTTTTCATTTTTCATATGAAGAAAACTCCATACTTCATTTAATTCTGAGAAGTGGATATTGCTTCCTTAGGCTATATGGATGAAACTATAATTCAACCAACTTCAGGATATTGCTTTAATCACAACACAACACAAAAAGAATTAGAAAAAAACACACCTAAACACAGAGCATAAGAAGCATACAGATCATTAAAATACTTAACACAAATCCATACAATTTGTCTTAAAGGACCCTCAGAGGGTAGACACAGCCAAGGGGCAGGAGCCAAAAAGAAGGATTTCATTTGGCACGAATACATTAATGGAAGCTGAAAGGTGCTCATAAATGAAAGACATTTTCACATGTTTGAAGCCACGTTGAAGAAGAATGACAACTTTATAAAACCAAAGCTAGTCAAATCTTCCTCTTCTTTTTTTTAAGCTAACATAGCCATTTGGTTTACTCAGCTAAGTTCCAGCCCAGGCAGCTCGCATAATCATTCCTAAACCCAAGGCATATCCCAGTGGGTGAGAGGTCAGAGTGTCAAAGAAAACATGAGACATACTAAGAAAGTCACACCTTGGGGAAAGGATGCCTTTTCACGAAATTCACACAAAACGGCTCATTAGAATACGTCATCTGCTTGGTTGTAAGACATGTCTGACTCCACGACCCCAATACCTTCGTACCTGTAGTTTCTATCATTTGAGGTTGTATCACTTTTACTCTTCTACCTTTTCAACAGCTTTCCTTCCGGCAGGTCAGAGGATTCAAACGCGGCACAACTCACCGTTTTAAGTCCTTTGGCAAACGGAGCCTCCTTCCCACCCGCTTCAGCTGAATCTGAATGATGGGCTGGGGGCAGAAGTCGGTCACTCCGCAGCCTCTTTCTTATTTCTTCTTCTTTAGTCTGAAAAGCAGTATTAAAGAGTATTAAAACGAGTCCGAGTGACTTTCTCCAAGTTCTCATTACTACTGCCTGTAATGAACATTCCTGGCTTCCCTATTTCATTATGCAATCGTTCGACAAGCAGAGGTTGAGAAATTACTGTTGAAGAAGACAGAGCTAGCCGCCAGCCCCCACCCCATACCCTCCAGACACCCTCCAGACATACCCTCACAGGGCTATGGTCTGTCCTTGCTCTCTGAGAGGCCAAGTAGAGACACGGAAGTAGAGGCTGTCAGACCAGAGCTGTGAAGGCTGGTTCCGGCAGAAGGGCAAACAGAGGGTTTATGGGGACCACGCGTGTGTAAATGTTGCAGAAGTTGTCTGAGGGTCTGCACGGCCTCCTCTCATCTCCCATCCTCCACCTGGGACCTCCTGCCACCCCTGGCTCCAACTGAAGTTCCTCTTTTTTTTAATAGGAAAAAAACACCATACTTAATTCTCAGAAGTGAATATTGCTTCCTTAGGCTACAGGGATGAAACTAATTCAACCAACTTCAAGAGAGTGCTGCATTTCTTCACCACACAAAGAGAACTTTAAAAAACTAAACATACAGCATAGGAAGCATAGAGATCACTAAAAGTATTAATACAATCCGTGCAATCTGTCTTAAAGCTGGCGACTGGAGAGGATGCGCGCATTTCAGAGGCAGCACCCCTCACGCGAGACCTGGGCTACCTTCCTGCACTCCTCCACTGCCTGAATCTTCTCTTCTACGTCCTACATCATGAAATCTTTTACTTCCTTTTTTTTTTTTTTTTTCCTGCTGCGGAGCACAGGCTCCGGACGCGCAGGCTCAGTGGCCATGGCTCACGGGCCCAGCCGCTCCGCGGCATGTGGGACCCTCCCGGACCGGGGCACGTACCCGCGTCCCCTGCATCGGCAGGCGGACTCTCAACCGCTGCGCCACCAGGGAAGCCCTTTTACTTCCTTTTTGATTTTAAGTTTTTTCAGCCTGGCTGGTGGCTTTCTCAGCAGCTTCTCCGTCGTGCTTACATGCAGAAAGACACTTTTTAAAATGCAGAAACAAATGTATTTATTAGCAGAGGAGAAAGATAAGAGAGAGAGAATAAACATTGTTTAAGGTTTTAGTCCTATAAATCTTAACAGATTTTTGGATAGATTTGTAAAAACAAATTACGTGAAAACTGGTAACAATTGAACTCATCCCTAAAGACTTTATGCCTGGTAACAACAGAACTAATTCCTAAAGAAAAAATATCTATTAGATGTCTAGGAAAAAACAGGCTATTATCAAAAAACATGAAAGAAACATGCAGTGATGGAGGAGGGCTCTTGAGAAGTAAAAAAAAAACCTGGAGAACAAATACAAGATGGGAAAAGGTGGCGAATGAATGATGCATTTGTAGTTCAAGGTAAAAAGTTAAACCCCATGATTTTATAATATTCCATAAGCTACAAGTGACTTTCATTTGGGGTCGAGATTAGTTTTAGGACTTTTGGTCCTGTGAAGGAGAGAATTAACACTGGTCTTTGCTGTCAGTACTTTACAAATGTTTTCATGACAATAGAAAAAAACCCATACTATTTCCTGATTGACTACCCTTTATGTGTTTAGAGCAGTGATAATGACTTTGATTATAATTTCTAGTTATTAAAAAAGGTTAAACTGTTGTAAAGGGTTTGTAAAGTTTAATTTTTATTTTATTTTATTTTATTTTTATTTTTATTTTTTTTGCGGTACGCGGGCCTCTCACTGTTGTGGCCTATCCCATTGCAGAGAACAGGCTCCGGACGCGCAGGCTCAGCGGCCATGGCTCACGGGCCCAGCCGCTCCGCGGCATGTGGGATCCTCCCGGACTGAGGCACAAACCTGTGTCCCCTGCATCGGCAGGCGGATTCTCAACCAGTGCGCCACCAGGGAAGCCCTAAAGTTTAATTTTTAAAAATTGGTTTTTTAAAATAATATACCTTGGTTATAAAAAATTTTAAATGATACAGAAATGGTCCCCTAATTCTCTGTTTAACCAGCTGGCCCCCAATCCCACTCATCAGCATGAACCATTTTAAAGAGTTTGGTGTGTGTCCTTCCAGACATTCTCTGTGCACATATATCTATATACACATATATTAACAGTGCATCTGTCATGTTCAACCAATCAATGGGATTATACCATATACACTGTTTTGCAATTTACTTTCTTCATTTAATATGGACATCTTTCTAGGTCAGTATATAAAGAGTTATTAAACTGTCTTAATGAACACCAAGCCTTCATTATAAAATGAACCAAAACAGGCAGACCTCATTTAATTGTGCTTCACAGATATTTTTGTTTTTTTTTTACAAATTGAAGATCTGTGGCAACCTTGCGTCGACCAAGTCTATTGGCGCCATTTTTCCAACAGTGTTTGCTCACTTTATGTCTCTGCGTCACATTTTGGTAATTCTTGCAGTATTTCAAATTTTTTCATTATTATTGTATTTGTTATGGTGATCAGTGATCTTTGATGCTACTATTGCAAACCAATAATGACTCGATGAAAGCTCAGATGATGGTTAGCATTTTTTAGCAATATAAGTATTTTTAAATTAAGATCTGAACATTGTTTTATTAGACATAATACTACTGGACACTTACCAGGCTACATTATAGTGTAAAGATAACTTTTATATGCCCTGGGAAACCAAAAAATTCATGTGACTCGATTTATTGTGATACTTGCTTTATTGCAGTGGCCTGGAACCCAACCCGCAATATCTCCAACTAGGTACTCCTGTATTGTTCTAGATAATTTCTCTAAAGACTTGTAAAGACAAAGGAGCTATTGATAACCATTGTCATATCGAAAAGACTGTCTCTTCAGATTGCAATACTGTAGTTACTGAGAAAGTAAATCACACAAAGAGAGACAGGTCAGCATAGCAGGAAAGGGTACCAGATCCAGACACATACAGCCCTGGGTTTGAATCCTGGCTTGGTCATGGTGTGGCTTTGCATGAATTCTTAAACTCTGTAAGCCTTCCCTTCCTCATTTATAAAATAGGTTTTATTTCACAGGATTTTTTTTTAGAAAAAAGAGGAAAATCTTTGCCAACTTGGTCTAGCAGCCAGATCGCTGCTCTGGTTGAGGCACTGACTGGTGCATCTCTCCTGCCACATCTGGCACAGAGAAGCGAGGCCCAGCCACCAGTGGTCAGAACAGAGCAGGTAGTGGGATGGGCCACGACCCTGGATCAGTCAGGGGAGGAGTGGTGCCTGCCGAATGGCATGCCAGGGTCGGCTGATATGCAGCCCCTAGGGATTTCCAGGTGGTAGTGCAAACTCTGCGGGCAAAGGAGGGTGGGCAGGAGGGTGCCCAGCCCATAGTCAAGGAGTACTGGGATGTACAGCTGGTAGGAGAGTAGGAAGAGGCGGAAGAAGAGGAGGAGAGAGTTGGACAAGGAGGAGGAGAGATGAGGGAGAGGATGAGAATTATGTGGACCAAGAGGAAGAGGAGGACGATCCTCCTGAGGGCAGTGCACTAGATTCTGCTGCTGATTTTAAATTGGGATATTTTTTCCGCCAAATTATGATCCCAAAGTCCGTATGGTTCTAAAGAAGAGAGTGAATATCAATATGAAAACGCTGATGAAGAGGAAGAGGATGGAAATGAAAAACCAGAAGAAGGACTTAAAATGGATATGGTCTCAGCAGAGGGCAGCTCTGGAGAATACAGTTGGAAGGCATAAAAAGAAATGGACAGCAAAAGAAAAGATGAATTTGTTCTTCATGGATATTCTAGTTTTCATTAGCCCAAAATACCAATTTTGTTTCAAAGTTCAACACCCCAAAATGATATTAACTCACATATGACTTTGCTCTTACCTTTTAGAGATAAATTTAACAGTTATTGTTCACATGGAAAATAAAAGCTTGTTTGAAATGAAAAAAATAAATAAATAAAGAGGAAAGTATACAGTAGCCACTCAATAAACGGTAATTACTTATTCAGTGAAAGCAGTGACTTTTTTCAATGACAGCACACAGAATCACAACCAAATACAGTTTTTGTCATGAAGGGGAGAAATGAGACTCAGAATCACAGGGGCCAGCAGGCAGGAGGCCTGGGCTCTGTTTAACCCCGGGTCACTGTGTGACCTGACACAAAGCACTTCTCTTTGGACTCACTTTTCTCAAAATTATACCATATACGCTCCTTTGCAACTTGCTGAGGATGGCTAAGGTTACTTCCAGCTTTAAAATCTATGATCCTTGGAAAGAATCCTTCTAAAGGATAAACATTTATTAAAGTTCTGGTTCAGTTGCAGCCTTCAGACACTTTTATGTGATGAGAAAATTTTCACTACAGGAAAACTAGGAGATGTTTGTCAAAGCAAGTTCCCCCTCCCCCATCCTTGTGTTATTTTTTATGATAATTGGCTTTTAGGCTCCCTGCTGACAAAAGCCATCTGCTGAAAAGACTGGGACATGCTTGCTATGGAGGCTCGACTAGAGATACTGTGAAATTAGGATGAAACAGTTTTTGGGGGAAGTTCACTCATAGAGGGCTAACAGAGAATGGAATAGTCATCTAAGATCCAATAAAGCAAGTCTCCATCAGGCTTACATAGGAGTCTGAGCCTTGATTTACATCATGAGATCAACAGTTTCAAGAGAGCTTGGGCTTTCTGGTTTGGGTGACCTCTTCCTGTGGCTTTATCCCAAAATGACGCATAAGAAATCATGTACTTCCTTTCCCTTGTGGAAGTTAATCCTACCTGTGCAGCCCTTGTCCTTTCTTGAGTTTGACACTTTAAAGAAAAGCATTGAAAGACCTGAGGAAAGCTATCTGTATTCTTTACCACTGGATTTTATAGTCAGGAGTTACCAGTTGTTGGCACTTAAAAAATGACAGCATTATATGATCACATAATACGTAGAGAGGTACTACCCATAGAAACTCTAAAAAAAAAATTAACTTTAAAACCTATAGAAGTTACTAGTTCAATTATTCTCTTTAAGAACACCAGCAGGGGATGGAACAACCAAAGATGCTGTGATAAGAAGGGGATCTCGTTTCTAGCCAACCTGCTTGTATACATTACTTCTTGCATCCACTGTGTCTTCCTCAGAGCTTTACTAGTTAATTATTGACCCACAGATAAACCTACCCTGGCTATGTTCTCTTAAGAGGAGTCTTGTGCATAGAATAAGCCAAAGTTTCTCACAATAGATCTGTCACTCCTGCTCTGCCACTGTTAAAACCTCCTAAGATGGTCACTCTGAGCGTTAGCTGCCATTCTTTTGTCTTTACCCTGGTCAACTTCCTCCTCCTTAAAAGACTCCCCAGGAGGTTGAGCAAATAATGTTACAGACTCTGATACATTGTCAACAAACTCCCTAACTGCACTGAAGGTTATCAAGGACGGAGGTTGCCTGGAAAAGGGAATCAACTTGGACTAGAGACAGAAGGGATCAATAGAGGATTGAGAGTCTTGTGTAGGGAAACCCAGAACGTGAGAAATGAGTTTGGATGAAAAACACCTAAAGTGGATAATACCTATGTGGATAAATGAGAGCCACTCCCATCTCTTTAAAGAGATCTGTACTAATCCATACATGTATTTACATGTGTATATAAAACTAATATACATTTATAATACAGCCACTGGAATCCCACTAGAATGTTTTAAAATATACTGGAAGATTCACTTAGTCTGATAATTTAGCTTCTTAACATCGTATTACTTACATACCATTATAATTCTTTCTGAGTGAGCGTAACATCTATTAGCGCGAATGTGCTTGCAGGCAGGTTACCCAGAGGGGCTATGGAATGGCTGTAGTACTGGCTAAAAAGCAGATGATGAAAAAAATTAAGAAAAAAGATGATAGGGGGCCCTGGGGACACAGATACTGCTGTGGATTTCTAGGAAGAGACTAGCTCATAGGGGAGTCCCCTTTTCAGCATCCTTTATTATATTTCACTCTAAATGATAACTGAATTAAAGATAACAACCTGGCTAAGACAGGGACAGATCTATGTCTAAAATTCCCTTGTATTTATATATAATATTGGTCTACATAAGGAGCCTTGTTTTTAAGTATTCTCACTTCTATTGTTCTTTTTCTCATAATATTTCACTTAAAGTTTTTTTTAAAGCAATGAAGAAATGGTGTTCACATGTCTGATTGGATTCATCATATTGTAGTATCTGCTGACATTAACATCCCTTTTTTTGACTACCCCCTTTTTGTTTCCTTTGGCTCTTTGTTTCTTTTTTTTTCTTTTTTTTTTTTTTTTGTGGTACGGGGGCCTCTCACTGTTGTGGCCTCTCCCGTTGCGGAGCACAGGCTCCGGACGCGCAGGCTCAGCAGCCATGGCTCACGGGCCCAGCCGCTCCGCGGCATGTGGGATCTTCCCAGACCGAGGCACGAACCCGTGTCCCCTGCATCGGCAGGTGGACTCTCAACCACTGCGCCACCAGGGAAACCCCGGCTCTTTGTTTCTTAGTTAAAAGTATTAACTGTCTCATAATATTTTCATTTTCAGTCCTTCAATATTCATTCTCATCTTTTTGTATTGGCCTCAGAACTTTCCCCCGAATATCCAAGACATCTGGTGTCTGACACACATGTTCTCAGCTACACCTGGATTGAAAGAGACTTTACCTGTGACACTGAGCAATTATATCTCTTCATTTCCATACGCTTCCTGGGTATCACCTTAGTCCTATAGTGAACACATGTTCTATTTTCAGGAATATTTTAGGACTCTCTTTCACAGTGAATGGGGGATTTCAGTTTTGAAAGCTTTAACCCTTCCCAGCTTGATAATGAATTTGAGGGCTTGGTGTACATTTTTATTGAAACTTCATGGCAGTGGTTCTCAGCCTGGGCTGCCCACTGGAATCACCTGGGAGCTTTCAAAAGCACCACATGCTGGGCCCACCCCAAGCCACTGGTCCCAGGAGTTTTGAAAGTTTCCTGGGTGATGCAAAGGTACAGGTTAAGGACTGCACTGGGCAGTAAGATGCACAGCTGTGCATTACAGCTCTGGCCGGTTGCAAGTCTGGCTTTGGTTGGCCATCTTGGCCCAATTCCAAAGCAAAAAGAACGGTGTTATTCTTGCCTACCTTTGCAGTCCTGTCACATTTAAATCCTTTTAAGAACACTCCAGGGGTTTCCCTCATGGCTCAGTGGTTGGGAGTCCGCCTGCCGATGCAGGGGACACGGGTTCGTGCCCCGGTCCGGGAAGATCCCACATGCCGTGGAGCAGCTGGGCCCGTGAGCCATGGCCGCTGAGCCTGCGTGTCCGGAGCCTGTGCTCCACAACGGGAGAGGCCACAACAGTGAGAGGCCCGTGTACCGCAAAAAAAAAAAAAAAAAAAAAAAAAAGAACACTCCACCTATGCCCCTGACAACCATTCTATTTCTACATAATACGAATACGATCAGAGTCTTCATCTTTGGCTCTCTTAATGACATTATTGAAAGTCAAGCCTGTAGTTTTCATTTCTTAATAGATATGTTTCCTTCACAATGTAGCTTATATTAATTAACCTTGCTGGTGCTCTTGCAAGGTCCGAGTCGGAATTCATTCATCTCTGGCACTGGAATCGCTGAAAAATGTTTTAATGTTACTCCCACTGACGTGAGCATCAAGGGTCCATAGCATGTCTCTTCAGAAGGCTTGCTTAGCTACTGAATGTTCCCACAATCTATCCTCCTCCAGATGGCTCTCCTGTCTATTCTTTTTTTTTTTGAATTTTTGAATTTTATTTTATTTATTATTTTATACAGCAGGTTCTTATTAGTCATCAATTTTATACACATCAGTGTATACATGTCAATCTCTATCTCCCAATTCATCACACACCCCCACACCCCCACCGCTTTCCCGTTGGTGTCGATACATTTGTTCTCTACATCCATGTCTCAATTTCTGCTCTGCAAACCAGTTCATCTGTACCATTTTTCTAGGTTCCACATATATGCGTTAATATATGATATTTGTTTTTCTCTTTCTGACTTACTTCGCTCTGTACGACAGTCTCTAGATTCATCCATGTCCCTACAAATAACTCAATTTCATTCCTTTTTACAGCTGAGTAATATTCCATTGTATATATGTATCACATCTTCTTTATCCATTCGTCTGTCGATGGGCATTTAGGTTGCTTCCATGACCTGGCTATTCTAAATACTGTTGCAATGAATATTGGGGCACATGTGTCTTTTTTTTTTTTTTTTTTTTTTTTTTGCGGTACGCAGGCTTCTCACTGTTGTGGCCTCTCCCATTGTGGAGCACAGGCTCCGGACGCACAGCCTCAGTGGCCATGGCTCACAGGCCTAGCCGCTCCGCAGCATGTGGGATCTTCCCGGACCGGGGCACGAACCCATGTCCCCTGCATTGGCAGGCAGACTCTCAACCACTGTGCCACCAGGGAAGCCCCACATGTGTCTTTTTGAAGTATGGTTTTCTCTGGGTATATGCCCAGCAGTGGGATTCCTGGGTCATATAGTAATTCTATTTTTAGTTTTTTAAGGAACCTCCATACTGTTCTCCATAGTGGCTGTATCAATTTACATTCCCACCAACAGTGCAAGAGGGTTCCCTTTGCTCCACACCCTCTCCAGCATTTGCTGTTTGCAGATTTTCGGATGATGCCCATTCTAACTGGTGTGAGGTGATACCTCATTGTAGTTTTGATTTGTATTTCTCTAATAATTAGTGATGTTGAGCAGCTTTTCATGTGCTTCTTGGCCATCTGTATGTCTTCTTTGGAGAAATGTCTATTTAGGTCTTCTGCCCATTTTTGGATTGGGTAGTTTTTTAATAAAAAACTTTTCATCTGTAATTTCTTTCATCAGTGTCTTATAGTTTTCTGCAGTACAGGTCTTTTACCTCCCTAGGTAGGTTTATTCCTAGGTATTTTATTCTTCTTGTTGCAATGGTAAATGGGAGCGTTTCCTTAATTTCTCTTTCAGGTTTTTCATCGTTAGGGTATAGGAATGCAAGAGATTTCTGTGCATTAATTTTGTATCCTGCAACTTTACCAAATTCATTGATTAGCTCTAGTAGTTTTCTGGTGGCATCTTTAGGATTCTCTATGCATACTATCCTGTCATCTGCAAACAGTGACAGTTTTACTTCTTCTGTTCCAATTTGTATTCCTTTTATTTCTTTTTCTTCTCTGATTGCTGTGGCTAGGACTTCCAAAACTATGTTGAATAACAGTGGTGAGAGTGGACATCCTTGTCTTGTTCCTGATCTTAGAAGAAATGCTTTCAGTTTTTCACCATTGAGAATGATGTTTGCTGTGGGTTTGTCGCATATGGCCTTTATTATGTTGCGGTAGGTTCCCTCTATGCCCACTTTCTGGAGAGTTTTTATCATATACGGGTGTTGAATTTTGTCAAAAGCTTTTTCTGCATCTATTGAGATGATTGTATGGTTTTTATTCTTCAGTTTGTTAATATGGTGGATCACATTGATTGATTTGCGTATACTGAAGAATCCTTGCATCCCTGGGATAAATCCCACTTGATCATGGTGTATAATCCTTTTAATGTGTTGTTGGATTCTGTTTGCTAGCATTTTGTTGAGGATTTTTGCATCTATGTTCATCAGTGATATTGGTCTGTAATTTTCTTTTTTCATAGAATCTTCATCTGGTTTTGGTATCAGGGTGATGATGGCCTCATAGAATGAATTTGGGAGTGTTCCTCCCTCTGCTATATTTTGGAAGAGTTTGAGAAGGATGGGTGTTAGCTCCTCTCTAAATGTTTGATAGAATTCACCTGTGAAGCCATCTGGTCCTGCACTTCTGTTTGTTGGAAGATTTTTAATCACAGTTTCAATTTCATTACTTGTGATTGGTCTGTTCATATTTTCTATTTCTTCCTGGTTCAGTCTTGGAGGGTTATATCTTTCTAAGAATTTGTCCATTTCTTCCAGGTTGTCCATTTTATTGGCATAGAGTTGCTTATAGTAGTCTCTTAGGATGCTTTGTATTTCTGTAGTGTCTGTTGTAACTTCTCCTTTTTCATTTCTAATTTTATTGATTTGAGTCCTCTCCCTCATTTTCTTGATGAGTTTGGTTAACGGTTTATCAATTATTTTTATCTTCTTAAAGAACCAGCTTTTAGTTTTACTGATCTTTGCTATTATTTTCTTTGTTTCTATTTCATTTATTTCTGCTCTGATTTTGATGATTTTTTTCCTTCTGCTAACTTTGGGTTTTGTTTGTTCTTCTTTCTCTAGTTCCTTTAGGTGTAAGGTTAGATTGTTTATTTGAGATTTTTCTTGTTTCCTGAAGTAGGCTTGTATTGCTATAAACTGCCCTCTTAGAACTGCTTTTGCTGCATCCCATGCATTTTGGATCGTCGTATTTTCATTGTCATTTGTCTCTAGGTATTTTTTGATTTCCTCTTTGATTTCTTCAGTGATCTCTTGGTTATTTACTAACGTATTGTTTAGCCTCCATGTGTTTGTGTTTTTTACGTTTTTTTTTCCCTGTAATTGATTTCTAATCTCATAGCATTGTGGTCAGAAAAGATGCTTGATATGATTTCAATTTTCTTAAATTTACTGAGGCTTGATTTGTGACCCAAGATGTGATCTATCCTGGAGAATGTTCCGTGCGCACTTGAGAAGAAAGTGTAATCCGCTGTTTTTGGATGGAATGTTCTATAAATATCTATTTAATCTATCTGCTCTATTGTGTCATTTAAAGCTTGTGCTTCCTTATTAATTTTCTCTTTGGGTGATCTGTCCATTGGTGTAAGTGAGATGTTAAAGTCCCCCACTATTACTGTGTTACTGTCGATTTCCTCTTTTAAAGCTGTTAGCAGTTGCCTTATGTATTGAGGTGCTCCTATGTTGGGTGCATATATATTTATAATTGCCACATCTTCTTCTTGGATTGATCCCTTGATTATTATGTAGTGTCCTTCCTTGTCTCTTGTAACAATCTTTATTTTAAAGTCTATTTTATCTGATATGAGTATTGCTACTCCAGCTTTCTTTTGATTTCCATTTGCATGGAATATCTTTTTCCAACCCCTCACTTTCAGTCTGTATGTGTCCCTACGTCTGAAGTGGGTCTCTTGTAGACAGCATACAGATGGGTCTTGTTTTTGTATCCATTCAGCGAGCCTGTGTCTTTTGGTTGGAGCATTTAATCCATTCACGTTTATGGTAATTATCAATATGTATGTTCCTATGACCATTTTCTTAATTGTCTGGGTTTGTTTTTGTAGGTCCTTTTCTTCTCTTGTGTTTCCTACTTAGAGAAGTTCCTTTAGCATTTGTTGTAGAGCTGGTTTGATGGTGCTGAATTCTCTTAACTTTTGCTTGTCTGTAAAGCTTTTGATTTCTCCATCAAATGTGAATGAGATCCTTGCCGGGTAGAGTGATCTTGGATGTAGGTTCTTCCCTTTCATCACCTTAAATATGTCATGCCACTCCCTTCTGGCTTGTAGAGGTTGTGCTGAGAAATCAACTGTTAACCTTATGGGAGTTCCCTTGTATGTTGTCATTTTTCCCTTGCTGCTTTCAATAATTTTTCTTTGTCTTTAATTTTTGCCAATTTGATTACTATGTGTCTCAGTGTGTTTCTCCTTGTGTTTATCCTGTATGGGACTCTCTGTGCTTCCTGGACTTGGGTGGCTATTTCCTTTCCCATGTGAGGGAAGTTTTCGACTATAATCTCTTCAAATATTTTCTTGGTCCTTTCTCTCTCTCTTCTCCTTCTGGGACCCCATAATGCGAATGTTGTTGCGTTTAATGCTGTCCCAGATGTCTCTTAAGCTGTCTTCATTTCTTTTCATTCTTTTTTCTTTATTCTGTTCCGCAGCAGTGAATTCCACCATTCTGTCTTCCAGGTCACTTATCTGTTCTTCTGCCTCAGTTATTCTGCTATTGATTCCTTCTAGTGTAGTTTTCATTTCAGTTATTGTATTGTTCATCTCTGTTTGTTTATTCTTTAATTCTTCTAGGTCTTTGTTAAACATTTCTTGCATCTTCTCAATCTTTGCCTGCATTCTTTTTCCGAGGTCCTGGATCATCTTCACTATCATTATTCTGAATTCTTTTTCTGGAAGGCTGCCTATCTCGACCTCATTTAGTTGTTTTTCTGGGGTTGTACCTTGTTCCTTCATCTGGTACATACCCCTCTGCCTTTTCATATTGTCTATCTTTCTGTGAATGTGGTTTTTATTCCACAGGCTGTAGGATTGTAGTTCTTCTTGCTTCTGCTCTCTGACCTCTGGTGGATGAGGCTATCTAAGAGGCTTGAGACTCCTGTCTTTTCTTTTTTAATACATTTTTAAATTTATTTATTTAATTTATTTGGCTGCATAGGGTCTTCGTTGCTGCAGGCAGGCTTTCTCTTGTTGTGGTGAGCAGGGGCTACTCTTTGTTGCAGTGAGCAGGCTTCTCATTGCAGTGGCTTCTCTTGTTGCAGAGCACAGGCTCTAGGTGCGCAGGCTCAGCAGTTGTGGCTCACGGGCTTAGTAGCTCCGAGGTGTGTGGGATCTTCCTGGAACACGGATTGAACCCATGTCCCCTGCATTGGCAGGTGGATTCTTAACCACTGCGCCACCAGGGAAGTCCCTGTCTTTTCTTTTTGACCCACCTTTTATTTTCTGACCCCCAGTGATTCACCTACAGCAAGAAAAAAAATCTCTCCTTGTCCCTTCCATATTAAAGATTCATCATTGTTTTAGTACTTTTAAGTAAGATAAGGTACTCGAAAATGCCTTGCATCCTGATAGCTAGCCTTGTGCAAATGTAAATTGTCATTATGTTGCTATCAGTTTTTCCATTATGTGGTCCATTTTTACCTTCCCCTTCCCCCCAGTTCCTCTTATTATTGGCAGCCTGATAATATCATTCATAAGGCTTAACAAACTTCTTTCCTTGCCAAATACTTTCTGCAGTACTTATTTTTCCTTCTTCAAAAGAAAATGCCACTTTGGCTTTTATCTATGAGTTCTCAGCAAGTCCCACACACAGAGAAGGAAATTACCTTTATTGAAACACTAAGTGACTTGGTCTAGGTGCAAACTTGATTTCACTAATGAATCTTTTTATTCCCTATTGTTTTCTCTACAACACAGGGGACTGGGCACCACTGAGGTGCCTTTGATATAATTTCTGGTCTTAATTTCCATCACTTCTGTTTCTTTCTTTTCTTTCCTATTCATTTTCCCTTAAGCCTCTTTTCTGTGTTATTTCTTCTTTTTATCTTCTTTCCTCTGTCTATGCTTTAGGATTACCGGTGCTGCTGGCAAACAGTGGCTTAAAAAGAAACCCAAACCAATGAGAACTAAACAAAACAAACAGCAAATCTGCCATCTTCTTCATAGGTTTACAAAGAAGTTATTAAAAAGTCAAGAACTCAAGACTTTGGCCACAACAAGTTAAAATCAAGCTACAAATAATGCTCACACTACAGAAAAACAATGATAGATCAGTCAAGATGAATCAACAAAGAAAATTAAGGGTATAACAATATTTATCATTGTATTTATTACCTCATGGTTGACCTCAGGATGTGTATATAAATGTATCTATTTTAGCTTTGACATTTAGGCCTATTTTCTTATTGGATAAGTCAGGGTTCAGTTTTATATTCACATGCCTAGTACATAGGCAATGTTTAATAAAAACTGCTGGAAGAATGAAGGCATTTTATTCAGTGGGGCTTATCATGTCTCAAATTTGGTAAAACCCAAGATATGTTTCATTGGATTCATTAATCATTAACGATCAGGCAATTCCTGAATCCGTAGAGAAGGATGGTGTGCAGAGGGGTGAGGAGTTTATGGGAGAAAAAACTGGCTTAGATAAATGCCGTAATCTGTACTGTGACACTAAGATGCATATTGGTGGAAAAAATAACTCGTGATCAGTCATATTCTGTTGCTATTTTAACTATAAGCTACTGTTAATTACAAAATTACTTGCCGTGACATCATACGATTCTCCATTTCTAAATACTCTGCTGTGGCTTTGTATTATTCCTTGAACAATTAACTCCTCTAGGATGTCTGATGACTTTTGTTGCTCTCGATTCTCTAAGTGTTGGGGTTTATGGATTAATCCACTGATCACTAGGTCTTCCAAAGGAAAAGAAAAAAGAAGAAAAGAAAAAAGAAATTTAAGCACGAAGATTTTATCAATCAAATGCTAAATACATGCCTTATAAATCATGCTAATTAACTCTTAGTCTCAACACTTGTACTTAAGAATCTGTTTCTACTACAAATCTTTATAATCCTTTGAACTTCAAATCCTTAATGTTCTTACAGAGGATACACATCAACATAATATACTGTTTACTTAGCAGGTCGAATATTAACATAACAAAAAGTCTTTCTTGTGCTGCTATGTACTACTTTTTTGTTTTAACAACACTTACACACTTGGGTACGATTACACAGGTTCTGTGCAGTAATTATGATGCTAAACCATAGCCACGAATGAGATAGTCTTTCAGTGACTCTGAGTTGCAGTTTGGTTTCTATGCTTTGTATACAAAGGATAAACAGCGTGATGTTGCCAAGAGACTTCTAGTTCTGCAACCCTGAGTTTACAATTACGCCATCTGCTAAATCTACATAAGTAAAAGCATGCCTTTTTGAAAAGAGTCTTTGAACCAAATCAGAATTGGAGTCGAGTGGTAGCTAAATTTTTATTCTAAAAATGGCACTGAAATAGTTTATAGGGGAGCACTAATGAGAGAGACCGTTCCCATTACAAATCACCCAATTATATAAATAAGCAAGCAAGCATCTGTTTTTACAACCTCATAAAATAAAGGTGCAATGAGGGGTCCTCAGAAATGAGCTCTCTTCTATTTTAAGAAGTTCATTTCATCCAGTGGATGGAATCTTTTTATGAAAATTTCTAAACCCACTGGTTAACAAAGATAGTTTTCATGAATTTGTAATGGGAAGACAGGAAAAACACACACGCGCACACACACACACAAACCAGATGTCTCTCACTTCAGAATATTAACCTTCCTGGTATCAGAGACTTCTCTAATTGCCCAGTGCAATTAACTCCAACGAATTTCCTATAGTCTTATCACCTTTCCAGTGCTACGTCTTCCACTCATACACGTGTTTGAACTAGAGTCAGTTCTCATTTGAAAGTGTTCTGTACAGATTCTGGTACAGAGTAGTAAAGCATGGGTTTCAAGGAGGTAAACTAGAAACTAAAAGAACAGAAAAAAATCAATAAAGAAGAGGTGAATCCTCTTCAAGGAATTAGAATGATTTTTTGGTTAGAAGGTGGGCTTATCTGCAAGGGTCAAAATAATAATAATAATGACCCTTTATTGAGCACTCATGTGCCCGGCACTATATTAAGTACTTTATGTTCTTTGTAAGATCTAATTCAAACATAGATTCTGTGACAGAGGTGTTCGTATCTCTATTTTATACATAAACTATATGAGAGAGGCTAATTAACTTGCTCAAGGTGACACAAGCAGTAAGTGAATTAACTAGGATTTGAATCCAAGTCTATTTGACATTAGCATCCACGCTCTTCACCACCTCACTGTACTCCTTCCCAAATAGGTTATGTATCAGTAAATGGCTCCCACTGGTCATGGTCCACTTCTCTCTCAGGATGTTCTTAAAAAGAATGTCATCATTGACATCTGTCACTACCATAATAGAAATATTTTAACCATTTCTATCCATTCTTTTCTGAGTCTACCAAAGTACTTGGCTTGACATTTACAGTAGCTCACTTATACAGAAATCCCTGGACTACATCAGTCATTTCAACTAATATTCATGATTTCTTGGGACACTGAAGACTATTGGGGGAATGTTTAAAAATAACATTGGGCGGGCTTCCCTGGTGGTGCAGTGGTTGGGAGTCCGCCTGCTGATGCAGGGGATGCAGGTTCGTGCCCCGGTCCAGGAGGATCCCACGTGCCGCGGAGCGGCTGGGCCCGTGAGCCATGGCCGCTGGGCCTGCGCGTCCGGAGCCTGTGCTCCGCAACGGGAGAGGCCACAGCAGTGAGAGGCCCATGTACCGCAAAAAAATAAAAATAAAAATAACATCGTGCTTCTTTCTGATTATAAAAGAAATACGTGGTTATCAGAGTAAATTTGGAATATATAAAAAAGAGTAAAGAGGAAAATTAAAATGTCCATACTCTTACCTTTCAGAGGTTGCCAGTTAACATATGAAATTTAATTTTTATAAATTTGACATCATACTGAACATCCAGTTTTATTTCTTATGTAGTTAATATTTACAGTAGCATCAGTTCATGCCATTAGAAATTTCATAAGCATAAGTGTAAAAAGTGAAATTATGCAAGAAAACATGGGTGGCTTTGTCTTTAATCTTGGTGTAGAGAAAGGCTTTCTAGCTATGTCTCAAAATCTAGATTCAATGAAAGAAAGATTGATAACTTTTACTACATTAAAAAAACCCTTCAGAATGGCAAAAAAAAACCCCAAAACCCACAGTAAAAGTCAAAAATAGGTATCACGTACCTCCTGATTTGATGTACTAAGCAGGATACAGTATCATTTTTGGTATTCTTGCTAAAAATGTATATTCTGAACCTAATCATGAGGAAATATCAGACAAACCCAAACTGAGGAATGTTCTACAAAGTAAGTGGCTTATATCTCCAAATATATCAAGGTTTTAGAAGACAAAAAAAGCCAAGGAATTGTTCCGGATTAAAAGAAACTGAAGTCACATGACAACTACATTAAACGTGTGATTCTGCATTAGATCTTGAACCAGAAATTTATTTCTAAAGGACATTTGTGAGACAACTGACAAAATTTGAATAGGTGAGATAACAGTACTGCATCAGTGGTAATTGTCTGATCTGGATCCTTGTACTGCGATTTTGCAAAGAATGTTCTTGTTTTTAGGTAATGCACACTGATATATTTAAGAGTAAAGTATCACGATGTCTGTGACTTACTCTCAGAAAAAATATAGATGTATATGGGAGAAGGGGGGAGAGGGAAGAGGGAGGGAGGGAAGAGAGGGGACAGTGATAACACAAATGTGGTACGACATTAACTTTGGGGGAATCTGGGTGAAAGAATACAGGCATTCTTTGTTTTGGACAACGTTTCTTATCTGAAACTTCTCAAACTCAGAAGTTTTGTTTGTTTGTTTGTTTTGTTTTCTTTGTTTTTGTTTTTGGCCGTGCCATGCAGCTTGTGGGATCTTAGTTCCCCGACCAAGGATTGAACCCGGCCCCTCGGCAGTGAGCGTTCAGAGTCCTAACCACTGGAACACCAGGGAATTCCACAGAAGTGTTAGTTTGTTTTGTTTTCTTACTAAAAGGAAATACTTGGGAAATGTTAGTGTGAAAGTTGAAATTAAAAAAAAAATTTTATTGAAGTATAGCTGATTTACAATGTTGTGTGAACCTTGAAATTTTTTTTTTTTTTTTTTTTGCGGTACAAGGGCCTCCCACTGTTGTGTCCTCTCCCGATGCGGGGCACAGGCTCCGGACACACAGGCTCAGTGGCCATGGCTCACGGGCCCAGCCGCTCCACGGCATGTGGGATCCCCCGGACCGGGGCACGAACCCATGTCCCCTGCACCGGCAGGCAGACTCCCAACCACTGCACCACCAGGGAAGCCCAACCTTGAAATTTTTAACAAATATACTCTGTGGCTGTGAAGAGCAGGGATGGAGAGAGGAGACAGAGAGGAAACTGGGTAGAGAACAAATAGAAAGCTCAGGGTACTGGTTCTTATTCATCCTGTGGGAAGAGCTTTCCTGAAAACGAATTTACACTACATTTTGAAAACACCTGCTTTGGTGGTTCAGTCCCTCCCGCGCTGGTCTCTCTTAGCACCATCCTGCTTACCTGGGGCCCTCCCTCCCCATACTGCTTTCAGCGGTGTACAGATGGCAGGACTGCCTGTCCGAGGGCACCCCTGTCCTCCTAACAATCTCTAGTCTGTTAACACATGGATATTGAGCATTCGTGTTGCAGTCTCGGAGGGATTCTCATCAACAGAATCATCAGAGAGAAAAAATACATGTGCTGGCCCAACCCAGAGGTAGAGGAAGGGGCCATCCCTGCCCTGCATCCGCCATCTCCTCCTTTATCCTCAGAGGTCATGCTACACCCTATCAGAAGCACAAGACGAGGGCAAATGTGAAATTTGTGATGGACCTAGAGAATATTATGCTTAGTGAAATAAGTCAGACAGAGAAAGAAATATACTGTATGATATCACTTATATGTGGAATCTAAAAAGTAACACAAACAAATGCATTATGCAAAACAGAAACAGACTCACAGGTATAGAAAACCCACTAGTGGTTACCGAAGGGGAGAGTAAAGAGGGGAAGGGCAAGATAGGGGTAGGTGACGAAGAGATACAAACTACTATGTATAAAATAGATAAACAACAAGGACATATTTTATAGCCCAGGGAATTACAGCCATTACCCTGTAATTACTTTTAATGGAGTATAATCTGTAAAAATACTGAATCTCTATGCTGTACTCCTAAAAACTAACATAATATTGTAAATCAACTATACTTCAACTTAAAAAATAAATAAAAAGCGTATTAAAAAAGGAAATTTGTCATAACCCGAGTTGCCACAAAAGTCCAGGAAAAAGAATCTTACTTACTATCCAATCTATTTTCCAACTCTAACTGGTCCCTAGGGAAGAAACTACAGCAATGAGGAAGGAAATGAAAGCCTCCCCCTACCCCAAATAAGTCTTCCTTGAAGTCTGTTAAGTTCAATTTGTTTCAAAGGCTGATGAAACAGAAACAAGAGCTCTTAACAACAGAAGGGTAACTCAAGTAAAGTGAAAACATACCACAGGAAAAACCACAAATAGTTTCTAAAGAACACACCAGGTCAACATCACATCTTTCATGTTTTTGAAAGATATTTTTATTGTACATTTGCTTATAACTTTGAATGGGGAGAGACAAGAGAAAAAGTTTGATGTAGATTTTTACTTATTTTTCAAATGTAGAACTTTGCCTTGGAAAGATGTTAACATAGTGGAGGTTTTGAGGAATTTAACTAAAGCCTGTGCAACTAGTATTCCCAAGGCCTTATCCCAACCACCAATAAAGGCTCTTAGTTTAAAAAAAGATAGTTTTAATTATGTCATCAACAAGAAGATTAATGGTTAGTATTACTTACTCACCTAATGAAGGCCTAAGGCTATGTCTTGGAGATGGGACGTTGACATGTGAAGCACTGCCTGGCTCACAAAGCTGTGATAAGTCACCAAACACACATTATAAAATATATTCAGAGAAACAGTATTTTATATAGATCAACATGAACAGGGGCTGTTACCTGAATTTATTCTTCCGTTTCTTTCACTAGGAAATGGGGAACTTTCTGGAATGGTTCCAGGTAAGCTTCCCAACTGGGCCTGCTTCTCCAGCTTCCAGGGCTGCCCACATTATCCTTGGGCAGCGTAGCTTCAATCTGGGGTCTGAAATTCTCCCCGGAATGAGCCGCACCGACGTCAGCCTGTGAAAAGGGAACGGCTTTGTAAGAGTCAAGATTTCTTAAAAAATGGTTTCTTGGAAAATGAAAATGCCACACGGTCTGCTTTGTGAATAGCTGAGTAGTACCCAGCACCCTGTCAATGTGACCTTATGTGGCAAAAGGGACTTTCTTTGCAGGTGTGATTAAATTAAGGACCTTGTGATAGCAGGAGTATCCCAGGTTATCCAGGTGGGCTCTGAATGTAACCACAGGTGTCCTTAGAAGAGGGAGGCAGAGGAAGATTTGATCACAGAGAAGGAGATGGTGATGCGACGTCAGAAGCACAGACACAGTTGGAGATGCTGCAGTACCAGCAATGAAGATGCAGGAAGGGCCACCAGCCGAGGAAGCTGGAAAAATCGAGGAAAAAGATTCTCTCTTCAGAGCCTTTGAAAGGAACCAGCCCTGCAAACATCTTGACTTTAGCCCAGTGGAACCAATTTTGGACTTCTGACCTCCAGAACTGTGAGGGAACAAAATTGTGTTGTTTGAAGCCACTAAACTTACATTAATTTGTTACAGCAGCAGTAGGAATCTAACACAGTGACTAATAGGAATCTACCAGGTACAAGCTATTATGCTGAGTATTCTGGAGGATACCAAGATGAACAAGTTTAATCATCAATGTGAAAAGCAAAGATACTGCTATGTATAAAGCCTTTTTATTTTTTTTTTAACATCTTTATTGGAGTATAACTGCTTTACAATGGTGTGTTAGTTTCTGCTTTATAACAAAGTGGATCAGCTATACATGTACATATATCCCCATATCCTCTCCCTCTTGCGTCTCCCTCCCTCCCACCCTCCCTATCCCACCCCTTTAGGTGGTCACAAAGCACAGAGCTGATCTCCCTGTGCTATGCAGTTGCTTCCCACTAGCTATCTATTTTACATCTGGTAGTGCATATATGTCCATGCCACTCTCTCACTTCGTCCCAGCTTACCCTTCCCCCTCCCCGTGTCCTCAAGTCCATTCTCTACATCTGTGTCTTTATTCCTGTCCTGCCCTTAGGTTCTTCAGAACCATTTTTTCCCCCTAGATTCCATATATATGTGTCAGCATACGGTATTTGTTTTGCTCTTTCTGACTTACTTCACTCTGTATGACAGACTCTGGGTCCATCCACCTCACTACAAATAACTCAATTTCGTAAAAGCCTTTTTAAAAATGAAACTACCATTATTGTTTTTGTTCCAATCAAACACTAATCTAGGCTTTGCTGTTATGGTATTTGGTAGATGTGGTTAACATCTACAATTAGTTGACTATAAGTAAAGGAGATGATCCTCAAATAACCTGGGTGGGCCTCATCCAATCAGTTGAAGGCCTTAAGAGTAGAACCGAGGTTTCTCTGAGGGAGAAAGAATTCTGTAGATGCAGCTTCAGCTCCAGCCTAGCTTTCTGGACCACCTATTCTATTGTGTGGGTGTTGGACTTGCTTTGCCAGCCCTTATAATTGCATAAGCCAATTCCTTATAATACATCTATTTATCTATCTGTTCATCCATCCTACTGGTTCTGATTCTTTGGTAAAACCCTGACTGATATAGAAACACAGTAGAAAATAAGAAAGACCATTCCCTAGACAGAAGCATTATTGACATCTTAGTATATAACTTCCCAAATATGTTTGATTATATAACTATAATCTTTAAAAATAAATTGGAATTGGCCAGTAAGCATATGAAAAGATGTTCAATATCATTGGTCATTAGGGAGATGTAAATCAAAACCACAATGAGATATCACTTCACACACACTAAGATGACTATCATGAAAAAGACACATCATAAGAAGTGTTGTCAAGGATGTGGAAAAACTGGAACCCTTGTACATTGCCGTGGGAATGTAAAATGGTGCAGCCACTTTGGAAAATGATTTAAGAGTTCCTCAAAAATTTCCTCTTAACATAGAGTTACCAGATGACCCAGAAATTCCACCCCTAAGTATACACCCAAGCAAAATGAAAACGTCTGTTCATACACAATCTTGCACACAAATGTTCATAGTTATTATTCAAATATATAAAAAGTGGAAACAACCCAAATGTCCAGCAACTGATGACCAGATAAATTAAATGTGCCCTATCCATACCAAGGAATATTATTTGGCAATAAAAAGCAATGAAGCTTTTTATTGACTTACGTGTATCAGTAGATACACGCTACAATACAGGTGACACCTGACATTATACTAAGTGAAAGAAGCCAGTAACAAAGATCATTCCATATACATGACATGTTCAGAAGAGGCAGATTAATAGAAACAGAAGGCGGATTTAGTGGTTTCTCAGGAAATGCCTGTTGGCTGCCAATGGAGAGTGGTTCCTTTTAGGGGGACAAAAGTGTCCCGAAATTAGCTTGTGGTGATGGTTGTGAATTGTGCATTTTAATGGATGAATTGTATCAATATATGTGGATTACATTTCAATAAAGCTGTTTAAAAAACAAAAGAAATCAGATTATATATTAAGTGATATATTGCATTTCTGTAAACTTTTTTTTTCTATTAACTATTATATATCAGAGACATTTATCTATGTCAATACGTATAGGTCTATCTCATTCTATTTAATGGTGAGAGTAGTTGTTTATTTGACGATTGCATTGCAGTCCATTATGTAACTAAACCACCTACTGAAGGACATCTAGGTTTCTAACTTCTCGATATAATAAACAGAACTGGTATAATATCTGTGCATATACATCAGTGTGAACTCACCCAATCCTTCCATGAGAATAAATTCCTAGATGTAGACCTGCTGAGTTGGAGGACATACACACTTGATATTAATATGTGTTTCCAGAGGGCCTTCTATAAATCCTGCACTGACTTACAATCCCACCTTCTCCTTTTAAGGATGTCTATGTCTCCATACCACAGTTTCACTGCTTGTAAATAGGCTGAAACATGGCATAAAAGGGGCTTATAGGTGATTTAGTAAACCACCAACTCCAAAATGCTGGTCCATGTCAAATTTTTCATAATTCCACAGTAAAAGAAGGAAAATATAAGGAGTCTTTCAGAAAGCTAAATTAATTTGATTTAAAGAACTGTCATTTATTTTGAAAGGAAGTAAATTAATATGTTCAGAAAAACTTTTCTTTCCCACTCCTCATTCAATGGAAGTCAAGGCCTCTAGTAGATGTTATCAGCCAACTTCTTCTCCATCTAAGACACACTTACCAGAGGAATCCTCTATAGTATCCCTAGAAGAGGCAAGAACATAAGCATCTACTACAGACTATTGTCTTCTAGCTATTTTCGGGGGGGGGGGGGCTAGTAATTTTTATTTAATTTTAAAAGCTTAAGGTAAAAAATATAGGCAGTAAGTTTTACTAGTCAATAAAAAGCAATTCTACCAACCCAGTGGTAATATACTAAACGGAGTTGGAAAGCATTTTACTGAAAGCAAAATATTTAGAGAAAATAGACATTTATACAAAATTATAAAACGCTTATAATAAGAATAAGTGCATTTCAAGGAAAGCACAAACTTATTTTAATTTATAGAGCCAGTTAAAGCCTTAAAAAATTTAAGTGGAAACTGAAATATGCAAAAATGTATAAACATTCTACAAAAGATGGTTGTTCTTTTCCTGAGTATACTAAAGCTATGAAACATAAGGTGACATAGAAGGTAGAGGTTTGGGAACTCTTCTCAAGGGCATTTCCTTTCTACACACGGCTTCCCTCCTTCTTCATATTCTTGTTTGGAAATCCACATCTGCTGAAAGGTGCCCAAAGAAGCTAGAATGGAGCCACCGATCCATGAACTAAACCTCTGTTCCACTGTTGTATTATTCGCAATCAGTTTCAACCGCATACTTGGGGGTGTTTTCTGAGAGAGTTCTCTATTCAACCTGTCAGTAAAGCTCTGTATTAGCGTGTTTCCTCCTGCCACTATAACGCTGCCACAGAGACCCGGTCTGATATCAATATCGCACATTCCAACACTTGTAGTGACAACATGACTGACGCCCAGCATTGTATTTCCTGATAACCCCTTTACATTAGAAGGGTCAAATAATCCTTCAGGAATCTTTAACCATTCTGCTCCAAAATCACAGTTGTAGTCATTGGGGAATTCATAATGAACAGCTGGCGTCTGTGTGGCTACTTGTTTACCGTAAGTTGAATCTGATACTTGAAGTACTGAGCCTTGAAAATCCTGGATAACACAGTTACACATGTAATTGTGCCAAGACCTTGTAACCTGTGGCCACTTCTCTCTTCTTTTCCAGTTTGCTGGAGATCCTTCACAAACAGCTTCTTTTGGTGCAATCATATATGGAGCAATCAGTTCTATATCCATTTCTTGGAAGAGTTCTCTGCAGTGCATAGTAATACAGTCTCCAGCAAGAGGGGATTTTACAATGCCTTGCTGAAGGACATAGCCATCGTGAACTGGAACTGCAGTGGTATGAGTGGCTCCACTGTCCAAGATAAGCCCAGTAGAATGACCATTAGCAAATGCTGTCAAAACAGCAGTTTTGCAAAGGAAGAACGCAGGGATGTTGCAGTGTTCAAACATTAACTCTGTCAGTTTCTCTCTTTGCTCTGGTATTCCACGGTGCTTCTGACATGAGAACAGGATGCAGGCTGGCTTCTGATTTGACATGCATTTTGGAGGTATGAGCCAAAATAGCCTGGAAACTACCCCAATCTTCAACCATCCCATTTTTCAGTGGTGGAATGGCCTCTGTATTCTCCCTCGGAACACGCAGGGCATTAGTATCTATGTAATAGGTGGGACTGCCTTGTTTGCCTTTATCACCATCTATTTCCATCAATGTACTTCCATCACCTCTTTCTACACCAGACCAATAGCCGTAGGGAAATCCACCTTGGGAGAGTCCTCACCAGCATAACCAGCTTTCACAGTATAGGATCCAATGTCAAAAACAAGGGCTCCAACTTCATCTCCCCCGTACACCCCGCTGCTCATGGCTGCTCTCGATGTGACTCCTACGCTAAAGGCCACCCGGCGAAGTGACTGCAACAGCCGCGACTGCGGGTCCCGAAAAGCACTGGCCACCGACTCCCTTAACTTCCACCGCCACCCGCCTCAGGCAACAAAGCGGCGTCCACACCCTTCTAGCTATTTTTTAAATGTCTACTGATTTTACTATTTTGGCCCAAGGGGTGATCTTCTTCTCCTCTGAAACTTCAAAGGGCCTCAAGACTCCACCCTCCAACTCCCACTCTTTTCAGCACAGCCCTGTCACACGGATACACGTGTGTGTCTTGTTGGGGGTCACGAATGGTATCAACGAGAAAATGCCTGGATTGGGTCTTGATGAAATATGAGCTTCCAGTGGGGAAGGAGAAAAGGTCACTCTAGACACAGGAAAAAGTACACACAAAGATAGGGTGTGAAACAACACGGTGTGCCGAGGAACTTGATCTATTCCAGTTTAGCAGAAATAGACTGGGGTAGAAAGTGGTGGGTGCTGAGGTGGGAAAGTCTTTTGCGACAGGTAAAGACGTGTCATTTTATTTTGAAGGCAACGGGAATCTTTTGTAGGATTTTTACACATGGATGTAAAATAGAAGCATCAGGTATGATTTTTAGAAAACTCACCTTTGGGTTAGTGCAAATGGCAGGAGTAGAAGGAAGAACAGAGCGACCAGTTACGATGACTACAGTTGGCCACGTGGGATTGGATTACGCATGAACTAGGACCGTGGTAGTGAAAATGGGGGAAAGAGGTGGGCCCCGAAATATTAGAAAGGTGGATAACGGACCTCTCAGAGCTTCAGTTTAAAGGAGAGAGGTCCCTTCTGGCTCTAAATTATGACTCTAGGAACTAAACAGAAAACATTCCCTTCAGGAAAACAATAAAAAGCCAGGACACTGACATGAAACTCTTGGGACTTTCACAATAAAAATCATACCAATTTAAAAACCTAAGCACATTTGACCACTTTCTGGAAGCATTCCAAAGCTCCCTCAGAGGCTAAGGAGAAATCACCATAGCCAGGTTGTGGGTCCCTGTCACCCCCGGTTCTCAGAATTCAATTAGCGATTCTCACACGTTCGGAGGGAGACTCGCATCGCTTATCACCCTGTTTACAGAACATGATCACTCCAGCCAAACCAACATCAGTTCATTGTGTTGATGGTTAATTAGTTCTGTGGCTCAGAACTACATGGGAAAATACGAAAAACCAACCAACTGAACAAACAAGTAAGCAAATAAAAACTCAACAGATCTGTACTATGACTCAGCACAAGGAGAAAGTGTGAGAGGATCTACATGCTTTTCTCTTTCTCTCTCCATCTCTTTCTTCACAGACTCAGTTACTGCCCATGTAGCCCCTGAATGGTAAGCTGACCCAGGAAAAGAGTCTTTACATATTACATGCTATGTTAAATAACAATCATATCAGACAGGGCCTCCTTTTCCTTTGTTATACGAAATATATATAATATGAAATATATATACATACACATATATACACACACACACACACACACACACACACACATTTTATATAACAGCAAAAGGAGGCCATGTCTGATATTTATCTTTTAGGGGCTCACAGTTCACCCTGAAGGTAAAGATTATATCGTCCCTCTTTCCAAATGAACTATTAAAAACCAGTATATGGGCTTCCCTGGTGGCGCAGTGGTTGAGAGTCCGCCTGCCGATGCAGGGGATGCAGGTTCGTGCCCCGGTCTGGGAAGATCCCACATGCCGCGGAGCGGCTGGGCCCGTGAGCCATGGCCGCTGAGCCTGCGTGTCCGGAGCCTGTGCTCCTCAACGGGAGAGGCCACAACAGTGAGAGGCCCACGTACCACACACACAAAAAAAAACAAAAATAAAAAACAATATCTACAGTGATAGTAAGACAGTTATTTTGACGAGTTCACTTTGTTTCACAGATCCATCGTTTTCTGAACCTAGTAAAGCACTGAGTTACACACAGGGACTAATTTTGCCATTTAAGATTTCCCAGTGGAGATCCTGAAACAGGGAACTGATTTAACAACAACAATAAACAAAATGCCCATATTGGAACTGAGAGCAGACTTGAATGTTTTCAGTCTAACACGTGGCTTTTCACAAAGATAATCTGTCAACTACAAGTCAGAATAGATTTAAATGCCACAACCCTGAACAACCTCCCAATTGTTTCAACAAAGCAATTCATCCAGGCCTGAGCAAGGAACTTTCCCATTTATGCTTATTTAGATATGGTCTGCCTTCAAGCTCTGTCAGTGACCAAAACTTAAATTGTAGCCAATGAAACACAAGCTTCCAGCATAAAAGAACATACACCAGCCTTCAGTTTCCAGAGCAGAAATTTAAGGTTTTTCTCTTTTGCAAACTAAGAAGTCTTTCAAACATCTTATCTATGTGCAACACATTCTGGAAATTTTAACACCAAATTTCATAATCTAGACTTGAGAATAGACATAGTCCAAAGATGAGAGATATTTACAAATTAATTAGATCTATGCCTCACAGGGATATGGCATAGACAGTTTTCCTGGTCTACCTATGCGTGCAGTTTATATTTTCACACCAATAAGAAGTCTGTCTGCAATGGTACTGGGGGAAGGGGGTGGGGAGGTGGGTGGAAGGTTTTATTTTTTCCTTGAGATGAAGTTGTAGCAGAAGTACAGGTTCAATGTTTCCACATTTTGTATCAATTTCATTTTATGCTTCATTGTCTTAATAAAAATTGATAAATTTTAGAAAGAATTGAAAAACTGTGAATTCCAAGGTAACAGCTATGCATGGGAATTACCAGCATTCTGAAAAAGGTATTACTTTTAACTACAGAAAGATGTTTTGTTTGTTGGTTGGCTGGTTGGTCTGGCAGTATTATATGTTGTGTTCTAAAGCTTTGGGGAAACAAAGTTGCCAAACAGCTTGGAGGGAGGGAGTCATTTGTCAAGGCTCCCTGGAGCTGAAACCTTCTTAAATCAAATTATTGGCAGATGGGGCTTCCCTGGTGGCGCAGTGGTTGAGAATTTGCCTGCTAATGCAGGGGACACGGGTTCCAGACCTGGTCTGGGAAAATCCCACATGCCGCGGAGCAACTAGGCCCATGAGCCACAACTACTGAGCCTGCGTGTCTGGAGCCTGTGCTCTGCAACAAGAGAGGCCACGAAAGTGAGAGGCCCGCACGCCGCGATGAAGAGTGGCCCCCGCGTGCCACAACTAGAGAAAGCCCTTGCACAGAAACGAAGACGCAACACAGCCAAAACTAAAAATAAATAAATTAAAAGAAGGTCAACATTAAAAAAAAATTATTGGCAGATGCATTTTATAAATATATTTGTCTGTAGACATATAGGAAGAATTTTCTCATCAAATTTTGATTTTTTTCTAGTGTACTTCAAATAAATGTAATAATAAATAGCAACCCTCCAAAAACCAAACAGAAATATATATTCATATTTTAACATCTTTATTGGAGTATAACTGCTTTATAATGTGTATATATATATATATATTTTTTAATTGCACTTTAAAAGTTAGCCCCTTTTACTGACGACAAACAAGAATTTTCTTGTCAAAGTTTAGGGGAAAACTGTGAAGGATACTTAGAGATCATCTATTCCAATCTAGTCTCTCCCCTTTTATATTAAGCAAGAAGCTCTGAGTTAATCACATAGAAGAAGAGCATTTCTACAAATAAGAAAAGTTTCCCATGCTTTCCTTATTATGCATTATTTTATTACCATGTCCTCTTTCCACTTTAAGGGAGAGTGAACAGAAACTCTGGAGGCAGATCTCAAGAAGTTTGATTCAGAATATTTTGAAGTCGTGCCACTAAGAAACATAAATATTTCATGCAAGCAAACATGTTCATCTCATTTAAAAGACACTGCCGAACTAGTAAACTCTCAGCCCTATGCATTTATGAAGGTAGCAAAAAGTACTGTTCTGACAGCCTGAGAGTGTTTAATTAATAATCATACTTTTCCCAGATCAGATTTCCAAAGTCAAATGCTTGGGGTAGGGAAAGAGAGGTACAGACCTGAGTCCACTCTGAGTCTATTTTCAGGTTATTTTCGTATTAAATTTCCTCCTTGCTGACTGTCATTAGTCTAGTTATGCTACTAGGAGACAGGAAGATGCTAAGGAATTGAAGGAGCTGGGAGGGACATGCAGTCACCCAAGAAACAGGCGTTAATGTCTGCTCTGCACCAAGCACTGTAGCGAGCACTGGAGACACAAAGACAAAAAGCAGTTCTTTTCCTCAGTAATAGCTTAGGATGGGAGGCAAGCATGGAAACAAATAAGTACAATGAAATGTTCTGAAATATGATAGGAGAAGGTGTAAGGTCCACTCTGCCAGCATGGGGGCAGGGGCAGGGGGACTGCAAAGAGTGGTCTTGAGTCATATTGAAACCTGGGGGCATATGTGCCTGTGGTCCAGGAAGACAAAGAAGGAAAGGTCTGAAGGAAAGAGAACAGGTGCAAAGGAACAGAGGTAGCAACAGAATGGGGTTGGGGAACACGTGGTGAGGTCTGACCAGAATCGGAGGGAAAGGAGAGATGAAACTGGAGAATTTGACAGGCGTCAGCTCGAGAGTCGCTAGTAAGGCACGCTTAGAACTTAGGATTTTATCTCACATAAATCATGGTAATAATAGTGATTGTAATCATTAATATCAAGTGCTTATTCTGTGCCAAGCTTTGGTATGAGCACTTAATGTGAATTCAATTCATTTAATCCTCACAACTCTATAAAATAACTATTATTACCCTCATTTTACAGATAAGGAAACCAGGGCACAGAGAGGTCAAATGACTTAACCAAAGTCACACAACTAACAAGTGGTGAATCCAGAAATCAAACCTAGGTAGTCACATTCTTGACCATTGGTTGGTGGGTCTACCTAGTGGGTCACTGAATTTTTTTCAGCAGAGAACTGACATAATCAGATTTTATTTTAGAACGATCCCTCTGGAGGTCATGTGGAAGATTGGAGCTTCAGGGCAGGTGGAGGCTGGTCATGAAGGAAGCACCCAGGGAGACTAATTAGGAGTCTTGTACCAAAATCCAAGCAAGGAAATTCAGGAAGAAACCCAAACCCCTCCCAGGCCTTGAGATGCTTGGCCCAAAGGGACCTAGTGCATTTGACACTTGGAGAGGATTGCTTTTTAGCACTCCTTCTTCTCTATACAACAAAATTATTTTCAGTAATAACCATGAAATGGGACAAATGATAAATGGCCAGAAAACAAACTCAAATAGTGAAACTTTTCTTCTACTGAAGTCTTATATGTAATCAGGCCAGTAAAATAAATTTTAAAAGATCTTTGCACAAAAAAGGAAAAGCAAAATGGATTAGTACTTTAAAATCACATTATTTTTTGGAAAAGGAGAGGGAAAAACAGCATTCTTAATGTTACTCCACAGCAGTGATGAATAATAACAAAGATGACCAAATTGCTCCCAAGAAACCCATAAATCTATTAGGGAGAAGCAGCTTTAAACAAACATTTACCACGTGATAAGGGAGCACCAGAGTATTTGGGCAGTGGTGCTTGGGCTCAGCGCAGACAGGAGAAGTAGGATTTCACGAGGTGGACGGGAAATGGGGCCCAGGAAGGCATTCCAGGAAGACGGAATGGCATGGGGAAAGGCATGGAGCGTGAGGAAGCCTGGAGGAACTGAGCACTGCAGGTTCTTGGCTTGGCAGGCCTGAGGGTCCACGAATGAGAGCGCCTGGGGATCAGAGGATGACATTACAGAGACCGGTAGGACCAAATGTAAACTTGTGCACACTGCGGGGAATTTTTTTCTTAGCAAGATAGCCTGGTTAGGGTGGTGATGGGAGAGGCAGAAAGACCCAATAATAGGTAATGGGGCCCTAAAGGCAGACAGTGGCGGTTGGATTGGAAAGCAGAAAACAATGTTGAGATGGGCGGGCATCTGGGGACAGGCATCCCCCAGGGCACCAGGGACTAAGCCTGAGTCCCAGCCTTTAGCTGCCTCTGGTTTGTTTTTGATGGACTCACACACAGTAGGTGCTGTAACTGATACTGAAGAATATCTTGCCCATCACCTGCTGAGAGAAAGTGTGTGCTCTTTAAACTGTAGTTCCAAAAATGCGCTTCAGGAGGGGTGACCTTAAGTCTTGGTTTGAGGCAGACAGTATGGGCTTATATCAGACTGTCTGGGCAAAGTTATTAATAGGGTTCCCTTCCATCCTTAAGAGTATTCTGCTTTGGATGATAAATTATATGGTAACACTGTCTTTGGGTAACCGCTCCGGAAGGAACCTTTGTGGGTTCCTAGTTCTGTTTGTGGAATCTCACCCCGGTGGTGAGGATGTAAAGAATCATGGACCGCATTTCCGCCTCCCCCAGCCCATCCCTCCAAACGCTACCCTAGAAAAAAGGGCCTATTCTTTTCTCCAGAAGAATTACGGAAGATGCAACCTTGAGGGAGAGTGGGCAGAGTCCTGGGACGAGACTCTTGACAATTAGGCTCTATCTCCAGCTCTGCCCCCAAAGGAGCTGTGGAGCCTCGAGCAAGTCGTCCACCTCTCTGGGCTTCTAGATCCTCTTGTGAGCAGCGCGAGGGCTCAGCCAGACGGCTGCTAAGATCTCTTCCAGCGCTAAGGAACTCCCAAGGGGCCCACTTTCCGGAAGCCAATATTATATGGCGGCTCCCAGGAACTCTCACCTTCCCCTGCGAATCACCACCAACCCAGCTCTGTGCCGAACGCCCCGCTCATCCCGTTATTCCTACCTCTGCCCTGGGGTGCGACCACCTTCGCGGGCTCTTGAAACACAAAAGCTAGTCCTGTAGCAGCACGAGACCCGGTTAAGACAGCAGTTAAGCGGCCCCTGAAGAAAGCCGCTCCCTCCCCGCCCACCCACTGCCCGTCGTCCAAGCCGCCTCCAAGCGTGGGAATCGCCAGGCCTGACGGGTAGAAGACTTTGTTCCCGTTTGTCTCTTTGTTTTTACCTTGAATCCCTCTTCCCAGACCTTCTGAGGCGCGGGAACACGTCTCTGTTCTGCAGCGGCCTGGGAAGTTCCGCAGCCCACGGTGCGCGCCGCGCGCCGCTCCTCAGGACGGGCCGCCCCTTCCGCGCCCTCGAGCGCTCCTCGCCGCGTCCCTGCGCCTCTGCGTTTCGGCCCCGCGCGCTGCGTCTCCCTCCGCCGCCCTCCGTAACTCCAGCCTCTCCCGCCTCGCGCACTTAAAGGCTCCGCAGGAGGCGCTCGACACCAGGGCCGTGGCCCGGAACCGACACCAGGGCCGTGGCCCGGAACCGTCGCCACGATAAACCTCATCACGCGGACCTAGGACCTGGGCGGCAATGGGACTTTTGTAACTGGGACCTGCAAGATCGGAGGCTTTTAAGGGACACATGGGATGCCCTCTCCCGAGCCTGGTGAGGGGAGAGACCGCTGCCTGGCCACGTTGGTTTTAAAAGTACCCTAGGCGCCAGCATTCTGCGGAGACCTCTTTTTTTTTTTTTCCTTTCCAAGGTATCGTGGGGCACGTCCCCACCCCTGCTGCCTGAGCCGGGCGCTCAAGCTATTGGCTTTGGGGCTACAGACCCTGTGGGGACTGTGTAGAAGGAGGTTGCGAGGAAGGCGACCGTAGGAGTCCCGCCGGCAGAAGCAGCGCTTGAGGACAGGTGGACGGTGGAGGCGGCCCGGCTGGCAGCAGACGGCAGTGGCGCAGGGAGACCCTGGAGGGGACGGTCGCGCAAACAGAAGCCCACTCAGTGAAGAAAACCAGACTTTTAGGATCATAAACAGCTCAGCAGCCGCGAAATGGGTCATGCAAATCATTTTTATGGAAGGTGCATTTTATGAGCTGTTACCTTGTAAGGAAAGAGGGTGGATGGGTGTGCATATTTCTCTTAGAATTAAAACGGTGGCATCCATCAAAGAAAGGCAGACCAGGCGGACTGCCCAAATGAGCAACAAGTTGTTTCTTCCTGGATTTTTTTTCTTTTTATCCTATTTCCAATTAATTTTTATTTTCCAGAATAATTTTTTTTTTAAAGCTGAAAGGGATCTAGACATTATCTACCAGCCCCTTATTTTCCAGGCTGCAAACTTAGGCTCAGTGAGGTTGAGTGACGTAGACGGGGGGGGGGGGGGGGGGCGGGGCGGGGGGGCAGTTAATGAGGGAGCTGGAATGAGGCACCAGGTGGCCTCACTGTCCCGTGTATCCGTAACACCAGGCAAATACGAGAAAGGATTCTTGGAAATGTCGTAAAAGTTCTGGATCCTGCTAAGGAAATTAATGGTCAGCTCTGTTATAGGAAGCTGATTATTTGCTTTATACCATTTAAGCTCATTTCGCTCTCTCTCCTTACTGCCGTGAGGATGCTGCCTGTCAATTTTCCTTTGGCTAAAATTGAAGAAGAGGAAAGAGGAGATGAAACTCAAGCCAAGGCATTATGATTGTTGAGCGACAGGCATTAAAAATTTGTGAATGAAGAGTTGAAACCAGGCTAAAATGGTGTTTTGGGAACATCTCTGAAAGTGTTAACTCACGGGTGTAATAAGTCACATGAAATGTTCCAATTGGAAACTGAAAAATTCTCAACTAGAACTCAATACAGAGGACACCTATAAAACGTTCTTGAGAAAGTTTAACGGAAGTTTGTAGGATGAACTGTAAGAGTGAAATACTACAGATCATTTGTTTTTTCCTTTGAAGGCAATCTGTGAACAGAGGTTTGCTAGGACATCAGTGTGAATGAATGATACCCAAAAGTATTGTGCAGCTATCTTTTGAGGCATCCTATCATTTACAGTCCAAAGTTGTGAAAAATGCCCCCTTTTTTTTAACATCTTTATTGGAGTATAATTGCTTTACAATGGTGTGTTAGTTTCTGCTTTATAAAAAAGTGAATCAGCTATACATAAGCATATATCCCCATATCTCCTCCCTCTTGCGTCTCCCTCCCACCCTCCCTATCCCACCCCTCTGGGTAGAAAAAATGCCCTTTTTAAAGGTATATGCTGGAGCCTGCTTGTACTGTCTCATGAGAGCCAATTCTCGGGAATATTTGGAACTAGGTGTTCAACACAGCCATTACTAAAAATTAAATTACATAAACTCACAAATTAGTTATATTAAAAACAAAGGTAGGGCTTCCCTGGTGGCGCAGTGGTTAAGAGTCTGCCTGCCGATGCAGGGGACACGGGTTTGTGCCCCGGTCCGGGAAGATCCCACATGCCGCGGAGCGGCTGGGCCCGTGAGCCATGGCCGCTGAGCCTGCGCGTCCGGAGCCTGTGCTCCGCGATGGGAGAGGCCACAACAGTGAGAGGCCGGCGTACCGCAAAAAAAAAAAAAACAAAAAAAAAACAAAGGTAATAAGTACAACTCCTCAGTTTCTAATTGAAGAAGAGGAAATTATTTTAATCAGTTTCTAATTATTACAACTTACTACGTTTCTGAGTTTATTGACGTCTCTTGTATCTGTATGGTGTGCTACTGTGTGTCTCTTCCCAACTCCACCTTCAGTGATATCACATTGATAGTTTAAAATCAGCCAAGGTCAGCCAAGGTAGGACTATGTACACCATGAAAACTGGTAAATGCTACAAATCAAAGGCTTTCTCCTCAGCCCCCCTCCCTCAGAGAGCACACCACTGACTGTTTATTCCAGAATGCCAAGGAATGCCTCTGCCCTCTTCACTGTCCTCTGACCTCTCTCTGCAGTGAAGTGGCCTCTGTTACCCCCAGCCTGAGCCACAGAATGTGTGCTGGTATCATTTCCACATCTCCCTTCACTGGAGCTGGGGCGCCATTCTAAGGCTCCAGGCTCTGTGTCCTTAACTATCCTGTTCTGGTCTTGGATAACCTGTTTCCACCTGGATGACTGCTAGAGGGAAAAATCCTTCGAGGCTCACCCAAGTAGGGCTGTCACTTGCTCACTTTAAAGTTTGACTACTACTCTCCATTTTCCTCCTCAGATATGAATAATCTCCGGAAGGTCAAGTTTTTACTTCCCTCCGGAATCTATTTAAGCCTGAGGTTTGTCTTGAGCTTTTTTTTCTCTGGAGCGAAGAGGGTATTGTAAGGACTTGGGCCTCCCAAACTTTACAGTGCTCACCCTGGAGATCTTGTTAAAATGCAGATTATGATTCAGTAGGTTTAGGGTGCAGCCCCAAGTCCCACATTTCTGAAAATCTCCCAGTGCTTCTGTCGCTTTTTGCAGAGGGTCACACTTGGAGTGGGAAGGGTGTACAGCTCGTCAGAATATCAAATCATGACTTCAAAAGGCAGAAAGGAGAAAGGAAAAATGGGAAGAAGGAGAAAGAATCGAGGAGGAAAATGACAGGGAAGAATAAAATGAAGTTTATTAGACAATCAAGCATAGAGGAAAAGAAACCCTGGCCTCATTTTATCAAGGTATCCTCTGTCTAGGAAGCACCTTTATCACATAAAATTACAACTAGGAGCCTGGGTGCCACACCAGCTTCTCATCCTCTTCCCTGGTAGAGAAAGGATCTTTGCAAGTTAGTGGCTCAGAGTGAAGAAGAAAAGAAAATCCTTACTTGCCATCACCCAGGCTCTGGAGGTAGCTTTTCCTCTTCCATCTGTTCTGAAAGTTACCCTTCCAGGGATGACGGGCAAACCAGAGAGCAGACATGTCTCCCCGCAGCACTGGGAAGGTTAGTATATCAGGGCGGCGGGGGTTGGCGGGGGCAACGGTTGGTACCACGCAGCCAAGGGGTTTCAGAGCTCACATTGAAAACTCTACAATTTTAGTTCAGACCCTAAGCTTTTCTAGGAAGTGGGACGTCAGAGAAATCAATTCTAATCCCACCACCAAATCCACTGAGTTTACCAGCATTCTTCCTATGCATAGAAAAATTCTGTGCTGACCTTCAGTCCCAAACGTGTCCCAACTGACTAATTATATCAGTAATAGCTGACATTTTTGAGGGCTTGCTAAGGATTAGGTAAATGAGGGAAGCTGATGACTGTGTTGGTATTTCTATTTTATCAGTCAATTGGCTGAAAGCAAGGATGGGAAAACTATGGCCCACTGCCTGTCTTTATCTGACACATGAGCTAAGAATAGATTTTAAATGGTTGAAAAAATATAGGAAAAAAAGAACATTAATTAGTAATTCCTGAAAATTACATGGCATCCTAGTTCCATTGTCTGTAAATAAAGTTTTATTGGAACAGAGACACTCCCATTCATTTACATATTATCTCTGACTGCTTTTTTGCTACAATGGCAGGGTTGAATAGTTGTGACAGAGACCATATGGCTTACATAGCTGAAGGTATTTATTATCTGGCCTTTTATGGAAAATGTTTGCTGATCTCTGATTTAAAATGATAAAGTAATTCCCACAAGGGCATGAAATAATTCTGCGGAACCCTAACGGCCTGAAAGAGCTTGTACTGCTTCCAGAAGGGCCAAAAACTCCCAGGAAATAGCTGCCATACGAGGGGAATTTATCTCATTAACTAACAACTCCCAGGCCCAGGAAACATTTTGTTAAGTGGCTTCATTCAACTGCTAAAACCCTCCCCTGCTTCGATGGAGTGCCCTGTTCAACAGAATGGCTATGGAGTAGGCAACAAAACTTCCCTGTGCTGCTCAGCTGTTTTGCATCCTAAGACTTAGTGCAGGGATGCTTGTAGTGTCTGGAAAAAGAAAAAAAGAGCACCAGATTGTAAGAAAGAGGGTGGTATTTCAAGTGTCATCTTGAATTTAAAGACCTAATTTAAAAACCCCATATTGTTCTGGTTCTTCACATTCCTTTGTCAGACGCCTCAACCCAAACATTGTGTTTCTGGAAAACAGTCCTCCCCTTCACGCACACATTGTGTCGCTCAGACGTGAAGTTTATATCTGAGGAATCCACTGGGGCAGGTTGCCTCAGTAACAGAACCAAGCACATTTAGAAACCTCATGGATCTGTCTGTGAACGGTTGTGTGATAAAACTACTATGAATCAAAGCAAGTTATACCAGCATATTGTTAAGAAACACACAACAACACATTTGCATAATCAAGATTTTTGCAATCCCTGTGCGAAAGCTTGCCATGACACCAGCGATGAATTAATGGAGTTGCCTAAAATGCAGAGTGCAAGCGTATTTTAGGCCTCCCTCTAAGGGACTTGATAGGACAGATTCTGGCAGAGAACACTCAGAAATAAATGAATAAGCCCACAAACAGGGGAACAATTGTTTACCAAACCTTGGCATTAAGCCACCAATCTCGATGTTGGCTCATTCAACACAAACTGGGTAAATACAGAGAGAAAATGCCAATCTCAGAGGAATACCTCGGCGAATGGCAGCTTCACAGGAAATGTAGCCATGATAATCTCATAGAATTATAAGCCTTCCATTTACATCTACCCTTAAGAACCAGTTCTGAACCACCTTTAGGTCTTTTGTGGGTCTAAGACTGCACTGAGGCCTTAATGGGGATGTGTAAGAGGGCAGCCAGTCCTCGCTGAATGGCAGTTGGAAAGGCAAACTCGCTTTTTAGAAAGCTGTAACAACTCTTAAGGTTACACATGGCAATTTTCACACGCTGATATTCTCACAATTAAAGAAAAGTAATATTTAAATGATTTTCACTGCTTCTAATTTTGCCAGTACGTGGGCACACAGCACTGAGACTTTTAGAATGAGTGGTGTGATTTTTCCGCTCTGGCCTTGAACATATTGTTTGATGCTCTAGGGGAGTTTGGCTGCCTGCAGAACTGAAAGACTAGGGGGAGAACAAAGCTTTCTAAGAGACTTGAATTTTTTCTCCACTGGAATGTGGTGGAAAGAATGCTGGGCCAGCTGGCTCGGTAGTGGACTGGCCTCCAGGAAGTTGTTTAACCTCTGGGGGCCGGCGCCTCACTCTTGTAATAAAAGGACTTGACTAGGAGGATGCTGAATATTTAATAGCCCCTGGAGCACCTATTCTCAAAGTGAGGTACTGTAGCATCTGTTTCAGAATAATCTCTGCATGTTGTCATAAATGCAGGTTCCCAGCAATATGAACAAACACATTGGATCAGAATCTCTGAGATGGGTGCCCCAGAATCTGCATTTTTAAGAAGCAGTCGGAGTTATTCATATGCATAGGAATGCTTGCCACATTGCAAAGAGCAGAGGGGAGAAGAATCTGGGCTTCAGAGAAGATCAATCGTTGACCTTGGGAAATTATTTCACCTTCCTAAATCTCAGTGTGCTCATCTTTAAAATAGGAGATAGCAATAATACCTACCTCCTAGGGTTATTGAATTTATATTTAATTGTCCTAATATATATATTTAATATATAACTAACTAAATATATATATAGGCATGGAAAATGCTTCACTCACCCACAGTAATTACAAAATTCAGGGCAGCTAAGATGATTTAGGCTATATTTTGACATTTAGGGTTGACCTATTTTTTTTATTGTAAAGTTGTAAAATTCTAAACTCTGACTGAAAGTCCACAACTTTATCAAACTAACATCACTGCAAGTGAAGAAAACAATTTTTGTTGGATAATCTAGCTTTTGAACAAGATTAGTTTTTTGGTTTTTTTTTTTAACCACAAGCTTGCTGACATCTCATTTTTAGACTCACGAGGACAGTTCAACTGCCCTCTAGCCCTCATGCATCAGGCCCCGAAACTCTAGGAAAATAATAATTTTTTAAAAAGAGTGCAGATATCACTTGTCATTTACCACCAACTGAAAGCAAGCATTGCCCTTTTCACAGTGGATGCTGCCAATTTTCTTTCTTCTGGAGAAGCCCCCTTCTGAGCGGGTGGGGTTCACACAAGCCCCATGATTCCCTGCTTCGCTCTCCTTCCCTCTGTCTTGTCTTTGATCAGACTCTACAATTATAGCAGCCCCAGCGAGCTGCCTGCTCCGTGCTCTCTTTTGGAACAAGCTGTGGTGAGGGCCTGATAGTCCGAATTACTTGGAGGGAAATTATACCTCTTCTCCCCTCAAAAGTCTGTTGAGTCTCTCCAGGAGATCCATCACAGGGAGGCTGTTACTGATTTCCCTCTCTCTGTGAAGACTGAAATTCAGGTACCAGTACTCTTTTTGAGAGTTAGGGATGGGGGAGGGAGACAGAGAGAGAGACAAAAAGGAAACAGAGAGAGAGAAAGATTTTTTATGAAGGGAAAAGGTTAGGACACCTTTCCCAAACAGAATCGTGTGCGTGAGTCTTGAGTATGCTCTGGACCAGCCTCCGGTGGGAAAGAGGAACTCAGTTCTTCAATTCCCTGTGCCTAAATGGGCTTCATCCCCATACCAGGTGGCACCAGTGTCTTTGTTTGCAGAAATAGCTCCCCTCCATTTAATTCCCCAAACATGGATTGGGCATCTACTAAGTGTCAGGTGCTCTGCTGAGCTCAGAGTTGGTGTGTGATAACATCTGCTTTAGCCCTACCTTTCAGCCAGGTGTCGGCAGGTGGAATTCTTGTAGGGACAACTATTAAGAGTAGAAGGGTCATGCAGAGACTGTGGACCTAGAATGAAAAAATGTCATTCATTCTTAAAAAAAAAAGGTCCGTGTTCAGAATGCCAGCTCGAGGGCTAATGCTAAACTCCAGCTCAGTTTTGTGAATGCTCTTGAGTGGCAGCTGATGGTCACTTTTTGCACGTGGTGAGGTACCTGCCACCACACTTTCAGGTGCTAGTATTAAGTAACTGTGTGGGTCCAAAAAAGCCTGTGCTGTTCCACTCTCCATGGAGTGTACATCAGCCAGCTACGGGATGACGGCCGCCCCTGTCCTTTCAGAGGCTCTTCTTACTAATTCTTGGGGAAGTGTTTCAGACCCAACCTGCCCCATTTTTCTCATGAATCCTTCATCACCTTCCTCGATCGCCCCTCAGGCACCCCAGCTGACACCATACCTATAGGCTCCTATGAAATCTCCCATTGTCTGATGTATTGAATTTTAATTTATGGCCAAGCATCATTTGTTACTTCTACCTAACCAAGCCAATCTTCTTGTCATCCACACATACTTATGTAGCCTGCCATTTGTTCTACATGTCTGCTTGTTTATTCACTCAACAAATATTTATTGAGCTCCTACTGTGCACCAGGCACCGTTCCAGGTGCTGAGGGTACAGGAGAGGCCAAAACAAAGTCCCTGCCTTCAAAGAGCTTTGAGTCTAGAGCGGCAACGGAATAAACAAAAGAGTAGACGGATACCCTGGGAGGTGGTGAAAAGTGCTGTGCAGGAAAATAAAGCTCAGAAACGGATAGAAAGTAACTGGGAGGTGGGGGGGAGCTATAATTTTAGATTGGGGGTCAGGAGAGGTAGAGAGGAAATGACCTTTGTGGATGGAGGGAGACGGCGTTTTCTCAGCAGAGAGAACAGCAAGCAAGAATGCCCTGCGCCAGAGCATGCTTAGACCATGCAAGGGAGAGGGTGGAGGCCATTGTGGCTGCCCGGGAGTTAGGAGAATATAGGGTCCAGGTCAGTGAGGCAACTAATGTCAGCATCATTGCTCATAGGACCGGGTGGAACCCCAAGAGAAGTAATACCATCTTCTTGTTCTTGGGGAGGTTGTGTATTATTATACTCATTGTATAAGGTGTGTGAGGGTCAGAAAGGGGCTCATTTATCAACCTATGGGCCCACGATATGGTTACACCCAGTGATCCTAAGTCCACGTCGCCTACATGAATCCCACTGTTTCTTCTTCCCTTAGCAGAGTTTCTCCAGCACTCAGCAGAGGATCATACTGTATTTCATGACAAAAATCCTCCTTTTTTTTCCAAATATATTTTTACTTTACAAACAGACAGTGGGGACTCTGACGGGGACCCCAAGATTATGCCCGAACAGTGATGTGCTCCAGAAGCACTGCAGCAGGGAACATGCTTCTCTCCTGACAGGATTTATCACTAATGGATCCATCAATCTCTTTCAGTGCAGTATCTGAAGAATTAAAAGAAGTAATTGAAGAACTGTCCGTAGTGGGCAAGCCTACAACTTTCCTGCTGAGTTTATTCTTATTCCCCTTCCAGAGTGAATCCCAGCTGACTATTAATTAGGCTGACTATTTACCAGCTAAGTGCTGAAAGGGCGACAGTGACAGATATTTGCAGTGATATTAGCAGTGATGCTCACCTAGGAGGGAGAATCTTACTTTCAAAGTACACCACACAATGCAGTAAAATTGTACTTTCAGTTGTTCAGAGCACATGTGATATCCCTTCAAACTGCTAGGGGGGAATATTCAGCTTGTTATCTTCTTATACAATACATTTAGCTTGGGTTGAATTCAATTTAGCAACAATATAAAAATTCTTTTATTTCCCATTCTGTTAGGAAAAAAAAAGCAAAGAATGCTTCAAAGTTGCCACAAGAGGAAAAAAAGAGACATCTCCCCTGTCCTCTTTCCTCAATCTGTTATATATTTTTTTTAATTATCTGTTTTATGATTATTATATATCTTGACAGCGTCAAAAATTTGGTTAAGTGATGCCTCCAACATTCTTCCCTTTCCCCTGATGTAACATGATTCAGGTAGACTTCCAATCAAGATCGAGTAATAAGAAGCAGACTTACCCTCCCACTAGAAACAATTAAAAACAAAATATGTGGAACAATGGCTTTTAAGACAGTGGACACCAGGCAATGAAGGACAGTGGTTCCTGAGAGATGGAAAGCAAATAGAGTGAGCCTATGATTACCTTTATCTAACTGCCTTGAGAAAGATTCCAGATGATGGTACAGGGAAGGAAAACCCCAAACAGCCAGCAGAGTCCCTGAATTGAGGAGAAGATGCTGGGAGTCCAGGGAGGGAAAAGGTGGCAAGAGTTTGCAGGGCAAAGTACCTGAGAGGAGACAGAGAGAACTCTGGGGACTGCAAAGGGTCCCCTTGAGTACTCAGCGGAGGACTGATCAACACAGGCATGTAAGAAAACTACTCAAGGCTGGGGAAAGAACCACCCAAAATGATTAGAGGGAATGGTACTCTGAGCTCTTACAGTGCCTGTTCTCACCAGTCAGACTAGAAAACCTCAGTAGGCATAGGTTAGAGTACTCAGAAGGTACTAAGTACTTGTCCTTAGTAGTGGGGAAAATTTAGCCCTTCACTAAGCATCACTATGGCCCCACCTAACAAATCATAAAAGCAATATCTGAAACTGTGTGCAAGTAATGGAACTGCACCCCAGAGTTTAGGAATATTTATAGAGACTCAAAGCTATCCAGGACCCAACAAGATAAAATTGATAATGTCAGAATTCTAATTAAAAAAACTGGACCAGGCATGCAAAGAAACAGGAAGATACAATCCACAATTAGGAGAAAAATAAGCCAACCAAAACAGACCCAGAACTAAAACAGATGTTGGAATTAGCAGACAAGGGCATTAAAACTTATGATTACTGTGTTCTATATGTTCAAAGAGCTAAAAGAAAGATTAAGCATGTTAAGATTAGAGCCAGGAAAGATTTTTTAAAAGACTCAAACTGAACTTTTGGAGATGAAAACTTCAATGTCTGAGATTTAAAAAAAATAATCTGAATGGGATTAATGACAGCCTTAATCCAGTCAGGATGCTATAACAAAGTACTATAGACTGGATGTCTTATAACCAAGATGTTTATTTCTCCCAGTTCTGGAGGCTAGAAGTCTGAGACCAGGGTGTCATCATGGTTGAGTTCTGAGAAGAACCTTCTTCGGGTGGCAGACTTCTCACTGTATTCTCACATAGTGGAAAGAGGATGAGAGAGCACTCTGAGGTCCCTTTTATAAGGGCACTAATCCAACTTGTGAGGGCTCCACCTCCAATACAATCATATTGGGGGTTAGGATTTCAACATATGAATTTTGGAAGGGACACAAACAGTTAGTCCATTGCAATGACCAGTTAGACATTGCAGAAGAAAAGACTAGTGAACTTGAAGACATAGCAATAGAAGCTATCCCAAATGAAATACACAGAGAAAAAAGACTAAAACCAAAAATGAACAGAATATCAGTGAACTGAAGGCCAACTTCATATAACCTAAAATATCTGTAGTTGGAGTTCCCATTGAAGAGGAGTGGAGGGATAGGAAAAGTATTTGAAAAAATAATGAACAAAAAAATTCCAAATTTGATAAAAACTATAAATCCATAGATCCAAGATGCTCAAGAAATCTGCTGCACAAGAAACATAAAGAAAACTACACCAAAGTACATCATAATCAGCCAATTAAAACCAGTGATGAAGGGAATATCTTAATAGCAGACAAAGAAAACTTGCCATGTACAGAGGAACTATAAAATAGCATCTTAAAATACTGAAAGAAAAAGGGGGGGCAAGTTATAATTTTATAACCTGTGAACATATCTTTCAAAAACAAAAGCAAAGGGCTTCCCTGGTGGCGCAGTGGTTGAGAGTCCGCCTGCCGATGCAGGGGACGTGCGTTCGTGCCCCGGTCTGGGAGGATCCCACATGCCGCGGAGCGGCTGGGCCCGTGAGCCATGGCCGCTGAGCCTGCGCGTCCGGAGCCTGTGCTCCGCAACGGGAGACGCCACAACAGTGAGAGGCCCACGTACAGCAACAAAAAAAAAAAAAAAAAAAAAAAAAAAAAAAAAAAGCAAAACAAACTTGTCCAGATATACAAAAATTGAAAGAATTTATCACCAGCAGACTTATATATAGAAATGGAAGAGGAAGTCCTACAGGCAGAAGAAAAATGATAGAAGATGGAAATATGGATCTACACAAAGGAATGAAGAGCACTGGAAACAGTAACTACATGCATAAATAGAAAGGAATGTTTCCTACTATTTAAATCTTTTAAAAAGATAATTGATTGTTTGAACAAAAATAATTACAACATAGTATGGGGTTTATGACCTACGTGATACAGTGTATGACAATGATAATAGCACAAAGGCCAGGAGGGGAGAAATGGAAAAATATACTGGAAATGTTATTAAAAAACCAATGACACGATCTCTTAATAAACTCCTAAATATTTGGAAATTAAAAAGCTTTCTTCTAATTAACCCATGAGTCAAAGAAGCAATCAAATAACTGAAAGAAAGAGTCTTGACATCTAGTCTCTTTTCCCAATTCTTTGGGAAATTAAAACACCAGTAAATATTATGGTAGGATTTGGGGGGAGTAATAAGTAATAGTAATTACTTGTAACAGTAATTGGGGGGTGTATTAGTTTTCTATAGTTGCGTAACAAATCTTCACAAATTTAGTGGCTTAAATATTGCGGTACGCAGGCCTCTCACTGTTGTGGCCTCTCCCATTGCGGAGCACAGGCTCCGGACGCGCAGGCTCCGGACGCGCAGGCTCAGCAACCATGACTCACAGGCCCAGCCGCTCCGTGGCACGTGGGATCTTCCCAGACCGGGGCACGAACCCGTGTCCCCTGCATTGGCAGGTGGACTCTCAACCACTGTGCCACCAGGGAAGCCCAGCACACATTTATTATTTCAGAGTTTCCATAGGTCAGGAGTCCAGGCATAGCTTAGCTCGGTCTTCTGTTCAGGATTTCACAAGCTGCAATAAAGGTGTTGGCTGGGGTCTCAGCTGGGACTCAGGATCCTTTTCCAAACTCATGTAGTTATTGGCAGAATTCATTTTCTTGCATCTGTGGAACTCATTGAGGATTGCTTCTTCAAGACAAAAAGGAGAGATTCTCTGCTGTTTCTTTTTATCTTTGACCTGCAGACTCTCCTTTAAAGGACTCACCTGGTTGCCAAGGGAGAGAGGGGTGGGAAAGGGATGGATTGGGGGTTTGGGATTAGCAGATGCAAACTGGTATATATAGGATGCATAAACAAGGTCCTACTGTATAGCACAGGGAACTATATTCAATATCCTATGATAAACCATAATGGAAAAAGAATGTATATATATATGTATAACTGAGTCACTTGGCTGTCCAGCAGTAATTAACACAACATTGTAATTCAACTTTACTTCAATAAAAAATAAATTAAAAAAATAAAATCAATTGCTTAACAAAACAAGGCTCACCTGATTTGGTTAGGCCCACCCAGGATAATCTCCTCCTGATTAACTCAAAATAAACTAATGTGGAACCTTAGGTGAAATGCCTTCACCTTTGCCATATAATTTAACCTAACCGTGACTGTGACACCCCATCATAATTACAGGGTCTACCTACATTCAAGGAGATGGGATTATACAGGGGGTATACACTAGGGTCCTGGGATATTAGGGGCCATCTTAGAGTTCTGCCTGCCCCAGGGAGACAGGAAGAAATAAGCGTAGAAAATGAATATTATTTGTCAATTATTTGTTATTCATAATATCTCCTAGAAGAGATTCATAATCTCTTCTAAAAGAGATTCTCTTCTTAAAAGAGATTAAATATTGCTCCTGAATGCAAACGATTAGCTTTGATTGGCTTTATGTTATTTTTTTCTCCTCAAGATCATTCATACCCTTCTGAATAACCTTAAGAATAATTACAGTTATGGTAATAGCTACTGTTTCTTGAATGCCTAATATGTGCCTGGCATTTTGCATAGTATTTTACATATAATATTACATTCGAACTTCACAACAAGTGTAAGAGGTGGGTATTATTATACCCATCTTGTAGATGATGAGAAGATCCTAAGGCTTAGAAATCTTAAGTCACTTACCTAAAGTAGCACAACTGGTAAGGAAGGAGTCAAGATTCAGACCCAGAACTGTCTGATTCTAAACCCAGTGCTACAGAGAATAAAAATGGGAATGCAGATAGCAGGGAAAACTGCGTTTCCACTGCTAGTTCTCCTTTTTGAACAGTCAGTCACTTCTTATTGAATTGTTTCCTTTAACAATAAATGCAGCCATCTCTGCAGATATATATAGATATATATTTTCAACTCTGTTAAAGCATTTTCTATCAATTAGAAACATTCCCCTTATCCACTTTTTCCCTACTTCATCTCAAAGGCTAAAAAAGGGATATACAATTTTGAGTAGCTGACTTGTGTCTCTTGGGTAAGCTTCTGATTTGAAGAGTGAAAATGCATTTGGAAACATGAAAACATGTGTACAGGTGACACTTCCCTAGAATGCAATTATTGTATGCAGTTATTATACATAACCTCAGATGTCTGATTGTTGGTAATTCTTCTATTATTTTATACATTTGAAACAATTTGCCGCCTGAACATCTATGTCCCATGTGAAAGCTAGCTCCTATCGGATAGAATATTGTTCTCTAAAATGGGGGTCCCCAAGCAGTTGTTCTTTGAGACCAAATGGCTAATCGCTCTGGTGGTTTCCTCCCTGGACAGCGACTCAGAGGGTACAAAAACGTCTCCTGGGGGAAGGGACATAAAAGGGAGGGAGCAATCGCCCTTAAGGAAAAAAATGCATGTGGAGCCGACACAGAAGTTTTCATCAAGAGAATGCCCTCACACCCTTTGTCTCTAGTTTTACTCGGAGAGAAGCAAATACCATGATCTCCAGGGGAAAATCTGTGGACCCCGGTTTAAACAGCAGCATCTTCAAACGTGCAGGGCTAAGTAATTAACGTCGCCACCAGGGGGCAATAAAACCACAGCCATGCTGGAGTAATAATAAGCTTGCCTTTATTGTGTCCAAAACATCTCTAAGGATAATCTTAGGTGAATGGATTTTGTGCTATTCATGGTCAACGATGCAATTAAGAACGAATACACTAATTTCATTTCTACTTTAAAGTAACAATAATAATCAGCCTATGCAGCTGGGCAGTACAGTTGGGCAGGCTCTGTGGGGAAAACTTTTATTCCCCTCTGCTACCTTCCCCCATAGAAAGAAATCTTAGTCTTAAAAGGGATTGTGATGGGAATCATGGGGTGGGTTGGGGGTGGGCATAGACAGGAGCAGGGAAACTTCCAGATAAGGAAAATGAAGCCCAGCGACATGAAAAGTGGATCGTCCAGCACCATTCTTCTAGAAACAGGCTCGGACCCCAGAGATCCTGAGTCCCATCTACTAGGAACCCCACAGGACTGTGCAGCCTTCTCAGTGAGGAACGGGGGGCACCAATCATATTCTTTGTGTGCCCACAGTATTTAACACGGGCTTAGTGAGTTCCTAATAGGGTCAAGGCATTGAGGTATACTGGAGGGAATAATAATAACATAACAACAATAATAATACAGACATGACCCCTGCCCCCAGGAACTCAGGGTCTGGTGAGGATACAGATAATGAGTTAATGATCAGACCAACACCTAATCACAACGATATAAAGGAAAATACAAGTTAGTGTGAGATCATATAATGAGGTGGGAGTGGGGGTTAGACACTTAACCTGAGGCTTGAGGGGAGAGACAAACAAACAGACAAAAACCTGGAGAAGAGCATTCCAGGCTGACACCAAGTTATACTGGATTAGAGAGAGAGAGAGAGGCTGGTGCCACTGAGCGCAAAGTGCCCCCTAGGCCATGTCAAGGGTTTGGGATTTCATTCTAGGTGCAATAAAAAGTGTTGAAGGGTTTTGTACAGAGGATTGACATGAATGCAATTATATTTTTGTAAGATCAGTCTGGTTTCTATTTTGAGAAAAAATTGAAAGGGAACAAGAGTTAAAGCAGGGAGAATTATTAGGAGGCTGTTATTGTCCCCCGGTGATAAACAATGAATGCCTAGTAGTGAAGATGGAGAGAAGTAAACAGATTCCCTCTGTGGTTTGAGTGAGACTAGATCTACCGTTGTCTTCGATGTTAGGGTTAAGGGAGAATGAGGCATCGGTGATGACCTCCCCAGATACTGGGCACATGACGGGGTGGATGGGTGACATTTACTGAGTTGGGGGAGGCAAGAAGAGGGACAGAGATAAAGCGTTCAATTTCAGACACGATAATTTGGAGGTCAGGAAACCATCCAAAGGGGATATAAGGTTGGAGCTCAGAAGGAAGGTGGTAGCATAGAGATTCAATTTGGGGGATCATCTGCACAAACCCAGAGAGTCGATGAGATTGCCTAGCAAAACAGGGTTGAAAGAGAAGAGGGCTGAAAAGCGATCCCAGGAAGACCCCAGTATTCAGAAGACAGGCAGGAAATGGATTCATGCAAAAGTGACTCTGAAGGAGCTGCCAGATGTGTTTAAGAAAAGCTAGGAGAAAGTGGTACCATGGAAGCCAAGAAAAGAGGATCTTTCAAGAAGGAGGGAGTAATCCACTGTGTCAAATGCTTCTGAGTGATTACTACCTAAGGTAAAGCCTGAAAGGAGAATTGGAGGAGGTTGGTTGGGGGGGTGGTGGGAATCAGAGCTGTGAGAGTGGGGACACAATGAATAATCAGTCACTGTACAGCTGGGCCATGTCAGGTGTCCACTTGAGGTTAGAGATCATGAGTTTATAGTGATATCAATTCTCTCATTTGTATAATCACTTTGGCTGAAATGTTCAAAATCAGGGAGTATGCACCCCTCCCCACCTTCCCCGACATACGTAGCAATGTGCCACAGTGGCCACTCAAAGCCGCATGATAAACACGGCCCAACTTTTGGAAGGTAAATTTACATGACAATAATTAATTTAAAGCATTTTTATTTAAAACCAAGAACACATATAAAATGGATTCGAACACAAAGTTCAAATAGATTTTTATAGTAAATCGGAGTATTTAAAAAATGTTTTTTAATTGAAGTATAGTTGATTTACAATATTGTGCTAATTTCTGCTGTACAGCAAACTGATTCAGTTATACATATATACATCCTTTTTTAAATATTCTTTTCCATTATGGTTTATCATAGGATATTGAATATAGTTCTCTGTGTTATACAGTAGGGCCTTGATGTTTATCCAGTCTATATATAAAAGCTTACATCTGCTAACCCCAATCTCCCACTCCATCCCTTCCCCAACACCCTCCCCCCTGGCAACCACCAGTCGGTTCTCCATGTAAATCGGAGTATTTTAAACAGGATATTATGATTTCAAGAAGTTTCTCCAGGCCCTCCCTCAAATTCCTGAGTAAGTGACTTGCTTGCTCCCCTTTGCAGATAAGGGTTCCCGTGTGAAAAATTTGAGAACTAATGACTTAGGCTATCGTGGGTGTGGGAGTCCCATAGAAGCCAAGTGGAGATTAGGAACCATATTTTTGGACTCCAAAGCATGTGATTTTTCTACCTTCCCACATACATCTAAAGATTGTTCTTCAAGATTGTTCATTTCTGTGTTAGAATGTTCTGTTAAACTGTGCTCTAAATGATGCATACAACAATCCTGTATTTCTTTTATTTAAGAGACAATTGTGAATGTGGCTCCAGATGCTGGCTATAAATAGAATTTTATTAAAACCCGTGGCAACCCTGGCCTGCCATTTGGCTGGTGGACTATTCAGCTATTTGGGGCCTTTCTTTTGGTAAAATTCAGAGCTGTGCAAACTGGGCTCAACATTGTACTAATTCTGGACGCTGTTTAGGGAAATACATTTGCATTTATATCATCCTTGCTGTTTGACAGATGAGTAGAAGGAGTCACAGAGGTGTTGCTTGCTTGAAAGGCTAAAACTCACAAGCAGAAGCTGCTAGTTTCCTATTCTGTCAGAGTAAATGGTGCTACTATTTTTGGTTCAGTGTTCTTTTCCATTTCTGGTTATAGTGATCAGAGAGAGACAAATTCTACTTTGTTTCTAAGATACTCTCTGATCTCTTTCAGGCAACTCACAAGCCATGTACTGTCACTGAAACTCTCACATAGTAAGGTCCTTGGGTGATGGTGGCAGGTGGGGGATTACGTGCTAAAGCCCCTATAACAAAATAAAAAGGAAATATTACCTCCAATTCTGTGCCAGGAATGATGATGAAATCTGTGGACTTAACCCTTCTTAATAACTTGTCAAAACCTGTTATCTCCTTAATGCTATGCCCTTTGAAAAGAGCCAGAGGTGACTAAATCTCACCGGTAATGAGTAACATTCATTGAAAAAACATTTAAAGAGTGTTTAAAAGGGTAAAAATTATTTTAAGCATTTAGGAAGACCCAAAATTCTATCTATATGCTAAAAAGGGTAATATGATAATGGAGTCTAATAATATAGTAGTAATCAGATTAGGGTGAAATTTAGGAGATAGGAGACTGGGAGCCAGTGACATTGTCATCCCAGGAAGGGGCTCGGTTTCAGGGGTACAAGAGAGGTGCACAAATTCCCTACAGTGACTGAGAAGATAGAGGGGAAAAAAAGCAAATTAGGAGGTTGTTATAGATCCAGCCAGAATTTTCTATCATGTTTTTCAATTGGGAGGGTATTTTACAATGCAGGGCATATGGATAGAAATTTACCAGTCTCCTTCTAGACATGGAATGGCCTCTCTGTGGCAGGGAGACTCTTAAGCTGCTCCTGCCTCAAATACCCACCTTCCAGTACACTTGCTTTTGTGTAATCTTCTCTCCTCGGGTGTGAGCTGGTCTAGTAACCGGCCTCTAATCAATGACATCCAGCAAGATGATGGGTGACCCTTCTGGACTGAACGACGTAAGATGCTAAGTTCCAAGTTGCTGGCAGACTCTCCACTGCTGTCTTTGATGAAGCAACTGCTGGGTTGGGGAAGCTCTTGTGGCCTCAGGAACTCAAGACAGCCTTTGGCCAACAGTCAGCAAGGAACTAAGGCTGCCAGACCAACAGCCTGCACGGAACTGAATCCTGCCCAAAACCCCATGAGCTTGGAAGTGGATCCTTCCCAGGTCAAGCCTTAAAATCAGACCCCACCACTGGCCCACACCTTGAAGGCAGCCCAGTGAGAGACTCTGAAACAGATAACCCAGTTACACCATGCTCAGACTCCTGACCGTGGAGTCCTAACTGTGAGATAATAAATGTGTGCTAAGTTGGAAAAAAATACCATCTTCTAAGGTCAGGAATTCATCATGCTCTCTCATACTTGCATCCTTTGCCCACCTATCCCTTCTGCCAGGAATGTCCTTCCTCATCCTTCCCTTCCATTTGGAAGACTCCAGATCTTTTTGCGATAGTCAGCCATGACATTTCTTCCCTGAAACTTTCTTGCATAGTCAGGCTTTTCCCCCTCTGTGCCTCTTTGGCAGCTTGTGTCATCTCTTGTCACACGTGCTGCATTGTCATCGATCAACGATCGGTATGACTGTTCACTAGACTGTGAGATCCTTGAGAGCAGGGGCTGAACATCTCCATCCATTTCCCCAGCATCTACCAGAGTGTCTACCCCAGTGTTTACAATAGTAGTACCTGCCAACTGGATAAACTGGGTCCAGAAGAAAAATACCCAGACTGTGACTTTGTAAACATGCGAACGATCACAAACTCACCCTGGTCAAATCACATTGTCTTAGAGGTTTAAATTAAGCAAAAGACTTCCCAGTTTGTGCTGCTGGCCCACCAATTTTGAAATCACACTCATGTGGTTCATTGCATTAACATTTCAACATAGACAAAAGACCTGAGATACTCAGATAATTTATTGCCAGGAAAGTTTATTTCAATAACAGAATGAGCCCTGGCTGCCTAAGATGCTGCCCTGCTTTCCAACCCTTTCCCCACTTTGCATCCATTCCAGCTGTCCCACTTCCACATCCCTCCTCCTGCCATCATCTTTTGTTTCTCTGTTGCCCACCCCTCTCCACCATGGCCTCCACACTAGGTGGTATGCAGAATCATTAATAGGGTGTCTAGATGGTAAAGGTGGCCCCATTACCCTCCCTGGTCTGCCAGTGAAATTGCAATCTGTGGACACCTCCTGTACAATATGAATTAATATTAATAATAATAGGAGCTTTATGCTGGATCTTCCTTTGCTTGGCAGTACCAACCAGTTACAAAGCCAGTTAAAATATTGTGCTGGGAGATTTTTTACCGCTTGGAGGTTAAGTGCATGAGCTCCAGTTAGACTATCTTGATTCAAAACCACTGCTTCTGTTTGCAAGCTGTGACACTTTGGGCAAGCTATTTCTCTGTGCTTAAGTTTCCTTATCAGTAAAACAGGGTGATAATAATAATGCTTCACACACAGAATTGTTTCAAGAGGACTAAGTGTATTGATATGTCCCAAAGGCTCTTGAAATAGTCCCTGGCACTAGATAACTGCTTGCTCTCGTTGAAGATTCCAAAGTTTGCCAAATAATTAGAAATGTGGTAAAAGGGATCTACATGATAAGTTCTGGCCAATACGATGCTAGAGAAACACCATACCGGAAGCATTCAATATTGTGCCTTTGGGCAAGTCCAGGTTATGTTAATGGATGCAGTTTGTTCAGGTTTTTATGCCTATCTCTTACTTTCTTGCCTTTTCTACTTGGTTAACAAGATAATGTTCTTCCTTCAGGTATCTCTGCATCCTGGCACCTTTATCCCAAGGATCTCCCTTGGTAATCATCCCTTCCCTCCGTGAGAAAGGATAAGTGTTACCTCCAGTTTTTCAAATGTGAAAACTAAGGCACTAAACGATAAAATAGGAACTGATGGATATACTTTGGCGTAAACTTATTTAAAACTCTTTTAGGTGCAAGGTTTCCTGTCACAGCTTCATGAATAATGGTAGTCCACATTAAGTTTTCCTTTTTCTAAAGCCTATAATTTGCTCCTTGCTCAATTAGACACTATTTTGTTGTTCTCTGTTTCATGCATATTAGTTATGTTTCATCAAGGATACTGGAAACTTCCTAAGGCTGGGGACTGTACTCTGGGCCACTCTCACCCTGTCCTAATCACCCCAGGGCCAGATACCTGATGAATAGGGACGGCCCCTATGACCCAGAGCCCACAGAAATTATTCAATCTAGCCAGTCCTAAGCCTGCTTCCTTACCAAGCCCATTATTTCCCTCAGAAACCACAATAAAGGCTCCTGCCAACTGTTCCCCTCTCTCTCTCTCTGCCCACTCATCTTACCTCAGTGCTTCCTGTGTGGCTCTTCCTGGCACGCTGTGCCTCCTGTTTCTAGGAGACTGTGAGTATAATAAAAACTTCCTCCTCTCTGGTGACCATTTCCATGTCTGTGTGTCTTACCACAACTGCCTAAAACAAATCCTGCTACCAACCGAATGCCAACTCCAATGGTTTAAACATTAATGAGATACAGTACTTCACATAGCAAGAAGTTCTTGGATAGGGAAGATCTAAGATCCAGTTAACTCAGTGGTTAGATTGTGTCATTCTTTCTGCCCTGTCTTCCTCAGAGGGTCAACCTTGACTTTGGCTAGCCTCTTCTGGGTCAGAAGAGTGTTGCTTCTGTTCGAAGTATGACATCCAGATACTACTACAAAATGGAGTGGAAGAGGGACCATTTCTTCTATTTAAGGAAACATTTTTTTCCATAGGCCCCTCCCGGCAGATTTATCCCATGTCTCATTTAGCCAGAACTGAGTGACATGCACACCTTAAATAATCATTGGCAAGGGGGAATGGACCACCATGATTGTCTGAGGCTCATAAATATTTATTCATGCGTCACAAAGAGGAGGGAAGGATACCCAGACAAAAAAGTAAGGGTCCTGCCAATAACAGAGAAGTTTGGATGGAACCAGCAGTTGCTACAATACTCTTCCATACTGATTTATCCTTTAATCTTAAGGAGATTCTCATTTGCATAGGAAGGAGTCTAAGAACTTAAGTATAGAATAAAGACTTACTATTTCTGGGTTAATATATCAAAACACATTTTCTGGAACAACAATGTCCCTTATTTTCCAATTTTGTCTGCGGATGTAGAGTTCCTCCTGATGAGGGTCTATGGTACCTGAAGACCCCTCTTCAGCATATTCTGCTCCAGGTGTCATCTTCCTTCCACTCTCTCTCCCCTCTCTTTTCTCTCTTTGCTCTGCTAAAATTGTATGAGTTTACTACAACACTTCTCTCTTCTTTCTTCCTGCAGTTTTACTTTCCAAGGGAATTTCATGGCTTCCCTGACACATCTCCCTTTGTTGCATCAGGACAGGCAGAACTAAGGTTTCAATTTGCTTCAGAAACTGAGCTTTGAGCTTGTTGCCATAACTTGACGGACTTTGGGATCATCTTTATGGAGATGGGACAAATACGCACCGTGAGTATATAAAAATATCGGTGAGCCAAAAGGGTGGACTGTGGCAGACAGCACGCATTCCTGTTGTTCCTGAAATCTCTTCTCTACCAAATCCTCCAAGTGTCGGTCTCTTCCATCCTAATCTTGCTAATTCTGCTAATGAATGATGACTGCAAGGGAAATGTTTGCCAACTATATCCTGCATGACAACGTCTGTGATCTAGTCTCTTTATCTAAGAGGCTCGAAATATTTGATAATCCAAATTAGAACCAGGGCTGTGCAGAGGGTTACAGTTACTCCAGACTTGTCCCCAAGAAAGGCCAAAATTAGCTATGATGTGGGTGCACATGAAATCTACCAAGCTTCTTTCAGCCATCTCAAGAGCAGACAAGGACTTCATGATGTCACGTGTGTGTTATCATAGCATCACATGGGAGGCAGAATCACCGTGCTGAAAGGTGAGGCCTGGAGCCAGACTGACCTGCGTTTGAAGCCTGACATTGCTGAATCACTTTGAGCAGCATCCACACTTTCCCTCACCTCCATTTCCTCTTCTGTAGGTTGGTGATAACAGTAGGATCATGGTAAAGGACAAATGTTTGTAAAGCCCCTGCCTATTACAGTGCCTGGTATGGAATATGTATTTGATCAGTGGAAACTGCTACTATTATCACAAAAGTATATACAACTTAAGTCATCACTTCCTGGTCTTGATTAATTGGGTAAATAAGTCTTCCTGATTTCTCAGTTTCCTTAGTCTCCCTGAGGGTGAATCTTCCCAGAAGACAGAATTACCTAGAATGCCTCCATCAATACTTTCCCATTTTCAGATTAAGATCAGGTGTTATCATTTTGCTTTGTATTACTTGTGAACATAAAAAAAATTCCTAGCCATTTAAATGAAAACAATAGCATCTATATTTAAAAATCCACGTCATAGGTTAAAGTATTAAAAGTGACAGCAGGACTTCCCTGGTGGCGCAGTGTTTGAGAGTCTGCCTGCCGAGGCAGGGGACACGGATTTGTGCCCCGGTCCGGGAAGATCCCACATGCCGCAGAGCGGCTGGGCCCGTGAGCCATGGTCGCTGAGCCTGCGCGTCCGGAGCCTGTGCTCTGCAACAGGAGAGGCCACAACAGTGAGAGGCCCGCGTACCACAAAAAAAAAAAAAAAAAAAAAAATGACAGAAAGGGCCAGAATGAGGTTTTAGCAATATCTGAACGGTGCACTAAGAAAACTGCAAAATGTTTGCTTTATCCCCATCCTCAAGTCATCAGAGTGAGCACTAGGAGGATTTTTATTAATAATACATGGGACACCATATCAGACTGACAGCAGGGACTAGCTGTCTAAAATTCTTTTGGGGACAGGGCAGATATAAACAAACCAACCAATAAAAACTGTAACCAGGGAGACTTTCTCCATGGGAATGTGGTTTAGGTGGAAAATTCCTATGCACCAGTTAAATAAACTATCTTAAGTTTTTTCCTGTGGCATAAAGGCCATTTTCTTGTTAGTCAACATCCAAATGCCCTGTGCTAAACATGGAACTCCTAAACACAGAGGATATTTGCATCACTCCATATAACATCCAGACGAGGCACTAATAGATGTCCTAGTAATGGGGACCTGGATAATTTTAGTTTCCCTTGATTTGTGTTCCATTTAAATGTGATAGGATCACAATATGAGAGGGCAAGACATCTGAGAGATTATAGCCACACAAATACTATATGAATTTAAACCTCAGAAAAACCCACCACACAAAGACAAATGACCAGAAGATATTCTGCTTCAGATGCAGGGAACAGGGCTGCAGTCCAGGTGACTGGAGTGCTTTTCTTCTCGTTCTAAAGCTGCTTGATATGTGTAAAATATCATCATAGTTTTAATACAGTTAACTACCCTTACCCTCACAGCAAATATAAGTGCCATAATAAGTGGTATATCTGCTAGAATCTCATGAAATTATTGCAAGTCAAGGTGACGTGAATGGTTCAGAAATGAATGTAAAATGAAAGGGTTCATTCATGAGAAAATAATGGTATATATTGAGTCTTGCGTGAATTCACTTTAAAACCTATATTTTTGTGTTATGGTTTCTTCTCAAAGAAAAGTGCTTCAAGGTCCATCTTTAATGGCTGTTTAAACATCCTGTGTCTGAATTAGCAGCCTCCTGGTACTGAAACGTGACCATAATATGTTCTTTGTTGTCTAAGGAAGCTTCTGTGGCATATTAATTTCTTTCAGTAACTGATATTTACTTTGAACAGGGACTGTGGAAGAGCTGTGATGATGATTCAGAAGACAAACAAGTGAAGGAATGAAATAGCACAAGATAATAGTTGCTCAGGTTATGCTGAGGCCAGCTGTATACACATGGAATTAAGAGAGGAAATGATTTTGGACCAGATTGGGGAAACTTTGGACTTGGAGCTAAATTGATTCTTCAACTTCAATTTAATCCTCAGCACAAGACAAATAACAAGAGCCTGTATTTTTCCTTATCCCATGGTTACCCAAACACAATTATATCATACAAAAGTGACCACTGGCAACTTCTTTAATGGGGACCTGGATGATTTTAGTTTCTCTTGATTTGTTTTCCATTCAAATGTGATAGGATCACAATATGAGAAGGCAAGACATCTGGGAGATTATAGCCATGCAAATATGAATATGTAGTCAATTGAATATATATTTGAATATATGTATTGAATATATATAATTGAATATTTGTGTTTGAGTCCTCCAGAGAAACAGAGGCAATAAGATATATATGTATATGGGGAGATTTATTGTAGAAATTGGCTCACATGGTTAAGGAGGCCAAGAAGTCCCACGATCTGCTGTCTGCAGGCTAGAGGACCAGGAAAGCCAGTGCTGTAATTCAGTCTGAGTCTGAAGGCCTGGGAATTGGGGGGACTATGGTACAAGTCCCGGTACAAGTCCAAACACCTGGGAAGCAAGAGCACCAGTGTCTGAGGGTAGGAGAAGATAGATGTCTCGGCTCAAGTAGAGAGAATGAATTCACCCTTTCCCCATTTTTTTTGTTCTTTTCAGGCCTTCAATGGATTGGACGATTCCCATCTGCATTAGTAGGGTTGACCTTCTTTTTTCAGTCTACTGATTCAAATGCTAATCTCTTCTGGAGACACCCCCAGAAATAATGTTTTACCAGCTGTTCGGGCATTCCTTAGCCAAGTCAACACATAAAATTAACCAGCACATGTGATGTCACTCCTGTGGTCATGGTAAATTTTACAAGATTTTATCTTCCTCCTTCTCAGGAGGTCCATGTTTAGCACAGGCCATTTGGATGTTGTTCTAGTCTCTCCATTCCTCTCTCTCTCTGTCTCTTTCTTGTTAGCTTTGAAGAAACAGGCTGCCATGAATCCTACAGTTGCAAGAAAATAAATTCTTCTAACAACTTGAGGGAGCTTGGAAGTAGGTCCTCCCCAGCTCAAGTCTCCAGATGAGAACTCAGCCCTGGCTAACAGCTTGATTGCAGCCTTGCAGTGGACCCAGCTAAGCTGTGCCTGGACTCCTGACCCAAAGAAAACCTTGAAATTCTTTAAACAGTATAGTTTGTGGTTATTTGTTATACACTGTAGAAAACATACAGTTGATATTTCTACAGAGTAACTTTTTCTATCCTTTAATTTCAACCTTTCTGGATCCTTATGTTTTGAATGTTTCTTATAAACAGCACATAAATAGAAAAAAAATCAACCATCACAGTATTCAATTAAATATGTATGCATATATATGTGTGTGTATGTATAAAACCTATATATGTGTATGTATGTATTCAATTGCTCTCCTTAAATCTTTGGGTTTTACTCCATCCATCAGTACTTATTTTTAAAATTTTCAACACTATTTTTTTTCTTCCTTCTACTTGTCTCCCATTCTCTCCTTTAAAAAGAGCCAAGAAAAAACAAAAAACAAAAAACTCCTGTTTGGGGCTTCCCTGGTGGCGCAGTGGTTGAGAGTCTGCCTGCCAATGCAGGGGACACGAGTTCGTGCCCCTGTCCGGGAAGATCCCACATGCCGTGGAGCAGCTGGGCCCGTGAGCCATGGCCTCTGAGCCTGCGCGTCTGGAGCCTGTGGTTTCTTCTAATTTGTTTTCTTGTTAACAATCTTAAATACACAAAGTGGCTGAGCCTTATATTTGATATTTACCTGCTTTTTACTTATATAGCCACTGAAAAACTTTCTCTCATGGTCAGTGACCTTCTACAGAAAAATGTCCCCACCCTTGTTCTAAGTAAACAGTGGAGCGGAGCGCCAGACAATGCAGCCTGACTATGGAATGTGGGTAACAACTTTGCAGGCCAGCCAGCCTGGCAGGGAAAACATTCAAGAGGGCTCTTTGTGTTAGAACAAAGAAGCAGGATAGGACTAAGGGCAAAAGAGGTAACACAGGCCAAAGCTTGCTGGCATCTGTGGGATTGATTCCTACAGGTTTAATATAGCTCAAGTTAATAGAGCACATGTGGTTGTGAAGTCAAGCGTCACTAGGATGGACTATTAAGGTTGGCAATGGGGACCTGCAGGCAAAATGCTTGAAACAAATGTATGGTTTTTCTCCAAGATAGGCTGGGAGAATATGCCCCATCATGATACTACAGTTCTGATTTGTGCCTTAAACTATGTGAAAGCAAGTAGAGCAGAATGCTGAGGATTTTGTCATCAGAATGAGAAAGATTCAAACTCCAGCTCTGTGTTTGCTACTGAGCTATCTTTGGCAAGATCATGCAGGAGATTTCAGACCTTGGATCAGTCTGGTGAGATAGATTTAATGGGGCAGACTAAATGCTCAGCACTTCATATAGACATAATCAATCCCAACTTCCAACTATATAAAAATAGGACCAGTCCATCAGGGGCTAAGGAGGCAATACATTGTACTCGTGAAGATCTACTTTGCTCCAGGTTTCTAAGGACTATGGCTAATTTAAAAGCGGATTCTGGCTCCCAAGCTAAAAAATCACATCACATCTTTACACAGTCCTGCTTGCTACACAGAGTCTGTGTGGGGACATTAGCTTATGAGAGCCTCTGGTGAATATAACCACCTCAGCAATATCATTCTTCTCTCTATCAAATATTGTATTCAGATTCTTAGAAATCTGAAGCTAAAAATGTTCCTTCATCTTATTTTGGGGGGGGGGAGGAGGATTCTGAATTTTGTTACTTACATTATAGCTAATATTAATTGAGTTCTCATATATGTAAGACAATGTGTTAAGCACTTTACATGATTTCATTAATCCTCTCAAATCCTATAATTCAGGATAACTTTTTTGAAATAGTAATGTTTTGAAACTATATATGGAAAAGCCACCCCATACACCTGAGAACATCAACCTAGAATGACTAACACCCAGGCTTACTCCAATAAAATTACTGGACCTTAAAGAAAAGGGAAAAAAATCCATTGGGCATCTAGCTAAAAAGAACACTCAATTTATACAGGAAAAAAAATTGGATTATTGTCAGACTTTCTAATAACAACAGAAAATAAATTATATATATATAATATTAAAGAAAGAAAAATGTGAGCTAAGGATTTTATATCCAGCAAAACTGACTTTCAAACATAACTAGGACAAACTAGTAAACATGCATCAATGCAGGGAATATTATTCATATGACTTCCTCCTGAAGCATCTACTAAAGAATGATCTTCAGACAACCAAAATAACTAGAGAGATACTGACATTTGTTAATATTGGCAAACATTAAGTGTACTGTTACTTTTAGAACTAAGACTAAAAGAGGCTCAAAAGGAAAAGGATATAGTATGTAATGGATATATGCTCTGACAGTGTAGATACTGGAAAATTGTGAAAAATGGGGAGAGTGTGAAAAATGGGGAGAGTGTGAAAACTTTAAAAAATATTTTCAGTAATTACATGGGTGGTGGTAGAATTAGCTTGCTTTTATGAGACTATTGTATATGCTTTGTGGTTTAAACAAATAATTATGGTGTATTTTAAGTCTATTGTCCTCAGTATCCTTTGGAACTAGGATTCTTAGTGTGGAAGAAAGGAGATACGAATGTAATACAGAAAAGTTCAAGTAAAAAATCTGTAATCTTGAATTTAAATAGAAAATATCAGTTGAGCTCATTAGATATTTTATCTCATATATATTTTTTCTAGGTCTATACACTAAAACTTCCTTAAAAACAATGACCTACGCAGTAGCAATAATCACCCCTAGCATTTAGATGATGGTATTGAAACACAACTTGACTTCCCACTGAATGATATCAATGATTCTTGGGGAAATGGCTGATTCTAGATTTGGAGTAGGAAATACACAAAAAGTCCCTGGAATATCTTGCTATATCAGGTAGCAAGGAAGTTATCAAAGATGACTAGAGTCATATCAAAAAAAAATTCAGTAACCAACTTGAAGAGGATCACACTCATCAAAGATGGAAGAATCTGAGCTTCAGTAAAGGTAATAATTGCAAGGAAAGAGAAACATTATCCTGACCTCCCTATTATAACTATACCCTTGAGTAACCAAATAACAGATAGAGGGATGTGCCTCTCTTTATACGTATTCCAATAAATCAATAAAAAATAAATTATGGAAGTTAATAATGTCATTTTTACCATTCATTGCACCCACTAATGAATTAATGGATCTAGAGGTTGAATATAATGGCTGTAAAGATTATAGAAAAATAGGCAAGACATTATTTGCCTCCCATTGAAAGAATATCCTATCACCTATAGTTTTGCTAAAGTGATCAAACCTGAGTCTTAATCCACAAAATCTAGAGTGTGGGAAATGTATTACAGCTCAAATGGTCCAAGTCCTTTAACAAATGAATCATAAGGAAAAGAAAAGGATGGACGGGAACATTAAAAGAGGCCTAATATAGATATTAAATTGTCTTTAATTGGGAAAGACCAGACTTCCAGTCTCAGTTGATGGAGTAAGCATGCTATACACTATCTCTCCTACAACTTAGCACTAAAAACCCTGGACAGAATATACAAAGCTACTATTGGAGGACCCTGAAAATAAATGATAGCAGGTAGATTGGAGAAGGAATTAAAAAGTTGAAGAATGGTGCATAGGGTAACAACTTTCCTCTTTTTTTCTCTTCCTATATCTCCTGGATTAGTCCCACTGTAGCCTGAACTCGGGAACTGTGCTATAGGCAATGGTCAGAACAAGCTCCAGGAGAAAATCCTTCTTTCTAAGCAGAGGAGGAAGACCGGGGGCCGGGGGGTGGGTGGGGAGGAGGATGGAGAGTAGGAGGAACCACCTGTTTTCTTGTCTCCTGGCCATTCCATGAGGCAAGACCTAGTCCTGAAAATGAGTCACTGCTGCTAACACTGCTGCAGCAGTGCACAGGCACCTAAAACTCCTGGAGAGAAAAAAATTCCTTCCCTCTGTGGAAAGAAATGGGGGTAAAGGGAGTTATTTACCTGATAGTGGAGGGGAAGTCCTGCCATGGTTTCTTTTCTTTTACTGCTTCGCTCAGGAAGTGGAACCAACCATGGGAAGTGTGAAACAGAAGGTGAAAGATAAAATCCTATATTTTGGACCCAGGAACTAGGAAAATGGGACTCTGGGAGCGGGAGAGACTGGAGAAAATCATGATGAGAAGGAGCTTGAGGAAAGAATCCCATAAAACTCTCCGTGAAGTCCCAAGCTGTGCATGCGTGTGGCTGATCTGAAACAGAAAATAGAGGAGAGAACACTTCCCAACTCATGTAGAAGATCAGCATTACCTTGATCTTAAAATGGGACAATGACAGTACAACAAAAAACAATATGCTGCATGAAAGTAGATGCCAAAATTCTCAACAAAATATTAGCAAATGAAATCCCACAATATGGACCCAAAAAATCACATCTACATGGATTTTATCTCAGGATGCAAGTTTTGTTCACCATTTGAGAATCAGTGTACTTCACCATATTAGCAGACTAAAAAACAAAAACCACATGATTATCTCCAAAGAAGCAAAGAAAAAGCATTTGACAAAATCCAAAACAACTTCATGATAAAAACACTCAGCAAACCAGTAACAATAAGGAACTTCCTCAACCTGATGAACATCAACAACCTGCAGCTAACACTAGAGTTAATGGGAAAAGACTGAATGCTTCCCCCTTGAGATCAGGAGCAAGACAAGGATATCCATTTTTATCGCTTCTATTCCACATCACAATGGAAGACTTAGCTCCGCAATTAGGCAAGAAAAAAAGAGGCATACATATGGGAGAGGAAGAAATAAAACTATCTCCCTTCAGAGACAGTATGATTATCTGTATAGAAAATACCAAGGGGTTTACAAAACAAGCCTCTAGAACTAATAGGTCAATTTAGCAAGGTTGCAAGATACAAGGTCACCGTACAAAAATCAATCTTATTTCTAGATACTAGCAATAAACAATTGGAAACTGTAATTTAAAAAAATTACCATTTGTAATAGCTCCAAAAATTAAATATTTAAGTATAAATATGACAAAAGACTCGTAGGATCTATATGCTAAAAACACAAAACATCATTTAAAGAAGTCAAAGATGTAAATAAATGGACATGCTTTGCTAATATATTAGAAGACTCAAAATAGTTAAGATGTTAATACCTCCCAAATTAATCTACAGATTCAATGTAATTTTAATAAGAAAATAGCAGAATTTTTTGTAGAAATAGACAAACTGATTCTAAAATTTGCACAGACATCAAAGGAATTAAAATAACCAAAACAATTTCATGAAAGAATAGAGAAATCACATTACTGGATTTCTATGACTTACAATTATTGAGGGTAGTGTGATTCTTGCATAAGAATCACATAGAAAATAAATCTAGAAGTAGACCAACACAAATATGGCCAATTTATTTAACAAAGGTCATTCAGTGGAGAAAAGATAGTCTTTTCAACAAATGGTCCTGGAACAATTGGACATCTATATACCTCACACAGTATACAAAATTCAACTTAAAATAGACTTTATATTTAAGTCAAGAATTTTTTTAAATTACAAAACTTTTAGAAGAAAATGGGGAAAAAATCTTCATAATCTTATTAGGTTAGGCAGAGTTCTTTGATATGACACCAAAACCGTGATCCATAAAAGAAAAAATGATAAAGTGGATATCATCAAAATTAAAATAGGAAAGGCAAGGTTAAGAGAATGAAAACAAGCCACAGAGATAAACTATTTGCAAATCTCATATGCATCAAAGGACTTGTATCCAGAATATATAAAGAACTCTCAAAATTCAATAAATAACCCAATTTAAAAGTGGGATTGGGATCTGAGTAGACACTTCTCTAAGTAGGATATAGGGATGTCAAACAGGTGCATAAAAAGATACTCAACACCATCACTCATTAAGGAAATGCGAACTAAAACAACAATGATATACTACTGTACATCTGTTAGAGTGGCTAAAACAAAAATAAAAATATAAAACTTGCAATTCTTGTGATGGCAAAGAAACAAGGCTGGTGGGAATGTGAAAAGGTGCAGCCATTCTAGGAAAGAGTTTGACAGTTTCTTGCAAAGTAAAACATACCCTTACAGTCTGATCCAACAATCTCACTCTTACGTATTTAACCTAGACAAATGAAAACTTAAGTTCATCAAAAAACCTGCACATTAATGTTTATGGAAGCATTCTTCATAATCACTCAAACCAGGAAACAACCCAAATGTCCTTCAGTGGGTGAATGGATGAACAAAACTGTGGTAGCCCATTCAGTGGAATACTAAGCAATAAAAAGATACCAATTACATGGATGAATCTCAAATGCATTATGCTGAATAAAAGAAGCCAGTCTCATGGTTACATGCCATATTGTTCCATTTATATTACATGCTGGAAAAGGCAAAATTCTAGAGATAGAGATCAGTGGTTGATAGAGGTTAGGGGTGGAGGAAGATTTGAATACAAAGGCATAGCATGAGGGAATCTGGGGGTCAGTGGAACTGTTCTGTGTCCCAGTTGTGATGGTGGTTACATAAATTTATGCATGTGCTAAAAGTCAATGAACTGTACAGCCCCAAAGTTAATTTTACAGTATATAAATATTGAAAAGATGGATAAGACTATACTTGTATCATAAAGAATTTCAAGAAATTGGTTACTATAAAATTTAAGACGGCGGTTGACTTTTTTCAGGATAGAGAACACGGAGGAGATTTTAGAATGGCTGGCAAATTTCTGTTTCTTTACCTTATAATTATTCATTAGGCTATATACCCTTGTGTGGTCTTCTCTATCTCTATTTTATTTAACAATAGAAAGGTATATAGCTATGGAATCAATAAAATTTTAACAAAAATTCCAGTATGGTTTTATATGGAACTTGTCAAGAAGAGCAGTTCTTTTTTTTTTTTTTTTTTTTTTTTTTACGGTACGCGGGCCTCTCACTGTTGTGGCCTCTCCCGTCGCGGAGCACAGGCTCTGGACGCGTAGGCTCCAGACGCGCAGGCTCAGCGGCCATGGCTCATGGGCCCAGCTGCTCCGCGGCATGTGGGATCTTCCCGGACTGGGGCACGAACCCGTGTGCCCTGCATCAGCAGGTGGACTCTCAACCGCTGCGCTACCAGGGAAGCCCAAGAAGAGCAATTCTTAAGTACTGATAATGTTCTGTCTCTTAAGCGGGATGATAAATTTTTGAGCATTCATATCATTAGTATAGTTTAAACATTACACATATTATTAGTATAGTTTACACTGTACACATATGTTTTATACACTCTTTTGTGTGTGTGATCTATTTCACAGTAAAATCCTTTTAACTGAACATCACTTGGAGCATTTTCAAACATGCCAAATGGCAATATTCTATTTATAAAGCTGATGTTTTCCTAAACACTTATTTTATGCCTAGTATGTGCAAGATCTTTTCAGGTAGACAAGAAAAGTACAAAGCATTACTTGAATATTTTACATGGAGAATGTATTCATGTTTTATTCCTGTAAAAAGATAAGTAGAATTAAAAGTAAGAAAACTACAAAGCTTATTTCCTGCTTCAAAGAATTAGAATCTTATTCAGGAGATGAGAACACGAATGATAGTCTTGGAGAATCGTTAGACCGATCTTCTGGACCTCCTGTTATGAGTGGTGACTGTGTAAATGTGTATACAGTGTGTCGAGGATGTGCATTTTGGGGAAGAATTGCTGCAAGTAGTTGAATCTCAACCTGCGTAGGTATTCATCCCAGTCATACTGAAGTGAAAGTTTATTAGACTTTTAAGTCCACTTGTTCCAGGAGAATGCACAAACACTGAACGACATATTTTAAGTTGAAATTCAACAGGAACATAAGCTATCATAAACAGAAATTTATTTTACAGGCAGCTTTTCAGAGTGGTACTTATTCCAAATGGCAAAATACACCTACTTACATATTTAGCGTAAGGAAGCTGAAGGAAGAAGTAAGATTTTGATTTTTCTATTTTGCTGTAATTCATTACACTTTGTTATAGTTCACCTGCATTCCGACTTTCCCCCATAACCTTGATACCTTAACATTCTTCCATCTCTTTGCCGTCCTTTTAGAAATGGGACAGCCTAAGATTATTAGCTTACTGTTGATTTAGAAGTCAGTGGATTGTTGTTCTCGGGAACTCTTTTGGGGGAAGCACTAGAAGTGATTCCCATTGGGATTTCGGCATCTTCTTCTGAGCCTCACACATGAAGCTGAGCATGATTAGGGGACCATATAATTTAATGTCCACTGGTAATTACTTGAGGATAATGTGTGTAAACTAGGGCTGTCCTAGACAAACAGGGACATAGGTCACCCTGGGTGTAACCAAGCTGTAAGGTACAGAAGAGAGTGACCAGGAGGGCACTGGTAACTGAAATGGTGATGGATGAGGCACGGTGGATGTTTGGCCAGGTAAAGAGATGGAGGCAAAGGTGCGATGACCACCTGGCCTGGCTTCATGCTTTGGATGAGTAATTGAATTGGACAACCTCTATGAGTCTGTACAGATTCCTATCACAGAAGGAAAAGCACAGAAGCATCAAGGCTGTGAGTGTGTGTTGCATGGGAGAGTGTTTCATGGTGTGAGAGTGTGTATGTGTGTGAAGTGTGTGTGGCAGAAGTGGCTTTTGTCAAGGTCCTTCCCTCTCCCTCCCACCTTTTGCTCACTTTCTGGATCCTGTTCTATTTTTATAAGGATACTGATCTTTTATAGAGTCGGCCCACGGCTTGCCTTTCTTGAGTAGCCATAAAATCTGCTATTTTTTCTAGAGGGTTCAGCGTGCCTTTTTCTTCCTGAGTCATAACAGCTTATGAAGTTACACCCGTGGGTCATGAGCACGTGTGTAGAGGTGCTGGTTAGATGAGATCTTTGCTTGAGAGCCCAGAGACAAGATCAGAGGGCAACAGAGGGCTTTGGAACGCACTGAGAATAAATCCTTGATATACAGTGAAACAGAAGCAGGAATTCCCCAGAAACCATCTCACCTAAATATGCAGCTACTGTGTCCTCACCTCTTTCTCATCACACCTTTGCTCGTTGGTCTCTAATATACATACATCTAATGTTCTTTCATTCATTAACAACACATATTTATTGGGTCCCTACTAAGCACCATTCTAGAATGCTGGGGACAGAGTGGTGAACAAGACAGGGGACTCCATGCCTTGGTGAGGACGACAATAAACAAACACAAACAGTTGAGATAGTGTCAGAGAATGAGGTGTGTCACATAACCCTAAAAGCTTAATCAATAGTTATTGAGTGTTTACTCTCCATCAGACACTGATTCACATGTGTTAATTCATTTAATCCCACCAATGCTTTTATGCTGCCACTCACATTATTATCATCCCCATTTTATAGAGGAGGAAACTGAGGCATAGAAAGCAAGATTAAGCCACTTTCCAAGGTCACCCTGCCAGTAAGTGGTGAAAGTAAAATTTAAATTCAGACCACCTAATTCTTGAGCGCACAGTCTTAGCCATTATGTCACGTGACTCCTTTACTGCTAGGAGGGCCATGGGTCAGTGGAAGGGTATAAAGTGCAAAGGGAGACTTAAAGCTATGGCTGGGATGAGGAGCCTGCGTTAAATAGGGTAGTCAAGGAAGACTTCTCTAAGGAGGTGGCATTTGAGTTGAAACCTAAATAATGAGAAGTAGTCAGATATGTAAAATACTGAAGGTAGAACTTTCTAGGCAGAGAAATCAGCTAATATAAGGATCCAAAGGCAGAAACAAGCTTGAATTGTTTGAAGGGCAAAGAGAGGGCACTGAAGTGGTTATGATCTTCGTGAAAAGGGAATCCAGATTTAAGGCAGAAAAATCTGGCTTACTATTTGAGTCTCACTTTCTTCATTTATAAAAACGAAATGACGAGTCGACCTTACTTGTTACAGAATTAAAGGAGATCGTGGTAGCTAGTATGATAATCACTGTTATTAATAATACGTCCACAGTAAATATAGACAGGATAACTTGCTTTTTTCCGTAAGATCACATCTGTGTTACTTGCTAAAGCTTAATTGAGCAGGTCCTCTGTACCTAGCACAGCACACATGTATTTTAAAATCATCACATCTATTTTGGGAGGTACCTGTTATCTTCATCTTGTAGATGAGAAAACGGAGGATCTCAGAGGTTAAATAATATTTCCAGAGACAAATATCCAATGTATGTGATAAGACTGCAGTCCTAACCCAGTTTTGTCTTACTTCAAATCACAAGTGTTTCTTCTATACCATACTCCTTTGTAAACAGCAAACTCATCTACAGCAGGCAGGGAGTGATGTCTTGCTGTATTATAGCTTCGTCTCAGATATAGATACTGTGTAATAAATCTTTTTTAGATGGAAGTTATGATGAAGATGATGGTAATGTTGGACTGATGAAGATGAGGTAAAACAAAGTGAATTGGAGAAATGGATGGCTTTGGCCATGTTCCTGTCCTCAGCTGCCCAAAGGCTTCTGACAAAAGCATGCTCTTTCCACTGCTCTTAAGCTGTGCGGGCTTGGCCTGAGAGAATCAAGAATAAAGCTGATTGCAAACTTGGTGCATAACAGAGAAAATAAAGACATCATTTACTGACTGATTTGGACTAAGAAAAGATGTATTTACTTGCAGTTTATTATGTTGGATGTGACAGGCATACATTTGGGCTTTTTATTGAATGATGACTTACTACATACAGGAATTGGTGCAATTTGTAATGCAGATTATGTTTTTAAACAAAAAAGGGTGCAAATACACTGATGACTGTCACATGACTTGCTCTGCACTTCTCAAAAAGTGGCTTGAGCGTGGGTGGAACGACAAATATACCCTAGATGCACAAATGTAATTTCCAAAGAAGATGATTCTGGGCAGCTTCCAATTCAGTCGGGCAGATTTAGACAGAAGAAATCCATGGCTAAGAAAAGCTAAGGATCTTAAAATAGCCAGAATTGGAGTAGGATCATTTGAATCACTCCCATTAACTGCTGAAATGCCTCCAGACAGAGCATGAAGAGCCACAACGAAAATCAGGATGTGGGATGAGAGAGTACATGTCGCATCTTTGCAAGATTACATAAGTTAAACACCTGGGAATCCCATTTTTACTTCTCATAACAGGAGATGGGGGCAGGAGAAAAGTGGAAGAGATCTCCGTTCAACAGCGGAAAGCAATAGAATGAGAGCCTGGTCCACTGCATATTTTCTGAGTAATGAGTTTGACCTCGTCAGCTTCTGGCATTGGGCCAAATCTTGTCTTGTGATACATTTGTGCAGTTCCTCGAGGTCACAGACTTGGGTTTTCCACCTGGAGCACATTTGTGAATTGACCCGAGAGCAAGATTCAGTCTACTTTTCCTGATAATCAACTACCATATTCATTTCCCTCAGCACATAACTGCACGAACAATCCACGTTTCTTTCAGATGAAGGCAAATTCTATTAATTGCTTTTCTCTGTCTGACTGTTTGGGCTTTACAAACGATTTCACCCAGGATTCAGCCATTAAGAAAGAGTGTTCATTCATGCTAATAACTTCCAATAAAGCTGCCGGTGAGTTGTATCAGAGAGAGTGTGTGAGGAAAGGTGCAACCCATGCAAAGATTTGAAAAATAGTGGAAACATTTTTATTTCAAGACTTGTATTTGCCATAAGGGAAGGCAAAGCAGGGCAGAATATTTTCAAATCATGGGTCACGGCTTTCCCATGATTTAAAATGAAAGCTTTTCTTGTTTAACAGAGCCATAGCATGCATGACATGACACATCAGAATGGTTTCTTCTCACAGACTCTTGGAACTTCACAGTAAATTCTGCTCTGGAGATTCTGACTCCTATCCCGCCTCCCCCCACCACTTGGTAATTTACCAGGGCAATTTCCCCTCCTGCTGATGACGGGCAAACCCTGCAGCTCACACAGGCTGGAGAGCCCTGCCCCTCACGTGAGAGCCAGTGCTACGCCCTCATCCACATTTCGAAGAAAACCTCAGCTTGCCAGCTCTTGTCAAAAGTTCCCACAGACAGAGATTCCGTTTAAGGTCTGGGTGCAGTGTTGGAGGCTGGAACAATTCAGGTCTACACCACAAATCCCACTCCCAACACATGCGTGTGATCCAGGCTCACAGAGAAGGGTCGTGCTTTGCTTTCCTAGGTGGTGAGGATTCCGGTCTAATTTTGGACAGCGCAGCATGGATTTCCTTGCCTTGCCGTCCACAGATGTGCCTTGTCCTTCTCTGATTACCCAAAGGGGGCCTGCGTTTGTGCGAAAACAGGTGAAACTCACTGGGTGATGAAAGAGCGAGAGGGTGCTGCCCAAGGACCCTGCCCCTCAGAGATGCCAAGCCGCGTGGGCCCCGATGCTCTGCCTAGTCTTAGAGCTAGCTGGTCTTTTGACCCAGAGGTAAGTTTGATGGATGGCGTTTGGTCTTATTTTGTTCTGTTCAAACGCCCGGCAAGAGGTGAAGTAGGAAAAAGGGACCCACACTAACCATCCCTCCCCCTCCCCCAACTTACCTACACTGATTCCCCCCACAACCTCACCACATCCCCCAGACGCCTCCAGGATAAACCTTAGGAGCTGACGGGTGGGGGGCAGTGGTGAGGAGGCGGAGGAAGAGGAGGTGAACTTGACCTCGTCTAGAAGTAAAGAAGTGGCCTAAGGACAAGTTCCATTCTCCTTCAGCACATATGACACTTTGGGTGAGCTATTGGAGAACCTTAGTTTGCTTGGTGTGTAACAAAGTACCACAGAGTGGGTGCCTTAAACAGAAATGTATTGCCTCACAGTTCTGGAGGCTGGAAGTCCACGATGAGGTGCCAGTAGGGTTGTTTCCTTGTGAGGACTTGAGGAAGATTCGGTTCCATTCCCCTCTTCTAGCTTCTGGTGTTTTGCTGGCTATCATTGACATTCCTTGGCTTACAGAAGCATCAACCCAATCTCTGCCTTCATCTTCACGTGGTATTCTCTCTATGTGTGTGTGTCTGTGCCCAAATTTCCCATTTTTATAAGGATACCAGTCATTGGATGATAGCCCACCCAGATGACCTCATTTTAACTTGATGACCTCTGTAAAGACCCCCTTTCCAAATAAGGTCACATTCTGAGGTCCTAGAGGTTAGGACCTCCACATATCTTTCTGGGGGACATATTTCAACCCATAGCAGAAACGCTGTTTACTTTCTTTTCTAATTCTACTCCCTGTGTATCTGCAACCTCTAGCACATGGGCCAGCTCTTTCCAAATTTGCTGCTGCTGTTCCTGCGGTGATTTTGCAGATGCTTTTGGCATTCTTTGAACTTGATATTACATAGAAGAGTAAGAAGTTTTCCTTGCCCCTGGCTTTGACTTTCCCGTGCTTCTCCAGGCAGAGAAGAGCCAGTTCTATGACTGTTCACTTGATACTACTCTTGAGGGCCAGGACCATTAAGGGAAGAAGTTCTCCCCAGATCTGCCAGATACACCTGTGTGCCCCTTTCCACCTGCACATGAGGAGGATGGGGGAGTCAGTCAGCCAGTCAGTGTCTATGCCAGGATCAGAACTCACTTTCTGTGTCTCAGGTTTGCAGGTGGTACTCTTACCTGTGACCTGCTAGACTCTGGACCTGGCCAGGCTGCCTTCAGGTTGAGAGGATGCTCTGGACTAGCTCACATCTACCTGGATCACCAGGGCGCATGTGATCCTTTACATATGTTTTTCCCTCAGTAATTTGATTCCTCACCTGCCATGGTTTTAACCAGGCCCTGCGTGGCAAGTGGGCTCTGCATCCTGTCCCCATCTGAATTCAGCACCCCAACTTCCCCTCCAGAGCCATTCTATCTCTCAGAGAGCCAGGAGGGCAGTGGAGGTAGGAAGGAATGCTGGTCTTGCCTTCCTCACAGGATCATTGGCTGGAACAAAACTTGTTGTGACCCATGAGATGTTTCACAAATGTCAGGTGTTACTACAATTAGATAGAGCTGATGAAATCACACGCAGTGTAGACAGAGTGCTGTGTATTCTTGCCAATGTGTGGCCTTCACAATAGGTCTCTGAGTTATTGACCATTTCCATTTTACAAATGAAGGGACAAAGATGAGGTTTTTTTTTTTTTTTTTTTTTTTTGCGGTACGCGGGCCTCTCACTGTTGTGGCCTCTCCCGTTGCGGAGCACAGGCTCCGGACGCGCAGGCTCAGCGGCCATGGCTCACGGGCCGCTCCGCGGCATGTGGGATCTTCCCGGACCGGGGCACAAACCCGTGACCCCTGAATTGGCAGGCGGACTCTCAACCACTGCGCCACCAGGGAAGCCTGAGGTTTTTTTTGTTTGTTTGTTTGTTTTTGTTTTCTTTGCGGTACGCGGGCCTCTCTCTGTTGTGGCCTCTCCCGTTGCGGGGCACAGGCTCCGGACACGCAGGCTCAGCGGCCATGGCTCACGGGCCCAGCCGCTCCGCGGCATGTGGGATCCTCCCGGACCGGGGCACGAACACGTGTCCCCTGCATCGGCAGGCGGACTCCCAACCACTGCGCTACCAGGGAAGCCCCAAAGATGAGTTTTAATGAAGGTGCAGTTAGTGATGGATACATTTGAGATGCAAAGGTAAGATTTCTGATTTTGAATCCAGTGTTCTTTGTAGTATCCCAAGAGTAATGGACTTGAAAACACGCCACTCAGATCTTCTGCTGCAGGAAGCAAAATTGAAAGACGGTCAAAACTGCTGTGCTCCAAATCTACCTCTGTGTCCACGCCCAGGCCGCGCTTACCCGGAGTCTGCTCCAGGCAAGGATCTGGCTCGGCAGAGTCCTAATGCAGCCTATTGCTGTGAGACTCCTCCCACCGGGGACTTTAGCTTAGGGACTCCATAGCTGCTACACCAAGATTCTCTTAGAAGTGTGCTGCCGTCTGAGAGTCTCCCTAGCCAACCCTCCTTCCTTTCCTTCTCTTTCAATAGGGCTTAGCCCGGCATCATGTTCTAAAGACTGTTCCCACCTCCACTGACTCTCTCCTCTTTTTCCCTCACAGACTTTTTAGCCCGATAAATCTCTTACATAAGTGAGACTCCCAGTAATTCTCATTCTGTCTCGTTATTTACTTCTCAGAGGACCTGAACGAACATGCCAGGCTACCCCACTCTACCTATGAAAGGAGTTCAATGTCAATTCATGATTTGGGGAGTATCTTTCATGTACTCAATATTTGCAAGGCCTGGCTGGGGGTAGGGGAAGGAGGCATAAAAATGGCAAAGAAGGAAAGAATGAGGGGGAGGGACGCAGAACCATGACAAGCCAAGGTCCTTGCCCCCAGGGTAAGACTCCGGCACATGAAACGTTAGGGGGATATGACAGCTATGTCATCAAGTGCCAACTTACGTGTGGAAGAGGGTGAGTATTGTAGGAATCAATGGAGATAAATATTGAGACCTGGAGTTTTCAAGAAAGATAAGTTGTCAAGGAGAAAGGATAATGCTGGCAATTGGGCTTTAAAGGATTAGTAGGATCTTTATAACTAACAGGTAGATCGGTGACATTTCAGGAGAGGGAAACACCGCAGGTGAAAGAAATACGACCTTCCCGGGATACAGGGAGGTGAGATACGTGAACATGGGTGTTCTTTGGGTTCATACACCTCTCTGTGCTTCTGTTTTCTCCGGTGTAAAAATGCGAGGTGATATTACCTGCTTCACAGGGCTTTTCTGTCAGTTAAAGTTTTAATATGTATAAGGCATTTAGAAAAGTTCTGGGGAAAATACAATTTAAGTGTTTGTTAAATAGATTGGTGGAGATGAGTCTATATTTGAGGAGGCAGAGGGAAGGAGTTTGAGGTTAAAAAGTGGAAACAGTCAGAAAATGAAATGCCTCATAGCAGGAAATGAGAGCCACTTGTCCAGCGAGGAGAAATAGTGGGATTAGAGGTTACTTTAGGAGAGTTTTTTGTTTTTTGTTTTTTTGGCAGTGATAAGAGGCAGACATTGGAAATGGGGAACCTGGGACCAAAAAGGCCACACCTCAATACATATTTATTCTGTTCTGGGAGTATATGTACATGCATATGGGGAATGAAGAAAAGAGGAAAATTAAACATGATTCCAAACTTTAAATCATGAGTGATTGAAAGGGTGTTGGTAGCATTAACAAAGACAGAAAAGATAGCAGCTGAAGTGTATTTAGGGAAAGAAGATACAATTTTTGGAAAGGATTGGATGTGGAAGGAGATCTGAAGTGAAAATATCTAGTGAGTAATTGAAGATGTGGAACAAAGTCAAAGGGAGGTTTCAGATCCAGATTTTGGATGCGTTGACATTAGCTGTTGAGATAAACCAAGAGGTGAAAACCTCATGACTGAACCACATAAGGGCATTGCCGTGCTGGCTAGAGGGAGTTCCTCAAAGCTGGTCCTAGTTCATGGTCTCATGAAGGCAGAGCAGCTCAACGACACCTGAGCTAATGATCCGTGTGATACCTTCGTCAACGTGTAAAGTAACTCAGCAGGTATGGAAACAACTAATAGTTCATTGAGCTTTAAAAACCCTCCGTCCTTATTCCCCAATTTTCTTTCTCAAGTGGGGCTATATGTGGAATATCTCCATGAAGAAGGCTGTATTATTTAATTCCTTCATATGTAGCCACACCACTATCTGGATTGGTATATTATTTTAGCTCACAGTCATTTGGGAAAAGCAGAAAATATTTTAAACATAATCACTAGTCTGGCTTCCTGGCCTGTATTTTCTAGTTTCAAGTCAGAAGTTTTCAAACTTCTTTTGACTGTGACGTTGAGAAACGTATTTTACATCACTAGACACCTGTACCTCAACTGAAACCATTACTATGTGCAGTGCCCTTCATTATCTTCTCTTCCATTCCAGCCTATTTTATTTATTTTCAAGAGTGTTCTTTACTACCCACTAAACCAATTTCATGACCATGGATGGGTCATGACCTACAGCTTGAAAAACACCGGCTCAGCCTATACAACCGTCAGCTGCAGGCTGAGCTCTAGTAAGTCAGCAGAAACTTTCTCAGCTGAGTAGATCAAGGTCAAGGCACACTTGCTGCTCAGCTGACTGACTTTCACCTATTCTATCCATCAGGCTCTTGCTTTGTTTCTTGTGCTCCAATTCCAATCCTGGATCACTGTTTGGGGCTCCAGCACAAGACCCTCTTTGTGATTTATTCTTCTTACACTGAAGTCTTCTTGCTCATGTGGTTGTGTTTCCACTGCATGCTCTCAGATTTCCCCAACACTGGCTTCAATTGTCTAGCAGCTACCATAGCACCCTGCAAAAGTGGCCTTCATTGGCCATTGAATAAATACAGGTATGGTCATTGTTTGCTGCTTGTTACTGAATCAACAGGGTGCTAACTTTTTGCCCCCTTGAACTTCCGGCTAAGCCCATGGGAGTCCTCTCAGGAGGATCTCTGTGCCCTCTGCAACTCTCCTTGAGTTAAATGAACCCCAGCTCTGCCGCTGAGGGAAGAAATAGAAGTCTGAAGCCAATCAAATGGGGGCTCTAGAATGAGAGGCTTTGGATGACAGGGTGACAGGAAAGCACAGAGCATCTGAGATGGAAAGTCAGGGAGGCAGTGGAGGAAGAGGCTGGTACCAAAGACAAGGCTCGCTAGAGGAATTGGAGCAGTGTAATGAGTCCCACAGACCAGGCACTTATTTAGTGACTTGTTCACCCCCAGCTCTATACCTCACTTTGTACCCCCTTAAATTTGGAATCATATTACCATCTAATAAACAAGGCTGTTGTAGGCATAGATGAGATAGCAATCAGTGCATTTAGCAATTATTATTTTGTGATTTTGCTTGAAGCTGAGTTTGATAACAGCTTGAGCACAGAGTTCTTAAACTTGGATATGGCCAGCCTTAGGCAGATTCTGGTGTCCTCTTTTCTTCTTTTTTTAATATTCCCCTCCCTCCCCATCTCCTACTCGCCTAAAAAGGAATCTATATGAATTATTCCTGCTAAAGTAGCTGGGGATAACGATGTGGAGAGTTTCCCTATCCTATGGATGTTGGCATTTTAAGAGAAGACTAAGGCAAAAGCTCTTACTAACATAATTGAACAAATTGCTACTAATGGAATTTCAGGCATTAAGATGAAAGTGGAGAGTACATTTTGGCTAAGGGAGTCTCATTGGTATCTCTCAAAACGTTGTAATTGGGGTAGAGTTCAGGTTTAGAAGTTGGCACCACTCATGGCTTCTATTTATGCATTTAACCTTGACCCCAGTATTATATAAAGCAGACAAAATATTTTTTCGGCTTTGCTCAAAGATCAGGATTTTTCATGTTCTTAGGAAAAACCCAGTGAAATCAATCACTGGTTTACCATGAAACAGTGGTACATCATCATACAATTTAATTTAACTAATTCTAATTATTCATTCATTTACCTCCCAAGAACTCTATCTCCCACTTCTCAGACTAACTCTGACAATGATATTTTTTCAAGTAAGGTATTATATGTGGAAAATCTGGGTAAGTCGTGTGTAATTAAAAATGGATTAGGTACTCTTATCCCAAAACAGTCTTATCACACTCTTTTGTTTACACCTCTCCCAAGATAGTGTATATGTGTGTATTTGGGTGTGATATGTGTACATATATATATATATATATATATATATAAAATCTGGATATGTTTATAATATTCAGACATATGCTTATAAATATTCATTAGGCAATTTATATATAACTGAATAATTTAAATTCCTTAGCATCACCTGATCTGTTTATAGAATTCCTGTTCTGTCCCAGTTGAGTGTCACCTCATTAAGCTCTTTCCAAACCCCTCCAGCTAGCATTCTGAATATGCCTAATGCAACTGATAAAGTTTATAGAACTGCATTAGTTTTCTATTGTTGTATAATAATTGACCCAAAACTTTGTAGCTTCAGACAATGCAAATTTATTATCTTTCAATACTGTAGATCAGAAGCCTTAAAAATCAAAATGTCAGCAGGACTATATTCCTTCTGGAAGCTTTAGGGGAGAATCTGTTTCCTTGATTTTTCCAGCTTCTAGCAGCTGCCTGCATTCTTTTGTCCATGGCTGCTTCTTCCATCTTCAAAACCAGCAATAGAGTAACTTCAAATCTCCCTCTGACTTTGTTTCTATCATCACATCTCCTCTGACTTTTGACCTTCCTGCCTCTCTTATAAGGACCCCTGTGATTACATTGGGCCCACTTGGAGAATCCAGGGTAATCTCTTCATTTCAAAATCCTGAAATTAATAACATTTGCAAAATCCCTTTTGCTGTATAAGATAACAGGTTCCAAGGATTAGGACATGGACATTTTTGGAGGACTCTTATTCACTCTATCACACGTAGAAAAGAAAAAGTTTAATGTAATAATTTTATGTCCGTCAAACTATTTCCTGCAAAAGGAAAGAATGGAGTTTCCACATGATGACACGTATGCCTGCTCCAACTCTCTTGGTGCCATGCTTTCGACGGCTTTATCACTTGAAACACCAAATATATACAGGACTCCAAAGAATGAATATAGGAGACTGCAAACAGGCCTCCAAGGTTGGGAAGTCTTAAAAACAAAACAGGAAATACTTTAAAATTATTAATAATTTAGTTCCCTAACTTAATTTCTAAAAGTGTTAAACCTTACATGTGTAGGATAAAAAAGCATTGCAATCTTGATATTCTCCCTAGATAAAGTCAACATATTTAAAATCACTCATTCTTTATTAAATCATTGATTTAACCAAACAGTGCTTACTGAGCACCTGCAACATACTAGGCTCTGCACTGGGCACTGGGGGCTAACGTTGACCAAGATTGACAAGGCCTTTGCATTCCTAAGCATACAGTCTAATGGAGGATAGGAAAAGTAAAGAAGTGATTATAATACTATATAGTAAGTGTGTGATAGAAATGTTTTTCACTATTGTCCAGTTACACCTAAGTCTTAGTGCAGGGACTGTCTACTATCTCATCTCTGGGTGTCAGGGCCCCAACCCTCTCTGTTGGGAGAAGAATTTATGAGTATCCTAAGCTTTTAAAAAATGGAGGAGAGCAGTGACTACCCATACATTTCAGATGGAAAGCAACAAACAATTGAACCATTATAATGGAAGCAGCCAAGGACAAGATGAATAGTTAACACTTCACCATTTGGGTAGAGTGTCATATGCCCTAGAATGGCAACAGATGGTCTGCAGGCACTGGTTCAGCTTCAACAGGAATTCCTAGTGCTGTTCAGTCTGGTTAGCAATTCTTCTGTGCTGACCCTGCTTCTCTGTATTTGTCCTGCCCAGTCAGACCTCTCATTCCCAGCCCCCACCTTTTCTAAGGTCATGCCCATCTTCTACTCAACACTCCTGATCCTCAGCCCAACAGACCCTCTATTTATATGTAGTGGTGGGGAGGCAATGCTCCACTTTTCTTTTATCCTCTTTCTACTTCTATTTTTATGGTCTAAATTCTGATTCTCTGATTCCCTCAGGAATTCTCTTCAGATATTCAAAAGTCTGTTTAGAGGTTAAAAAAAAAAAAAAGAAATTCTGAACATTGACTGTTTCCTGCTTTTTAAATTCCTAATTTAACTCTCCTACTTTTCCTCCAGGCAAAGTAAATGCCTCTGACAAACAGAAAAGTCACGCAAGTATATGGATGCTAGGAAAAGAAAAGCACAAAGACAGACATTTCAAGATATTATCATGTAATTAGTGTTATGGCAGGGAAAGTTCAGAATGCTGACGAGCCAACCACCAATCAGATTACACAGGGCCCATAAGAATGTTAAGAGAGTTGGACATCATTGCAGAGCCAATAATGATCTTAAGCAGGGAGATGTCATGATTAAACCTCAGTTTTAGAATACCAGTTTGGCGGCAATTTGGAGAACAGACTATAGGGAGAAAAGACTGAGTATGAGGAGAACAGTTAAAATAAAAATGTAGAATCGAAGTGAGAATTGACGGTAGATTGCACTAGTATAATGCAGTGGGGTTGGAAGGGATTGGATGGGCTTGTGAGATTTTTAGGAGGTTCACTGGCAAAATAATGACTGACTGAATGTGAAGGACTGAGGAAAAAGAGGAGTCAAGGACGACACCCAGGATTCTGATGTGAACACCTGGACTTCCCATTCCTGTGAGATCAGGAACCCTGAAGAACGAGGTGGGGAGACAATGTAGTGGGTTCAGCTTGAGGCATGTGGAGTTTGGACACTCAAGTGGAAAAGTTAAATAGACAGTTGGATATAAGATCTGGGGCTCAAGAGAAAAGTTTGGTCTGGAAATAGAGATTTGGAATTCATCAGGGTAGAAACAATAATTGAAACAAAAGGAATGACTGGGAATGTCTGGGAGAATTTTTTGGAAATGAGGGAACAAAATGAAGTCAACTTCTTTAATAGATATAGAATAATTTAGATTTTCCATTTCTTTTAGTTTCAGTCTAAGTTATATTTATCAAGAAATTTGTCCATTTCATCTAAGTTGTCAAATATTGGTAGTCATAATATTTTCTTATTATCCTTTTAATATCTGTGAAATCTGCAGTGATGTTCCCTCTTTCATTTTTGATATTTGTAATTTGGAGCTCTAGTCAAGGCAATAAGACGAGTAAAAGAAATAAAGGAATTTAGAGGGGGAGGGGTAGAAAAGAGGGAGTACATAAAGGCACAAAAAAACTTGAGTGTAATGGGTATATTCACTATCTTAATTACAGTGATGGTTTTATGGGGCTATACGTGTGTCAAAACATATCAAATTGTAATAAGTATGTTCAGTTTCTTCTATGATGATTTTTATCTTAAAGCTATAAGAAAAGAAGGCATAGAGATTGGAAATTAAGAAGTAAAGTGGTCTTGCAGATAATGTGATGTTTTATAGAGAATACTAAATATTTTACAGAGCAACTACTAGAATAAGTAAATTTAGCAAAGTCACAGGATGCATGATCAATATGCATAAATCATTTACACTTCTATAAACAAACGGTAAAGAATAGGAGAGTAAATTTTTAATCCCTTTAAAACAGAATTTTAAAAAATAATAAAATACTAAGGAATGAATTTAATGAAAGACATACAAGAACATAAAATACTAAGGAATGAATTTAATGAAAGAACACACAAGACATTTGAGAACTATAAAATATTCCTGAGAAAAATTAAAGAAAATGCAAATAAATCGAAGAAAATACCATCTTCATGGATAAGGCAATTCAATATTCTCAATACATCAGTTGTCCACATATTTATCTGTAGATTTAATATACAGTTGACCCTTGAAGAATATGGGTTTGAACTGCATGGGTCCACTTATATGGCTTTTTTCCAGTGGTAAACACTACAGCACTACACTGTCAGCAGTTGGTTGAATCCATTGATGCGGAACTGCAAATCTAGAGGAACCACGTATACTAAGGGTCAGCTATTAGTCATATGTGGATTTTCAACTCTGCAGAGAGTCAGTGCCCCTAACTCCCATGTTGTTCAAGGGCCAGCTGTACTCTCAATCAAAATCACAACAGGTATTTTGTCAAAACTGAAGAGTTCATTCTTAAATGTATCTGGAAATGTAAAAGACCTAGAATAGCACACAATCTTGGAAAAGAAAGAGAGAAAGAGAGAGAGAGAGGAAGGAAGGAAGGGAGGGAAAGAAAGAAAAGAAGGAAGGAAGGAAGAAAGAGAAAGGAAAGAAGGAAAGAAAGGGAGGGAGGAAGGGAAGAAAGAACCAAGTTGGGAGGCCTACAGTATATGATTTAAAGACTCACTATACATTTCAGTAATCAAAACAGTGTGATAATTGGTGTTAGAATATACAAATGGAGCAGTGGAATACAACAGAGTCTAGTCATAAGCTCACATATATATGGTCAATTGATTTTCAACAAATGTGTCAAGAGAATTCAATAAGGAAAGTAAAGTTTTATTAGCAAAATAGTTCTGGAACAGTTGAACAAATGCATGAGGAAAATCAACTTTGAATCCTACCTTATGCCTCATAAAACTTAATTCAGGCTAAATCATAGATCTGTACTTAAAAGCTAAAACTATAAAGATTCTAGAAGAAAACATAGAAGACTATCTTTGTGACTTGGGGTAGGCAAATGTTTCTTAGAAAGGACATAAAAACACTAAAACTAACAGGAAAAAAGCCAACAACTTGTATTTTATGAAAAAATTTTAACGTCTTGTATATGTATAACTGAATCACTTTGCTGTACACCTGAAACTAACACAACATTGTTAATCAACTGTACTCCAATATAAAATAAAAAGTTAAAAAAAAGATTACCTATAAAAAATGTCATTGTTAAGAAAATATTCCCTGTACATATATCTGACAACTACAACTATCCAGAATATACAAATTAAGAAAAGGTTGAATTATCAGACCAACAGCTTCTGTGAGAGCCTACTAAATTTAGACGGAAGTAAGTATGGTTGACAGTCCTGTGGCACCCTGGACCTGGCCCTAAGGCCCCAGGGGAGAGATTTCTAATTAAGAATAGGCTTTTCCAGACAAAGACATCTCAGGACATGATTCACTCTCCTAGTTCCGTTTATTCACGAAAATATGGTTACTAAAATCTTACCAAAGAACTTTTGTAAGTCAACTTATAACACTATATTTTCATGTAATATTCAATTTACCTAAACCCTCTGAAGTTTGCAACTACAGAAAAACCCTGGAGGATATGGGAAGCTGCTCCAAGATATTTCTGAAAATCTTGCATGTGGTTTGGTAATCAGGGCTGTGGTAATTTTAATTCAATAAAGGATAAATATAGAAAGTTATCAGAGAGTCTAAGAATCTCAGAAGGAAACATTTATACAGTTTCTTTTCTCAGGGAGTCATACATCAGAGAATTGGTTGGTGGGTCCAGTCACAAGGTTTATATAAGTGTTCGAATTTCTGTCTTTGAGTCTACAGTTTTCTGAGGATGATTGTTAAAGTAATATTGGTATATTGTAGAGACTTTGCAAGACCTCAAAAAATCAAAAGGAAAAAAGTACTCATAAATCCACATTCAGTTTTTCTTACTCCTATCATCATAGTTTAGATAATATCTTGCTCCTTTTCTCCTAACACTGTAACATTTCTCTAGATTTAAAATTATCTGCAAATCATTTTCCTTAACTATTTCCCTAACGGTAGATATTCAAATTCTTTCCAATTTTTCTTTCTTTATGCAATGATGAATAATACTGTAATGAACATCTCTGTTTATTATTTTTAAAATCATTTCAGAATATATGCTTAGAATCCTACCCAGAATTCTATGTTACTATGTCAATGGATATGAAAAAAAATGTTAAGGATCTTAATGTTCCATCAGACTGATTTCCAAAACCTTTGTGTCCTTTTATGAGTCCCTAAAAGTCCCTTTTCCACTGTATCTTTAACAGCACAAGTTATTCTCAGTTTAGAATCTATGCCAATTTAGTATGTGAAAAACACTCTCTTTGAATCTACTTTAGAAATGAGTAACTTTAGTTAATTTTCACTTATTTTAGTCACCCTTTCCCAACTTGGAATATATTTATTCCAAGTTTTAAAAAAGCACTTTCCTCCAGTGTTTTTGTACACTCTGATCATCTTTCCTATTCTTTCTTACGCTCCACTTTCCTCCTCCCAATTATGAAAATTGGTTAAGATTTCACTCAGAATGTCCACCAGATGTTGATGTGGCCGCTGGATAGGAATGTGGGGGAGGGAGGGATACAAGAGATTGCCTTTATTTCTATTCATCAGAAACTTGTGGAAGGCTGGTTTGAAACATTCTTATAGCAAGGATTGAATACAATCAATTTTCTAAAATCTTCAGAAGAGCCTTCATCTGAATTCTGATGGCATCATGTGACTTGGGCTTCAGCTCCATGACACTCCTTGTGAAGTTATCGAATTCCTGATTATTGCCTGGGTGTGGTTAGAAGACGGGGCACTCCATATTCCCAGAGGCATGGCATGCCTCTTCCTCTTCTCTATATGTCTTTTGGCAGACTGCTAGACCATTCTTTTTTTTTTTTTTTTTTTTGATCTTACTTTCCCAACCAGGGATTGAAACCTTGGCAGTGAAAGCTCAGAGTCCTAACCACTGGACTGCCAGGGAATTCCCATGCTAGTCCATTCTTAAGCATCCAAATCTTGGGAATACAAAAACATCAGTTTCTTCTTCCCTGGAAAACCCTTATCCAATCAGGTCTCTATAGTACAAGAATAACCTATAAATGGGGTAGGTCACACTGGCTCATGTGACCAACTAGTGGCAGCCATTTAACAATAGGATTTTCTTATTTTAATGAAAGGGATACACTGGGAAAAATAACATGGGAGAAATAGACAGATAAAGATAGACACAGTCACAGAGATTGAAACAGAAAGAGTGGAAAGTCATGAAAAAGACAGACTGATACAGAAAGAGACAATCAGACCCAATGAGAAATGAAAAATTGTATCTGTGTGTCTCAGTGTGTGTGTGTGTGTGTGTGTGTGTGTGTGAGAGAGAGAGAGAGAGAGAGAGAGAGAGAGAAAAATACTAATGTGAAACAGGGGATTTAACTTTCAATATGCAGTGCTGACGTCCCAAAATATACCTTTGCCTGCAAGGCTCCTGCAAGTTCATTTCAGCACTTGGAAAGGCTGGCCTGATTTGCATGGTCTCTCAGAGGCTCCTGTGGTCCCTGTCTGTGAGGCTGTCCCCTTGTAGATGATTGCCAACAGGCAGAGAGCTGCTTCTGGACAGCAGGAGAGGACAGGAGGCATCCAACTATTGAGCTGATGTTTCCATTAGATGATTCTAGAATAAGTAAGTAACCAGCAAAATAGAATTCAAAGAGACAGAGAAAAATCCACAGATTAAACATAAAAGACAGTATTTATGTTTTTTAGGGTAACCAGAAAGCCTTTGGGAATCCTAGAAAACAGTGACTAATTACTAATGAGGAATTAGGATCTTTCAGACAATGAGAGAGACCAGAAGGCTTGAGAGTTGTTCTTTGGTGGAATGTCTCCCCAAGGTCCTCCATGGAGGAAGTCCTACCTGCCAGCCTCTTCAGATTCCGAGACAAGAGGCATGCTATAAAAAAGCACTCCAAAGAAGAAAATGACTCAGATATTTCCTCTGAGCTCGTGGGTTGCTGCTTCCAGAAGAGCAGGTGGGCAGCACACACTATGAGGTGATGATGGTCCATTCTCGAGGGAAACACCTGGAAAATGTAGCAGTGGTTTCGGAACAGAGAGAGAAAGCAACTCTTCTGTGATGTTATCATCAGCTATTCACAGTTGGATATATTTGTCTTGGTTCTGTATAGGATTAGGAGCTAAAGTTCCCCACGTTCATCAGAAGGAAGATAGGTGAGCTTGGAAATTGTCCTACATTCCCCCAACTTCCTGAGTATCCCTTAGGGATAGACTATACCAAGTAACAATACAACCTTTGCTTGTTGATGTTTAATGAAGTTAACTGAGCTTGGCTGAAGGGTGGCATGCTCAGGGCTTCTGAAAAGGAGCTCTCGTGAGACTACGTGCATGATTGTTTCCTTGTCATCACAGGTTAGATCCCATCTTTTTATCACCTCCGAGATTTCCTGGCTTTAGGGTGTGCTGTCCTTGCCTCGTGCAGCAGGTGGAGCTCTATCACTATGCAGGGAATGACATGTCTAAGCCTGGAGATTTTTCTTCTTTGATTCAATAGAGATCAGACGTTTTGGAGAGGGTGGAATACCATGGACTATGGTGACACATTTGTTCTTGTGGGATTTTCTTCAAAGAAAGTGTTTCTTGACGCATTGCTTCTGAGAGTGTGCAGCTATAGAGTTCATGATAAGCATGTTCTCTTTTACTATGACTGGTATTCTTTGTAATTATTCCAAGTCAATTAAGTTTGGTTTGGAGGATTAGATTTATTAGCGTTATTAGCACACTCAGCGCTGGTAATGATTGCAGTTTGCCAAGTGCGCATTGGGGGGTTTACTGTTTAACTTAGAACCGTATGATCATCTCTCTCCATTTGCTCATTAGGCCTTGAAGTCCTAGCTCTACTAAATCCTCAGGACTTTTACCTATTTACTCAGGTTTGCTTTCCCAAAGCAATGTAAAAAAATTATTTTGCTTTCTTCAAAAGGTAACTTTCTGGACTTCCCTGGTGGTCCAGTGATTAAGAATCTGCCTTACAGGGCTTCCCTGGTGGCGCAGTGGTTGAGAGTCCACCTGCCGATGCAGGGGACACGGGTTCGTGCCCCAGTCTGGGAGGATCCCACATGCCGCCGAGCGGCTGGGCCTGTGAGCCATGGCCGCTGAGCCTGCGCGTCCGGAGCCTGTGCTCCGCAGCGGGAGAGGCCACAGCAGTGAGAGGCCCGCGTACTGCAAAAAAAAAAAAGAATCTGCCTTACAATGCAGGGGACGCAGGTTTGATCCCTGGTTGGGGAACTAAGATCCCACATGCTGCGGGACAACTAAACCCGGGCGCCACAACTACTGGGTTCACATGCCTCAACAAGAGAACCCACGTGCCGCAAACTACAGAGCCCACGCGCTCTGGAGCCTGCATACCACATCTAGAGAGAGAAAACCCACACGCCATAGCTAGAGAGAAGCCCGCGTGCCACGATGAAGAGCCCACGCACCGCAACGAAAGCTCTCGCAGGCCTCAACTAAGATCCCGCATGCCGCAACTAAGGTGATGCAGCCAAAAATAAAAAAGAATAAAAATAAATAAATAATAAACAAATCTTTTTTAAAAAGGTAACTTTTCCTAAAACATGGCATATTTATCATCAACGCTGATAAAAGTGCTTATGAGTAGATAAAAATACTGATAATAAATGTGTTAAGGAGAAATGACACATCCATATTGTCTTCTTTTCTCCTACTTTTTTTTTTTTTTTTTGCGGTACGCGGGCCTCTCACTGCTGTGGCCTCTCCCGTTGTGGAGCACAGGCTCGGGACGTGCAGGCTCAGTGGCCATGGCTCACGGGCCCAGCCGCTCTGCGGCTTGTGGGATCTTCCCGGACTGGGGCACGAACCCGTGTCCCCTGCATCAGCAGGCGGACTCTCAACCACTGCGCCACCAGGGAAGCCCACCCTCTCCTACTTTTAATGCTGAAAATTCTATAAGAAATACTACAAATATCATATGATATCACTCATATGTGGAATCTAATTTTTAAAAGATACAAATGAACATATTTACAAAACAGAAGCAGACTTACAGATATCGAAAACAAACTTATGGTTGCCAAAGGGGAAATGTGAAGAGGGGGATAAATCAGGAGCTTGGGATGAACACATGCACACTACTATATATAAGATAGGTAACCAACAAGGACCTGTTGTACAGCACAGGGAACTCTACCCAATATTCTGTGATAACCTATATGAGAAAAGGAACTTAAAAAAATGAATATATGTACATGTATAACTGAAACACTTTGCTGTACACCTGAAACTAACACACCATTGTAAACCAGCTATACTCCAATAAAATTAAAATATTCAAAAAGAAAGAAAGAAATACTGAAATGCATAAGACTTTAGTGTCTTGACACCATTTTGTGATAGAGTTTAAGCTTAACTGACATTAATTGGTGAATGGATGGGTGGATAGGTGGATAGGTGGATGGATGGATGGAAAGAGGGACAGACAGATGGCTTGAAGTTTGGATGCTCCTTGCTGAAATTTGTCCGCAGTACAAATTTCAGGACTGCTTCAGAGAAATATACAATGATTATTGTTATGGAGCTTACTAAGAAAAGTTAACCAAAATAGATATTGTTTCACTTCCATCCATAACTTATAACAGGCTATTGCATATTTTGTCTCTAAGGTTTGCAGACTTCTGAAATCATCAGCAACTATAGACAAAGAGTACAGTAGCACTTTTATTTTCTCCAGCACAGCAGAAACAAGGACAATTTTTAGAACTGGTATAAACTGGTTTTTATAAATTTGAGACTTGCTTGCGTAATATTTGCTAAGAGTTGTGTTAAGACTAGAATGATGAAATGTGTAGTTGTTCAGTCAGACATATATTAGCTGAGAACCTACTATGTGCCAGGAAGTGTACTAGGCCCTGGGGGATCAAGAGTGAATACATCCATTTCTGACTTGGAGGACCATAGAGTCAACAACCTCATGGAGAAGGTACCATATATGAACAGATGATATTGGGACATTATGGTGAAATTACCACAAGGGATCTAGGAGGAGAATTAGACTATGGTATTCTTGAAAGCAGAGACCACCTGATTCATCTTTATTTCTTAGTATCTAGAGAGTCTCTGGAAGACTGTATGGGTTTAAAAAGTATTACTGAATATAGTTAGGGAGTGTGGGATTGACATGTGCACACTGCTACATTTAAAATGGATAGCCAACAAGGACCTAATGTATAACACAGGGAACTCTGCTCAATATTATGTAACAACCTAAATGGGAAAAGAATTTGAAAAAGAATAGATACATGTATATGTATAACTGAATCACTTTGCTGTACACTAGAAATTCTCACAACACTGTTAATCAACTATACTCCAATATACAATAAAAAGTTAAAATATAATAAAATAAAAAGTTAAAATAAGTTAAAATAAATAAAAGTTAAAATAAATAAAAAGTTAAAATATAATAAAATTAAAAGTATTACTGAATGAATGAATGAAACCTGGAAGTTGAACAGAAATTTCTTGAAGGAGATAATGTCTAGAACATCAGTAACAATAAGGATACTAATGATGATGGCTAATATTTGCTGAAAGTTGATTATGTGCATTGTTTAAAATTCTCATTTGTGTCATCTTCACAAAAACTCTCTGAGATACATACGATGATTATCCCTATTGTACTGAACTGAGGATAAAGCTCAAAGATAGGTTAAAAATTTGCCCCAGATCATCCACTAATGAGTGTTAGAACCAAGATTCAAGCCCAGCACCACCCCAAATATGGAGGGGCATTCCAGGCACAAGGAATGGTAAGAGGAAAGTCAGAGTGTAAATCAATGTTTCCAGAGATCTACTAAGGAGGTTGAATTTTCTGCTGCAGGAGATCAGAAATCACTGAATTGCTTAATCAAAGAAGTGACATAGTTAGATTTGTATTTTAGCTAAGGCATTCCAGTTGCTGGGTGGAGGCTAGTTGTAAACCTTGGGGGTAAGATTGCAGGGGTACTGAAGGATGAAGAAGAGTTCACCATGTGAAATATGTGAGGAGACAGAAGGGTTCGGGGCTCTGGGCAGAGTGTGTGTCGAGGCTGCACGATGAGAGAGTACGGCATTTGCAGGGAATCTGAAGTACGGCACTCAAGCTGTAGCATAAATTGCAAGGGTAATAAGAGACAAGGGCGATGAGAGAAGATGTGGAAGTGGTAAATGGGGACCAGATTGAGGAGCTTGAACTTGTTTCTTAAAAAAAATGCAAGACCACTGAAGAGTTTTTGAGCACGGGGTGAAATGCTTAAATATATATTTCAGAAAGTTCCTTCCATTAGGTAGAAAATGGATTGGAAACTTGCAAAACTGAGAGCAAGAGATGATGGCAACAAAAATGGGGGCACCAGAGCCTGAGAGGTCTTCAGGAGATGGAATTGACAGGACTTGATGATTGATTGATGATTGATCATCAAGTGGTGAGAGAAAGTAAGGAGAGAGTCACCATGGGTCCTGGTTTGTCCAGAACAGTTCTGGTTATGCCACAGTAATTACGATGAGCACCTCCTTTCACTCTCAGGAACACAATAGTTTAAATGGTAAATTTTATGGTTCCTCCTGTTAGAAATGAAAGGTGTCCCACAGGGTTTTGGTTTGAGCCACAGAATGGATGCCATTCACCGAGACGGGGAAAGAGGAGTAAGAGCAGGTCTGAGGATGAGGTGATGAGTCTAAATTCCGGACATATTGAGTTTAAGTGACTGGAGTTAGAGGACAATGGGATTCTTGAAGATCTCATGATGTGTCAGGGCCAGAGATGTAGCTTTAGGCATCATCTGCATAAAAGAAATGGTATCAGATCCAGTGAATACTTTAGCGCTGCTGTCACAGCCGAGGCAATGCTCTGAGACATTTTGTCTTTAGGACCAGATGATTGGTGAAAATTTGGAGAAAATCAATTAATCGAATATTTTCTGGGTACCTTCCATTGAGTGGATGGATGTTTCCAGTACAGGGCTGGTTAGTGGTAGGCTTCTAAGTAGGGTCATCACGTAATGGGTATGATTGGGACTGCTAGCGGTGTCCCAGGGCGCAGGGACATGCTCCTTATAGAAGAAGTTGAGAGTTGGTTCTTGTCATGATGGACCTTACTGTCAAGTTAAGGAGATACAGCTGACGATACCATCAACTCTTGTCTAGTTAGTGGCACATAAGAAACAATTAAAATGATGAATTTATTTTTAAAATGATGCATTTATATATTCTAAAGTTGGCAGTACAAACTAAGAGCGTTTTAGAATTTCCAAGCGGGGAGAGAACATCGTGGGCTGGAGTAGTGGCAGCCATTTGCTAACTTGGCATCACATTTTCCTGAGATGTTTTTTGGGAACAGGCGTAGAAGGATCGCCGTGAGTGGTTCTCTTGTAGGCGTTTATGCCAGCCCTTACATTGCTGTACACGGTCTTGCCTGATCACTGGACATCTCAGATGTATCAGCAGTCATGTCATTTCTCCAAAGAACGAGAGTTATGGAGACCACGTGGAAAGCTTCAGGGAGGTGTTGGGCCGCCGCATTCAGGAAAGGGCATCCAGAGCTTGGCACACACAATAGGTAACAAGCAGAAAGAGTGGGCTGAAGATGAGTCTGGTGTACATGAGAACCATGAAGGAAACTGGAAGTACTGGAGGGTTCGTGGTGAGCAGTTATGCAGGGAAGGTTTAGGCGAGTCTCTCTTTGCTGGCGCTTCTTCTGCAGACCTAGCAAGTTCTGGCTTAGCTTGAAAAAGCCACTCCAAATGTCATTACCTCCGTGGAGGTTTCTGTGATCCCCCAGGCCATTAGGCTGTCCTCTCTGTGTGCCTCCAAGACATTTATTGATACCTCTTACCATAGCATTGATCATATTGCTCTAATGGAGGCTGATTCCTCCATTAGACTCTGAGTTATTTGAGGACAGAAACTATGTCTTTTTTTTTTCCCTACCTCCTCAGGCCTGTAGTACAGTACTCAGCCTACAGAAGGAACTCAATTAACATTAGCAGATTAAAGATTTAAATGACAGATATGGTGGGACTCTGTTCTCCTACCAGTTAGGTTTTCTAACTGTTCTTGGAACAAGCGTCCCCCTGCTCTGTCTCTGCCCTCCGCACATCTACATTCCCTCCAGGGCAGCACTCTCCTCCTCCTCTCTTAACCCCTAAATCTTGTGTTTTCTTCTATGCTCTTGACTTGACTTGACTTGACTTCTATGCTCTATGACTTCTATGCTCAAAGATGTCAGCCATCTTTGGTTCCTCTGAACTCAAAGACTCTCACTCTCCTAGACCTGAATTCCCCTATTTTATAGTGAAGAGATGGAAAACAGCCAGTGTAGGATTGGCTTCACCCTGAAGCTGGGCAACACACATTCTACAGAGTGAGAGCACAGCCCAGTGAAGCCCCTTCCCGTTGTCCAGGCAAAGAGGGACACAGTTGACCAGTTGAAGGGAAACAACACAGAGGTCCTCTCTGTACAATGGTAGTCCCCGTCTTCCCAGGCTCCAGCTGTATTTCTACATGTTTATGCGTCAAAAGTCTCCCAGCTCAGCCCTATAGCTGCCTTTGCTACCTGTGTTCTGCTTTGTGATTACAGTGGGTAAAACTCTGTCCAAGGGAGATACACGGACACCTTCTTTCTAGAGCTGGCTGACCTCCTTGCCTAAACTTCTAAGCACAGCCGACCCTTAATAACGTTGCTTTTTCATTAGTAAGTTCTTAGCAGAGCATTATATCAGGTAACCCCAAACGAAAGTGCCAGGACAAATAGTTCAAACCCTTCAGTGTCTCTGAGTGGCTGTCCTACCTGTAGTTAAACTGAAAGGAATGATCATTGCTTTTGTCCCCTGGAGAGCTTTCACCATTTTCAAAGTGGGCCAGTAACTCCCTGAACAGAAGAAGAAGCAAACTATATTTAAAGCAGTGCCTGCTTGTTTCTGTTTTAGCCATTTTGGCAAACCACTTGAAAAATGAAATCTTTTGGCCTAAACTCAGTTAAATCTCAGATGCCGTTGCTGTGCCATGATAATTCCAATGTAGCATCACCTTACATTATTTAAAGCTGTGACTGAGGAAGAATCCATGGGGGCCATTGAACAGAACTGGCTTGAAATTTTGGATCTTGTTTGTTCTTCGTGTTTGCTTGCAAAGAGGGGGTGTATATCAACATACATAGCAAATGGGGGTGGGAGATGAAGGTGATTCATTGGTTTATCCATTTAATGAATATCTTTTTCAGTGCTCTGTGCCAGATACTACACTAGGTGCTAGAAATAAAGTGATAACTAAGACCCAGGCTCTGCTCTTGAGAGGCTCATGGGGATTCAGATATTTATAACGGAAACCAGAAGTCCTGAAAATATAAAGTGCTAAATGCTGTATGTGCGGGCACTAAGAATGCAGCACCTACACTTTTAGAGGATTCATTTGAGCTGGAACTTGAAACACAAGTGAAGTTTGCTTGAGAAGAAGGGCATTCCAGGCAGAGGAAAGAGCTTGTGAGAAGACAGAGGCATGAAAAGGCAAAAGGCATAGTCTAGAAGCAAGAAGTAATGGTGGGAAATAGAGTTAGCGTGGTGTGAGGGACATACTTTTAGGGCAGATTCAAAAGGGTCTGCTAAACCATAGTTAAGACTTGAAAGTCATTCTGTAAGTGCATGGAGTTATTAGTGATATTTAACAGGCAAGAGAGTCAGCGATATCTGGGAAGGAAATGTCAGTAGACTCCCTCATAGACAGAGATTCGCCCACTGTTATCACATTTTTTGTTTTAGAAAGAGAACACTGACTGAGGTATGGAAGATAACTTTGTTCATGGAAACCACGGGCGAGTTTAGGAGACTATTACGAATGTCAGATGAGAGGTAGTGAAAGTCTGAATCACTGCAGTTGGCAGTGGCAAGGAAAGGCCAAATGAAGAGAGATTTTGATGATAAAATGAACAGGATTCAGTCTGGTTAAATTTCATTGTGACAGTGAAGGAGAAATAAAGCAGGACTCTGATTCCCAACTTAGATGGCTGTGAACTGCCAGTGTTGGAATAGGATACAAGAGGAGCCGGTTTGGTCAAACATAGGGAAAGGAAGGATGAATGAGGGGAAGATGACGAGTCTGACTTTGAACATGTCAAGTCAGATGTGTCTACAGAACACCTTGGTCAATGGTTCGCCATATGCGACGCCCAGCCTGCCCCTGACCTGAGGAATCAGAATGTCTGGCAAACAAGCACGTCTTTAAAATAACTCCTCAGGTGATTTCGAGAAGATCCTTCCACCTCCCCCTGGTTGAAAGTCACCTAAGGTGGCTTCCAACTGCCCTCAGAATAAAATCCACATGCCTCTTCATGGCCTAAAAAGGCGCGTGGTTCCTGGCCCCTACCTCCTTCTTTGACCTCATCTGGATCCCCTCTTCACTCATCCACGCAAGCCCCCCTGGCCTTGTTTCTGTTCTGAAAACTCCCAAGAGCTCTTCCTGGTCTTAGAACCATTTCTTACATTGTTGACACTGACGTCCCAGATCTTTCCTTTTACAGCTTTTTTGTGTCATCAAGGTCTCAGCTTAAAATTCTCTCTTCAGAAAGGACCTGTCTGTCTATCCAGCCTAAAGTAAACCACCCTCCCTCCTCCGGTCACCACATGTGACCCTTTTTGTTGTCATCACAGAACTTTTATTATCAAAAAGTATGTTGTTGTCACAGACATAGAAAACAAACTTACGGCTACCAAAGGGAAAAGGGGGTGAGAGAGGGATAAATAAGGAGCTTGGGATGAACAGATACACACTGCTATATATAAAACAGATAAACAACAGGGTCTTACTGTATAGCACAGGGAACTATATTCAATATCTTGTAATAGCCTATAATGGAAAAGAACCTGAAAAAGAAAATATGTCTATTTATAACTGAATCACTTTGCCGGACACCTGAAACTAACACAACATTGTAAATCGACTGTACTTCAATGAAAACAAAAAAACAAAAACCCAAAAGTATGTTGTTTAAAGTTTGGAGGGGTTTCAGGAGGCTGTACCCCACCATGTACCCTCCATGAAAACAGGTGCTGCTTTTATAGCTCTAGTGCTTAGAACAATCATAGAACATAGTAGGTGCTCGGTAAATATCTGCTGAAGGATCTAATAAGGGAGGGAGGGAAGGAGGAAGAGAAGGAGGGAGGGAGGCAGGGAGAGACAGAGGCAAAAGGAGAAGGAAGAGGGCACTGCAGGAGTCCAGAGCATTGGCTCTAACTCAGGACACAAGAACCAGGGATCTTCTGAAAGAAGTGAGGTCAAGCTGAGTCTTGAAAAACAAAGAGATTCCCACTAGGCTGAGAGAATGGACTGTTTGAGCTGGAATGGTCAGAGATGAGGCTGAGAGATGAGGCTGAGAGATGTTCTACGGCAGAGGCTGGACCCTTCTGTAGGAGACCACAGAACATCCCTTAGTGGCTGAAATGTGATGTTCCAGGCCTTTCTTCTGGCAAATCTGGTGACTGGCTCCTGTTTCTGTGACCTCTGCAGAGTTGACCTGACATGTCTCTGTGTCACCTCTGTCATTTCTTGGTCTGTTTTTTTTCTATTAAATTCCTATCAACTGCAAGTATGCAATTAGAAGCGGTAGTTTGAAAAAAGGGGGAAAAAAAAGGAGCTTCAAATATATCCTATTTTTGGGTCAACCCATCTAGGAGCCTCGTCTCTACCAAGAGAACTGAGCTCTGTGTGCTCTGTGTTGTCTGTTAGATTGAGCCACTGCTGTGTGCTGTTTGTGCAAGATGTTGGCAGGAAGAATGGCGAGCGACTGCTATTTCTCTCGGCCCCTCTGAAAAATGAGATGTCTGTCTCCCCAGGGCACTCAAGAGAGCCGAATTCTAAATAAAATAGAGCTGAAGCTTCATGAAGACTGTTTTGTACACTGTATTCAGAGGACTTGTTTCTGCTCGTTTTCTTTAACTGGTGTTTAGAACTTACATATAAAGCTTTCCCTACTTTCCTGCTTCTTTTTTCTCAGATCATCCCCCTTTTCTATCCTTTTCTCTTTAACTCCACATCAGAAATAAAAATCTCACAAATTTAGAATCATTTAGTTCAGACATGAGAAGATTAAACAGGCACAAATTTGAAATAATAAGAGTCAGACTTGCTCTTACTTAGAACTTGCCAAAACCTATCACCCTGGTGGCTTTTTCCATAGGCACATAATGTCAGTATGATCACTATTTTTCTCTGAATAGATTTCCTTTGTAATATTTTTTACTCATCTTAAGCGTTATAAAATCATGAATAAGGTGGTATATTTATAAATTATCCAAAGTCTCATTAAAATAATCAACTATTAAAAGTAAAAATATCTGTCCTTCTCAATAAAGCTGGGGAAAAAAAATCTGTCCTTTACCAATTTATCATCTTATGAAGCTTCCGGAACTTGGGAGACACTGACCCAAGACTAAGATTACAGTTTCCATCTGCAATGGCTGACCTCATTTTTCCTGGAGATTCTGACCCAACCACAGGATTTTACGTGGCTTCTCCAGGCATGTTTGCTCCTCTTTAATTGGGATCCAGTATTACTGAATTCTAAAGACTGTTTTGCAGGTTGATCAATTAGTTGATATTCATAATCATGCTTTGTAAATCAAGAGTGTCAAAGGCACGCTAAATATCATGATTTTGAAAACACTTTATAAGCAGCAGTTACCCTTTACGTCTAAAAGAAGAAAGACCTCTTTCAGGCATCTAGAACTCTATCCCTCCCTTCCCTTCTCCTGTTGAATGTTTTTTGGGTTTTTTTTGTTTTTTTTTTTTGCGGTACGCGGGCCTCTCACTGTTGTGGCCTCTCCCATTGCGGAGCACAGGCTCTGGACGCGCAGGCTCAGTGGCCATGGCTCATGGGCCCAGCCGCTCCATGGCACGTGGGATCTTCCCGGACCGGGGCACGAACCCGTGTCCCCTGCATCAGCAGGCGGACTCCCAACCACTGCGCCACCAGGGAAGCCCCTGAATGTCTTATAGTCCCCCCAGTTTTGTGGCTTTTATCCATGGTCTTTCTACTTTTTCCTCTGGGGCTTAATGCTGCGGATCACACCAGTAGAGTTTCATCTCGCATTTGTTCTGAAGGTATTGCTGCATGTTTTGTAACCTTTGTCATATATCCATTTATCTAGTTTTAGAAGGCAATGAGGTGTTCCATACCAATGAGTCTTTAGATAATTAAAGCTTATCCTCTGTAAGCTCCCAAATATTTTTAAAAATCTCAACCGTTTTGATAGAAATCTTTCTAAATATATTACACGCTTGATTGCCTTCTTATATAAATGTAATATAATTTTACCCTGAGAGATAGCAATATGTGTATAGTAGAAGGAGAGTCTCAAATCAGCCTGTATTTGTTTATATTTGTGGTTTTCTCTTTGACCCAAGAGTGACACCATCACATGCTAATTAGGTTGACTTTTTGTTGTTGTTCTGACTCCCATGCTCTGTCTTCAAGGAGCTCACAATTTTATGGGGGAAGTGAATATGTCAAAGAGATAATTAGTGATAAATATTGTGAGAGCCTAAGAACACAGACAGTCAAGGACAAGTCATAGTCTTATTGGAACAGAAAGGATGAATAGGAGAAATAAAAAGAAGATGCCTGAATTTTAAATGATGAAAAGTCCATCTGGAGGACCAGAAAGGTAAATGGATTCTAAGGGAGAGCAAAGAAAAGAAAACACAGAAGCTGGAATGAGTGATATGTCTGCTGATAAAATCTGCAGAGCCTGGAATGTAAAGATGGCTTTGTTTGCCAAGCCAATTTTCAATTTTACTTTGACCACAGTGAGGGGGCCTTGAAGATTTGTAAAGAGTAAAGTGGCATGATCAGATAAAAGTTTTAGGAATCTCACTCTGGACCATTTTTGCGTTCAACAAAATTAAGCATCCACTTTGTACAGAAATTCATCTATTCATGCACGATAGATAAGTGACCAAAGTGGGCGAACTCCTTGCTCTCACTGAGATAGAATTGGGAGTGAAATAGGAGTTAAGCCCATTAGGAGATAAACTAAATTTGTCCAAGAGACAAGTTTTGAGAGATTTTTGCATGTAGAACTGATAGAAATTGATATAGATGTAGGAGATGGCTCCAGGAAAACTCCCAGGATTCAGGCTGGGGGGAAGATTAGTAGTGGTGAGCATTAAGGGTGTCAGACCAGCAGCTCTTCGTAGGAGCATCCCTGGCACTGCTGACCTAATCTCTCTCCTACTCTGATCCAGATAATCATCTTCTCTTCCATGCTACCTCTATATCTTGTACATCTTTCTAGTTTTGCTTCTGTTGTTAAACTATAACTTATGTGTTTGCTTGTCTTTCTTTCCTTCTGTTCTCTGAGGTCTCATTTATCTCTCCAAGCTCAGGACCAGGCACTTAGATATCCGGTACTTCAAGAAACCTTAGCTGAATTATCAGTAGTGAATGAAAGAAGCTTAGGGGGAGAGCAAGGGGTTTTGATTGGGGGTTGGGGTGGGTAAAGGAGTAATAGACAAAGATGATTAGTTGAACTTTGAGCATGTTGAATCGGGAGAGGCTGTGGAGTATGATATGAGTAAGGAGAAAGAACAAAGCTTTAGATATGGATTCATCAGCATGTATTAAAATATGGGTGTGGATGACATTCTTCGGGCAGAGGCTTTCCAAGCTGCTTCCTCTCAGAGTGAAAAAGAGAGGGCTCAGAAATTTAAAAGGGGGGCTATTGGAAGACCATGGGTTAATCCCAAAACAAAAGGAGATCAAGGGAAGGGGATTTAAAAATGAGTTTCTCTGGCAGTTCAGTGGTTAAGACGTTGCCTTCCAATGCAGGGGGTGCAAGTTGGATCCCTGGTTGGGGAGCTAAGATCCCACATGCTTTGCAACCAAAAAACCAAAAAACATAAAACAGAAGCAACATTGTAACAAATTCAACAAAAGACTTTAAAAATGGTCCACATCAAAAAAATCTTAAAAAAAAAAAAAAGAGTTTCCAGAGAAGTAGGAGAAAAACAAGAAGAGAGTAGTGTCCTTTAAGTCACAGAATAGAATTTCAAAGAGGGCAATGCCAAATACCACAGAGATATCACCTATGATAAGAGTAGGAAATGCCGTCTTATTTGGCAGTCACCTTGGCTAGGATGGTTTCAGTGTAATGATAGGGCCAATAGCCTGACTTGCAGCAGGATGGTGCAAAAATGCACCTGTTGAATACAGTCTGTTCTTCCAAGGAGTCTCAAGAAGGGAAGGACTAGAAAAGGGTAATTATTGAGGTTGATGGGAGCTATCCCAGAAGCCAGAGAGAGGTTTCCTCAGTTGAGAAGGGTTGAATATATTTTATACTGAGGGACATGAAGGAGAAGATAGCTGAAGGAGCAAGGTCTCTAAGAAGATGAGAAGATACAGAGTGCAGGTGGAAGAGTTGACTTTGAACACGAGGGAGAATCCTGTTTCTCCAGGATAGGTGGGAAAGTCATACAATGGGTACTTACAGGAAAGGGGGCAAGAGGTTGAATGCATGCATAGTGCATGGCCTGAACTTTCTCTGTGTAGAGAAATGCAAGGATGCACTAAACCAAGAAAGAAGAAAACAGAAGGAGGAGGTCTGGGGCTTCAGGGAAAGTCTTGAAGGCTTGGAACCACACGTTGGAGAATGGCAGAAGGAACCGGCCTTGGGCATGTAGAATACCTGAGAAGAAATTGCCCCACACGTCTTCCCATCCCGACTTCTACGGTTTATTCTAGGTCCCTGATTCTTCTACGGTACTGATTCCAGCAAACCCTCTGATCTCTCCTTGCAACCTGTTAGGAGGAGCGATTTATCTTTCCCCTGTGCTTTTGAATGGGAAGGAATAGCTTCCAGCAGGTGCGGCTAAAAACACTGCCCCTTGGAAACAAAAGCTGCTTTCTTTTCTGCCCCTGCCCACTGTTCCCTTTGCAGTCTCTGGCCAATGAGGATTTAAGTGTTACTTTCATGCACATCAAAATTGTCTGAGACTTGATTTTTAAAATGTCCTCTCGCTTTCCCCTCCATCCCCAACTGTGTGTGGGGGCTACATTGGGTTATTTACTCTATGGTAAAAGGTCCTGAGAGGCTGTGCTTTTATTGTCCTCAGGTCAGCTTTTTGTAGTTATTCTGACTGTTTCCTCACTCCTTTTGTAACTTATTGTCAGACTCCCTGCCTGTGATTGTCCTCACATATACTAGTTTCCTAGGGCTGTCATAACAAAGCACCACAAATTGGATGGTTTAAAACAACAAAAATTTATTCTCTCACATCATATTCTTGAGGCTAGAAGTCCAAAATCAAGGTGTCAGCAGGGCTGCACTCTCTCTCTAAAGGATAGAGAAGAATTCTTTCTCATGTCTTTCTAGCTTCTGGTGGTTGCTGGCAACCCTCGGCATTCCCTTGGCTTGTAGCTCCATCACTCAACTCTGCTTCTATCTGCATATGGTCATCTTTCCTCCGTGTGTGTGTGTGTGTGTGTGTGTGTGTGTGTCTGTATCTGTGTCTTATTTGGACACCAGTCATTGGATCTAGGGCCCATCCTAATTCAGTATAACCTCATTTTAACGAATTACATTTGTCTGAGATTTTGGATGGACGTGCATTTTGGGGGCGATACTACTTAACCCAGTACAGCCCTCTTCTAATTTCCCATTGTTCATGTACTACGAGCTCGGACATCAGTATAACCAAGCATCACCTCCTCTTCCCCAGAGTCTGGAGTCAACCTGAGCCCTCCATTGTCAAGCTGGCTCTAGCCCCCAGATTTCTGTGTGAAGAAATGTTACTGTCTCTACTGTAAAAGGTATATGAAGAAAGCCTAGCCATGTCCCTCTCCTCTAAGTGTAATACACACAAAGATGGAGCAGGCTGGGGATTCCTGACCTGTGGCCAGCTCCCAGCAGGGCCCTGAGACGGGGGTCACAAGGGCTCACCTGTAGGTAGTAATTCCTAGTGCCTAGAATTTTTTTCTGGATTCTTTGTACCAAATAAAAGCTACCCACCAAACTGAGACCCCCCCAAATCTGTTAAAATGAAGTATGAAAACTCATGCTATTTTGGATTTCAGAGTATGTGTGCTTGCTGATAAATGTATTGAATTTCCACAGACCAGATGCTTCTTTTTATCATTTTTTTTCCCTTTTCAACATGCTGAATTGGAGTCATTTGCTGGTAATTTAACCATGAGGTATAATTTTTGCCCCTTCCTGATTTTTCATTTTTCATTTGCAGACTTCCACTTGACCTACTTATTAGGGAGTTAAGGCTTAAAAGCTGTCCGTCTCCAGTGCCTTTCACACCCTGTGCAAAGCCACCCAGAGATGTGTGCCTTCTTCCCATTGAGTTCAGAGGACTGTCCCCAAGGGAACAGTGGGGCGGAGATGCTCGCCTGTGCCTCCCTCAGTGACCATGTTCTCCATATTGTGACGATGTTCTAAATATCTCTTGCCAACATCTTGACTTATTCAGTGTGTACCTCAGAAGTTTTTCAGTCACCTCTTGTTCTGATGTTGAGGGAAGCATTCTTAACAGGCAGGGTAGCCATTGCCTAAAGCCTTAGTATTTTCCCCAAGGTAGGTCCTCCCATCACCCCAACTTCAGATAACCCACCTCCCTACCTTCAGTCAAAAACATATGGGAGGGACTTCCCTGGTGGCACAGTGGTTGAGAAGCCACCTGCCAACACAGGGGACACAGGTTTGAGCCCTGGTCCGGGAAGATCCCACATGCTGTGGAGCAACTAAGCCCAAGTGCCACAACTACTGAGCCCGCATGCCACAACTACTGAGCCTGCGCCGCCTAGAGCCCATGGTCTGCAACAAAAGAAGCCACCGCAACGAGAAGCCCACACACCGCAATGAAGAGCAGCTCCAGCTCGCTGTGACTAGAGAAAGCCTGCGTGCAGCAACGAAGACCCAATGCAGCCAAAAATAAATAAGTCAATAAACAAATAAAATGACCATAGCAATTAAAAAAAAAAACATATGTGAGTAAACACGACCTGAATCACAATGGATGTGGATGGAAGTAGATGCCAGACAGAAAAGTACAAATAGGATTGTTTATAGGATGAGAGAAAGCGAACTGGGAGGACAATGTATAGGGAGGAGTGAGCAGAGGTGTTTGTTCAACCAAAGAATGACCTCTCCACATTTTATTTCATTCAATCATTGTCTTTTAGCCAATCCTTGATTTCTTATCCTTCCCCAAATTCTTCTCACACAGCATTTGTTTCTCTTACTATTGATTCTCACTTTTAATCCACCTTGACTTTCCTTTTTTTTTTTTTTTAACACCCTGTTGGAATATTTATGACTGGGTAGCTTGTAGTGATTTGGGAAAGGCATTCATTTCTCTCTGCACACTTTCTATTTCCTTCGTGGCTTTCTCTTCAACAGCTTTATCCTGTTTCATTTCCCTCAGCACTTTCCCCCTTCTTCCAAAATTAGCTCTACTTAAATCTAATGTCTTTAGTTTCCCCTTCTGCTGTGGCTTCAGTTCTCTCTGGTATAAACATGACTATTATTAGCCAATCTCTTTGCTGGTGGGCAGGTCTGTCGCTCCAGCATCCCACTCTTCTCACTGCGCCCTTGGTCCTGAATCCACACAAACACAGCTGATCTTGCTTCACCTCATGCACGTGGTTGGCGGGAAGCACTGGCCTGTGCTAGGGACACACCTATTGTGTAAGTTTTCTCTGCTTTCAGGGCGTCCTAATTTGTCACAGAGCACGTGGTGTCCAGCTAACTGCTCCCCGCTCTGATGCTAATGATGCCTAAATTGCTATGTTAAAACGCGAATTCCCCTTGGACTGTTAAAAGGGAACTCACTGAAGAAAACCACAGCCTGATTTTTTTCAATGTGCTGCATTTTCTGACACTGCCGAAACATTCACGTGGAATGGGCATGCTTTCTCTCTCAGCTTACCACTTTCAAGATGTTCAGTCTGGGCTTGCTCTCTGCTGTGTTTAGGGTATTTTATTCAGCATTCAACTTGAAAGCTTCATGTGATGGACACGACTGAAAGACTGAGGCAAAAATTGTTGCTGTTTATGCTCCCAGCCTTCTGGAAGAGTGGAAAAATACTCACCTCTCCTGAACATTTGCTCCACTGTGGTTGCCAAATTATCTTACAGCCACTCTCGAATATGACAGCATGGTATTTTTTTTTTTTAAAAATCTGCGTTGTGGTGTCTGTTTCTGCTATGACACGTTCCTTATAATAATAATGGTAATGCTTTGGCCTTTTCATAGTGCCTTTTGATTCAAGAATCTTCCAGCGCTTTGGACTCACATCACCTCTGTGGCATTTTATAGACGAAGAGGCAAGGGTGGAGATTAAGTTACAAGAAGGGCAGGGCTGTGTGGTGGCTTCTCAGCAGCCCTGGCCTCAACCAGCTGGAAGGTCTTCTATCCCCATTTTAGCGACCCATTTTCCTTCTCTCTTCCCATCCCCCCACTCACCACGCCCTCCTGCTTGCTTTTTTTTTAATTTAATTTTTATTTTATATTGGAGTATGGTTGATTTACAATGTTGTATTAGTTTCAGGTATATAGCAAGGTGGTTCAGTTATACTTACACATACATCAGTTCTTTTTCAGATTCTTTTCCCATATAGGTTATTACAGAATGTTGAGTAGAGTTCCCTGTGCTATACAGTAGGTCCTTGTTGATTATTTTATATACAGTAGTGTGTGTACGTTGATCCCAAACTCCTAACTTACCTGCACCCCCCTCACCTTTCCCCTTTGGTAACCATAAGTTTGTTTTTGAAGTCTGTGAGTCTATTTCTGTTTTGTAAATAAGTTCATTTATATCATTCTTTTAGATTCCACGTATAAGTGGTATCATATGATATTTGTCTTTCTCTGTCTGACTTTACTTAGTATGATAATCTCTAGGTCCATCCATGTTGCTGCAAATGGCATTACTTCATTCTTTGTTTAACCTGCTTTCTTGTTAGTGGTCAGCTGCTTCCCAAATCCCGCACCCCTCTCTCTGCATTTTCCCCACCATCCACAGACTCTCTAAGATGGGTCTGGGGACAAGTAAAGACCCCTCCACTCCCAAGGCCCCATGATATCAGAAGCCCCATTTTTCTCTTTTGCTATTTCTGGATCTCCCTGGGATATTTATAGCATGAGATAGTAACAGGTTAGTATGAGAATTGGATGGATAGATATTCTTACTTCTCTAAAGGGAAGAAAGACAACCACTTGTCTGTGGACCTTTCTTTTTTTTTTTTTTTTTTTTTTTTTTTTTTTTTTTGCGGTACGCGGGCCTCTCACTGCTGTGGCCACTCCCGTTGCAGAGCACAGGCTCCGGACGCGCAGGCCCAGCGGCCACGGCTCACGGGCCCAGCCGCTCCGCGGCATGCGGGATCCTCCCAGACCGGGGCACGAACCCGTATCCCCTGCATCGGCAGGCGGACTCTCAACCACTGCGCCACCAGGGAAGCCCCTGTGGACCTTTCTTATCTGATAGTTCTCTTCCCTAGCCCCATCTAATACCTGACACATTTTTGCTTGTTTATAAATAAGTGGAAAATACATTGATTCAGTTCCTTTCCACAGATATCCATTTTGAGCAAGGGACTGTACTGTTGAGGTTGGACTGTGACACAGAGATGAGGTTAGGACGCATTAGCTGCCCCGGGGGAGCTCTGACTGGAGGATGGGCATTGACGTAAGTGCACACACTTCTAGGAGGAATACAGATCTATTGTAGTTAAGAGGGTAGGGCCTCTTACGTAACTGGGAGACCCAGGAAAAAGTTTCATCAGAGAGATGAGACTTGAGATGGATTTTAGGGGACAAGAAAGATGTTAAAAGACAGGCTGGGGAAAGAACAGTGTAAATATATACAGAGAACAGAAAGCCATCCACTTGGGCTCAAGTACAGAGCAGAAGTAGGGTGATGGGGGTGGGGCATGGGGTGGAAATGACTAAACTATTGGCTAGAATTTTATATGGGCAGGTCTCAGCTGTACAGGATGAAAATTTCTACGTCAGTCTAAAGATGAATAACAGCCTCTGAGCAAGGCAGGGCTGAGCAGAGCTATCCTCAGAAGAATCAATCTGGCAATGGTGTATAGAAAAAACAAAGGTTACGAGACTTACAAATGGAATAAGTGGGAAGTTATTTTGTAGATGAAAAATTGTGACCCCAAAACATTGCCTCCTTGGGCTCAGTAGGCCCAATAATTTATTTCCAAGGCCCTAAAGTCATTCATTTCCTGTTGTCTATGCAAGCAGATTAGAAGCATCCATTACTAACTGCAAAAAACTCAGCAGTAACAACCCTGACTTACAGCAAGACATTTGTATCATTGTGGGAGAGATACAAAGGAGTTCTTAGAGGGGGCTTGTTGTAAGGGTATTTCCCACGTTACTAAATTAACATTAATGTCCTTTTCCCTTGTATAGACTTAGCTCCATGTGTTCTAAATCTATTTCCAAGAAAAGCTTTCTTACTAAGTTATTGAAGTTTGCATTTTAAAATGTAAGGAAAGAGAAAGAACGAGAAGTGAGCTAACATGCACACCAGGACAATGCATCCAAATATACATCTATGTGCATCGAGAAACAAAGTCTTTTGGGCTGAGAGTGTATATTTCATTGCCCTATTGGCAATGATGCTGTTCTGTTAGAACAGCCACCAAAAGTTGCTGGAGTGTTGTCTACTGAAAGAGTGGAGTTTGCCCACTAGTTATAGCTGCAGAAGGAGGCCAGGGTCACATCACTTCCTTAAAACTTCATGTGTTCAAGCAAGGGTGCTGGGGGATGGACGTTCTCTGCTAGGGAACCCAGACCTTGAGCCTGCATTTTCCTTTTGGGTACTCTGTCATTTACTATATTTCTATTCCTGATTATTATTGTTGAGTTAATTTCAGAAGTTGAATAGCTAACAAATGCCCCAGTTGATGCCTGAATACCCTTTGGATTCCAATAACAGGTACTGAGATGCATAGCTTCATTCATTTTCAACTTGTAAGAAAATCTGTGTCTCTTCTTTGAGGTTCAGTTATTGCAACTTTGTATGTGTGCATAGTGTGTGTGTGTGTGTGTGTGTGTGGTGTGTGTGTGTGTGTACAAGAGTTTCTTATCTGCTTTCACAGCACTTGACCAACCAACACACAAAACTACTTACCCAAGCAACAGCAGCAACCTAAGTAGGGAAACTGACCAGAGTGACTATTTCCTAGGTTAGTGCATCCTGCTGCTTCGAACCTTCTCCAAGGTTTGCTAAAAAGTTTATTTTTCAAATGGATCTATACTAAAGGCCTCAGATATGCAAAGTTATTATAACTCAGTATCTTTAGAAAATCAAAAGCCATATACTGCACCTCACTTATTCCAACCAGCATGCAGTCACTATGATTTTGTGACTATAATGTGAGCCTTGGAGAAAAATATGACCAAATATATATTAGTCAACCAAATTCATCTTGAAATGTCATTTAAAAAAACCCTGTATATTCATCAATATCTGATGTGGCACAGGTAGCTAAAAGCAGTTATTCTGTTGGTCAAAAGTAACTGAGTAATCTTGCTGTGTTTTAATAGTCACTGAGCTGCTACTAAGGGTTTGGCCTATCAGTTCAAGATCTGTTTGTTAACATCTTCACAGTTACTCTAAGTAGAAATAAAGTTCATTGGTCTGAGATTAGTGGATATTTATCATTTGAGTGTTTAGAGCAATGAGGGTTTAAACCTTAATGGTATGCTTCACTACTTCAGAAAACAGAATTTTTTGGAATACACCAGAACTGAACAACAGTTTTGAAAACCTTGCTATGAAAAGGATACATCCAAATACCTTAACAGCATATTCATCCATTGAATTTTTACTGGTTGAACTGAGATTTGAAGAACAAATAGGAGTTAAACAGGCAAGAGGGGAGAAAGATCATTCAAGGTAGAGGAAGCAGCATGTGCAAAGTCCCTGTGGTGGGCAGCTGCACAATGTGTAGTAGAAAAGGAAGGAGAGCTGGTGGGGCTGGAGTAGGGTCAGGAGTCGGAGAGAATATAGAGCCTGATGAGGGTTGGGACAGGGCAGGAGCAGTCTGTGTGGAGCTCCATTGACCTTGTTAAGAAAATTTGTCCACAGACGTAGAGAACGAACATATGGGTACCAAGGGGGAAAAGGGTGGATGGGATAAATTGGGAGATTGGGATTGAAAAAAAAAAAAAGAAAGAAACTTTGTCAGAGCAATGGTTAACCTTTAAATACTTTGGGGGAAGGAGTGATGAAAAAAATCTGAGTTTTTGAAAGATCACTCTGACCATGATTTGGAATAAAAGCCAAATTGAGCAGCATGGCTCTAATCCCTCCACAGTCGGTAGGGACCTAAGCTCCAGAGGCAATGGATTTGGAGCTAACTTGATGTCCAAAAGATCAGGTAGGTCAGGCAACACCACTGCAGATTCTGGGAAGACCCAGAGAATGGCCCCATCAATGAAACAGGAGGAGAAATCCCAAAAGACTGGATAATTATGTCAAGGAGCGTCTTTAAGCTAGAAAGGATGAAAAGCTCACGTGTTTTGTGCCATCAGCATAAATGTAGGCTAAAGAGCAAGATGAAATTAGTAATGGAAAGTGAAGTGTGTGGTATGTAAATTCAAAACCAATACAAAACCAGTTGAGTCAACAGTGCGAAATGACTCACTTAAGTTGCCTTCAAAATTGACTAATCTTATACAATCTGATTTCCTTGTCGACGTCGGCTTCCCTTGATTTTGGGAGCTGCACATTTGGAAACAACTGCTGATCTGGATAATGACTACTCCCTATGGCTCTGAAAGAAGTGAGCTTTGTAAGATGTCATTTTTGACTCAGTTTGAAAACCAGAGAGTTGAACTTAGAATATTAAAATAGATGCATAACACCTAAGTGTATTAATTGATGATAGAAAATGTAACTCTGGATAGCTCAGAAATTTGCACTGACCTGAACAATGTCTTCTCCCCCTAAGCAAGCTCTCTGGGAAGCTAGATCACCATAGGGGGATTGGTGAATATGGCATCAGAATTGGATTGGAATGTTGAATGGCATAGAATCTGATAGTTGGATACATCCCTCGCTAAGATGAGAACATAACTCCCATCAGCCTGAGAGTGTCTTCCCCACTCAGCGGTGCTTGGATAGGTGTTGCCAACCTTATCTCTACAACTTTTCTTTCTCTTTGCACCATAGTCTTTTCATTTTCGGAATCATTTTCATTTCTCAGATATCTGCCCACACAGATGAAGACCCACTGGTCAGAATTTGCTATTTCTTTATATCAAGAGCTTCCTACCAAGCTTAAAATAAGTGCAAATTCTGATGTCTTTTATAGTATAAGAACCAAAATCAAGTACCCTTCAGCCTTCATTATAGCAAGTCTTGTTATTTAGAAGTCAACCAGTTGGAAATTCATTGCATCATAGCCTCTGATGAATGAACGTAGTCATTCATTTATCCCACCACAAATGAGTCCTTCTCCCAAAGTGAATAATTCCAATTTTCATGCCTCAGCTGCTGAATCTGCAGGACTGGGTCTCGTCATCACATACTCTGCAGGACAAACATAGAGGCAACGTCCAGAAACTGGGGAATCAAGAGAATTGTTAGCCGGCCTTCAGTTCTCACCTTTGTTTCATTCTTCTTCTTCTATTTCCCTTCTGCCAAACCCAGCTTCCACTCCTCTCTACCCCAGCACATAGGCACAAAGTCTCACCAAGGGAGAAAAACAAAACCTGGGGAACAGGTTGAGACCACAGATGGGGCCGATAAAAGAGCTTTGATATGATTTCACCTCCTGAGTCCTCTATGCTTTACCCGCGACCGGCACTTCTCATGGCCATCGGTCCAAAGCATCTCCTTGCTGCCTTGTCTGCATCCTTTGCTGTCCTCTTAGTCCACTCATTGCCTAACTCATGACTTCCGCTGTCACCTCGGTTATTCTTCCCTTTCCTTCCCACGTGGAGATGAAGGTGTGTGTGTGTGTGTGTGTGTGTGTTTTGAGAAATTAAATTGGATTAGAATGGACTAGAATGACTTGAAAGCCAGAGAGAAAGCTATGCACCCACTATTGCACAAACAGCCCCTAGAAGGGAGATAGAATTGATGAGAACAACACATAGAATCCCACAGTCCAGTCCCCTGGACCTTCATTTTCTTTTTCCAACAGCACCTTCCACGTATGTGCTTCTACTCCCTCCAGTAGCTAAAGAGGCAGAGACTCAGCTCTCGTTCCAAGGCATGAGTTAAAGCACCATATCATATCACCTAACCCCAGGCCCTTCCTTTTGCTTGTTTGTTGAAACAGCAGATGGCATCATGACCTAGGCCCTCCCCAGACAATGGAGATGGAGAACGGAGAGAACACTCAGCAGGGACCCTTTGAATGAATTACATTGGCTTCAGGTAATGTTAACGACACATCATTTCCATGTGAACAAGTAAATAGGCGGACACTTATTAAACAAAAGTAGCCAATGATAAGTCAGACACTTGATAAATAAAAATGGTCCATCACAGTAAAGTTGCCTTGAGGTGTGTTTTCTTTTTTAAATTTAATTTAATTTAATTATTTTTTCTTCCAGTTTTAGTAAGGTAAAATTGTCATACAGCAGCATATGAGCTTCAGGTGTGCAGCATGATGATTTGACTGAGGTAGTTTTCTGCTGTGCCTCTGCTTATGCTGAAGATCCTCAAGTGTTCTTTGTGGTCGTGGACCTTGGCTTCCCTTCCAGGATGTTTTACAAGAACATGATGGCAGCACCTCAGTGCTCAGATATAATTGCCAACTAAAAACAGAAAGGAGGAAAAAAATTCCTACTTTAGAAGAATGACAGATTGGTAGGCTGAAGGTGGGGAAATAGGAACAGGGATTATCTGCTTCCATGGTACCCATTCCATGGTTGTGGTCTCATTAACACTACAGGCATGACTGAGATGGAGTTTCCATTAACACGCCCATTCTAGTTCTCTCTGTTTCCTCTGTTCTCCAGTACTGATCAGTTCCTTAAAAAGTGCCCTCAGGGGCTTCCCTGGTGGCGCAGTGGTTAACAATCTGCCTGCCAGTGCAGGTGACATGGGTTCAAGCCTTGGTCCGGGAAGATCCCACATGCCACAGAGCAACTAAGCCCGTGCACCACAACTACTGAGCCTGTGCTCTAGAGCCCACTTGCCACAACTACTGAGCTCTCGTGCCACAAGTACTGAAGCCCGTGTACCTAGATCCCGTGCTCCGCAACAAGGGAAGCCATTGCAATGAGAAGCCCACGCACGGCAATGGAGAGTGGCCCCCACTCGCCACAACTAGAGAAAGCCCATGCCCAGCAATGAAGACCCAACACAGACAAAAATAAATAAAATTAAATTAATTAATTTTTTTAAAGTGTCCTCAGGTTGAAATTCTCCCTGTTTGACATCAATCCAAAGGTAGATTTGCCTGCAAAGTTTGAGACAAATTGTAATTGTGCTCATGTCTGCTTCACAAAGGGTACAAGCCTTCTTTTCTAGTCAATTTTCATTTTTGAGGGTTTTCTCTACAGCTTGCTTAGAGTCACTGACAGTGATTTGATAACAGACTTTTGCCAGCTGCATTGCCTAAGGAGGAGCTACTTTACTCTTGCTCATGTAAAAAAGAGAGAGTAAACATCA